>NC_090374.1:207213870-207841013 GCF_036365525.1 Heterodontus francisci | reverse complement strand
ACTCAGGGGATGAGTAAACTGCCCGTTCGCTCTGTACCACAGACTCAGGTGATGATTAGACCGCCTCCTGTCTCTGTATCACAGACTTAGGGGATGATTAGACAGCCCCCTGTCTCTGTATCACAGCCTCAAGGGATGAGTAGACCGCCCCCAGTCTCTGTATCAAAGACTCAGGGGATGAGTAGACCCCCCCCTTCCTCTGTATCACAGAGTCATGGGATGAGTAGTCCGCCCACTGTCTCTGGATCACAGACTCAGGAGATGAGTAGACCAACCCCTGTCTCTGTATCACAGAGTCATGGGATGAGTAGTCCGCCCCCTGTCTCTGTATCACAGACTCAGGAGATGAGTAGACCAACCCCTGTCTTTGTATCTCAGACTCAGGGAATGAGTTAACCGCCCCCTGTATCTGTATCACAAATTTAGGGAAAGAGTAGACCGATCCCTGTCTCTGTATCACAAACTCAGGGGATGAGTAGACCGCCCCCTGTCTCTGTGTCACAGACTCAGGGGATGATTAGACCGCCCCCTGTCTCTGTATCACAGAGTCATGGGATGAGTAGTCCGCCCCCTGTCTCTGTATCACAGACTCAGGAGATGAGTAGACCAACCCCTGTCTTTGTATCACAGACTCAGGGGATGAGTAGACCGCCCCCTGTCTCTGTATCTCAGACTCAGGGAATGAGTTAACCGCCCCCTGTCTCTGTATCACAGACTCAGGGGATGAGTAGACCGCCCCCTGTCTCTGTATCACAGACTCAGGGGATGAGTAGGCCGCCCCCTTCCTCTGTATCACAGACCCAGGGGATGAGGAAACTGCCCCTTGTCTTTGTATCTCAGACTCAGGGGATGAGTAGACTGCCCCCTTTCTCTGTGTCACGCACTCGGGGGATGAGTAGACCAACCCCTGTCTCTGTGTCACAGACTCAGGGGATGATTAGACCAACCCCTGTCTTTGATTCACAGACTCAGGGGATGAGTAGACCGTCCCCTGTCTCTGTATCACAGACTCAGGAGATGAGTAGACCGTCCCCTGTCTCTTTATCACAGACTCAGGGGATGAGTGGACCGCCCCTTCCCTCTGTATCACAGACCCAGGGGATGAGTAGACCGCCCCCTGTCTCTGTATCACAAATTTAGGGAAAGAGTAGACCGCCACTTGTCTCTGTATCACAACTTTAGGGAAAGAGTAGACGGCCCCCTGTCTCAGTTTCACAAATTTAGGGCATGAGTAGACCACCCCTTGTCTGGGTATCACAAACTTCGGGGATGAGTAAACCGCCCCCTGTCTTTGTATCACCGACTCAGGTGATGAGTAGACCGCTCCCTGTCACTGTATCACAAACTCAGGGGATGAGTAGACTGCCCCCTGTCTCTGTATCACAGAGTCATGGGATGAGTAGTCCGCCCCCTGTCTCAGTATCACAGACTCAGGAGATGAGTAGACCAACCCCTGTCTTTGTATCACAGACTCAGGGGATGAGTAGACCGTCCCCTGTCTCTGTATCACAGACTCAGGAGATGAGTAGACCAACCCCTGTCTTTGTATCACACACTCAGTGGATGAGCAGACTGCCCCATGTCTCTGCATCACAGACTCAGGGGATGAGTAGACCGCCCCCTGTCTCTGTATCACAGACTCAGGGGATGATTAGACTGCCACCTTCCTCTGTATCACAGACCCAGGGGATGGGTAAACTGCCCCCTTTCTCTGCATCACAGACTCAGGGGATGATTAGACAGCCTCCTTTCTCTGTATCACAGACTCAAGAGATGAGTTGACCGCCTCCTGTCTCTGTATCACAGACTCAGGGGATGAGTAGACCGCCCCCTGTCTCTGTATCACAGACTCATTGGATGAGTAGACCGTCCCCTGTCTCTGTATCACAGACTCAGGGAATGAGTAGACTGCCCCTTGTCTCTTAATTACAGACTCAGGGGATGAGTAAACTGCCCGTTCTCTCTGTTCCACAGACTCAGGTGATGATTAGACCGCCCCCTGTCTCTGGATCAAAGCCTCAATGGATGAGTAGACCGCCCCTGTCTCTGTATCATAGACTCAGGTGATGAGTAGAGCGCCCCCTGTCTCTGTGTCACAGACTCAGGGGATGAGCAGAGCGCCCCTGTCCCTCTATCATAGACTCAGGGGATGAGTAGAGGGCCCCCTGTCTCTCTATCATGGTCTCAGGGGATGAGTCGACCCCCTCCTGTCTCAGTATCACAGAGTCATGGGATGAGTAGACCACCCCCTGTCTCTGTATCACAGACTCAGGGGATGAGTAGAGGCCCCTGTCTCTCTGTCAGAGACTCAGGGGATGAGTAGAGCGCCCCCTGTCTCTGTATCACAGACTCAGGGGATGAGTAGAGGCCCCTGTCTCTCTATCATAGACTCAGGGGATGAGTAGAGGGCCCCCTGCCTCTTTTTCATAGACTCAGGGGATGAGTTGACCAGCCCCTGTCTCTCTATCATCGTGCCAGGGGATGAGTTGACCGCCCCCTGTCTCTGTATCACAGACTCAGTGGATGAGTAGACCGCCCCCTGTCTCTGTATCACAGACTCAGGGGATGAGTAGAGCGCCCCCTGTCTTTGTTTCACAGACTCAGGGGATGAGTAGAGTGCCCCCTGTCTCTGCATCACAGACTCAGGGGATGAGTAGACCGCCCACTGTCCCTGTCCCAGAGACTCAGGGGATGAGTAGACCGCCCCCTGTCTCTGTATCACAGACTCAGGGCATGAGTCGAGCGCCCCCTGTCTTTGTATCACAGACTCAGGGGATGAGAAGAGTGCCCCCTGTCTCTGCATCACAGACACAGGGGATGATTAGACAGCCTCCTGTCTCTGCATCACAGACTCAGGGGAAGAGTAGACCGCCCCCTGTCTCTCTATCATGGACTCAGGGGAGGAGTAGAGCGCCAACTGTCTCTGTATCACAGACTCAGTGGATGAGTAACCGGCCCCTGTCTCTGTATCAAAGACTCAGTGGATGAGTAGACCGTCCCCTGTCTCTGTATCACAGACTCAGTGGATGAGTAGATTGCCCCCTGTCTCTGTATCACAGACTCAGAGGATGAGGAGACCGCCCCCTGTCTCTGTATCACACACTCAGAGGATGAGGAGACCGCCCCCTGTCTCTGTAACTCAGAATTTGTGGATGAGTAGACAGCCCCCTGTCTCTGCATCACAGACTCAGGGGATGAGTAAACTGCCCCTTGTCTCTTAATAACAGACTCAGGGGATGAGTAAACCGCCCCCTGTCTTTGTATCACCGACTCAGGGGATGAATAGACCGCTCCCTGTCTCTGTATCACAAAATCTGGGGATGAGTAGACCGCCCCCTGTCTCTGTATCACAAATTTAGGGAAAGAGTAGAATTCCCCCTGTCTCGGTTTCACAAATTTAGGGCATGAGTAGACCGTCCCATGTCTCGGTATCACAGACTCAGTGAATGAGTAGACCGCCCCCTGTCTCTGTATAACAGACTCAGGGGATGACTAAACCGCACACTGTCTTTGTATCACAGACTCAGGGGATCAGTAGACCGTCCCCTGTCTTTGTTTCACAGACCCAGGGGATGAGTAGACCGCCCCCTGTATCTGTATCTCAGAGTCAGTGGATGAGTAGACCGCCCCCTGTATCTGTATCTCAGAGTCAGTGGATGAGTAGACCGCCCCCTGTCTCTGTCTCACAGACTCAGTGGATGAGTAGACCACACCCTGTCTCTGTCACTCAGAATTTGTGGATGAGTAGACAGCCCCCTGTCTATGTATCACAGACTCAGTAGATGAGTAGACTGCCCCCTGTCTCTGTCACTCAGAATTTGTGGATGAGTAGACAGCCCCCTGTCTCTGCATCACAGACTCAGGAGATGAGTAGACCAACCCCTGTCTTTGATTCACAGACTCAGGGGATGAGTAGACCGTCCCCTGTCTCTGTATCACAGACTCAGGAGATGAGTAGACCGTCCCCTGTCTCTTTATCACAGACCCAGGGGATGAGTAGACCGCCCCCTGTCTCTGTATCACAAATTTAGGGAAAGAGTAGACCGCCCCTTGTCTCTGTATCACAACTTTAGGGAAAGAGTAGACGGCCCCCTGTCTCAGTTTCACAAATTTAGGGCATGAGTAGACCACCCCTTGTCTGGGTATCACAAACTTCGGGGATGAGTAAACCGCCCCCTGTCTTTGTATCACCGACTCAGGGGATGAGTAGACCGCTCCCTGTCACTGTTTCACAAACTCAGGGGATGAGTAGACTGCCCCCTGTCGCTGTATCACAGAGTCATGGGATGAGTAGTCCGCCCCCTGTCTCTGTATCACAGACTCAGGGGAGGAGTAGAGCGCCCCCTGTCTTTGTATCACAGACTCAGGGGATGAGTAGACTGCCTCCTGTCTCTGTATCACAGACTCAAGGGATGAGTTGACCGCCTCCTGTCTCTGTGTCACAGACTCAGGGCATGAGTAGACCGCCCCCTGTCTCTCTATCATGGACTCAGGGGAGGAGTAGACCGCCCCCTGTCCCTGTCCCACAGACTCAGGGGATGAGTAGACTGCCCCCTGTCTCTGTATCACAGACTCAGGGGATGAGTAGAGCGCCCCCTGTCTCTGCATCACAGACTCAGGGGATGATTAGACAGCCTCCTGTCTCTGTATCACAGACTCAAGGGATGAGTAGAGCGCCAACTGTCTCTGTATCACAGACTCAGTGGATGAGTAGACCGGTCCCTGTCTCTGTCTCAAAGACTCAGTGGATGAGTAGACCGTCCCCTGTCTCTGTATCACAGACTCAGTGGATGAGTAGATCGCCCCCTGTCTCTGTATCACAGACTCAGAGGATGAGGAGACCGCCCCCTGTCTCTGGAACTCAGAATTTGGGGATGAGTAGACAGCCCCCTGTCGCTGCATCACAGACTCAGGGGATGAGTAAACTGCCCCTTGTCTCTTAATTACAGACTCAGGGGATGAGTAAACCGCCCCCTGTCTCTGTATCACAAACTCTGGGGATGAGTAGACCGCCCCCTGTCTCTGTATCACAAATTTAGGGAAAGAGTAGAATTCCCCCTGTCTCGGTTTCACAAATTTAGGGCATGAGTAGACCGCCCCCTGTATCTGTATCTCAGAGTCAGTGGATGAGTAGACCGCCCCCTGGATCTGTATCTCAGAGTCAGTGGATGAGTAGACCGCCCCCTGTCTCTGTCTCACAGACTCAGTGGATGAGTAGACCGCCCCCTGTCTCTGTCACTCAGAATTTGTGGATGAGTAGACAGCCCCCTGTCTCTGCATCACAGACTCAGGGGATGAGTAAACTGCCCGTTCGCTCTGTACCACAGACTCAGGTGATGATTAGACCGCCTCCTGTCTCTGTATCACAGACTTAGGGGATGATTAGACAGCCCCCTGTCTCTGTATCACAGCCTCAAGGGATGAGTAGACCGCCCCCAGTCTCTGTATCAAAGACTCAGGGGATGAGTAGACCCCCCACTTCCTCTGTATCACAGAGTCATGGGATGAGTAGTCCGCCCACTGTATCTGTATCACAAATTTAGGGAAAGAGTAGACCGATCCCTGTCTCTGTATCACAGAGTCATGGGATGAGTAGTCCGCCCCCTGTATCTGTATCACAAATTTAGGGAAAGAGTAGACCGATCCCTGTCTCTGTATCACAAACTCAGGGGATGAGTAGACCGCCCCCTGTCTCTGTGTCACAGACTCAGGGGATGATTAGACCACCCCCTGTCTCTGTATCACAGAGTCATGGGATGAGTAGTCCACCCCCTGTCTCTGTATCACAGACTCATGAGATGAGTAGACCAACCCCTGTCTTTGTATCACAGACTCAGGGGATGAGTAGACCGCCCCCTGTCTCTGTATCTCAGACTCAGGGAATGAGTTAACCGCCCCCTGTCTCTGTATCACAGACTCAGGGGATGAGCAGACCGCCCCCTGTCTCTGTATCTCAGACTCAGGGAATGAGTTAACCGCCCCCTGTCTTTGTATCACGGAATCAGGGGATGAGTAGACCGCCCCCTGTCTCTGTATCACAGACTCAGGGGATGAGTAGGCCACCACCTTCCTCTGTATCACAGACCCAGGGGATGAGGAAACTGCCCCTTGTCTTTGCATCTCAGACTCAGGGGATGAGTAGACTGCCCTCTTTCTCTGTGTCACGCACTCGGGGGATGAGTAGACCGCCCCCTGTCTCTGTATCACAGAGTCATGGGATGAGAAGTCCGCCCCCTTTCTCTGCATCACAGACTCAGGAGATGAGTAGACCAACCCCTGTCTTTGATTCACAGACTCAGGGGATGAGTAGACCGTCCCCTGTCTCTGTATCACAGACTCAGGTCGATGAGTAGACCGTCCCCTGTCTCTTTATCACAGACTCAGGGGATGAGTGGACCGCCCCTTCCCTCTGTATCACAGACCCAGGGGATGAGTAGACCGCCCCCTGTCTCTGTATCACAAATTTAGGGAAAGAGTAGACCGCCCCTTGTCTCTGTATCACAACTTTAGGGAAAGAGGAGACGGCCCCCTGTCTCAGTTTCACAAATTTAGGGCATGAGTAGACCACCCCTTGTCTGGGTATCACAAACTTCGGGGATGAGTAAACCGCCCCCTGTCTTTGTATCACCGACTCAGGGGATGAGTAGACCGCTCCCTGTCACTGTATCACAAACTCAGGGGATGAGTAGACTGCCCCCTGTCTCTGTATCACAGAGTCATGGGATGAGTAGTCCGCCCCCTGTCTCTGTATCACAGACTCAGGAGATGAGTAGACCGTCCCCTGTCTCTGTATCACAGACTCAGATAATGAAGTCAGTGTGACTAAGGGAGCAGATGATGAATATAAAGGGACTGGTGGTCTGAGGTGCATTTGTTTTAATGCAAGAAGTGTAGTAGGTAAGGCAGATGAACTTAGGGCTTGGATTAGTACCTGGGAGTATGATGTTATTGCTCTTACTGAGACTTGGTTGAGGGAAGGGCATGATTGGCAACTAAATATCCCAGGATATCCATGCTTCAGGCGGGATAGAGAGGGAGGTAAAAGGGGTGGAGGAGTTGCATTACTGGTCAAAGAGGATATCACAGCTGTGCTGAAGGAGGGCACTATGGAGGACTCGAGCAGTGAGGCAATATGGACAGAACTCAGAAATAGGAAGGGTGCGGTAACAATGTTGGGGCTGTACTACAGGCCTCCCAACAGCGAGCGTGAGATAGAGGTACAAATATGTAAACAGATTATGGAAAGATGTAGGAGCAACAGGGTGGTGGTGATAGGAGATTTTAATTTTCCCAACATTGACTGGGATTCGCTTAGTGTTAGAGGTCCAGATGGAGCAGAATTTGTAAGGAGCATCCAGGAGGGTTTTCTAGAGCAGTATGTAAATAGTCCAACTCGGGAAGGGGCCATACTGGACCTGGTGTTGGGGAATGAGCCCGGCCAGGTTGTTGAAGTTTCAGTAGGGGACTACTTTGGGAATAGTGATCACAATTCCGTAAGCTTTAAAATACTCATGGACAAAGACGAGAGTGGTCCAAAAGGGAGAGTGCTAAATTGGGGGAAGGCCAACTACACCAAAATTCGGCAGGAGCTGGGAAATGTAGATTGGGAGCAGCTGTTTGAAGGTAAATCCACATGTGATATGTGGGAGGCTTTTAAAGAGAGGTTGATTAGCGTTCAGGAGAGACATGTTCCTATGAAAATGAGGGATAGAAATGGCAAGATTAGGGAACCATGGATGACAGGTGAAATTGTGAGACTAGCTAAGAGGAAAAAGGAAGCATACATAAGGTCTAGGCGGCTGATGAAAGACGAAGCTTTGGAAGAATATCGGGAATGTAGGACCAATCTGAAACGAGGAATTAAGAGGGCTAAAAGGGGTCATGAAATATCTTTAGCAAACAGGGTTAAGGAAAATCCCAAAGCCTTTTATTCATATATAAGGAGAAAGAGGGTAACTAGAGAAAGGATTGGCCCACTAAAGGACAAAGGAGGAATGTTATGCTTGGACTCAGAGAAAATGGGTGAGATTCTAAACGAGTACTTTGCATCGGTATTCACCGAGGAGAGGGACATGACGGATGTTGAGGTTAGGAACAGATGTTTGATTACTCTAGGTCAAGTCGGCATAAGGAGGGAGGAAGTGTTGGGTATTCTAAAGGGCATTAAGGTGGACAAGTCCCCAGGTCCGGATGGGATCTATCCCAGGTTACTGAGGGAAGCGAGAGAGGAAATAGCTGGGGCCTTAACAGATATCTTTGCAGCATCCTTAAACACGGGTGAGGTCCCGGAGGACTGGAGAATTGCTAATGTTGTCCCCTTGTTTAAGAAGGGTAGCAGGGATAATCCAGGTAATTATAGACCGGTGAGCCTGACGTCAGTGGTAGGGAAGCTGCTGGAGAAGATACTGAGGGATAGGATCTATTCCCATTTGGAAGAAAATGGGCTCATCAGTGATAGGCAACATGGTTTTGTGCAGGGAAGGTCATGTCTTACCAACTTAATAGAATTCTTTGAGGAAGTGACAAAGTTGATTGATGAGGGAAGGGCTGTCGATGTCATATACATGGACTTCAGTAAGGCGTTTGATAAGGTTCCCCATGGCAGGCTGATGGAGAAAGTGAAGGCGCTTGGGGTCCAAGGTGTACTAGCTAGATGGATAAAGAACTGGCTGGGCAACAGGAGACAGAGAGTAGCAGTAGAAGGGAGTTTCTCAAAATGGAGACGTGTGACCAGTGGTGTTCCACAGGGATCCGTGCTGGGACCACTGTTGTTTGTGATATACATTAATGATTTGGAGGAAAGTATAGGTGGACTGATTAGCAAATTTGCAGACGACACTAAGATTGGTGGAGTAGCAGATAGTGAAGGGGACTGTCAGAGAATACAGCAGAATATAGATAGATTGGAGAGTTGGGCAGAGAAATGGCAGATGGAGTTCAATCAGGGCAAATGCGAGGTGATGCATTTTGGAAGATCCAATTCAAGAGTGAACTATACAGTAAATGGAAAAGTCCTGGGGAAAATTGATGTCCAGAGAGATTTGGGTGTTCAGGTCCACTGTTCCCTGAAGGTGGCAACGCAGGTAAATAGAGTGGTCAAGAAGGCATACGGCATGCTTTCCTTCATCGGACGGGGCATTGAGTACAAGAGTTGGCAGGTCATGTTACAGTTGTATAGGACTTTGGTTCGGCCACATTTGGAATACTGCGTACAGTTCTGGTCGCCACATTATCAAAAGGATGTGGATGCTTTGGAGAGGGTGCAGAGGAGGTTCACCAGGATGTTGCCTGGTATGGAGGGCGCTAGCTATGAAGAGAGGTTGAGCAGATTAGGATTATTTTCATTAGAAAGACGGAGGTTGAGGGGGGACCTGATTGAGGTGTACAAAATCATGAGAGGTATAGACAGGGTGGATAGCAAGAGGCTTTTTCCCAGAGTGGGGGTTTCAATTACTAGAGGACACGAGTTCAAAGTGAAAGGGGAAAAGTTTAGGGGGGATATGCGTGGAAAGTTCTTTACGCAGAGGGTGGTGGGCACCTGGAACGCATTGCCAGCGGAGGTGGTAGATGCGGGCACGATGGAGTCTTTTAAGATGTATCTAGACAGATACATGAATGGGCAGGAAGAAAAGAGATACAGAACCTTAGAAAATAGGCGACATGTTTAGAGAGAGGATCTGGATCGGCGCAGGCTTGGAGGGCCGAAGGGCCTGTTCCTGTGCTGTAATTATCTTTGTTCTTTGTTCTTTGTTCTTTGTTCAGGGGATGAGTAGTCCGCCCCCTGTCTTTGTATCACACACTCAGTGGATGAGCAGACTGCCCCATGTCTCTGGATCACAGACTCAGGGGATGATTAGACCGCCCCCTTTCTCTGTATCACAGACTCAAGAGATGAGTTGACCGCCTCCTGTCTCTGTATCACAGACTCAGGGGATGAGTAGACCGCCCCCTGTCTCTCTATCATGGACTCAGGGGAGGAGTAGAGCGCCCACTGTCTCTGTGTCACTGACTCAGTGGATGAGTAGACTGCCCCCTGTCTCTGTCTCACAGAGTCAGTGGATGAGTAGACCTTCCCCTGTCTCTGTATCACAGACTTAGTGGATGAGTAGACCGCCCCCTGTCTCTGTATCACAGACTCAGTGGATGAGTAGACTGCCCCCTGTCTCTGTCTCACAGAGTCAGTGGATGAGGAGAACGCCCCCTCTTTCTGAATCACAGACTCAGTGGATGAGTAGACCGCCCCCTGTCTCTGTATCACAGACTCAGTGGATGAGTAGACTGCCCCCTGTCTCTGTCTCACAGAGTCAGTGGATGAGTAGACCTTCCCCTGTCTCTGTATCACAGACTCAGTGGATGAATAGACCGCCCGCTGTCTCTGTATCACAGACTTAGTGGATGAGTAGACCGCCCCCTGTCTCTGTATCACAGACTCAGTGGATGAGTAGACCGCCCCCTGTCTCTGTATCACAGACTCAGTGGATGAGTAGACTGGCCCCTGTCTCTGTATCACACACTCAGAGGATGAGTAGACAGCCCCTGTCTTTGCATCACAGACTCAGGGGATGAGTAAACTGCCTGGTCTCTCTGTGCCACAGACTCAGGTGATGATTAGACCGCCTCCTGTCTCTGTATCACAGACTTAGGGGATGATTAGACAGCCCCCTGTCTCTGGATCACAGCGTCAAGGGATGAGTAGACCGCCACCTGTCTCTGTATCAAAGACTCAGGGGATGAGTAGACCGCCTCCTGTCTCTGTATCACAGACTCAAGGGATGAGTTGACCGCCCCCTGTCTGTGTATCTCAGAGTCAGTGGATGAGTAGACCGTCCCCTGTCTCTGCATCACAGACTCAGTGGATGAGTAGACCGCCCGCTGTCTCTGCATCACAGACTCAGTGGATGAGTAGACCGCCCCCTGTCTCTGTATCACAGACTCAGTTGATGAGTAGACTGGCCCCTGTCTCTGTTTCACACACTCAGAGGATGAGTAGACCGCCCCCTGTCTCTGTAACTCAGAATTTGGGGATGAGTGGACAGCCCCCTGTCTCTGCATCACAGACTCAGGGGATGAGTCAACTGCCCCTTGTCTCTTAATTACAGACTCAGGGGCTGAGTAAAGTGCCTCCTGTCTTTGCATCACAGACTCAGGGGATGATTAAACTGCCCGTTCTCTCTGTACCACAGACTCAGGTGATGATTCAACCGCCTCCTGTGTCTGTATCACAGACTTAGGGGATGATTAGACAACCCCCTGTCTCTGGATCACAGCCTCAAGGGATGAGGAGACCGCCCCCTGTCTCTGGATCAAAGACTCAGGGGATGAGTAGACCGCCCCCTGTCTTTGTATCAAAGGCTCAGGGGATGAGCAGAGCGCCCCTGTCTCTCTATCACAGACTCAGGGGATGAGTAGACCGCCCCCTGTCTCTCTATCATAGACTCAGGGGATGAGTAGAGGGCCCCCTGTCTCTCTATCATGGTCTCAGGGGATGAGTAGACCGCCTCCTGTCTCTGTATCACAGACTGAGTGGATGAGTGGACCGGCCCCTGTCTCGATATCAAAGACACAGGGGATGAGTATACCGCCCCCTGTCTTTGTCTCACAGACTCAGGGGATGAGTAGAGGGCCCCCTGTCTCTCTATCATGGTCTCAGGGGATGAGTAGACCGCCTCCTGTCTCTGTATCACAGACTGAGTGGATGAGTGGACCGGCCCCTGTCTCGATATCAAAGACTCAGGGGATGAGTAGACCGCCCCCTGTCTCTGTATCTCAGACTCAGGGAATGAGTTAACCGCCCCTTGTCTCTGTATCACAGAGTCATGGGATGAGTAGTCCGCCCCCTGTCTCTGTATCACAGACTCAGGAGATGAGGAGACCGCCTCCTGTCTCTGTATCAAAGACTCAGGGGATGAGTAGACGGCATCCTGTCTCTGTATCACAGACTCAAGGGATGAGTTGACCGCCCCCTGTCTGTGTATCTCAGAGTCAGTGGATGTGTGGACCGTCCCCTGTCTCTGCATCACAGACTCAGTGGATGAGTAGACCGCCCGCTGTCTCTGCATCACAGACTCAGTGGATGAGTAGACCGCCCCCTGTCTCTGTATCACGGACTCAGTTGATGAGTAGACTGGCCCCTGTCTCTGTTTCACACACTCAGAGGATGAGTAGACCGCCCCCTGTCTCTGTAACTCAGAATTTGGGGATGAGTGGACAGCCCCCTGTCTCTGCATCACAGACTCAGGGGATGAGTCAACTGCCCCTTGTCTCTTAATTACAGACTCAGGGGCTGAGTAAAGTGCCTCCTGTCTTTGCATCACAGACTCAGGGGATGATTAAACTGCCCGTTCTCTCTGTACCACAGAGTCATGGGATGAGTAGTCCGCCCCCTGTCTCTGTATCACAGACTCAGGAGATGAGGAGACCAATCCCTGTCTTTGTATCACAGACTCAGGGGATGAGTAGACCGTCCCCTGTCTCTGTATCGCAGACTCAGGAGATGAGTAGACAAACCCCTGTCTTTGTATCACACACTCAGTGGATGAGCAGACTGCCCCCTGTCTCTGCATCACAGACTCAAGGGATGAGTAGACCGCCCCCTTCCTCTGTATCACAGACCCAGGGGATGAGTAGACCGCCCCCTGTCTCTGTATCACAAATTTAGTCAAAGAGTAGACCGTCCCCTGTCTCAAATACACAAATTTAGGGGATGAGTAAACCGCCCCCCGTCTTTGCATCACCGACTGAGGGGATGAGTAGACCGCTCCCTGTCTCTGTGTCACAAACTCAGGGGATGAGTAGACCGCCCCCTGTCTCTGCATCAAAGAATCAGGGGATGAGTGGACCACCCCCTGTCTCTGTATCACAGTCTCAGGGGATGAGTAAACCGCCCCCTGTCTTTGTATCACCGACTCAAGGGATGAGTAGACCGCTCCCTGCCACTGTATCACAGAGTCAGTGGATGAGTAGACCGCCCCCTGTCTCTGTATCACAGACTCAGTGGATGAGTAGACCGCCCCCTGTCTCTGTATCACAGACTAAGTGGATGAGTAGACCGCCCCCTGTCTCTGTATCACAGACTAAGTGGATGAGTAGACCGCCCCCTGTCTCTCTATCACAGAATCAGGGGATGTGTAGACCGCCCCCTGTCTCTGTATCATGGATTCAGGGGATCAGTAGACAGCCTCCTGTCTCTGCATCACAGACTCAAGGGATGAGCAGACCGCCCCCTTGTCTCTGTTTCACAGACTCAGTGGATGAGTAGACCGCCCCCTGTCTCTCGATCACAGACTCAGTGGATGAGTAGACAGCCCCCTGTCTCTGCATCACAGACTCAGTGGATGAGTAGACCGCCCCCTGTCTCTGTATCACACACTCAGTGGATGAGTAGACCGCTCCCTGTCTCTCGATCACAGACTCAGTGGATGAGTAGACCGCCCCCTGTCTCTGCATCACAGACTCAGGGGATGAGTAAACTGCCCCTTGTCTCTTAATTACAGACTCAGGGGAAGAGTAAACTGCCTCCTGTCTTTGCATCACAGACTCAGGGGATGAGTAAACCGCCCCCTGTCTCTGTATCACAGACTCAAGGAATGAGTAGACCGCCTCTAGTCTCTGTATCACAGACTCAAGGAATGAGTAGACCGCCCACTGTCTCTCTATCACAGACTCAGTGGATGAGTAGACTGCCCCCTGTCTCTGTCTCACAAAGTCAGTGGATGAGTAGACCGTCCCCTGGCTCTGTATCACAGACTCAGTGGATGAGTAGACCGCCCCCTGTCTCTGTGTCACAGACTCAGTGTATGAGCAGACTGCCCACTGTCTCTGTCTCACAGAGTCAGTGGATGAGTAGACCGTCCCCTGTCTCTTTATCACAGACTATGTGGATGAGTAGACCGCCCCCTGTCTCTGTATCACAGACTCAGTGGATGAGTCGACCGCCTCCTGTCTCTGTATCGCAGACTCAGTGGATGAGTAGACCGCCCCCTGTCTCTGTATCACAGACTCAGTGGATGAGTCGACCGCCCCCCTGTCTCTGTGTCACAGACTCAGTGTATGAGCAGACTGCCCCCTGTCTCTGCATCACAGACTCAAGGGATGAGTTGACCGCCTCCTGTCTCTGTATCACAGACTCAGTGGATGAGTCGACCGCCCCCTGTCTCTGCATCACAGACTCAAGGGATGAGTAGACCGCCCCCTGTCTCTGTGTCACAGACTCAGTGTATGAGCAGACTGCCCCCTGTCTCTGTATCACAGACTCAGTGGATGAGTCGACCGTCCCCTGTCTCTGTATCACAGACTCAGTGGATGAGTTGACCGCCCCCTGTCTCTGTATCACAGACTCAGTGGATGAGTCGACCGTCCCCTGTCTCTGTATCACAGACTCAGTGGATGAGTCGACCGCCCCCTGTCTCTGCATCACAGACTCAAGGGATGAGTTGACCGCCCCCTGTCTCTGTATCACAGACTCAGGGGATGAGTAGACCGCCCCCTGTCTCTCTATCATAGACTCAGGGGATGAGATGACCGCCCCCTGTCTCTGTATCACACACTCAGAGGATGAGTAGACCGCCCCCTGTCTCTGTATCACAGACTCAGTGTATGAGCAGACCGCCCCCTGTCTCTGTATCACAGACTCAGTGGATGGGTAGACCGTCCCCTGTCTCTGTATCACAGACTCAGTGGATGATTAGACCGCCCCCTGTCTCTCTATCACAGACTCAGTGGATGAGTAGACCGCCCTCTGTCTCTGTATCACAGACTCAGTGTGTGAGCAGACTGCCCCCTGTCTCTGTCTCACAGAGTCAGTGGATGAGTAGACCGTCCCCTGTCTCTTTATCACAGACTATGTGGATGAGTAGAACGCCCCCTGTCTCTGTATCACAGACTCAAGGGATGAGTAGAGCGCCCCCTGTCTTTGTATCACAGACTCAGGGGATGATTGGACAGCCTCCTGTCTCTGAGTCACAGACTCAAGGGATGAGTTGACCGCCTCCTGTCTCTGTATCACAGACTCAGGGGTTGATTAGATAGCCCCCTGTCTTTGTATCATAGACTCAGGGGATGAGTAGACCGCCCCCTGTCTCTGTTTCACAGACTCAGGGGATGAGTAGACCGCCCCCTGTCTCTGTATCATAGCGCCAGGGGATGAGTAGAGCGCCCCCTGTCTCTTTATCATCGACTCAGGGGATGAGTTGACCGCCCCCTGTCTCTGTATCATAGCGCCAGGGGATGAGTAGAGCGCCCCCTGTCTCTCTATCATGGACTCAGGGGATGAGATGACCGCCCCCTGTCACTCTATCATAGCGCCAGGGGATGAGTAGAGCGCCCCCTGTCTCTTTATCATCGACTCAGGGGATGAGTTGACCGCCCCCTGTCTCTCTATCATAGACTCAGGGGATGAGTAGAGCGCCCCCTGTCTCTCTATCACAGATTCAGGGGATGTGTAGAGCGCCCCCTGTCTCTGTATCACAGACTCAGTGGATGAGTAGACAGCCCCCTGTCTCTGTATCACAGAGTCAGTGGATGAGTCGACCGGCCCCTGTCTCTCTATCATGGACTCAGGGGATGAGATGACCGCCCCCTGTCTCTCTATCATAGACTCAGGGGATGAGTAGAGCGCCCCCTGTCTCTCTATCACAGACTCAGGGGATGAGTAGAGCGCCCCCTGTCTCTGTATCACAGACTCAGGGGATGAGTAGACCGCCCCCTGTCTCTCCATCATAGACGCCAGGGATGAGTAGAGCGCCCCCTGTCTCTGTGTCATGGATTCAGGGGATCAGTAGACCGCCTTCTGTCTCTGTATCACAGACTCAGTGGATGAGTCGACCGCCCCCTGTTCCTGTATCACATACTCAGGGGATGAGTAGAGCGCCCCCTGTCTCTGTATCACAGACTCAAGGGATGAGTAGACTGTCCCCTGTATCTGTCTCACAGAGTCAGTGGATGAGTTGACCGCCCCCTGTCTCTGCAGCACAGAGTCAGTGGATGAGTCGACTGGCCCCTGTCTCTCTATCATGGACTCAGTGGATGAGATGACCGCCCCCTGTCTCTCTATCATGTTGGCAGGGGATGTTTAGAGCGCCCCCTGTCTCTTTATCAGAGTCTCAGGGGATGAGTTGACCGACCCCTGTCTCTCTGTCATAGACTCAGGGGATGAGTAGAGCGCCCCCTTTCTCTGTATCACAGACTCAGAGGATGAGTAGACCGCCCCCTGTCTCTCTATCATTGACTCAGGGAATGAGTAGAGGTCCCCCTGTCTCTCTATCATGGACTCAGGGGATGAGTAGACCGCCTCCTGTCTCTGTCTCTTCGACTCAAGGGATGAGTAGAGCGCCCCCTGTCTCTGTTTCACAGACTCAGTGGATGAGTAGACTGTCCCCTGTCTCAGTCTCACAGAGTCAGTGGATGAGTAGACCTCCCCCTGTCTCTGTATCACAGAGTCAGTGGATGAGTAGACAGCCCCCTGTCTCTGCATCACAGACTCAGTGGATGAGTAGACCGCACCCTTGTCTCTGTATCACATACTCAGTGGATGAGTAGACCGCACCCTTGTCTCTGTATCACATACTCAGTGGATGAGTAGACCGCACCCTTGTCTCTGTATCACATACTCAGTGGATGAGTAGACCGCCCCCTGTCTCTGTATCCCAGAGTCTGTGGATGAGTGGAACGCCCCCTGTTTCTGTATCACATACTCAGGGGATGAGTAGACCACCCCCTGTCTCTGCATCATAGAGTCAGTGAATGAGTAGACCGCCCCCTGTCTCTGTATCACAGACTCAGGGGATGAGTGGACCGCCCCCTTTCTCTCTATCATAGTGCAGGGGATGAGTGGAGCCCCCCCCTGTCTCTTTATCATAGACTCAGGGGGTGAGTTGACCGCCCCCTTGTCTCTGTATCATAGACTCAGTGGATGAGTAGACCACCCCCTGTCTCTCTATCATAGACTCAGGGGATGAGTAGAGGACCCCCTGTCTCTCTATCATGGACTCAGGGGAGGAGTAGAGCGCCCACTGTCTCTGTATCATAGACTCAGGGGATGATTAGACCGCCTCCTGTCTCTGTATCACAAACTCAAGGAATGAGTAGACCGCCCCCTTGTCTCTGTATCACAGACTCAGTGGATGAGTAGACCGCCCCATGTCTCTGTATCTCAGAGTCAGTGGATGAGTAGACCGCCCCCTGTTTCTGTATCACATACTCAGGGGATGAGTAGAGCGCCCCCTGTCTCTGTAGAACAGACTCAGTGGATGAGTAGACCGCCCACTGTCTCTCTATCACAGACTCAGTGGATGAGTAGACATCCCCCTGTCTCTGCATCACAGACTCAGTGGATGAGTAGACTGGCCCCTGTCTCTGTATCATGGATTCAGGGGATCAGGAGACCGCCTCCTGTCTCTGCATCACAGACTCAATAGATGAGTAGACCGCCCCCTGTCTCTCTATCATAGACTCAGGGGATGAGTAGAGCGCCCCCTGTCTCTCTATCACAGACTCAGGGGATGATTAGAGCGCCCCCTGTCTCTGTATCACAGACTCAGGAGATGAGTAGACCGCCCCCTGTCTCTCTTTCATAGACGCAAGGGATGAGTAGAGCGCCCCCTGTCTCTGTATCATGGATTCAGGGGATCAGGAGACCGCCTCCTTTATCTGCATCACAGACTCAAGGGATGAGTAGACCGCCCCCTTGTCTCTGTATCACAGACTCAGTGGATGAGTAGACCGCCCCCTGTCTCTGCATCACAGACTCAGGGGATGAGATGACCGCCCCCTGTCTCTCTTTCATGGTGCCAGGGGATGATTAGAGCGCCCCCTGTCTCTTTATCACAGACTCAGGGGATGAGTTGACCGACCCCTGTCTCTGTATCACAGACTCAGGGGATGAGTTGACCGCCTCCTGTCTCTGTATCACAGACTCAGGGGTTGATTAGATAGCCCCCTGTCTTTGTATCACAGACTCAGGGGATGAGGAGACCGCCCCCTGTCTCTGTTTCACAGACTCAGGGGATGAGTGGACCGCCCCCTGTCTTTGTATCACAGACTCAGGGGATGAGTAGACCGCCCCCTGTCTCTGCATCACAGACTCAGGGGATGATTAGATAGCCCCCTGTCTTTGCATCACAGACTCAGGGGATGAGTAGACCGCCCCCTGTCTCTCTATCATAGACTCAGGGGATGAGATGACCGCCCCCTGTCACTCTATCATCGTGCCAGGGGATGAGTAGAGTGCCCACTGTCTCTTTATCATCGACTCAGGGGATGAGTTGACCGCCCCCTGTCTCTCTATCACAGATTCAGGGGATCAGTAGACCGCCTCCTGTCTCTGTATCATAGACTCAAGGGATGAGTAGACCGCCCCCTTGTCTCTGGATCACAGACTCAGTGGATGAGTAGACCGCCCCCTGTCTCTGTATCACAGACTCAGTGGATGAGTAGACCGTCCCCTGTCTCTGTATCAAAGACTCAGTGGATGAGTAGACCTCCCCCAGTCTCTCTATCACAGACTCAGTGGATGAGTAGACAGCCCCCTGTCTCTGCATCACAGACTCAGGGGATGAGTAAATTGCCCCTTGTCTCTTAATTACAGACTCAGGGGATGAGTAAACTGCCTCCTGTCTTTGCATCACAGACACAGGGGATGAGTAAACTGCCCGTTCTCTCTGTACCACAGACTCAGGTGATGATTAGACCGCCTTCTGTCTCTGTATCACAGACTTAGGGGATGATTAGACATCCCCCAGTCTCTGTATCAAAGACTCAGGGGATGAGTAGACCGCCCCCTGTCTCTGTCTCAGACTCAGGGAATGAGCAGAGTGCCCCCTGTCTCTGCATCACAGACTCAGAGGATGATTGGACAGCCTCCTGTCTCTGTATCACAGACTCAAGGGATGAGTTGACCGCCTCCTGTCTCTGCATCACAGACTCAGGGGTTGATTAAATAGCCCCCTGTCTTTGTATCACAGACTCAGGGGATGAGTAGAGGGCCCCCTGTCTCTCTATCATGGACTCAGGGGATGAGTAGACCGCCTCCTGTCTCTGCATCACAGACTCAAGGGATGATTCCAGCGCCCCCTGTCTCTGCATCAAAGACTCATGGGATGAGTAGACCGCCTCCTGTCTTTGTATCACAGACTCAGGGGATGAGTGGAGTGCCCCCTGTCTCTGCATCACAGACTCAGGGGATGATTAGACAGCCTCCTGTCTCTGTATCACAGACTCAGTGGATGAGTAGACCGCCCCCTGTCTCTGTATCTCAGAGTCAGTGGATGAGTAGACCGTCCCCTGTCTCTGTATCACAGACTCAAGGGATGAGTAGACTGGCCCCTGTCTCTGAGTCACAGAGTCAGGGGATGAGTGGAGTGCCCCCTGTCTTTGTATCACAGACTCAGGGGATGATTGGACAGCCTCCTGTCTCTGAGTCACAGACTCAAGGGATGAGTTGACCGCCTCCTGTCTCTGTATCACAGACTCAGGGGTTGATTAGATAGCCCCCTGTCTTTGTATCACAGACTCAGGGGATGAGTAGACCGCCCCCTGTCTCTCTATCATAGACTGAGGGGATGAGATGACCGCCCCCTGTCACTCTGTCATAGTGCCAGGGGATGAGTAGAGCGCCCCCTGTCGCATTATCATCGACTCAGGGGATGAGTAGAGCGCCCCCTGTCTCTCTATCACAGACTCAGGGAAGAGTAGAGGTCCCCCTGTCTCTCTATCATGGACTCAGGGGATGAGTAGACCGCCTCCTGTCTCTGTATCTTAGACTCAAGGGATGAGTAGAGCGCCCCCTGTCTCTGTATCATGGACTCAGGGGATGAGTAGACCGCACCCTGTCTCTGTTTCACAGACTCAAGGGATGAGTAGACCGCCCCCTTGTCTCTGTATCACAGACTCAGTGGATGCGTAGACCGCCCCCTGTCTCTGTATCTCAGAGTCAGTGGATGAGTAGACCGCCACCTGTCTCTGTATCACAGCGTCAGTGGATGAGTAGACCGCCACCTGTCTCTGTATCACAGAGTCAGTGGATGAGTAGACCGCCCCCTGTCTCTGTATCACAGACTCAGGGGATGAGTAGACCGTCCCCAGTCTCTGTATCACAGAGTCAGTGGATGAGTAGACCGCCCCCTGTCTCTGTATCATAGACTCAGGGGATGACTAGACCCGCCCCTGTCTCTCCATCATTGACTCAGTGGATGAGATGACCGCCCCCTGTCTCTCTATCATAGTGCCAGGGGATGATTAGAGCGCCCCCTGTCTCTTTATCATAGACTCAGGGGATGAGTTGACCGCCCCCTGTCTCTCTATCACAGACTCAGGGGATGAGTAGAGGGCCCCCTGTCTCTGCATCACAGACTCAGGGGATGATTAGACCGCCTCCTGTCTCTGTATCACAGACTCAGGGGATGAGTAGAGGGCCCCCTGTCTCTGCATCACAGACTCAGGGGATGATTAGACCGCCTCCTGTCTCTGTATCACAGACTCAGGGGATGAGTAGAGGGCCCCCTTTCTCTGTATCACAGACTCAGAGGATGAGTAGACCGCCCCCTGTCTCTGCATCACAGACTCAGGGGATGAGTTGACCGCCTCCTCTCTCTGCATCACAGACTCAGGGGATGAGTAGAGCGCCCTCTTTCTCTCTATAATAGTTCAGGGGATGAGTAGAGCCCCCACTGTCTCTCTATCATAGACTCAGGGGATGAGTAGAGCGCCACTTGTCTTTGTATCACAGACTCAGGGGATGAGTGGACAGCCTCCTGTCTCTGAGTCACAGACTCAAGGGATGAGTTGACCGCCTCCTGTCTCTGTATCACAGACTCAGGGGTTGATTAGATAGCCCCCTGTCTTTGTATCATAGACAAAGGGGATGAGTAGACCGCCCCCTGTCTCTGTTTCACAGACTCAGGGGATGAGTAGAGCGCCCCCTGTCTTTGTATCACAGACTGAGGGGATGAGTAGACCGCCCCCTGTCTCTCTATCATGGACTCAGGGGATGAGATGACCGCCCCCTGTCACTCTATCATAGCGCCAGGGGATGAGTAGAGCTCTCCCTGTCTCTTTATCATCGACTCAGGGGATGAGTTGACCGCCCCCTGTCTCTCTATCATAGACTCAGGGGATGAGTAGAGCGCCCCCTGTCTCTCTATCACAGATTCAGGGGATGTGTAGAGCGCCCCCTGTCTCTGTATCACAGACTCAGTGGATGAGTAGACAGCCCCCTGTCTCTGCATCACAGACTCAGGGGATGAGTAGACCGCCCCCTGTCTCTGTAGCACAGAGTCAGTGGATGAGTCGACCGGCCCCTGTCTCTCTATCATGGACTCAGGGGATGAGATGACCGCCCCCTGTCTCTCTATCATAGACTCAGGGGATGAGTAGAGCGCCCCCTGTCTCTCGATCACAGACTCAGGGGATGAGTAGAGCGCCCCCTGTCTCTGTATCACAGACTCAGGGGATGAGTAGACTGTCCCCTGGATCTGTCTCACAGACTCGGTGGATGAGTAGACCGCCCCCTTGTCTCTGTATCACAGACTCAGTGGATGAGTAGACCGCCCCCTGTTCCTGTATCACTATCTCAGGGGATGAGTAGAACGCCCCCTGTCTCTGTATCACAGACTCAAGGGATGAGTAGACTGTCCCCTGGATCTGTCTCACAGAGTCAGTGGATGAGTAGACCGCCCCCTGTCTCTCTATCATGGACTCAGTGGATGAGATGACCGCCCCCTGTCTCTCTATCATGTTGGCAGGGGATGTTTAGAGCGCCCCCTGTCTCTTTATCAGAGTCTCAGGGGATGAGTTGACCGACCCCTGTCTCTCTGTCATAGACTCAGGGGATGAGTAGAGCGCCCCCTTTCTCTGTATCACAGACTCAGAGGATGAGTAGACCGCCCCCTGTCTCTCTATCATTGACTCAGGGAATGAGTAGAGGTCCCCCTGTCTCTCTATCATGGACTCAGGGGATGAGTAGACCGCCTCCTGTCTCTGTCTCTTCGACTCAAGGGATGAGTAGAGCGCCCCCTGTCTCTGTTTCACAGACTCAGTGGATGAGTAGACTGTCCCCTGTCTCAGTCTCACAGAGTCAGTGGATGAGTAGACCTCCCCCTGTCTCTGTATCACAGAGTCAGTGGATGAGTAGACAGCCCCCTGTCTCTGCATCACAGACTCAGTGGATGAGTAGACCGCACCCTTGTCTCTGTATCACATACTCAGTGGATGAGTAGACCGCACCCTTGTCTCTGGATCACAGACTCAGTGGATGAGTAGACCGCCCCCTGTCTCTGTATCACAGACTCAGTGGATGAGTAGACCGTCCCCTGTCTCTGTATCAAAGACTCAGTGGATGAGTAGACCTCCCCCAGTCTCTCTATCACAGACTCAGTGGATGAGTAGACAGCCCCCTGTCTCTGCATCACAGACTCAGGGGATGAGTAAATTGCCCCTTGTCTCTTAATTACAGACTCAGGGGATGAGTAAACTGCCTCCTGTCTTTGCATCACAGACACAGGGGATGAGTAAACTGCCCGTTCTCTCTGTACCACAGACTCAGGTGATGATTAGACCGCCTTCTGTCTCTGTATCACAGACTTAGGGGATGATTAGACATCCCCCAGTCTCTGTATCACAGCCTCAAGGGATGATTAGACCGCTCTCTGTCTCTGTTTCAATGACTCTGGGGATGAGTAGACCGCCCCCTGTCTTTGTATCACAGCCTCAAGGGATGATTAGACCGCCCCCTGTCTCTGTATCAAAGACTCAGGGGATGAGTAGACCGCCCCCTGTCTCTGTCTCAGACTCAGGGAATGAGCAGAGTGCCCCCTGTCTCTGCATCACAGACTCAGAGGATGATTGGACAGCCTCCTGTCTCTGTATCACAGACTCAAGGGATGAGTTGACCGCCTCCTGTCTCTGCATCACAGACTCAGGGGTTGATTAAATAGCCCCCTGTCTTTGTATCACAGACTCAGGGGATGAGTAGACCGCCCCCTGTATCTCGATCATAGACTCAGGGGATGAGATGACCGCCCCCTGTCACTGCATCATAGTGCCAGGGGTTGGGTAGAGCGCCCCCTGTCTCTTTATCATCGACTCAGGGCATGAGTTGACCGCCCCTGTCTCTCTGTCATAGACTCAGGGGATGAGTAGAGCGCCCCCTGTCTCTCTATCACAGACTCAGGGGATGAGTAGAGCGCCCCCTGTCTCTTTATCACAGACTCAGGGGATGAGTAGACCGCCCCCTGTCTCTGTCTCAAAGACTCAGGGGATGAGTAGACCGCCCCCTGTCGCTGTATCTCAGACTCAGGGAATCAGTTAACCGCCCCCTGTCTCGGTTTCACAGACTCAGGGGATGAGCAGAGCACCCCCTGTCTCTGTATCACAGACTCAGGGGATGAGTAGACCGCCCCCTGTCTCTCGATCATGGACTCAGGGGATGAGAGAGCGCCCCCTGTCTCTCTATCGCAGACTCAGGGGATGAGTAGAGCGCCCCCTGTCTCTGTATCACAGACTCAAGGGATGAGTCTAGCGCCCCCTGTCTCTGTATCAAAGACTCAGGGGATGAGTAGACCGCCCCCTGTCGCTGGATCTCAGACTCAGGGAATGAGTTAACCGCCCCCTGTCTCGGTTTCACAGACTCAGGGGATGAGTAGAGCGCCCCCTGTCTCTGTAGCACAGACTCAGGGTATGAGTAGACGCCCGCTGTCTCTCTATCATCGATTCAGGGGATGAGTAGAGGGCCCCCTGTCTCTCTATCATGGACTCAGGGGATGAGTAGACCGCCTCCTGTCTCTGCATCACAGACTCAAGGGATGATTCCAGCGCCCCCTGTCTCTGCATCAAAGACTCATGGGATGAGTAGACCGCCTCCTGTCTTTGTATCACAGACTCAGGGGATGAGTGGAGTGCCCCCTGTCTCTGCATCACAGACTCAGGGGATGATTAGACAGCCTCCTGTCTCTGTATCACAGACTCAGTGGATGAGTAGACCGCCCCCTGTCTCTGTATCTCAGAGTCAGTGGATGAGTAGACCGTCCCCTGTCTCTGTATCACAGACTCAAGGGATGAGTAGACTGGCCCCTGTCTCTGAGTCACAGAGTCAGGGGATGAGTGGAGTGCCCCCTGTCTTTGTATCACAGACTCAGGGGATGATTGGACAGCCTCCTGTCTCTGAGTCACAGACTCAAGGGATGAGTTGACCGCCTCCTGTCTCTGTATCACAGACTCAGGGGTTGATTAGATAGCCCCCTGTCTTTGTATCACAGACTCAGGGGATGAGTAGACCGCCCCCTGTCTCTCTATCATAGACTGAGGGGATGAGATGACCGCCCCCTGTCACTCTGTCATAGTGCCAGGGGATGAGTAGAGCGCCCCCTGTCGCATTATCATCGACTCAGGGGATGAGTAGAGCGCCCCCTGTCTCTCTATCACAGACTCAGGGAAGAGTAGAGGTCCCCCTGTCTCTCTATCATGGACTCAGGGGATGAGTAGACCGCCTCCTGTCTCTGTATCTTAGACTCAAGGGATGAGTAGAGCGCCCCCTGTCTCTGTATCATGGACTCAGGGGATGAGTAGACCGCACCCTGTCTCTGTTTCACAGACTCAAGGGATGAGTAGACCGCCCCCTTGTCTCTGTATCACAGACTCAGTGGATGCGTAGACCGCCCCCTGTCTCTGTATCTCAGAGTCAGTGGATGAGTAGACCGCCACCTGTCTCTGTATCACAGCGTCAGTGGATGAGTAGACCGCCACCTGTCTCTGTATCACAGAGTCAGTGGATGAGTAGACCGCCCCCTGTCTCTGTATCACAGACTCAGGGGATGAGTAGACCGTCCCCAGTCTCTGTATCACAGAGTCAGTGGATGAGTAGACCGCCCCCTGTCTCTGTATCATAGACTCAGGGGATGACTAGACCCGCCCCTGTCTCTCCATCATTGACTCAGGGGATGAGTAGAGCGCCACTTGTCTTTGTATCTCAGAGTCAGTGGATGATTAGACCGCCTCCTGTCTCTGTATCACAGACTCAGGGGATGAGTAGAGGGCCCCCTTTCTCTGTATCACAGACTCAGAGGATGAGTAGACCGCCCCCTGTCTCTGCATCACAGACTCAGGGGATGAGTTGACCGCCTCCTCTCTCTGCATCACAGACTCAGGGGATGAGTAGAGCGCCCTCTTTCTCTCTATAATAGTTCAGGGGATGAGTAGAGCCCCCACTGTCTCTCTATCATAGACTCAGGGGATGAGTAGAGCGCCACTTGTCTTTGTATCACAGACTCAAGGGATGAGTTGACCGCCTCCTGTCTCTGTATCACAGACTCAGGGGTTGATTAGATAGCCCCCTGTCTTTGTATCATAGACAAAGGGGATGAGTAGACTGCCCCCTGTCTCTGTTTCACAGACTCAGGGGATGAGTAGAGCGCCCCCTGTCTTTGTATCACAGACTGAGGGGATGAGTAGACCGCCCCCTGTCTCTCTATCATGGACTCAGGGGATGAGATGACCGCCCCCTGTCACTCTATCATAGCGCCAGGGGATGAGTAGAGCTCTCCCTGTCTCTTTATCATCGACTCAGGGGATGAGTTGACCGCCCCCTGTCTCTCTATCATAGACTCAGGGGATGAGTAGAGCGCCCCCTGTCTCTCTATCACAGATTCAGGGGATGTGTAGAGCGCCCCCTGTCTCTGTATCACAGACTCAGTGGATGAGTAGACAGCCCCCTGTCTCTGCATCACAGACTCAGGGGATGAGTAGACCGCCCCCTGTCTCTGTAGCACAGAGTCAGTGGATGAGTCGACCGGCCCCTGTCTCTCTATCATGGACTCAGGGGATGAGATGACCGCCCCCTGTCTCTCTATCATAGACTCAGGGGATGAGTAGAGCGCCCCCTGTCTCTCGATCACAGACTCATGGGATGAGTAGAGCGCCCCCTGTCTCTGTATCACAGACTCAGGGGATGAGTAGACTGTCCCCTGGATCTGTCTCACAGACTCAGGGGATGAGTAGACCGCCCCCTTGTCTCTGTATCACAGACTCAGTGGATGAGTAGACCGCCCCCTGTTCCTGTATCACTATCTCAGGGGATGAGTAGAACGCCCCCTGTCTCTGTATCACAGACTCAAGGGATGAGTAGACTGTCCCCTGGATCTGTCTCACAGAGTCAGTGGATGAGTAGACCGCCCCCTGTCTCTCTATCATGTTGGCAGGGGATGTTTAGAGCGCCCCCTGTCTCTTTATCAGAGTCTCAGGGGATGAGTTGACCGACCCCTGTCTCTCTATCATTGACTCAGGGAATGAGTAGAGGTCTCCCTGTCTCTCTCTCATGGACTCAGGGGATGAGTAGACCGCCTCCTGTCTCTGTATCTTAGACTCAAGGGATGAGTAGAGCGCCCCCTGTCTCTTTTTCACAGACTCAGTGGATGAGTAGACAGCCCCCTGTCTCTGCATCACATTCTCAGTGGATGAGTAGACCGCCCCCTGTCTCTGTATCTCAGAGTCAGTGGATGAGTAGACCGCCCCCTGTCTCTGTATCACAGACTCAGTGGATGAGTAGACCGCCCCCTGTCTCTGTATCACAGAGTCAGTGAATGAGTAGACCGCCCCCTGTCTCTGTATCACAGAGTCAGTGGATGAGTAGACCGCCCCCTGTCTCTGTATCACAGACTCAGGGGATGAGTGGACCGCCCCCTTTCTCTCTATCATAGTGCAGGGGATGAGTGGAGCCCCCCCCTGTCTCTTGATCATAGACTCAGGGGGTGAGTTGACCGCCCCTTTGTCTCTGTATCATAGACTCAGTGGATGAGTAGACCACCCCCTGTCTCTCTATCATAGACTCAGGGGATGAGTAGAGGACCCCCTGTCTCTCTATCCTGGACTCAGGGGAGGAGTAGAGCGCCCACTGTCTCTGTATCATAGACTCAGGGGATGATTGGACCGCCTCCTGTCTCTGTATCACAGACTCAAGGAATGAGTAGACCGCCCCCTTGTCTCTGTATCACAGACTCAGTGGATGAGTAGACCGCCCCCTGTTTCTGTATCACATACTCAGGGGATGAGTAGAGCGCCCCCCGTCTCTGTATAACAGACTCAGTGGATGAGTAGACCGCCCACTGTCTCTCTATCACAGACTCAGTGGATGAGTCGACTGCCCCCTGTCTCTGTCTCACAGACTCAGTGGATGAGTAGACATCCCCCTGTCTCTGTATCACAGACTCAGTGGATGAGTGGACCGCCCCCTGTCTCTGTATCACAGACTCAGTGGATGAGTAGACTGGCCCCTGTCTCTGTATCACACACTCAGGTGATGAGTAGACTGCCCCCTGCCTCTGTATCACAGACTCAGTGGATGAGCAGACTGCCCCCTGTCTCTGTATCACAGACTCAGTGGATGAGTAGAGCGTCCCCTGTCTCTGTATCACAGACTCAGTGGATGAGTAGACCGCCCCCTGTCTCTGTATCACGGACTCAGTGGATGAGTAGACCGTCCCTTGTCTCTGTATCACAGACTCAGTGGATGAGCAGACCGCCCCCTGTCTCTGTATCACAGACTCAGTGGATGAGTAGAGCGCCCCCTGTCTCTTTCGCACAGAGTCAGTGGATGAGTCGACCAGCCCCTGTCCCTCTTTCATGGACTCAGGGGATGAGATGACCGCCCCCTGTCTCTCTTTCATAGTGCCAGGGGATGATTCGAGCGCCCCCTGTCTCTTTATCATAGACTCAGGGGATGAGTTGACCGACCCCTGTCTCTGTATCACAGACTCAGGGGATGAGTAGACCGCCCCCTGTTTCTCTATCATAGACTCAGGGGATGAGTAGACCGCCCCCTGTCTCTGTTTCACAGACTCAGGGGATGAGTAGACCGTCCCCTGTCTTTGTCTCACAGAATCAGGGGATGAGTGGAGTGCCCCCTGTCTCTGCATCACAGACTCAAGGGATGAGTTGACCGCCTCCTGTCTCTGTATCACAGACTCAGGGGTTGATTAAATAGCCCCCTGCCTTTGTCTCACAGACTCAGGGGATGAGTAGACCGCCCCCTGTTTCTCTATCATAGACTCAGGGGATGAGTAGAGCGCCCCCTGTCTCTGCATCACAGACTCAGGGGATGATTGGACAGCCTCCTGTCTCTGTATCACAGACTCAGGGGATGAGTGTAGTGCCCCCTGTCTCTGCATCACAGACTCAGGGGATGATTGGACAGCCTCCTGTCTCTGTATCACAGACTCAGGGGATGAGTGTAGTGCCCCCTGTCTCTGTATCACAGACTCAAGGGATGAGTTGACCGACTCCTGTCTCTGTATCACAGACTCAGGGGTTGAGTAGACCGCCCCATTTCTCTCTATCATAGTGCCAGGGGATGAGTAGAGCGCCCCCTGTCTCTTTATCATCGACTCAGGGGATGAGTAGACCGCCCCATTTCTCTCTATCATAGTGCCAGGGGATGAGTTGACCGCCCCCTGTCTCTCTATCATAGACTCAGGGGATGAGTAGAGCGCCCCCTGTCTCTGTATCATGGATTCTGGGGATCAGTAGACAGCCTCCTGTCTCTGTATCACAGACTCAAGGGATGAGTAGACCGCCCCCTTGTCTCTGTATCACAGACTCAGTGGATGAGTAGACCGCCCCCTGTCTCTGTATCACATACTCAGTGGATGAGTTGACTGCCCCCTGTCTCTTAATTACAGACACAGGGGATGAGTAAACTGCCTCCTGTCTTTGCATCACAGCCTCAAGGGATGATTAGACCGCCTCCTGTCTCTGTATCACAGACTCAAGGAATGAGTAGACCGCCCCCTTGTCTCTGTATCACAGACTCAGTGGATGAGTAGACCGCCCACTGTCTCTGTATCACAGACTCAGGGGATGAGTAGACCGCCCCCTGTCTCTGTACCACATACTCAGTGGATGAGTGGACCGCCACCTGTCTCTGTATCACAGACTCAGTGGATGAGTAGACTGGCCCCTGTCTCTGAATCACACACTCAGTGGATGAGTAGACCGCCCCCTGTCTCTGTATCACAGACTCAGTGTATGAGCAGACCGTCCCCTGTCTCTTTATCACAGACTATGTGGATGAGTAGAAAGCCCCCAAACTCTGTATCACAGACTCAGTGGATGAGTAGACCGTCCCCTGTCTCTGTATCACAGACTCATTGGATGAGTAGACCGTCCCCTGTCTCTGTATCACAGACTCAGTGGATGATTAGACCGCCCCCTGTCTCTCTATCATAGACTCAGTGGATGAGTAGACCGCCCCCTGTCTCTGTATCACAGACTCAGTGTGTGAGCAGACTGCCCCCTGTCTCTGTCTCACAGAGTCAGTGGATGAGTAGACCGTCCCCTGTCTCTGTTTCACAGACTCAGTGGATGAGTAGACCGTCCCCTGTCTCTGTTTCACAGACTCAGTGGTGAGTAGACCGCCCCCTGTCTCTCTATCACAGACTCAGTGGATGAGTAGACCGCCCCCTGTCTCTGTCTCCCAGAGTCAGTGGATGAGTAGACCGCCCCCTGTCTCTGTATCATAGACTCAGTAGATGAGTAGACCGACCCCTGTCTCTCTATCACAGACTCAGTGGATGAGTAGACAGCCCCCTGTCTCTGCATCACAGACTCAGGGGATGAGTAAACTGCCCCTTGTCTCTTAATTACAGACTCAGTGGATGAGTAAACTGCCTCCTGTCTTTGCATCACAGACTCAGGGGATGAGTAAACTGCCCGTTCTCTCTGTACCACAGACTCAGGTGATGATTAGACCGCCTCCTGTCTCTGTATCACAGACTTAGGGGATGATTAGACGTCCCCCTGTCTCTGTATCACAGCCTCAAGGGATGAGTAGACCGCCCCCTGTCTTTGTATCACAGGCTCAGGGGATGAGTAGAGCGCCCCCTGTCTTTGTATCACAGACTCAGGGGATGAGTTGACCGCCCCCTGTCTCTGCATCACAGACTCAAGGAATGAGTTGACCGCCTCCTGTCTCTGCATCACAGACTCAGGGGTTGATTAAATAGCCCCCTGCCTTTGTATCACAGACTCAGGGGATGAGTAGACCGCCCCCTGTCTCTGTCTCACAGACTCAGTGTATGAGCAGACTGCCCCCTGTCTCTGTATCACAGACTCAGTGGATGAGTAGACTGGCCCCTGTCTCTGTATCACACACTCAGAGGATGAGTAGACCGTCCCCTGTCTCTTTATCACAGACTATGTGGATGAGTAGACCGCCCCCTGTCTCTGTATCAAAGACTCATGGGATGAGTAGACCGCCCCCTGTCTTCGTATCACAGACTCAGGGGATGAGTCTAGTGCCCCCTGTCTCTGCATCACAGACTCAGGGGATGATTGGACCGCCTCCTGTCTCTGTATCACAGACTCAGGGGTTGATTAGATAGCCCCCTGTCTTTGTATCACAGACTCAGGGGATGAGTAGACCGCCCCCTGTCTCTCTATCATGGACTCAGGGGATGAGATGACCGCGCCCCCTGTCTCTGTATCATGGATTCAGGGGATCAGGAGACAGCCTCCTGTCTCTGTATCTCAGACTCAAGGGATGAGTAGACCGCCCCCTTGTCTCTGTATCACAGAGTCAGTGGATGAGCAGACCGCCCCCTGTTTCTGTATCACATACTCAGGGGATGAGTAGACCGTCCCCTGTCTCTGTATCACAGACTCAGTGGATGAGAAGACCGCCCCCTGTCTCTGTAGCACAGAGTCAGTGGATGAGTCGACCGTCCCCTGTCTCTGTAGCACAGAGTCAGTGGATGAGTCGACCGGCCCCTGTCTCTCTGTCATGGACTCAGGGGATGAGTAGACCGACCCCTGTCTCTCTATCATAGACTCAGGGGATGAGATGACCGCCCCCTGTCTCACTATCATAGTGCCAGGGGATGAGTAGAGCGCCCCCTGTCTCTGTATCACAGACTCAGGGGATGAGTAGACAGCCCCCTGTCTCTCTATCATAGACTCAGGGGATGAGATGACCGCCCCCTGTCTCACTATCATAGTGCCAGGGGATGAGTAGAGCGCCCCCTGTCTCTGTATCACAGACTCAGGGGATGAGTAGACAGCCCCCTGTCTCTGTATCACAGACTCAAGGGATGAGTAGACCACCCCCTTGTCTCTGAATCACAGACTCAGTGGATGAGTAGACCGTCCCCTGTCTCTGTTTCACAGACTCAGTGGTGAGTAGACCGCCCCCTGTCTCTCTATCACAGACTCAGTGGATGAGTAGACCGCCCCCTGTCTCTGTCTCCCAGAGTCAGTGGATGAGTAGACCGCCCCCTGTCTCTGTATCATAGACTCAGTAGATGAGTAGACCGACCCCTGTCTCTCTATCACAGACTCAGTGGATGAGTAGACAGCCCCCTGTCTCTGCATCACAGACTCAGGGGATGAGTAAACTGCCCCTTGTCTCTTAATTACAGACTCAGTGGATGAGTAAACTGCCTCCTGTCTTTGCATCACAGACTCAGGGGATGAGTAAACTGCCCGTTCTCTCTGTACCACAGACTCAGGTGATGATTAGACCGCCTCCTGTCTCTGTATCACAGACTTAGGGGATGATTAGACGTCCCCCTGTCTCTGTATCACAGCCTCAAGGGATGAGTAGACCGCCCCCTGTCTTTGTATCACAGGCTCAGGGGATGAGTAGAGCGCCCCCTGTCTTTGTATCACAGACTCAGGGGATGAGTTGACCGCCCCCTGTCTCTGCATCACAGACTCAAGGAATGAGTTGACCGCCTCCTGTCTCTGCATCACAGACTCAGGGGTTGATTAAATAGCCCCCTGCCTTTGTATCACAGACTCAGGGGATGAGTAGACCGCCCCCTGTCTCTCTATCATAGACTCAGGGGATGAGATGACCGCCCCCTGTCTCTGTATCACACACTCAGAGGATGAGTAGACCGCCCCCTGTCTCTGTCTCACAGACTCAGTGTATGAGCAGACTGCCCCCTGTCTCTGTATCACAGACTCAGTGGATGAGTAGACTGGCCCCTGTCTCTCTATCACACACTCAGAGGATGAGTAGACCGTCCCCTGTCTCTTTATCACAGACTATGTGGATGAGTAGACCGCCCCCTGTCTCTGTATCAAAGACTCATGGGATGAGTAGACCGCCCCCTGTCTTCGTATCACAGACTCAGGGGATGAGTCTAGTGCCCCCTGTCTCTGCATCACAGACTCAGGGGATGATTGGACCGCCTCCTGTCTCTGTATCACAGACTCAGGGGTTGATTAGATAGCCCCCTGTCTTTGTATCACAGACTCAGGGGATGAGTAGACCGCCCCCTGTCTCTCTATCATGGACTCAGGGGATGAGATGACCGCGCCCCCTGTCTCTGTATCATGGATTCAGGGGATCAGGAGACAGCCTCCTGTCTCTGGATCACAGACTCAAGGGATGAGTAGACCGCCCCCTTGTCTCTGTATCACAGACTCAGTGGATGAGTAGACCGCCCCCTGTCTCTGTATCTCAGAGTCAGTGGATGAGCAGACCGCCCCCTGTTTCTGTATCACATACTCAGGGGATGAGTAGACCGTCCCCTGTCTCTGTATCACAGACTCAGTGGATGAGAAGACCGCCCCCTGTCTCTGTAGCACAGAGTCAGTGGATGAGTCGACCGTCCCCTGTCTCTGTAGCACAGAGTCAGTGGATGAGTCGACCGGCCCCTGTCTCTCTGTCATGGACTCAGGGGATGAGTAGACCGACCCCTGTCTCTGTATCACAGACTCAGGGGATGAGTAGACCGACCCCTGTCTCTGTATCACAGACTCAGGGGATGAGTAGACAGCCCCCTGTCTCTGTATCACAGACTCAGGGGATGATTGGACAGCCTCCTGTATCGGTATCACAGACTCAAGGGATGAGTTGACCGACTCCTGTCTCTGTCTCACAGACTTAGGGGTTGATTAGATAGACCCCTGTCTTTGCATCACAGACTCAGGGGATGAGTAGACCGCCCCCTGTCTCTCTATCATAGACTCAGGGGATGAGATGACCGCCCCCTGTCTCACTATCATAGTGCCAGGGGATGAGTAGAGCGCCCCCTGTCTCTGTATCACAGACTCAGGGGATGAGTAGACAGCCCCCTGTCTCTGTATCACAGACTCAAGGGATGAGTAGACCACCCCCTTGTCTCTGTATCACAGACTCAGTGGATGAGTAGACCGCCCCCTGTCTCTGAATCACAGACTCAGTGGATCAGTAGACCGTCCCCTGTCTCTGTTTCACAGACTCAGTGGTGAGTAGACCGCCCCCTGTCTCTCTATCACAGACTCAGTGGATGAGTAGACCGTCCCCTGTCTCTGTTTCACAGACTCAGTGGTGAGTAGACCGCCCCCTGTCTCTCTATCACAGACTCAGGGGATGAGTAGACCGCCCCCTGTCTCTGTACCACATACTCAGTGGATGAGTGGACCGCCACCTGTCTCTGTATCACAGACTCAGTGGATGAGTAGACTGGCCCCTGTCTCTGAATCACACACTCAGTGGATGAGTAGACCGCCCCCTGTCTCTGTATCACAGACTCAGTGTATGAGCAGACCGTCCCCTGTCTCTTTATCACAGACTATGTGGATGAGTAGAAAGCCCCCAAACTCTGTATCACAGACTCAGTGGATGAGTAGACCGTCCCCTGTCTCTGTATCACAGACTCATTGGATGAGTAGACCGTCCCCTGTCTCTGTATCACAGACTCAGTGGATGATTAGACCGCCCCCTGTCTCTCTATCATAGACTCAGTGGATGAGTAGACCGCCCCCTGTCTCTGTACCACAGACTCAGTGTGTGAGCAGACTGCCCCCTGTCTCTGTCTCACAGAGTCAGTGGATGAGTAGACCGTCCCCTGTCTCTGTTTCACAGACTCAGTGGATGAGTAGACCGTCCCCTGTCTCTAAATCACAGACTCAGTGGATGAGTAGACCGTCCCCTGTCTCTTTATCACAGACTATGTGGATGAGTAGAACGCCCCCTGTCTCTGTATCACAGACTCAGTGGATGAGTAGACCGCCCCCTGTCTCTGAATCACAGACTCAGTGGATGAGTAGACCGTCCCCTGTCTCTGTTTCACAGACTCAGTGGTGAGTAGACCGCCCCCTGTCTCTCTATCACAGACTCAGTGGATGAGTAGACCGCCCCCTGTCTCTGTCTCCCAGAGTCAGTGGATGAGTAGACCGCCCCCTGTCTCTGTATCATAGACTCAGTAGATGAGTAGACCGACCCCTGTCTCTCTATCACAGACTCAGTGGATGAGTAGACAGCCCCCTGTCTCTGCATCACAGACTCAGGGGATGAGTAAACTGCCCCTTGTCTCTTAATTACAGACTCAGTGGATGAGTAAACTGCCTCCTGTCTTTGCATCACAGACTCAGGGGATGAGTAAACTGCCCGTTCTCTCTGTACCACAGACTCAGGTGATGATTAGACCGCCTCCTGTCTCTGTATCACAGCCTCAAGGGATGAGTAGACCGCCCCCTGTCTTTGTATCACAGGCTCAGGGGATGAGTAGAGCGCCCCCTGTCTTTGTATCACAGACTCAGGGGATGAGATGACCGCCCCCTGTCTCTGTATCACACACTCAGAGGATGAGTAGACCGCCCCCTGTCTCTGTCTCACAGACTCAGTGTATGAGCAGACTGCCCCCTGTCTCTGTATCACAGACTCAGTGGATGAGTAGACTGGCCCCTGTCTCTGTATCACACACTCAGAGGATGAGTAGACCGTCCCCTGTCTCTTTATCACAGACTATGTGGATGAGTAGACCGCCCCCTGTCTCTGTATCAAAGACTCATGGGATGAGTAGACCGCCCCCTGTCTTCGTATCACAGACTCAGGGGATGAGTCTAGTGCCCCCTGTCTCTGCATCACAGACTCAGGGGATGATTGGACCGCCTCCTGTCTCTGTATCACAGACTCAGGGGTTGATTAGATAGCCCCCTGTCTTTGTATCACAGACTCAGGGGATGAGTAGACCGCCCCCTGTCTCTCTATCATGGACTCAGGGGATGAGATGACCGCGCCCCCTGTCTCTGTATCATGGATTCAGGGGATCAGGAGACAGCCTCCTGTCTCTGTATCTCAGACTCAAGGGATGAGTAGACCGCCCCCTTGTCTCTGTATCACAGACTCAGTGGATGAGTAGACCGCCCCCTGTCTCTGTATCTCAGAGTCAGTGGATGAGCAGACCGCCCCCTGTTTCTGTATCACATACTCAGGGGATGAGTAGACCGTCCCCTGTCTCTGTATCACAGACTCAGTGGATGAGAAGACCGCCCCCTGTCTCTGTAGCACAGAGTCAGTGGATGAGTCGACCGTCCCCTGTCTCTGTAGCACAGAGTCAGTGGATGAGTCGACCGGCCCCTGTCTCTCTGTCATGGACTCAGGGGATGAGTAGACCGACCCCTGTCTCTGTATCACAGACTCAGGGGATGAGTAGACCGACCCCTGTCTCTGTATCACAGACTCAGGGGATGAGTAGACAGCCCCCTGTCTCTGTATCACAGACTCAGGGGATGATTGGACAGCCTCCTGTATCGGTATCACAGACTCAAGGGATGAGTTGACCGACTCCTGTCTCTGTCTCACAGACTTAGGGGTTGATTAGATAGCCCCCTGTCTTTGCATCACAGACTCAGGGGATGAGTAGACCGCCCCCTGTCTCTCTATCATAGACTCAGGGGATGAGATGACCGCCCCCTGTCTCACTATCATAGTGCCAGGGGATGAGTAGAGCGCCCCCTGTCTCTGTATCACAGACTCAGGGGATGAGTAGACAGCCCCCTGTCTCTGTATCACAGACTCAAGGGATGAGTAGACCACCCCCTTGTCTCTGTATCACAGACTCAGTGGATGAGTAGACCGCCCCCTGTCTCTGAATCACAGACTCAGTGGATGAGTAGACCGTCCCCTGTCTCTGTTTCACAGACTCAGTGGTGAGTAGACCGCCCCCTGTCTCTCTATCACAGACTCAGTGGATGAGTAGACCGCCCCCTGTCTCTGTCTCCCAGAGTCAGTGGATGAGTAGACCGCCCCCTGTCTCTGTATCATAGACTCAGTAGATGAGTAGACCGACCCCTGTCTCTCTATCACAGACTCAGTGGATGAGTAGACAGCCCCCTGTCTCTGCATCACAGACTCAGGGGATGAGTAAACTGCCCCTTGTCTCTTAATTACAGACTCAGTGGATGAGTAAACTGCCTCCTGTCTTTGCATCACAGACTCAGGGGATGAGTAAACTGCCCGTTCTCTCTGTACCACAGACTCAGGTGATAATTAGACCGCCTCCTGTCTCTGTATCACAGACTTAGGGGATGATTAGACGTCCCCCTGTCTCTGTATCACAGCCTCAAGGGATGAGTAGACCGCCCCCTGTCTTTGTATCACAGGCTCAGGGGATGAGTAGAGCGCCCCCTGTCTTTGTATCACAGACTCAGGGGATGAGTTGACCGCCCCCTGTCTCTGCATCACAGACTCAAGGAATGAGTTGACCGCCTCCTGTCTCTGCATCACAGACTCAGGGGTTGATTAAATAGCCCCCTGCCTTTGTATCACAGACTCAGGGGATGAGTAGACCGCCCCCTGTCTCTCTATCATAGACTCAGGGGATGAGATGACCGCCCCCTGTCTCTGTATCACACACTCAGAGGATGAGTAGACCGCCCCCTGTCTCTGTCTCACAGACTCAGTGTATGAGCAGACTGCCCCCTGTCTCTGTATCACAGACTCAGTGGATGAGTAGACTGGCCCCTGTCTCTGTATCACACACTCAGAGGATGAGTAGACCGTCCCCTGTCTCTTTATCACAGACTATGTGGATGAGTAGACCGCCCCCTGTCTCTGTATCAAAGACTCATGGGATGAGTAGACCGCCCCCTGTCTTCGTATCACAGACTCAGGGGATGAGTCTAGTGCCCCCTGTCTCTGCATCACAGACTCAGGGGATGATTGGACCGCCTCCTGTCTCTGTATCACAGACTCAGGGGTTGATTAGATAGCCCCCTGTCTTTGTATCACAGACTCAGGGGATGAGTAGACCGCCCCCTGTCTCTCTATCATGGACTCAGGGGATGAGATGACCGCGCCCCCTGTCTCTGTATCATGGATTCAGGGGATCAGGAGACAGCCTCCTGTCTCTGGATCACAGACTCAAGGGATGAGTAGACCGCCCCCTTGTCTCTGTATCACAGACTCAGTGGATGAGTAGACCGCCCCCTGTCTCTGTATCACAGACTCAGTGGATGAGTAGACCGCCCCCTGTCTCTGTATCTCAGAGTCAGTGGATGAGCAGACCGCCCCCTGTTTCTGTATCACATACTCAGGGGATGAGTAGACCGTCCCCTGTCTCTGTATCACAGACTCAGTGGATGAGAAGACCGCCCCCTGTCTCTGTAGCACAGAGTCAGTGGATGAGTCGACCGTCCCCTGTCTCTGTAGCACAGAGTCAGTGGATGAGTCGACCGGCCCCTGTCTCTCTGTCATGGACTCAGGGGATGAGTAGACCGACCCCTGTCTCTGTATCACAGACTCAGGGGATGAGTAGACCGACCCCTGTCTCTGTATCACAGACTCAGGGGATGAGTAGACAGCCCCCTGTCTCTGTATCACAGACTCAGGGGATGATTGGACAGCCTCCTGTATCGGTATCACAGACTCAAGGGATGAGTTGACCGACTCCTGTCTCTGTCTCACAGACTTAGGGGTTGATTAGATAGACCCCTGTCTTTGCATCACAGACTCAGGGGATGAGTAGACCGCCCCCTGTCTCTCTATCATAGACTCAGGGGATGAGATGACCGCCCCCTGTCTCACTATCATAGTGCCAGGGGATGAGTAGAGCGCCCCCTGTCTCTGTAACACAGACTCAGGGGATGAGTAGACAGCCCCCTGTCTCTGTATCACAGACTCAAGGGATGAGTAGACCACCCCCTTGTCTCTGTATCACAGACTCAGTGGATGAGTAGACCGCCCCCTGTCTCTGAATCACAGACTCAGTGGATCAGTAGACCGTCCCCTGTCTCTGTTTCACAGACTCAGTGGTGAGTAGACCGCCCCCTGTCTCTCTATCACAGACTCAGTGGATGAGTAGACCGTCCCCTGTCTCTGTTTCACAGACTCAGTGGTGAGTAGACCGCCCCCTGTCTCTCTATCACAGACTCAGGGGATGAGTAGACCGCCCCCTGTCTCTGTACCACATACTCAGTGGATGAGTGGACCGCCACCTGTCTCTGTATCACAGACTCAGTGGATGAGTAGACTGGCCCCTGTCTCTGAATCACACACTCAGTGGATGAGTAGACCGCCCCCTGTCTCTGTATCACAGACTCAGTGTATGAGCAGACCGTCCCCTGTCTCTTTATCACAGACTATGTGGATGAGTAGAAAGCCCCCAAACTCTGTATCACAGACTCAGTGGATGAGTAGACCGTCCCCTGTCTCTGTATCACAGACTCATTGGATGAGTAGACCGTCCCCTGTCTCTGTATCACAGACTCAGTGGATGATTAGACCGCCCCCTGTCTCTCTATCATAGACTCAGTGGATGAGTAGACCGCCCCCTGTCTCTGTATCACAGACTCAGTGTGTGAGCAGACTGCCCCCTGTCTCTGTCTCACAGAGTCAGTGGATGAGTAGACCGTCCCCTGTCTCTGTTTCACAGACTCAGTGGATGAGTAGACCGTCCCCTGTCTCTAAATCACAGACTCAGTGGATGAGTAGACCGCCCCCTGTCTCTTTATCACAGACTATGTGGATGAGTAGAACGCCCCCTGTCTCTGTATCACAGACTCAGTGGATGAGTAGACCGCCCCCTGTCTCTGAATCACAGACTCAGTGGATGAGTAGACCGTCCCCTGTCTCTGTTTCACAGACTCAGTGGTGAGTAGACCGCCCCCTGTCTCTCTATCACAGACTCAGTGGATGAGTAGACCGCCCCCTGTCTCTGTCTCCCAGAGTCAGTGGATGAGTAGATCGCCCCCTGTCTCTGTATCATAGACTCAGTAGATGAGTAGACCGACCCCTGTCTCTCTATCACAGACTCAGTGGATGAGTAGACAGCCCCCTGTCTCTGCATCACAGACTCAGTGGATGAGTAAACTGCCCCTTGTCTCTTAATTACAGACTCAGTGGATGAGGAAACTGCCTCCTGTCTTTGCATCACAGACTCAGGGGATGAGTAAACTGCCCGTTCTCTCTGTACCACAGACTCAGGTGATGATTAGACCGCCTCCTGTCTCTGTATCACAGACTTAGGGGATGATTAGACGTCCCCCTGTCTCTGTATCACAGCCTCAAGGGATGAGTAGACCGCCCCCTGTCTTTGTATCACAGGCTCAGGGGATGAGTAGAGCGCCCCCTGTCTTTGTATCACAGACTCAGGGGATGAGATGACCGCCCCCTGTCTCTGTATCACACACTCAGAGGATGAGTAGACCGCCCCCTGTCTCTGTCTCACAGACTCAGTGTATGAGCAGACTGCCCCCTGTCTCTGTATCACAGACTCAGTGGATGAGTAGACTGGCCCCTGTCTCTGTATCACACACTCAGAGGATGAGTAGACCGTCCCCTGTCTCTTTATCACAGACTATGTGGATGAGTAGACCGCCCCCTGTCTCTGTATCAAAGACTCATGGGATGAGTAGACCGCCCCCTGTCTTCGTATCACAGACTCAGGGGATGAGTCTAGTGCCCCCTGTCTCTGCATCACAGACTCAGGGGATGATTGGACCGCCTCCTGTCTCTGTATCACAGACTCAGGGGTTGATTAGATAGCCCCCTGTCTTTGTATCACAGACTCAGGGGATGAGTAGACCGCCCCCTGTCTCTCTATCATGGACTCAGGGGATGAGATGACCGCGCCCCCTGTCTCTGTATCATGGATTCAGGGGATCAGGAGACAGCCTCCTGTCTCTGGATCACAGACTCAAGGGATGAGTAGACCGCCCCCTTGTCTCTGTATCACAGACTCAGTGGATGAGTAGACCGCCCCCTGTCTCTGTATCTCAGAGTCAGTGGATGAGCAGACCGCCCCCTGTTTCTGTATCACATACTCAGGGGATGAGTAGACCGTCCCCTGTCTCTGTATCACAGACTCAGTGGATGAGAAGACCGCCCCCTGTCTCTGTAGCACAGAGTCAGTGGATGAGTCGACCGTCCCCTGTCTCTGTAGCACAGAGTCAGTGGATGAGTCGACCGGCCCCTGTCTCTCTGTCATGGACTCAGGGGATGAGTAGACCGACCCCTGTCTCTGTATCACAGACTCAGGGGATGAGTAGACCGACCCCTGTCTCTGTATCACAGACTCAGGGGATGAGTAGACAGCCCCCTGTCTCTGTATCACAGACTCAGGGGATGATTGGACAGCCTCCTGTATCGGTATCAAAGACTCAAGGGATGAGTTGACCGACTCCTGTCTCTGTCTCACAGACTTAGGGGTTGATTAGATAGCCCCCTGTCTTTGCATCACAGACTCAGGGGATGAGTAGACCGCCCCCTGTCTCTCTATCATAGACTCAGGGGATGAGATGACCGCCCCCTGTCTCACTATCATAGTGCCAGGGGATGAGTAGAGCGCCCCCTGTCTCTGTATCACAGACTCAGGGGATGAGTAGACAGCCCCCTGTCTCTGTATCACAGACTCAAGGGATGAGTAGACCACCCCCTTGTCTCTGTATCACAGACTCAGTGGATGAGTAGACCGCCCCCTGTCTCTGAATCACAGACTCAGTGGATGAGTAGACCGTCCCCTGTCTCTGTTTCACAGACTCAGTGGTGAGTAGACCGCCCCCTGTCTCTCTATCACAGACTCAGTGGATGAGTAGACCGTCCCCTGTCTCTGTTTCACAGACTCAGTGGTGAGTAGACCGCCCCCTGTCTCTCTATCACAGACTCAGGGGATGAGTAGACCGCCCCCTGTCTCTGTACCACATACTCAGTGGATGAGTGGACCGCCACCTGTCTCTGTATCACAGACTCAGTGGATGAGTAGACTGGCCCCTGTCTCTGAATCACACACTCAGTGGATGAGTAGACCGCCCCCTGTCTCTGTATCACAGACTCAGTGTATGAGCAGACCGTCCCCTGTCTCTTTATCACAGACTATGTGGATGAGTAGAAAGCCCCCAAACTCTGTATCACAGACTCAGTGGATGAGTAGACCGTCCCCTGTCTCTGTATCACAGACTCATTGGATGAGTAGACCGTCCCCTGTCTCTGTATCACAGACTCAGTGGATGATTAGACCGCCCCCTGTCTCTCTATCATAGACTCAGTGGATGAGTAGACCGCCCCCTGTCTCTGTATCACAGACTCAGTGTGTGAGCAGACTGCCCCCTGTCTCTGTCTCACAGAGTCAGTGGATGAGTAGACCGTCCCCTGTCTCTGTTTCACAGACTCAGTGGATGAGTAGACCGTCCCCTGTCTCTAAATCACAGACTCAGTGGATGAGTAGACCGTCCCCTGTCTCTTTATCACAGACTATGTGGATGAGTAGAACGCCCCCTGTCTCTGTATCACAGACTCAGTGGATGAGTAGACCGCCCCCTGTCTCTGAATCACAGACTCAGTGGATGAGTAGACCGTCCCCTGTCTCTGTTTCACAGACTCAGTGGTGAGTAGACCGCTCCCTGTCTCTGTCTCCCAGAGTCAGTGGATGAGTAGACCGCCCCCTGTCTCTGTATCATAGACTCAGTAGATGAGTAGACCGACCCCTGTCTCTCTATCACAGACTCAGTGGATGAGTAGACAGCCCCCTGTCTCTGCATCACAGACTCAGGGGATGAGTAAACTGCCCCTTGTCTCTTAATTACAGACTCAGTGGATGAGTAAACTGCCTCCTGTCTTTGCATCACAGACTCAGGGGATGAGTAAACTGCCCGTTCTCTCTGTACCACAGACTCAGGTGATAATTAGACCGCCTCCTGTCTCTGTATCACAGACTTAGGGTATGATTAGACGTCCCCCTGTCTCTGTATCACAGCCTCAAGGGATGAGTAGACCGCCCCCTGTCTTTGTATCACAGGCTCAGGGGATGAGTAGAGCGCCCCCTGTCTTTGTATCACAGACTCAGGGGATGAGTTGACCGCCCCCTGTCTCTGCATCACAGACTCAAGGAATGAGTTGACCGCCTCCTGTCTCTGCATCACAGACTCAGGGGTTGATTAAATAGCCCCCTGCCTTTGTATCACAGACTCAGGGGATGAGTAGACCGCCCCCTGTCTCTCTATCATAGACTCAGGGGATGAGATGACCGCCCCCTGTCTCTGTATCACACACTCAGAGGATGAGTAGACCGCCCCCTGTCTCTGTCTCACAGACTCAGTGTATGAGCAGACTGCCCCCTGTCTCTGTATCACAGACTCAGTGGATGAGTAGACTGGCCCCTGTCTCTGTATCACACACTCAGAGGATGAGTAGACCGTCCCCTGTCTCTTTATCACAGACTATGTGGATGAGTAGACCGCCCCCTGTCTCTGTATCAAAGACTCATGGGATGAGTAGACCGCCCCCTGTCTTCGTATCACAGACTCAGGGGATGAGTCTAGTGCCCCCTGTCTCTGCATCACAGACTCAGGGGATGATTGGACCGCCTCCTGTCTCTGTATCACAGACTCAGGGGTTGATTAGATAGCCCCCTGTCTTTGTATCACAGACTCAGGGGATGAGTAGACCGCCCCCTGTCTCTCTATCATGGACTCAGGGGATGAGATGACCGCGCCCCCTGTCTCTGTATCATGGATTCAGGGGATCAGGAGACAGCCTCCTGTCTCTGGATCACAGACTCAAGGGATGAGTAGACCGCCCCCTTGTCTCTGTATCACAGACTCAGTGGATGAGTAGACCGCCCCCTGTCTCTGTATCTCAGAGTCAGTGGATGAGCAGACCGCCCCCTGTTTCTGTATCACATACTCAGGGGATGAGTAGACCGTCCCCTGTCTCTGTATCACAGACTCAGTGGATGAGAAGACCGCCCCCTGTCTCTGTAGCACAGAGTCAGTGGATGAGTCGACCGTCCCCTGTCTCTGTAGCACAGAGTCAGTGGATGAGTCGACCGGCCCCTGTCTCTCTGTCATGGACTCAGGGGATGAGTAGACCGACCCCTGTCTCTGTATCACAGACTCAGGGGATGAGTAGACCGACCCCTGTCTCTGTATCACAGACTCAGGGGATGAGTAGACAGCCCCCTGTCTCTGTATCACAGACTCAGGGGATGATTGGACAGCCTCCTGTATCGGTATCACAGACTCAAGGGATGAGTTGACCGACTCCTGTCTCTGTCTCACAGACTTAGGGGTTGATTAGATAGCCCCCTGTCTTTGCATCACAGACTCAGGGGATGAGTAGACCGCCCCCTGTCTCTCTATCATAGACTCAGGGGATGAGATGACCGCCCCCTGTCTCACTATCATAGTGCCAGGGGATGAGTAGAGCGCCCCCTGTCTCTGTATCACAGACTCAGGGGATGAGTAGACAGCCCCCTGTCTCTGTATCACAGACTCAAGGGATGAGTAGACCACCCCCTTGTCTCTGTATCACAGACTCAGTGGATGAGTAGACCGCCCCCTGTCTCTGAATCACAGACTCAGTGGATGAGTAGACCGTCCCCTGTCTCTGTTTCACAGACTCAGTGGTGAGTAGACCGCCCCCTGTCTCTCTATCACAGACTCAGTGGATGAGTAGACCGCCCCCTGTCTCTGTCTCCCAGAGTCAGTGGATGAGTAGACCGCCCCCTGTCTCTGTATCATAGACTCAGTAGATGAGTAGACCGACCCCTGTCTCTCTATCACAGACTCAGTGGATGAGTAGACAGCCCCCTGTCTCTGCATCACAGACTCAGGGGATGAGTAAACTGCCCCTTGTCTCTTAATTACAGACTCAGTGGATGAGTAAACTGCCTCCTGTCTTTGCATCACAGACTCAGGGGATGAGTAAACTGCCCGTTCTCTCTGTACCACAGACTCAGGTGATGATTAGACCGCCTCCTGTCTCTGTATCACAGACTTAGGGGATGATTAGACGTCCCCCTGTCTCTGTATCACAGCCTCAAGGGATGAGTAGACCGCCCCCTGTCTTTGTATCACAGGCTCAGGGGATGAGTAGAGCGCCCCCTGTCTTTGTATCACAGACTCAGGGGATGAGTTGACCGCCCCCTGTCTCTGCATCACAGACTCAAGGAATGAGTTGACCGCCTCCTGTCTCTGCATCACAGACTCAGGGGTTGATTAAATAGCCCCCTGCCTTTGTATCACAGACTCAGGGGATGAGTAGACCGCCCCCTGTCTCTCTATCATAGACTCAGGGGATGAGATGACCGCCCCCTGTCTCTGTATCACACACTCAGAGGATGAGTAGACCGCCCCCTGTCTCTGTCTCACAGACTCAGTGTATGAGCAGACTGCCCCCTGTCTCTGTATCACAGACTCAGTGGATGAGTAGACTGGCCCCTGTCTCTGTATCACACACTCAGAGGATGAGTAGACCGTCCCCTGTCTCTTTATCACAGACTATGTGGATGAGTAGACCGCCCCCTGTCTCTGTATCAAAGACTCATGGGATGAGTAGACCGCCCCCTGTCTTCGTATCACAGACTCAGGGGATGAGTCTAGTGCCCCCTGTCTCTGCATCACAGACTCAGGGGATGATTGGACCGCCTCCTGTCTCTGTATCACAGACTCAGGGGTTGATTAGATAGCCCCCTGTCTTTGTATCACAGACTCAGGGGATGAGTAGACCGCCCCCTGTCTCTCTATCATGGACTCAGGGGATGAGATGACCGCGCCCCCTGTCTCTGTATCATGGATTCAGGGGATCAGGAGACAGCCTCCTGTCTCTGGATCACAGACTCAAGGGATGAGTAGACCGCCCCCTTGTCTCTGTATCACAGACTCAGTGGATGAGTAGACCGCCCCCTGTCTCTGTATCTCAGAGTCAGTGGATGAGCAGACCGCCCCCTGTTTCTGTATCACATACTCAGGGGATGAGTAGACCGTCCCCTGTCTCTGTATCACAGACTCAGTGGATGAGAAGACCGCCCCCTGTCTCTGTAGCACAGAGTCAGTGGATGAGTCGACCGTCCCCTGTCTCTGTAGCACAGAGTCAGTGGATGAGTCGACCGGCCCCTGTCTCTCTGTCATGGACTCAGGGGATGAGTAGACCGACCCCTGTCTCTGTATCACAGACTCAGGGGATGAGTAGACCGACCCCTGTCTCTGTATCACAGACTCAGGGGATGAGTAGACAGCCCCCTGTCTCTGTATCACAGACTCAGGGGATGATTGGACAGCCTCCTGTATCGGTATCACAGACTCAAGGGATGAGTTGACCGACTCCTGTCTCTGTCTCACAGACTTAGGGGTTGATTAGATAGCCCCCTGTCTTTGCATCACAGACTCAGGGGATGAGTAGACCGCCCCCTGTCTCTCTGTCATAGACTCAGGGGATGAGATGACCGCCCCCTGTCTCACTATCATAGTGCCAGGGGATGAGTAGAGCGCCCCCTGTCTCTGTATCACAGACTCAGGGGATGAGTAGACAGCCCCCTGTCTCTGTATCACAGACTCAAGGGATGAGTAGACCACCCCCTTGTCTCTGTATCACAGACTCAGTGAATGAGTAGACCGTCCCCTGTTTCTGTATCACAGACTCAGTGGATGAGTAGACCGTCCCCTGTCTCTGTATCACAGACTCAGTGGATGAGTAGACCGCCCCCTGTCTCTCTATCACAGACTCAGTGGATGAGTAGACCGTCCCCTGTCTCTGTATCACAGACTCAGTGGATGAGTAGACCGCCCCCTGTCTCTCTATCACATACTCAGTGGATGAGTAGACCGTCCCCTGTCTCTGTATCACAGACTCAGTGGATGAGTAGACAGCCCCCTGTCTCTGCATCACAGACTCAGGGGATGAGTAAACTGCCCCTTGTCTCTTAATTACAGACTCAGGGGATGAGTAAACTGCCTCTTGTCTTTGCATCACAGAATCAGGGGATGAGTAAACTGCCCGTTCTCTGTGTACCACAGACTCAGGTGATGATTAGACCGCCTCCTGTCTCTGTATCACAGACTCAAGGAATGAGTAGACCGCCCCCTGTCTCTGTATCTCAGAGTCCGTGGATGAGTAGAGCGCCCCCCATCTCTGCATCACAGACTCAGTGGATGAGTAGACCGCCTCCTGTCTCTCTATCACAGACTCAGTGGATGAGTAGACCGTCCCCTGGCTCTGTATCACAGACTCAGTGGATGAGTAGACCGCCCCCTGTCTCTGCATCACAGACTCAGTGTATGAGCAGACTGCCCCCTGTCTCTGTCTCACAGAGTCAGTAGATGAGTAGACCGTCCCCTGTCTCTTTATAACAGACTATGTGGATGAGTAGACCGCCCCCTGTCTCTGTATCACAGACTCAGTGGATGAGTAGACCGCCCCCTGTCTCTGCATCACAGACTCAGTGGATGAGTAGACCGCCCCCTGTCTCTGTATCACAGACTCAGTGGATGAGTAGACCGCCCCCTGTCTCTGTATCACAGACTCAGTGGATGAGTAGACCGCCCCCTGTCTCTGTATCACAGACTCAGTGGATGAGTAGACCGCCCCCTGTCTCTCTATCACAGACTCAGTGGATGAGTAGACAGCCCCCTGTCTCTGTCTCCCAGAGTCAGTGGATGAGTAGACCGTCCCCTGTCTCTCTATCACAGACTCAGTGGATGAGTAGACCGCCCCCTGTCTCTCTATCACAGACTCAGGGGATGAGTAAACTGCCCGTTCTCTCTGCACCACAGACTCAGGTGATGATTAGACCGCCCCCTGTCTTTGTATCACAGGCTCAGGGGATGAGTAGACCGCCCCCTGACGCTGTATCTCAGACTCAGGGAATGAGTAGAGCGCCCCCTGTCTTTGTATCACAGACTCAGGGGATGAGTGGAGTGCCCCCTGTCACTGCATCACAGACTCAAGGGATGAGTTGACCGCCTCCTGTCTCTGCATCACAGACTCAGGGGTTGATTAAATAGCCCCCTGCCTTTGTATCACAGACTCAGGGGATGAGTAGACTGGCCCCTGTCTCTGTATCACACACTCAGAGGATGAGTAGACCGCCCCCTGTCTCTCTATCATAGACTCAGGGGATGAGATGACCGCCCCCTGTCTCTGTATCACAGACTCAGTGGATGAGTAGACTGGCCCCTGTCTCTGTATCACACACTCAGAGGATGAGTAGACCGCCCCCTGTCTCTGTCTCACAGAGTCAGTGGATGAGTAGACCGTCCCCTGTCTCTTTATCACAGACTCAGGGGATGAGTAGACTGGCCCCTGTCTCTGTATCACACACTCAGAGGATGAGTAGACCGCCCCCTGTCTCTCTATCATAGACTCAGGGGATGAGATGACCGCCCCCTGTCTCTGTATCACAGACTCAGTGGATGAGTAGACCGCCCCCTGTCTTTGCATCACAGACTCAGTGTCTGAGCAGACTGCCCCCTGTCTCTGTCTCACAGAGTCAGTGGATGAGTAGACCGTCCCCTGTCTCTTTATCACAGACTATGTGGATGAGTAGACCGCCCCCTGTCTCTGTATCACAGACTCAGTGGATGAGTGGACCGCCCCCTGTCTCTGTATCACAGACTCAGTGGATGAGTAGACCGCCCCCTGTCTCTGTATCACAGACTCAGGTGATGATTAGACCGCCTCCTGTCTCTGTATCACAGACTTAGGGGATGATTAGACCGCCTCCTGTCTCTGTATCACAGACTCAAGGAATGAGTAGACCGCCCCCTTGTCTCTGTATCACAGACTCAGTGGATGAGTAGAGCGTCCCCCATCTCTGCATCACAGACTCAGTGGATGAGTAGACCGTCCCCTGGCTCTGTATCACAGACTCAGTGGATGAGTAGACCGCCCCCTGTCTCTGCATCACAGACTCAGTGTATGAGCAGACTGCCCCCTGTCTCTGTCTCACAGAGTCAGTAGATGAGTAGACCGTCCCCTGTCTCTTTATAACAGACTATGTGGATGAGTAGACCGCCCCCTGTCTCTGTATCACAGACTCAGTGGATGAGTAGACCGCCCCCTGTCTCTCTATCACAGACTCAGTGGATGAGTAGACAGCCCCCTGTCTCTGTCTCCCAGAGTCAGTGGATGAGTAGACCGTCCCCTGTCTCTCTATCTCAGACTCAGTGGATGAGTAGACCGCCCCCTGTCTCTCTATCACAGACTCAGGGGATGAGTAAACTGCCCGTTCTCTCTGCACCACAGACTCAGGTGATGATTAGACCGCCTCCTGTCTCTGTATCACAGACTTAGGGGATGATTAGACATCCCCATGTCTCTGGATCACAGCCTCAAGGGATGAGTAGACCGCCCCCTGTCTTTGTATCACAGGCTCAGGGGATGAGTGGAGTGCCCCCTGTCACTGCATCACAGACTCAAGGGATGAGTTGACCGCCTCCTGTCTCTGCATCACAGACTCAGGGGTTGATTAAATAGCCCCCTGCCTTTGTATCACAGACTCAGGGGATGAGTAGAGCGCCCCCTGTCTCTCTATCATAGACTCAGGGGATGAGATGACCGCCCCCTGTCTCTGTATCACAGACTCAGTGGATGAGTAGACTGGCCCCTGTCTCTGTATCACACACTCAGAGGATGAGTAGACCGCCCCCTGTCTCTCTATCATAGACTCAGGGGATGAGATGACCGCCCCCTGTCTCTGTATCACAGACTCAGTGGATGAGTAGACCGCCCCCTGTCTCTGCATCACAGACTCAGTGTCTGAGCAGACTGCCCCCTGTCTCTGTCTCACAGAGTCAGTGGATGAGTAGACCGTCCCCTGTCTCTCTATCTCAGACTCAGTGGATGAGTAGACCGCCCCCTGTCTCTCTATCACAGACTCAGGGGATGAGTAAACTGCCCGTTCTCTCTGCACCACAGACTCAGGTGATGATTAGACCGCCTCCTGTCTCTGTATCACAGACTTAGGGGATGATTAGACATCCCCATGTCTCTGGATCACAGCCTCAAGGGATGAGTAGACCGCCCCCTGTCTTTGTATCACAGGCTCAGGGGATGAGTGGAGTGCCCCCTGTCACTGCATCACAGACTCAAGGGATGAGTTGACCGCCTCCTGTCTCTGCATCACAGACTCAGGGGTTGATTAAATAGCCCCCTGCCTTTGTATCACAGACTCAGGGGATGAGTAGAGCGCCCCCTGTCTCTCTATCATAGACTCAGGGGATGAGATGACCGCCCCCTGTCTCTGTATCACAGACTCAGTGGATGAGTAGACTGGCCCCTGTCTCTGTATCACACACTCAGAGGATGAGTAGACCGCCCCCTGTCTCTCTATCATAGACTCAGGGGATGAGATGACCGCCCCCTGTCTCTGTATCACAGACTCAGTGGATGAGTAGACCGCCCCCTGTCTCTGCATCACAGACTCAGTGTCTGAGCAGACTGCCCCCTGTCTCTGTCTCACAGAGTCAGTGGATGAGTAGACCGTCCCCTGTCTCTTTATCACAGACTATGTGGAGGAGTAGACCGCCCCCTGTCTCTGTATCACAGACTCAGTGGATGAGTGGACCGCCCCCTGTCTCTGTATCACAGACTCAGTGGATGAGTAGACCGCCCCCTGTCTCTGTATCACAGACTCAGTGGATGAGTAGACCGTTCCCTGTCTCTGTATCACAGACTCAGTGGATGAGTAGACTGCCCCCTGTCTCTGTCTCACAGAGTCAGTGGATGTGTAGACCGTCGCCTGGCTCTGTATCACAGACACAGTGGATGAGTGGACCGCCCCCTCTCTCTGTATCACAGACTCAGTGGATGAGTAGACTGGCCATTGTCTCTGTATCACACACTCAGAGGATGAGTAGACCGCCCCACGTCTCTGTATCACAGACTCAGTGTATGAGCAGACTGCCCCCTGTCTCTGTCTCCCAGAGTCAGTGGATGAGTAGACCGTCCCCTGTCTCTGTATCACAGACTCAGTGGATGAGTTGACCGCCTCCTGTCTCTGCATCACAGACTCAGGGGTTGATTAAATAGCCCCCTGCCTTTCTACACAGACTCAGGGGATGAGTAGACCGCCCCCTGTCTCTCTATCACAGACTCAGTGGATGAGATGACCGCCCCCTGTCTCTGCATCACAGACTCAGGGGATGAGTAAACTGCCCCTTGTCTCTTAATTACAGACTCAGGGGATGAGTAAACTGCCCGTTCTATCTGGACCACAGACTCAGGTGATGATTAGACCGCCTCCTGTCTCTGTATCACAGACTTAGGGGATGATTAGACATCCCCCTGTCTCTGTATCACAGCCTCAAGGGATGAGTAGACCGGCCCTGTCTCTGCATCAAAGACTCAGGGGATGAGTAGACCGCCCCCTGTCTTTGTTTCACAGGCTCAGGGGATGAGTAGACCGCCCCCTGTCACTGTATCTCAGACTCAAGGGATGAGTTGACCGCCTCCTGTCTCTGCATCACAGACTCAGGGGTTGATTAAATAGCCCCCTGTCATTGTATCACAGACTCAGGGGATGAGCAGACCGCCCCCTGTCTCTCTATCATAGACTCAGGGGATGAGATGACCGCCCCCTGTCAATGGATCATAGTGCCAGGGGATGAGTAGAGCGCCCCCTGTCTCTTTATCATCGACTCAAGGGATGTGTTGACCGCCCCCTGTCTCTCTATCATAGACTCAGGGGATGAGTAGAGCGCCCCCTGTCTCTGTATCACAGACTCAGGGGATGAGTAGACCGCCCCCTGTCTCTCTATCATTGACTCAGGGGATGAGTGGAGGGCCCCCTGTCTCTCTATCATGGACTCAGGGGATGAGTAGACCGCCTCCTGTCTCTGCATCACAGACTCAAGGGATGAGTCGAGCGCCCTCTGTCTCAGTATCAAAGACTCAGGGGATGAGTAGACCGCCCCCTGTCTTTGTATCACAGGCTCAGGGGATGAGTAGACCGCCCCCTGTCTTTGTATCAAAGACTCAGGGGATGAGTAGGCCGCCCCCTGTCTTTGTATCACAGGCTCAGGGGATGAGTAGACCGTCCCCTGTCGATGTATCACAGACTCAGGGGATGAGTAGAGCGCCCCCTGTCTCTGTATCATAGACTCAGGGGATGAGATGACCGCCCCCTGTCAGTCTGTCATAGTGCCAGGGGATGAGTAGAGCGCCCCCTGTCTCTTTATCATCGACTCAGGGGATGAGTTGACCGCCCCCTGTCTCTCTGTCAGAGACTCAGGGGATGAGTAGAGCGCCCCCTGTCTCTCTATCACAGACTCAGGGGATGAGTAGAGCGCCCCCTGTCTCTGCATCACAGACTCAGTGGATGAGTAGACCGCCCCCTTGTCTCTGTATCACAGACTCAGTGGATGAGTAGACCGCCCCCTGTTTCTGTATCACATACTCAGGGGATGAGTAGAGCGCCCCCTGTCTCTGTATCACAGACTCAGTGGATGAGTAGACAGCCGCCTGTCTCTGCATCACAGACTCAGGGGATGAGTAGATAGCTCCCTGTCTCTGTTGCACAGAGTCAGTGGATGAGTCGACCGCCCCCTGTCTCTCTATCATAGACGCAAGGGATGAGTAGAGCGCCTCCTGTCCCTGTATCATGGATTCAGGGGATCAGGAGACCGCCTCCTGTCTCTGCATCACAGACTCAAGGGATGAGTAGACCGCCCCCTTGTCTCTGTATCACAGACTCAGTGGATGAGTAGACCGTCCCCTGTCTCTGCATCACAGACTCAGGGGATGAGATGACCGCCCCCTGTCTCTCTTTCATGGTGCCAGGGGATGATTAGAGCGCCCCCTGTCTCTTTATCATAGACTCAGGGGATGAGTTGACCGACCCCTGTCTCTGTATCACAGACTCAGGGGATGAGTTGACCGCCTCCTGTCTCTGTATCACAGACTCAGGGGTTGATTAGATAGCCCCCTGTCTTTGTATCACAGACTCAGGGGATGAGTAGACCGCCCCCTGTCTCTGTTTCACAGACTCAGGGGATGAGTGGACCGCCCCCTGTCTTTGTATCACAGACTCAGGGGATGAGTAGACCGCCCCCTGTCTCTGCATCACAGACTCAGGGGATGATTGGACAGCCTCCTGTCTCTGTATCACAGTCTCAGGGGTTGATTAGATAGCCCCCTGTCTTTGCATCACAGACTCAGGGGATGAGATGACCGCCCCCTGTCTCTCTATCATAGACTCAGGGGATGAGTTGACCGCCCCCTGTCTCTCTTTCATAGACTCAGGGGATGAGTTGACCGCCCCCTGTCTCTCTTTCATAGACTCAGGGGATGAGTTGACCGCCCCCTGTTTCTGTATCACATACTCAGGGGATGAGTAGAGCGCCCCCCGTCTCTGTATAACAGACTCAGTGGATGAGTAGACCGCCCACTGTCTCTCTATCACAGACTCAGTGGATGAGTAGACTGCCCCCTGTCTCTGTCTCACAGACTCAGTGGATGAGTAGACATCCCCCTGTCTCTGTATCACAGACTCAGTGGATGAGTGGACCGCCCCCTGTCTCTGTATCACAGACTCAGTGGATGAGTAGACTGGCCCCTGTCTCTGTATCACACACTCAGGTGATGAGTAGACTGCCCCCTGCCTCTGTATCACAGACTCAGTGGATGAGCAGACTGCCCCCTGTCTCTGTATCACAGACTCAGTGGATGAGTAGAGCGTCCCCTGTCTCTGTATCACAGACTCAGTGGATGAGTAGACCGCCCCCTGTCTCTGTATCACAGACTCAGTGGATGAGTAGACCGTCCCTTGTCTCTGTATCACAGACTCAGTGGATGAGCAGACCGCCCCCTGTCTCTGTATCACAGACTCAGTGGATGAGTAGAGCGCCCCCTGTCTCTGTGTCACAGACTCAGGGGATGAGTAGACCGCCCCCTGTCTCTTTTGCACAGAGTCAGTGGATAAGTCGACCAGCCCCTGTCCCTCTTTCATGGACTCAGGGGATGAGATGACCGCCCCCTGTCTCTCTTTCATAGTGCCAGGGGATGATTCGAGCGCCCCCTGTCTCTTTATCATAGACTCAGGGGATGAGTTGACCGACCCCTGTCTCTGTATCACAGACTCAGGGGATGAGTAGACCGCCCCCTGTTTCTCTATCATAGACTCAGGGGATGAGTAGACCGCCCCCTGTCTCTGTTTCACAGACTCAGGGGATGAGTAGACCGTCCCCTGTCTTTGTCTCACAGAATCAGGGGATGAGTGGAGTGCCCCCTGTCTCTGCATCACAGACTCAAGGGATGAGTTGACCGCCTCCTGTCTCTGTATCACAGACTCAGGGGTTGATTAAATAGCCCCCTGCCTTTGTCTCACAGACTCAGGGGATGAGTAGACCGCCCCCTGTTTCTCTATCATAGACTCAGGGGATGAGATGACCGCGCCCCCTGTCTCTGCATCACAGACTCAGGGGATGATTGGACAGCCTCCTGTCTCTGTATCACAGACTCAGGGGATGAGTGTAGTGCCCCCTGTCTCTGCATCACAGACTCAGGGGATGATTGGACAGCCTCCTGTCTCTGTATCACAGACTCAGGGGATGAGTGTAGTGCCCCCTGTCTCTGTATCACAGACTCAAGGGATGAGTTGACCGACTCCTGTCTCTGTATCACAGACTCAGGGGTTGAGTAGACCGCCCCATTTCTCTCTATCATAGTGCCAGGGGATGAGTAGAGCGCCCCCTGTCTCTTTATCATCGACTCAGGGGATGAGTAGACCGCCCCATTTCTCTGTATCATGGATTCTGGGGATCAGTAGACAGCCTCCTGTCTCTGTATCACAGACTCAAGGGATGAGTAGACCGCCCCCTTGTCTCTGTATCACAGACTCAGTGGATGAGTAGACCGCCCCCTGTCTCTGTATCACATACTCAGTGGATGAGTTGACTGCCCCCTGTCTCTGTATCACAGACTCAGTGGATGAGTAGACCGTCCCCTGTCTCTGCATCACATACTCAGGGGATGAGTAAACTGCCCCTTGTCTCTTAATTACAGACACAGGGGATGAGTAAACTGCCTCCTGTCTTTGCATCACAGACTCAGGGGATGATTAGACCGCCTCCTGTCTCTGGATCACAGACTTAGGGGATGATTAGACATCCCCCTGTCTCTGTATCACAGCCTCAAGGGATGATTAGACCGCCTCCTGTCTCTGTATCACAGACTCAAGGAATGAGTAGACCGCCCCCTTGTCTCTGTATCACAGACTCAGTGGATGAGTAGACCGCCCACTGTCTCTGTATCACAGACTCAGGGGATGAGTAGACCGCCCCCTGTCTCTGTACCACATACTCAGTGGATGAGTGGACCGCCACCTGTCTCTGTATCACAGACTCAGTGGATGAGTAGACTGGCCCCTGTCTCTGAATCACACACTCAGTGGATGAGTAGACCGCCCCCTGTCTCTGTATCACAGACTCAGTGTATGAGCAGACCGTCCCCTGTCTCTTTATCACAGACTATGTGGATGAGTAGAAAGCCCCCAAACTCTGTATCACAGACTCAGTGGATGAGTAGACCGTCCCCTGTCTCTGTATCACAGACTCATTGGATGAGTAGACCGTCCCCTGTCTCTGTATCACAGACTCAGTGGATGATTAGACCGCCCCCTGTCTCTCTATCATTGACTCAGTGGATGAGTAGACCGCCCCCTGTCTCTGTATCACAGACTCAGTGTGTGAGCAGACTGCCCCCTGTCTCTGTCTCACAGAGTCAGTGGATGAGTAGACCGTCCCCTGTCTCTGTTTCACAGACTCAGTGGATGAGTAGACCGTCCCCTGTCTCTAAATCACAGACTCAGTGGATGAGTAGACCGTCCCCTGTCTCTTTATCACAGACTATGTGGATGAGTAGAACGCCCCCTGTCTCTGTATCACAGACTCAGTGGATGAGTAGACCGCCCCCTGTCTCTGAATCACAGACTCAGTGGATGAGTAGACCGTCCCCTGTCTCTGTTTCACAGACTCAGTGGTGAGTAGACCGCCCCCTGTCTCTCTATCACAGACTCAGTGGATGAGTAGACCGCCCCCTGTCTCTGTCTCCCAGAGTCAGTGGATGAGTAGACCGCCCCCTGTCTCTGTATCATAGACTCAGTAGATGAGTAGACCGACCCCTGTCTCTCTATCACAGACTCAGTGGATGAGTAGACAGCCCCCTGTCTCTGCATCACAGACTCAGGGGATGAGTAAACTGCCCGTTCTCTCTGTACCACAGACTCAGGTGATGATTAGACCGCCTCCTGTCTCTGTATCACAGACTTAGGGGATGATTAGACGTCCCCCTGTCTCTGTATCACAGCCTCAAGGGATGAGTAGACCGCCCCCTGTCTTTGTATCACAGGCTCAGGGGATGAGTAGAGCGCCCCCTGTCTTTGTATCACAGACTCAGGGGATGAGTTGACCGCCCCCTGTCTCTGCATCACAGACTCAAGGAATGAGTTGACCGCCTCCTGTCTCTGCATCACAGACTCAGGGGTTGATTAAATAGCCCCCTGCCTTTGTATCACAGACTCAGGGGATGAGTAGACCGCCCCCTGTCTCTCTATCATAGACTCAGGGGATGAGATGACCGCCCCCTGTCTCTGTATCACACACTCAGAGGATGAGTAGACCGCCCCCTGTCTCTGTCTCACAGACTCAGTGTATGAGCAGACTGCCCCCTGTCTCTGTATCACAGACTCAGTGGATGAGTAGACTGGCCCCTGTCTCTGTATCACACACTCAGAGGATGAGTAGACCGTCCCCTGTCTCTTTATCACAGACTATGTGGATGAGTAGACCGCCCCCTGTCTCTGTATCAAAGACTCATGGGATGAGTAGACCGCCCCCTGTCTTCGTATCACAGACTCAGGGGATGAGTCTAGTGCCCCCTGTCTCTGCATCACAGACTCAGGGGATGATTGGACCGCCTCCTGTCTCTGTATCACAGACTCAGGGGTTGATTAGATAGCCCCCTGTCTTTGTATCACAGACTCAGGGGATGAGTAGACCGCCCCCTGTCTCTCTATCATAGACTCAGGGGATGAGTAGAGCGCCCCCTGTCTCTGTATCATGGATTCTGGGGATCAGTAGACAGCCTCCTGTCTCTGTATCACAGACTCAAGGGATGAGTAAACTGCCCCTTGTCTCTTAATTACAGACACAGGGGATGAGTAAACTGCCTCCTGTCTTTGCATCACAGACTCAGGGGATGATTAGACCGCCTCCTGTCTCTGGATCACAGACTTAGGGGATGATTAGACATCCCCCTGTCTCTGTATCACAGCCTCAAGGGATGATTAGACCGTCCCCTGTCTCTGTATCACAGACTCAAGGAATGAGTAGACCGCCCCCTTGTCTCTGTATCACAGACTCAGTGGATGAGTAGACCGCCCACTGTCTCTGTATCACAGACTCAGGGGATGAGTAGACCGCCCCCTGTCTCTGTACCACATACTCAGTGGATGAGTGGACCGCCACCTGTCTCTGTATCACAGACTCAGTGGATGAGTAGACTGGCCCCTGTCTCTGAATCACACACTCAGTGGATGAGTAGACCGCCCCCTGTATCTGTATCACAGACTCAGTGTATGAGCAGACCGTCCCCTGTCTCTTTATCACAGACTATGTGGATGAGTAGAAAGCCCCCAAACTCTGTATCACAGACTCAGTGGATGAGTAGACCGTCCCCTGTCTCTGTATCACAGACTCATTGGATGAGTAGACCGTCCCCTGTCTCTGTATCACAGACTCAGTGGATGATTAGACCGCCCCCTGTCTCTCTATCATTGACTCAGTGGATGAGTAGACCGCCCCCTGTCTCTGTATCACAGACTCAGTGTGTGAGCAGACTGCCCCCTGTCTCTGTCTCACAGAGTCAGTGGATGAGTAGACCGTCCCCTGTCTCTGTTTCACAGACTCAGTGGATGAGTAGACCGTCCCCTGTCTCTAAATCACAGACTCAGTGGATGAGTAGACCGTCCCCTGTCTCTTTATCACAGACTATGTGGATGAGTAGAACGCCCCCTGTCTCTGTATCACAGACTCAGTGGATGAGTAGACCGCCCCCTGTCTCTGAATCACAGACTCAGTGGATGAGTAGACCGTCCCCTGTCTCTGTTTCACAGACTCAGTGGTGAGTAGACCGCCCCCTGTCTCTCTATCACAGACTCAGTGGATGAGTAGACCGCCCCCTGTCTCTGTCTCCCAGAGTCAGTGGATGAGTAGACCGCCCCCTGTCTCTGTATCATAGACTCAGTAGATGAGTAGACCGACCCCTGTCTCTCTATCACAGACTCAGTGGATGAGTAGACAGCCCCCTGTCTCTGCATCACAGACTCAGGGGATGAGTAAACTGCCCGTTCTCTCTGTACCACAGACTCAGGTGATGATTAGACCGCCTCCTGTCTCTGTATCACAGACTTGGGGGATGATTAGACGTCCCCCTGTCTCTGTATCACAGCCTCAAGGGATGAGTAGACCGCCCCCTGTCTTTGTATCACAGGCTCAGGGGATGAGTAGAGCGCCCCCTGTCTTTGTATCACAGACTCAGGGGATGAGTTGACCGCCCCCTGTCTCTGCATCACAGACTCAAGGAATGAGTTGACCGCCTCCTGTCTCTGCATCACAGACTCAGGGGTTGATTAAATAGCCCCCTGCCTTTGTATCACAGACTCAGGGGATGAGTAGACCGCCCCCTGTCTCTCTATCATAGACTCAGGGGATGAGATGACCGCCCCCTGTCTCTGTATCACACACTCAGAGGATGAGTAGACCGCCCCCTGTCTCTGTCTCACAGACTCAGTGTATGAGCAGACTGCCCCCTGTCTCTGTATCACAGACTCAGTGGATGAGTAGACTGGCCCCTGTCTCTGTATCACACACTCAGAGGATGAGTAGACCGTCCCCTGTCTCTTTATCACAGACTATGTGGATGAGTAGACCGCCCCCTGTCTCTGTATCAAAGACTCATGGGATGAGTAGACCGCCCCCTGTCTTCGTATCACAGACTCAGGGGATGAGTCTAGTGCCCCCTGTCTCTGCATCACAGACTCAGGGGATGATTGGACCGCCTCCTGTCTCTGTATCACAGACTCAGGGGTTGATTAGATAGCCCCCTGTCTTTGTATCACAGACTCAGGGGATGAGTAGACCGCCCCCTGTCTCTCTATCATGGACTCAGGGGATGAGATGACCGCGCCCCCTGTCTCTGTATCATGGATTCAGGGGATCAGGAGACAGCCTCCTGTCTCTGGATCACAGACTCAAGGGATGAGTAGACCGCCCCCTTGTCTCTGTATCACAGACTCAGTGGATGAGTAGACCGCCCCCTGTCTCTGTATCTCAGAGTCAGTGGATGAGCAGACCGCCCCCTGTTTCTGTATCACATACTCAGGGGATGAGTAGACCGTCCCCTGTCTCTGTATCACAGACTCAGTGGATGAGAAGACCGCCCCCTGTCTCTGTAGCACAGAGTCAGTGGATGAGTCGACCGTCCCCTGTCTCTGTAGCACAGAGTCAGTGGATGAGTCGACCGGCCCCTGTCTCTCTGTCATGGACTCAGGGGATGAGTAGACCGACCCCTGTCTCTGTATCACAGACTCAGGGGATGAGTAGACCGACCCCTGTCTCTGTATCACAGACTCAGGGGATGAGTAGACAGCCCCCTGTCTCTGTATCACAGACTCAGGGGATGATTGGACAGCCTCCTGTATCGGTATCACAGACTCAAGGGATGAGTTGACCGACTCCTGTCTCTGTCTCACAGACTTAGGGGTTGATTAGATAGCCCCCTGTCTTTGCATCACAGACTCAGGGGATGAGTAGACCGCCCCCTGTCTCTCTATCATAGACTCAGGGGATGAGATGACCGCCCCCTGTCTCACTATCATAGTGCCAGGGGATGAGTAGAGCGCCCCCTGTCTCTGTATCACAGACTCAGGGGATGAGTAGACAGCCCCCTGTCTCTGTATCACAGACTCAAGGGATGAGTAGACCACCCCCTTGTCTCTGTATCACAGACTCAGTGAATGAGTAGACCGTCCCCTGCTTCTGTATCACAGACTCAGTGGATGAGTAGACCGTCCCCTGTCTCTGTATCACAGACTCAGTGGATGAGTAGACCGCCCCCTGTCTCTCTATCACATACTCAGTGGATGAGTAGACCGTCCCCTGTCTCTGTATCACAGACTCAGTGGATGAGTAGACAGCCCCCTGTCTCTGCATCACAGACTCAGTGGATGAGTAAACTGCCCCTTGTCTCTTAATTACAGACTCAGGGGATGAGTAAACTGCCTCTTGTCTTTGCATCACAGAATCAGGGGATGAGTAAACTGCCCGTTCTCTGTGTACCACAGACTCAGGTGATGATTAGACCGCCTCCTGTCTCTGTATCACAGACTCAAGGAATGAGTAGACCGCCCCCTGTCTCTGTATCTCAGAGTCCGTGGATGAGTAGAGCGCCCCCCATCTCTGCTTCACAGACTCAGTGGATGAGTAGACCGTCCCCTGGCTCTGTATCACAGACTCAGTGGATGAGTAGACCGCCCCCTGTCTCTGCATCACAGACTCAGTGTATGAGCAGACTGCCCCCTGTCTCTGTCTCACAGAGTCAGTAGATGAGTAGACCGTCCCCTGTCTCTTTATAACAGACTATGTGGATGAGTAGACCGCCCCCTGTCTCTGTATCACAGACTCAGTGGATGAGTAGACCGCCCCCTGTCTCTGTATCACAGACTCAGTGGATGAGTAGACCGCCCCCTGTCTCTGCATCACAGACTCAGTGGATGAGTAGACCGCCCCCTGTCTCTGTATCACAGACTCAGTGGATGAGTAGACCGCCCCCTGTCTCTGTATCACAGACTCAGTGGATGAGTAGACCGCCCCCTGTCTCTGTATCACAGACTCAGTGGATGAGTAGACCGCCCCCTGTCTCTCTATCACAGACTCAGTGGATGAGTAGACAGCCCCCTGTCTCTGTCTCCCAGAGTCAGTGGATGAGTAGACCGTCCCCTGTCTCTCTATCACAGACTCAGTGGATGAGTAGACCGCCCCCTGTCTCTCTATCACAGACTCAGGGGATGAGTAAACTGCCCGTTCTCTCTGCACCACAGACTCAGGTGATGATTAGACCGCCCCCTGTCTTTGTATCACAGGCTCAGGGGATGAGTAGACCGCCCCCTGACGCTGTATCTCAGACTCAGGGAATGAGTAGAGCGCCCCCTGTCTTTGTATCACAGACTCAGGGGATGAGTGGAGTGCCCCCTGTCACTGCATCACAGACTCAAGGGATGAGTTGACCGCCTCCTGTCTCTGCATCACAGACTCAGGGGTTGATTAAATAGCCCCCTGCCTTTGTATCACAGACTCAGGGGATGAGTAGACTGGCCCCTGTCTCTGTATCACACACTCAGAGGATGAGTAGACCGCCCCCTGTCTCTCTATCATAGACTCAGGGGATGAGATGACCGCCCCCTGTCTCTGTATCACAGACTCAGTGGATGAGTAGACTGGCCCCTGTCTCTGTATCACACACTCAGAGGATGAGTAGACCGCCCCCTGTCTCTCTATCATAGACTCAGGGGATGAGATGACCGCCCCCTGTCTCTGTATCACAGACTCAGTGGATGAGTAGACCGCCCCCTGTCTCTGCATCACAGACTCAGTGTCTGAGCAGACTGCCCCCTGTCTCTGTCTCACAGAGTCAGTGGATGAGTAGACCGTCCCCTGTCTCTTTATCACAGACTATGTGGATGAGTAGACCGCCCCCTGTCTCTGTATCACAGACTCAGTGGATGAGTGGACCGCCCCCTGTCTCTGTATCACAGACTCAGTGGATGAGTAGACCGCCCCCTGTCTCTGTATCACAGACTCAGGTGATGATTAGACCGCCTCCTGTCTCTGTATCACAGACTTAGGGGATGATTAGACCGCCTCCTGTCTCTGTATCACAGACTCAAGGAATGAGTAGACCGCCCCCTTGTCTCTGTATCACAGACTCAGTGGATGAGTAGAGCGCCCCCCATCTCTGCATCACAGACTCAGTGGATGAGTAGACCGTCCCCTGGCTCTGTATCACAGACTCAGTGGATGAGTAGACCGCCCCCTGTCTCTGCATCACAGACTCAGTGTATGAGCAGACTGCCCCCTGTCTCTGTCTCACAGAGTCAGTAGATGAGTAGACCGTCCCCTGTCTCTTTATAACAGACTATGTGGATGAGTAGACCGCCCCCTGTCTCTCTATCACAGACTCAGTGGATGAGTAGACAGCCCCCTGTCTCTGTCTCCCAGAGTCAGTGGATGAGTAGACCGTCCCCTGTCTCTCTATCACAGACTCAGTGGATGAGTAGACCGCCCCCTGTCTCTCTATCACAGACTCAGGGGATGAGTAAACTGCCCGTTCTCTCTGCACCACAGACTCAGGTGATGATTAGACCGCCTCCTGTCTCTGTATCACAGACTTAGGGGATGATTAGACATCCCCATGTCTCTGGATCACAGCCTCAAGGGATGAGTAGACCGCCCCCTGTCTTTGTATCACAGGCTCAGGGGATGAGTGGAGTGCCCCCTGTCACTGCATCACAGACTCAAGGGATGAGTTGACCGCCTCCTGTCTCTGCATCACAGACTCAGGGGTTGATTAAATAGCCCCCTGCCTTTGTATCACAGACTCAGGGGATGAGTAGACTGGCCCCTGTCTCTGCATCACACACTCAGAGGATGAGTAGAGCGCCCCCTGTCTCTCTATCATAGAGTCAGGGGATGAGATGACCGCCCCCTGTCTCTGTATCACAGACTCAGTGGATGAGTAGACTGGCCCCTGTCTCTGTATCACACACTCAGAGGATGAGTAGACCGCCCCCTGTCTCTCTATCATAGACTCAGGGGATGAGATGACCGCCCCCTGTCTCTGTATCACAGACTCAGTGGATGAGTAGACCGCCCCCTGTCTCTGCATCACAGACTCAGTGTCTGAGCAGACTGCCCCCTGTCTCTTTCTCACAGAGTCAGTGGATGAGTAGACCGTCCCCTGTCTCTTTATCACAGACTATGTGGAGGAGTAGACCGCCCCCTGTCTCTGTATCACAGACTCAGTGGATGAGTGGACCGCCCCCTGTCTCTGTATCACAGACTCAGTGGATGAGTAGACCGCCCCCTGTCTCTGTATCACAGACTCAGTGGATGAGTAGACCGTTCCCTGTCTCTGTATCACAGACTCAGTGGATGAGTAGACTGCCCCCTGTCTCTGTCTCACAGAGTCAGTGGATGTGTAGACCGTCGCCTGGCTCTGTATCACAGACACAGTGGATGAGTGGACCGCCCCCTCTCTCTGTATCACAGACTCAGTGGATGAGTAGACTGGCCATTGTCACTGTATCACACACTCAGAGGATGAGTAGACCGCCCCCTGTCTCTGTATCACAGACTCAGTGTATGAGCAGACTGCCCCCTGTCTCTGTCTCCCAGAGTCAGTGGATGAGTAGACCGCCCCCTGTCTCTCTATCACAGACTCAGTGGATGAGATGATCGCCCCCTGTCTCTGCATCACAGACTCAGGGGATGAGTAAACTGCCCGTTCTATCTGGACCACAGACTCAGGTGATGATTAGACCGCCTCCTGTCTCTGTATCACAGACTTAGGGGATGATTAGACATCCCCCTGTCTCTGTATCACAGCCTCATGGGATGAGTAGACCGGCCCTGTCTCTGCATCAAAGACTCAGGGGATGAGTAGACCGCCCCCTGTCTTTGTTTCACAGGCTCAGGGGATGAGTAGACCGCCCCCTGTCACTGTATCTCAGACTCAAGGGATGAGTTGACCGCCTCCTGTCTCTGCATCACAGACTCAGGGGTTGATTAAATAGCCCCCTGTCTTTGTATCACAGACTCAGGGGATGAGCAGACCGCCCCCTGTCTCTCTATCATAGACTCAGGGGATGAGATGACCGCCCCCTGTCAATGGATCATAGTGCCAGGGGATGAGTAGTGCGCCCCCTGTCTCTTTATCATCGACTCAGGGGATGAGTTGACCGCCCCCTGTCTCTCTATCATAGACTCAGGGGATGAGTAGAGCGCCCCCTGTCTCTGTATCACAGACTCAGGGGATGAGTAGACCGCCCCCTGTCTCTCTATCATTGACTCAGGGGATGAGTAGAGGGCCCCCTGTCTCTCTATCATGGACTCAGGGGATGAGTAGACCGCCTCCTGTCTCTGCATCACAGACTCAAGGGATGAGTCGAGCGCCCTCTGTCTCTGTATCAAAGACTCAGGGGATGAGTAGACCGCCCCCTGTCTTTGTATCACAGGCTCAGGGGATGAGTAGACCGCCCCCTGTCTTTGTATCAAAGACTCAGGGGATGAGTAGGCCGCCCCCTGTCTTTGTATCACAGGCTCAGGGGATGAGTAGACCGTCCCCTGTCGATGTATCACAGACTCAGGGGATGAGTAGAGCGCCCCCTGTCTCTGTATCATAGACTCAGGGGATGAGATGACCGCCCCCTGTCAGTCTGTCATAGTGCCAGGGGATGAGTAGAGCGCCCCCTGTCTCTTTATCATCGACTCAGGGGATGAGTTGACCGCCCCCTGTCTCTCTGTCAGAGACTCAGGGGATGAGTAGAGCGCCCCCTGTCTCTCTATCACAGACTCAGGGGATGAGTAGAGCGCCCCCTGTCTCTGCATCACAGACTCAGTGGATGAGTAGACCGCCCCCTTGTCTCTGTATCACAGACTCAGTGGATGAGTAGACCGCCCCCTGTTTCTGTATCACATACTCAGGGGATGAGTAGAGCGCCCCCTGTCTCTGTATCACAGACTCAGTGGATGAGTAGACAGCCGCCTGTCTCTGCATCACAGACTCAGGGGATGAGTAGATAGCTCCCTGTCTCTGTTGCACAGAGTCAGTGGATGAGTCGACCGCCCCCTGTCTCTCTATCATAGACTCAGGGGATGAGTAGACCGCCCCCTGTCTCTCTATCATAGACGCAAGGGATGAGTAGAGCGCCCCCTGTCTCTGTATCATGGATTCAGGGGATCAGGAGACCGCCTCCTGTCTCTGCATCACAGACTCAAGGGATGAGTAGACCGCCCCCTTGTCTCTGTATCACAGACTCAGTGGATGAGTAGACCGTCCCCTGTCTCTGCATCACAGACTCAGGGGATGAGATGACCGCCCCCTGTCTCTCTTTCATGGTGCCAGGGGATGATTAGAGCGCCCCCTGTCTCTTTATCATAGACTCAGGGGATGAGTTGACCGACCCCTGTCTCTGTATCACAGACTCAGGGGATGAGTTGACCGCCTCCTGTCTCTGTATCACAGACTCAGGGGTTGATTAGATAGCCCCCTGTCTTTGTATCACAGACTCAGGGGATGAGTAGACCGCCCCCTGTCTCTGTTTCACAGACTCAGGGGATGAGTGGACCGCCCCCTGTCTTTGTATCACAGACTCAGGGGATGAGTAGACCGCCCCCTGTCTCTGCATCACAGACTCAGGGGATGATTGGACAGCCTCCTGTCTCTGTATCACAGTCTCAGGGGTTGATTAGATAGCCCCCTGTCTTTGCATCACAGACTCAGGGGATGAGAGGACCGCCCCCTGTCTCTCTATCATAGACTCAGGGGATGAGTTGACCGCCCCCTGTCTCTCTTTCATAGACTCAGGGGATGAGTTGACCGCCCCCTGTCTCTCTTTCATAGACTCAGGGGATGAGTTGACCGCCCCCTGTCTCTCTTTCATAGACTCAAGGGATGAGTGGACCGCCCCTTGTCTCTGGATCACAGACTCAGTGGATGAGTAGACCGCCCCCGTCTCTGTATCACAGACTCAGTGGATGAGTAGACCGTCCCCTGTCTCTGTATCAAAGACTCAGTGGATGAGTAGACCTCCCCCAGTCTCTCTATCACAGACTCAGTGGATGAGTAGACAGCCCCCTGTCTCTGCATCACAGACTCAGGGGATGAGTAAATAGCCCCTTGTCACTTAATTACAGACTCAGTGGATGAGTAGACCTCCCCCAGTCTCTCTATCACAGACTCAGTGGGTGAGTAAACTGCCTCCTGTCTTTGCATCACAGACACAGGGGATGAGTAAACTGCCCGTTCTCTCTGTACCACAGGCTCAGGTGATGATTAGACCGCCTTCTGTCTCTGTATCACAGACTTAGGGGATGATTCGACATCCCCCAGTCTCTGTATCACAGCCTCAAGGGATGATTAGACCGCTCCCTGTCTCTGTTTCAAAGACTCAGGGGATGAGTAGACCGCCCCCTGTCTTTGTATCACAGCCTCAAGGGATGATTAGACCGCTCCCTGTCTCTGTATCAAAGACTCAGGGGATGAGTAGACCGCCCCCTGTCTCTGTCTCAGACTCAGGGAATGAGTAGACCGCCCCCTGTCTCTGCATCACAGACTCAGAGGATGATTAGACAGCCTGCTGTCTCTGTATCACAGACTCAAGGGATGAGTTGACCGCCTCCTGTCTCTGCATCACAGACTCAGGGGTTGATTAAATAGCCCCCTGTCTTTGTATCACAGACTCAGGGGATGAGTAGACCGCCCCCTGTATCTCGATCATAGACTCAGGGGATGAGATGACCGCCCCCTGTCACTGCATCATAGTGCCAGGGGTTGGGTAGAGCGCCCCCTGTCGCTTTATCATCGACTCAGGGGATGAGTTGACCGTCCCTGTCTCTCTCTCATCGACTCAGGGGATGAGTAGAGCGCCCCCTGTCTCTCTATCACAGACTCAGGGGATGAGTAGAGCGCCCCCTGTCGCTTTATCACAGACTCAGGGGATGAGTAGACCGCCCCCTGTCTCTGTCTCAAAGACTCAGTGGATGAGTAGACCGCCCCCTGTCGCTGTATCTCAGACTCAGGGAATGAGTTAACCGCCCCCTGTCTCGGTTTCACAGACTCAGGGGATGAGCAGAGCACCCCCTGTCTCTGTATCACAGACTCAGGGGATGAGTAGACCGCCCCCTGTCTCTCGATCTTAGACTCAGGGGATGAGAGAGCGCCCCCTGTCTCTCTATCGCAGACTCAGGGGATGAGTAGAGCGCCCCCTGTCTCTGTATCACAGACTCAAGGGATGAGTCTAGCGCCCCCTGTCTCTGTATCAAAGACTCAGGGGATGAGTAGAGCGCCCCCTGTCTCTGTATCACAGACTCAGGGGATGAGTAGAGGGCCCCCTTTCTCTGTATCACAGACTCAGAGGATGAGTAGACCGCCCCCTGTCTCTGCATCACAGACTCAGGGGATGAGTTGACCGCCTCCTCTCTCTGCATCACAGACTCAGGGGATGAGTAGAGCGCCCTCTTTCTCTCTATAATAGTTCAGGGGATGAGTAGAGCCCCCACTGTCTCTCTATCATAGACTCAGGGGATGAGTAGAGCGCCACTTGTCTTTGTATCACAGACTCAGGGGATGAGTGGACAGCCTCCTGTCTCTGAGTCACAGACTCAAGGGATGAGTTGACCGCCTCCTGTCTCTGCATCACAGACTCAGGGGTTGATTAGATAGCCCCTTGTCTTTGTATCATAGACTCAGGGGATGAGTAGACCGCCCCCTGTCTCTGTTTCACAGACTCAGGGGATGAGTAGAGCGCCCCCTGTCTTTGTATCACTGACTGAGGGGATGAGTAGACCGCCCCCTGTCTCTCTTTCATGGACTCAGGGGATGAGATGACCGCCCCCTGTCACTCTATCATAGCGCCAGGGGATGAGTAGAGCGCCCCCTGTCTCTTTATCATCGACTCAGGGGATGAGTTGACCGCCCCCTGTCTCTCTATCATAGACTCAGGGGATGAGTAGAGTGCCCCCTGTCTCTCTATCACAGATTCAGGGGATGTGTAGAGCGCCCCCTGTCTCTGTATCACAGACTCAGTGGATGAGTAGACAGCCCCCTGTCTCTGCATCACAGACTCAGGGGATGAGTAGACCGCCCCCTGTCTCTGTAGCACAGAGTCAGTGGATGAGTCGACCGGCCCCTGTCTCTCTATCATGGACTCAGGGGATGAGATGACCACCCCCTGTCTCTCTATCATAGACTCAGGGGATGAGTAGAGCGCCCCCTGTCTCTGTATCACAGACTCAGGGGATGAGTAGACCGCCCCCTGTCTCTCCATCATAGACGCAAGGGATGAGTAGAGCGCCCCCTGTCTCTGTATCATGGATTCAGGGGATCAGTAGACCGCCTTCTGTCTCTGTTTCACAGACTCAAGGGATGAGTAGACTTCCCCCTTGTCTCTGTATCACAGACTCAGTGGATGAGTAGACCGCCCCCTGTTCCTGTATCACATACTCAGGGGATGAGTAGAGCGCCCCCTGTCTCTGTCTCGCATACTCAGGGGATGAGTAGAGCGCCCCCTGTCTCTGTATCACAGACTCAAGGGATGAGTAGACCGCCCCCTGTCTCTGTAGCACAGAGTCAGTGGATGAGTAGACCGCCCCCTGTCTCTGTCTCACAGAGTCAGTGGATGAGTAGACCTCCCCCTGTCTCTGTATCACAGAGTCAGTGGATGAGTAGACCGCCCCCTGTCTCTGTAGCACAGAGTCAGTGGATGAGTCGACTGGCCCCTGTCTCTCTATCATGGACTCAGGGGATGAGATGACCGCCCCCTGTCTCTCGATCATAGACTCAGGGGATGAGTAGAGCGCCCCCTTTCTCTGTATCACAGACTCAGAGGATGAGTTGCACGCCCCCTTTCTCTGTATCACAGACTCAGAGGATGAGTAGACCGCCCCCTGTCTCTCTATCATTGACTCAGGGAATGAGTAGAGGTCCCCCTGTCTCTCTCTCATGGACTCAGGGGACGAGTAGACCGCCTCCTGTCTCTGTATCATGGACTCAGGGGATGAGTAGACCGCACCCTGTCTCTGTTTCACAGACTCAGTGGATGAGTAGACCTCCCCCTGTCTCTGTATCACAGAGTCAGTGGATGAGTAGACCGCCCCCTGTCTCTGTATCTCAGAGTCAGTGGATGAGTGGAACGCCCCCTGTTTCTGTATCACATACTCAGGGGATGAGTAGACCGCCCCCTGTCTCTGTATCACAGAGTCAGTGAATGAGTAGACCGCCCCCTGTCTCTGTGTCACAGACTCAGGGGATGAGTGGACCGCCCCCTTTCTCTCTATCATAGTGCAGGGGATGAGTGGAGCCCCCCCACTGTCTCTTTATCATAGACTCAGGGGGTGAGTTGACCGCCCCCTTGTCTCTGTATCATAGACTCAGTGGATGAGTAGACCACCCCCTGTCTCTCTATCATAGACTCAGGGGATGAGTAGAGGACCCCCTGTCTCTCTATCATGGACTCAGGGGAGGAGTAGAGCGCCCACTGTCTCTGTATCACAGACTCAAGGAATGAATAGACCGCCCCCTTGTCTCTGTATCACAGACTCAGTGGATGAGTAGACCGCCCCCTGTCTCTGTATCTCAGAGTCAGTGGATGAGTAGACCGCCCCCTGTCTCTGTATCACAGACTCAGTGGATGAGTAGATCGTCCCCTGTCTCTGTATCACAGACTCTGTGGATGAGTAGACCGTCCCCTGTCTCTGGATCTCAGAGTCAGTGGATGAGTAGACCGCCCCCTGTCTCTGTATCACAGACTCAGTGGATGAGTAGATCGTCCCCTGTCTCTGTATCACAGACTCTGTGGATGAGTAGACCGCCCCCTGTTTCTGTATCACATACTCAGGGGATGAGTAGAGCGCCCCCTGTCTCTGTCTCACAGACTCAGTGGATGAGTAGACCGCCCCCTGTCTCTGTATCACAGACTCAGTGGATGAGTAGATCGTCCCCTGTCTCTGTATCACAGACTCTGTGATGAGTAGACCGTCCCCTGTCTCTGGATCTCAGAGTCAGTGGATGAGTAGACCGCCCCCTGTTTCTGTATCACATACTCAGGGGATGAGTAGAGCGCCCCCCGTCTCTGTCTCACAGACTCAGTGGATGAGTAGTCCGCCCACTGTCTCTCTATCACAGACTCAGTGGATGAGTAGACTGCCCCCTGTCTCTGTATCACAGACTCAGTGGATGAGTAGACATCCCCCTGTCTCTGTATCACAGACTCAGTGGATGAGTGGACCGCCCCCTGTCTCTGTATCACAGACTCAGTGGATGAGTAGACTGGCCCCTGTCTCTGTATCACACACTCAGTGGATGAGCAGACTGCCCCCTGTCTCTGTCTCACAGAGTCAGTGGATGAGTAGAGCGTCCCCTGTCTCTGTATCACAGACTCAGTGGATGAGTAGACCGTCCCCTGTCTCTGTATCACAGACTCAGTGGATGAGTAGACCGTCCCCTGTCTCTGTATCAGAGACTCAGTGGATGAGTCGACCGCCCCCTGTCTCTCTATCACAGACTCAGTGGATGAGGAGACAGGCCCCTGTCTCTGTATCACAGACTCAGTGGATGAGTAGACCGTCCCCTGTCTCTGTATCAGAGACTCAGTGGATGAGTCGACCGCCCCCTGTCTCTGCATCACAGACTCAGGGGATGAGTAAACTGCCTCCTGTCTCTGTATCACAGACTTAGGGGATGATTAGACATCCCCCTGTCTCTGTATCACAGCCTCAAGGGGTGAGTAGACTGCCCCCTGTCTCTGTATCAAAGACTCAGGGGATGAGTTGACCGCCCCCTGTCTTTGTATCACAGACTCAGGGGATGAGTGGAGTGCCCCCTGTCTCTGCATCACAGACTCAGAGGATGATTAGACAGCCTGCTGTCTCTGTATCACAGACTCAAGGGATGAGTTGACCGCCTCCTGTCTTTGTATCACAGACTCAGGGGATGAGTGGAGTGCCCCCTGTCTCTGCATCACAGACTCAGAGGATGATTAGACAGCCTCCTGTCTCTGCATCACAGACTCAGGGGTTGATTAAATAGCCCCCTGTCTTTGTATCACAGACTCAGAGGATGAGTAGACCGCCCCCTGTCTCTCTATCATAGACTCAGGGGATGAGATGTCCGCCCCCTGTCTCTCTATCATAGACTCAGGGGATGAGTAGAGCGCCCCCTGTCTCTTTATCATCGACTCAGGGGATGAGTAGAGCGCCCCCTGTCTCTCTACAACAGACTCAGGGGATGAGTGGAGCGCCCCCTGTCTCTGTATCACAGACTCAGGGGATGAGTAGACCGCCCCCTGTCTCTCTATCATAGACTCAGGGGATGAGTAGATGGCCCCCTGTCTCTCTATCATGGACTCAGGGGATGAGTAGACCGCCTCCTGTCTCTGTATCACAGACTCAAGGGATGAGTCGAGCGCCCCCTGTCTCTGTTTCAAAGACTCAGGGGATGAGTAGACCGCCCCCTGTCGCTGTATCTCAGACTCAGGGAATGAGTTAAGCGCCCCCTGTCTCGGTTTCACAGACTCAGGGGATGAGTAGAGCGCCCCCTGTCTCTGTATCACAGACTCAGGGGATGAGTAGACCGCCTCCTGTCTCTGTATCAAAGACTCAGGGGATGAGCCGAGCGACCCCTGTCTCTGTATCAAAGACTCAGTGGATGAGTAGACCGCCCCCTGTCGCTGTATCTCAGACTCAGGGAATGAGTTAACCGCCCCCTGTCTCTGTTTCACAGACTCAGGGGATGAGTAGAGCGCCCCCTGTCTTTGTATCACAGACTCCTGGGATGATTGTAGTGCCCCCTGTCTCTGCATCACAGACTCAGGGGATGATTGGACAGCCTCCTGTCTCTGTATCACGGACTCAGGGGTTGATTAGATAGCCCCCTGTCTTTGTATCACAGACTCAGGGGATGAGTAGACCGCCCCTTGTATCTCTATCATCGACTCAGGGGATGAGTTGACCGCCCCCTGTCTCTCTGTCATAGACTCAGGGGATGAGTAGAGCGCCCCCTGTCTCTCTATCACAGACTCAGGGGATGAGTAGAGCGCCCACTGTCTCTGTATCACAGACTCAGGGGATGAGTTGACCGCCCCCTGTCTCTCCATGATAGACGCAAGGGATGAGTAGAGCGCCCCATGTATCTGTATCATGGATTCAGGGGTTCAGTAGACCGCCTCCTGTCTCTGTATCACAGACTCAAGGGATGAGTAGACCACCCCCTTGTCTCTGTATCACAGACTCAGTGGATGAGTAGACCGCCCCCTGTTTCTGTTTCACATACTCAGTGGATGAGTAGACCGCCCCCTGTCTCTTTATCACAGACTCAGTGGATGAGTAGACCGCCCCCTGTTTCTGTTTCACATACTCAGTGGATGAGTAGACCGCCCCCTGTCTCTTTATCACAGACTCAGGGGATGAGTAGACCACCCCCTGTCTCTGTAGCACAGATTCAGTGGATGAGATGACCGCCCCCTGTCTCTCGATAATAGACTCAGGGGATGAGTAGAGCGCCCCCTGTCTCTCTATCACAGACTCAGGGGATTAGTAGAGCGCCCCCTGTCTCTCTATCATAGACGCAAGGGATGATTAGAGCGCCCCCTGTCTCTGTATCATGGATTCAGGGGATCAGTAGACCGCCTCCTGTCTCTGTTTCACAGACTCAAGGGATGAGTAGACCGCCCCCTTGTCTCTGTATCACAGACTCAGTGGATGAGTAGACCGCCCCCTGTCTCTGTATCTCAGAGTCAGTGGATGAGTAGACCGCCCCCTGTTTCTGTCTCACATACGCTGGGGATGAGTAGAGCGCTCCCTGTCTCTGTATCACAGACTCAGTGGATGAGTAGACCGTCCCCTGTCTCTGTATCACAGAGTCAGTGGATGAGTAGACCTCCCCCTGTCTCTTTATCATAGACTCAGGGGATGAGTTGACCGACCCCTGTCTGTCTATCATAGACTCAGGGGATGAGTAGAGCGTCCCCTTTCTCTGTCTCACAGACTCAGAGGATGAGTAGAGCGCCCCCTGTCTCTCTATCATCGACTCAGGGAATGAGTAGAGGACCCCCTGTCTCTGTATCACAGACTCAGGGGATGAGCAGACCGCCTCCTGTCTCTGTATCTTAGACTCAAGGGATGAGTAGACCGCGCCCTGTCTCTGTATCACAGACTCAGTGGATGAGTGGACCGCCCCCTGTCTCTGTTTCACAGACTCAGTGGATGAGTGGACCGCCCCCTGTCTCTGTATCACAGACTCAGGGGATGAGTGGACCGCCCCCTGTCTCTGTTTCACAGACTCAGTGGATGAGTGGACCGCCCCCTGTCTCTGTATCACAGAGTCAGTGGATGAGCAGACCGCCCCCTGTCTCTGTATCATAGACTCAGGGGATGAGTAGACCGTCCCCTTTCTCTGCATCACAGAGTCAGTGGATGAGGAGACCGCCCCCTGTTTCTATATCACAGACTCAGGGGATGAGTAGAGCGCCACTTGTCTCTCTATCACAAACTCAGGGGATGAGTAGACCGCCCCCTGTCTCTGTATCACAGACTCAGTGGATGCGTAGACCACCCCCTGTCTCTGTATCTCAGTCAGTGGATGAGTAGATCGCCCGCTGTTTCTGTATCACATACTCAGGGGATGAGTAGACCGCCCCCTGTCTCTGTATCACAGACTCAGTGGATGAGTAGACCGTCCCCTGTCTCTGTATCACAGAGTCAGTGGATGAGTAGACCGCACCCTGTCTCTGTATCACAGAGTCAGTGGATGAGTAGACCGCCCCCTGTCTCTGTATCTTAGACTCAAGGGATGAGTAGACCGCGCCTCTCAGTCCCTCTCTCTCAGGGAGATATCTATACACTGAGTGGTGTCTCTCAGTCCCTCTCTCTCAGGGAGATATATGTACACTGACTGGTGTCTCACATTCCCTCTCTCTCAGGGAGATACCTGTACACTGACTGGTGTCTCTCAGTCCCTGTCTCTCAGGGAGCTTTATGTACACTGAGTGGTGTCTCTCAGGGAGATATCTGTACACTGAGTGGTGTCTCTCAGTCCTTGTCTCTCAGGGAGATATCTGTACACTGAGTGGTGTCTCTCAGTCCCTCTCTCTCAGGGAGATATCTGTACACTGAGTGGTGTCTCTCAGTTCCTGTCTCTCAGGGAGATATCTGTACACTGAATGGTTTCTCTCAGTCCCTCTCTCTCAGGGAGATATCTGTACTCTGACTGGTGTCTCTCAGTCCCTGTCTCTCAGGGAGATATCTGTGCACTGAGTGGTGTCTCTCAGTCCCTGTCTCTCAGGGAAATATCTGTACACTGACTGGTGTCTCTCAGTCCCTGTCTCTCAGGGAGATATCTGTGCACTGAGTGGTGTCTCTCAGTCCCTGTCTCTCAGGGAAATATCTGTACACTGACTGGTGTCTCTCAGTCCCTCTCTCTCAGGGAGGTATCTGTACACTGAGTGGTGTCTCTCAGTCCCTCTCTCTCAGGGAGATATCTGTACACTGAGTGGTGTCTCACAGCCCCTGTCTCTCAGGGAGATATCTGTACACTGTCTGGTGTCTCTCAGACCCTCTCTCTCAGGGAGATATCTGTACACTGAGTGGTGTCTCACAGCCCCTGTCTCTCAGGGAGATATCTGTACACTGTCTGGTGTCTCTCAGTCTCTCTCTCTCAGGGAGATATATGTACACTGACTGGTGTCTCACATTCCCTCTCTCTCAGGGAGATATCTGTACACTGAGTGGTGTCTCTCAGTTCCTGTCTCTCAGGGAGATATCTGTAGACTGAATGGTGTCTCTCAGTCCCTCTCTCTCAGGGAGATATCTGTACTCTGACTGGTGTCTCTCAGTCCCTGTCTCTCAGGGAGATATCTGTACACTGAGTGGTGTCTCTCAGTCCCTCTCTCTCAGGGAGATATATGTACACTGACTGGTGTCTCTCAGTCCTTGTCTCTCAGGGAGATATCTGTACACTGAGTGGTGTCTCTCAGTCCCTCTCTCTCAGGGAGATATCTGTACACTGACTGGTGTCTCTCAGTCGCTCTCTCTCAGGGAGATATCTGTACACTGAGTGGTGTCTCTCAGTCCCTGTCTCTCAGGGAGATAGATGTACACTGACTGGTGTCTCTCAGTCCCTCTCTCTCAGGGAGGCATATGTACACTGAGTGGTGTCTCTCAGTCCCTTTCTCTCAGGGAGATATATGTACACTGACTGGTGTCTCTCAGTCCCTCTCTCTCAGGGAGATATCTGTACACTGACTGGTGTCTCTCAGTCCCTCTCTCTCAGGGAGATATCTGTACACTGAGTTGTTTCTCACAGCCCCTGTCTCTCAGGGAGATATCTGTACACTGACTGGTGTCTCTCAGTCCCTGTCTGTCAGGGAGATATCTATACACAAAGTGGTGTCTCTCAGTCCCTCTCTCTCAGGGAGATATCTGTACACTGACTGGTGTCTCTCAGTCCCTGTCTCTCAGGGAGATATCTGTACACTGAGTGGTGTCTCACAGTCCCTCTCTCTCAGGGAGATATCTGTACACTGACTGGTGTCTCTCAGTCCCTGTCTCTCAGGGGATATCTGTACACTGAGTGGAATCTCTCAGTCCCTCTCTCTCAGGGAGATATCTGTACACTGACTGGTGTCTCTCAGTCCCTGTCTCTCAGGGAGATATCTGTACACTGAGTGGTGTCTCACAGTCCCTCTCTCTCAGGGAGATATCTGTACACTGACTGGTGTCTCTCAGTCCCTCTCTCTCAGGGAGATATCTGTACGCTGACTAGTGTCTCTCAATCCCTCTCTCTCAGGGAGATATCTGTACACTGAGTGGTGTCTCTCAGTCCCTCTCTCTCAGGGAGATATCTGTACACTGACTGGTGTCTCTCAGTCCCTGTCACTCAGGGAGATATATGTACACTGAGTGGTGTCTCTCAGTCCCTCTCTCTCAGGGAGGTATCTGTACACTGAGTGGTGTCTCTCAGTCCCTGTCTCTCAGGGAGATATATGTACACTGACTGGTGTCTCTCAGTCCCTGTCTCTCAGGGAGATATCTGTACACTGAGTGGTGTCTCTCAGTCCCTCTCTCTCAGGGAGATATCTGCACAATGAGTGGTGTCTCTCAGTCCCTGTCTCTCAGGGAGATATCTGTACAGTGAGTGGTGTCTCTCAGTCCCTGTCTCTCAGGGAGATATCTGTACACTGACTGGTGTCTCTCAGTCCCTGTCTCTCAGGGAGCTTTATGTACACTGAGTGGTGTCTCTCAGGGAGATATCTGTACACTGAGTGGTATCTCTCAGTCCCTCTCTCTCAGGGAGATATCTGTACACTGAGTGGTGTCTCTCAGTCCCTCTCTCTCAGGGAGATATATGTACACTGACTGGTGCCTCTCAGTCCTTCTCTCTCAGGGAGGTATCTGTACACTGAGTGGTGTCTCTCAGTCCCTGTCTCTCAGGGAGATATATGTACACTGACTGGTGTCTCTCAGTCCCTCTCACTCAGGGAGATATCTGTACACTGACTGGTGTCTCTCAGTCCCTCTCTCTCAGGGAGATATCTGTACACTGAGTGGTGTCTCACAGCCCCTGTCTCTCAGGGAGATATCTGTACACTGACTGGTGTCCCTCAGTCGCTGTCTGTCAGGGAGATATCTATACACTGAGTGGTGTCTCTCAGTCCCTGTCTCTCAGGGAGATATCTGTACACTGAGTGGTGTCTCTCAGTCCCTCTCTCTCAGGGAGATATCTGAACACTGAGTGGTGTCTCTCAGTCCCTGTGTCTCAGGGAGATATATGTACACTGACTGGTGTCTCTCAGTCCCTCTCTCTCAGGGAGATATCTGTACACTGACTGGTGTCTCTCAGTCCCTCTCTCTCAGGGAGATATCTGTACACTGAGTGGTGTCTCTCAGTCCCTGTCTCTCAGGGAGATATCTGTACACTGACTGGTGTCTCTCAGTCCCTGTCTCTCAGGGAGATATCTGTACGCTGACTAGTGTCTCTCAGTCCCTCTCTCTCAGGGAGATATCTGTACACTGAGTGGTGTCTCTCAGTCCATCTCTCTCGGGGAGATATCTGTACACTGACTGGTGTCTCTCAGTCCCTGTCTCTCAGGGAGATACCTGTGCACTGAGTGGTGTCTCTCAGTCCCTGTCTCTCAGGGAGATATATGTACACTGACTGGTGTCTCTCAGTCCTTGTCTCTCAGGGAGATGTCTGTACACTGAGTGGTGTCTCTCAGTCCCTCTCTCTCAGGGAGATATCTGTACACTGAGTGGTGTCTCTCAGTTCCTGTCTCTCAGGGAGATATCTGTACACTGAATGGTTTCTCTCAGTCCCTCTCTCTCAGGGAGATATCTGTACTCTGACTGGTGTCTCTCAGTCCCTGTCTCTCAGGGAGATATCTGTGCACTGAGTGGTGTCTCTCAGTCCCTGTCTCTCAGGGAGATATCTGTACACTGACTGGTGTCTCTCAGTCCCTGTCTCTCAGGGAGATATCTGTACACTGAGTGGTGTCTCTCAGTACCTCTCTCTCAGGGAGATATCTGTACACTGACTGGTGTCTCTCAGTCCCTGTCTCTCAGGGAGATATCTGTACACTGACTGGTGTCTCTCAGTCCCTCTCTCTCAGGGAGATATCTGTACACTGACTGGTGTCTCACAGTCCCTCTCTCTCAGAGAGATATCTGTACACTGACTGGTGTCTCTCAGTCCCTCTCTCTCAGGGAGATATCTGTACACTGAGTGGTGTCTCTCAGTCCCTCTCTCTCAAGGAGATATCTGTACACTGAGTGGTGTCTCTCAGTCCCTGTCTCTCAGGGAGATATATGTACACTGACTGGTGTCTCTCAGTCCCTCTCTCTCAGGGAGGTATCTGTACACTGACTGGTGTCTCTCAGTCCCTGTCTCTCAGGGAGATATCTGTACACTGAGTGGTGTCTCTCAGTCCCTCCATCTCAGGGAGATATCTGAACACTGAGTGGTGTCTCTCAGTCCCTCTCTATCAGGGAGATATATGTACACTGACTGGTGTCTCTCAGTCCCTCTCTCTCAGGGAGATATCTGTACACTGAGTGGTGTCTCACAGCCCGTCTCTCAGGGAGATATCTGTACACTGTCTGGTGTCTCTCAGTCCCTGTCTGTCAGGGAGATATCTATACACTGAGTGGTGTCTCTCAGTCCCTCTCTCTCAGGGAGATATCTGTACACTGACTGGTGTCTCACAGACCCTCTGTCTCAGGGAGATACCTGTACACTGACTGGTGTCTCTCAGTCCCTGTCTCTCAGGGAGCTTTATGTACACTGAGTGGTGTCTCTCAGGGAGATATCTGTACACTGACTGGTGTCTCTCAGTCCCTGTCTCTCAGGGAGCTTTATGTACACTGACTGGTGTCTCACAGTCCCTCTCTCTCAGGGAGATATCTGTACACTGACTGGTGTCTCTCAGTCCCTGTCTCTCAGGGAGATATCTGTACACTGAGTGGTGTCTCTCAGTCCCTCTCTCTCAGGGAGATATCTGTACACTGACTGGTGTCTCTCAGTCCCTGTCTCTCAGGGAGATATCTATACACTGAGTGGTGTCTCTCAGTCCCTGTCTCTCAGGGAGATATCTGTACACTGACTGGTGTCTCTCAGTCCCTCTCTCTCAGGGAGATATCTGTACGCTGACTCGTGTCTCTCAGTCCCTCTCTCTCAGGGAGATATCTGTACACTGAGTGGTGTCTCTCAGTCCCTCTCTCTCAGGGAGATATCTGTACACTGACTGGTGTCTCTCAGTCCCTGTCTCTCAGGGAGATAAATGTACACTGACTGGTGTCTCTCAGTCCCTCTCACAGGGAGGTATCTGTGCACTGAGTGGTGTCTCTCAGTCCCTGTCTCTCAGGGAGATATATGTACACTGACTGGTGTCTCTCAGTCCCTCTCTCTCAGGGAGATATCTATACACTGAGTGGTGTCTCTCAGTCCCTCTCTCTCAGGGAGATATATGTACACTGACTGGTGTCTCACATTCCCTCTCTCTCAGGGAGATACCTGTACACTGACTGGTGTCTCTCAGTCCCTGTCTCTCAGGGAGCTTTATGTACACTGAGTGGTGTCTCTCAGGGAGATATCTGTACACTGACTGGTGTCTCTCAGTCCCTGTCTCTCAGGGAGCTTTATGTACACTGAGTGGTGTCTCTCAGTCCCTGTCTGTCAGGGAGATATCTATACACTGAGTGGTGTCTCTCAGTCCCTCTCTCTCAGGGAGATATCTGTACACTGACTGGTGTCTCTCAGTCCCTCTCTCTCAGGGAGGCATATGTACACTGAGTGGTGTCTCTCAGTCCCTTTCTCTCAGGGAGATAGAACATAGAACATAGAACATACAGCACAGAACAGGCCCTTCGGCCCACAATGTTGTGCCGATCCTTTGTCCTCTGTCAAGGACAATTTAATCTATACCCCATCATTCTCCTTTATCCATATACCTATCCAAAAGCCTTTTGAAAGTCCCTAAAGTTTCTGACTCAACAACTTCCCCGGGCAAGGCATTCCATGCCTCGACCACTCTCTGGGTAAAGAACCTTCCCCTGACATCCCCCTTATATCTCCCACCCTTCACCTTAAATTTATGACCCCTTGTAACGCTTTGCTCCACCCGGGGAAAAAGTTTCTGACTGTCTACCCTATCTATTCCCCTGATCATCTTATAAACCTCTATCATGTCACCCCTCATCCTTCTCCTTTCTAATGAGAAGAGGCCTAGAATGTTCAGCCTTTCCTCGTAAGACTTATTCTCCATTCCAGGCAACATCCTGGTAAATCTCCTCTGCACCCTCTCCAAGGCTTCCACATCCTTCCTAAAATGAGGCGACCAGAACTGCACACAGTACTCCAAATGAGGCCTTACCAAGGTCCTGTACAGCTGCATCATCACCTCACGGCTCTTAAATTCAATCCCTCTGCTAATGAACGCTAACACCCCATATGCCTTCTTCACAGCCCTATCCACTTGAGTTGCAACTTTCAATGATCTATGCACATAGACCCCAAGGTCTCTCTGCTCCTCCACATGCCCAAGAACCCTACCGTTAACCCAGTATTTTGCATTCATGTTTGTCCTTCCAAAATGGACGACCTCACACTTTTCAGGGTTAAACTCCATCTGCCACTTTTCAGCCCAGCACTGCAACCTATCCAAGTCCCTTTGCAGACGACAATAGCCCTCCTCGGTATCCACAACTCCACCAACCTTTGTATCATCTGCAAATTTACTGACCCACCCTTCGACTTCCTCATCCAAGTCGTTAATAAAAATCACAAACAGGAGAGGACCCAGAACTGATCCCTGCGGCACGCCACTGGTAACTGGGCTCCAGGCTGAGTATTTACCATCTAAGACCACTCTCTGCCTTCTATCAGTTAGCCAATTCTTAATCCAACTGGCCACATTCCCCACTATCCCATGCCTCCTGACTTTCTCCATAAGTCTACCATGGGGGACCTTATCAAATGCCTTACTAAAATCCATGTACACCACATCCACTGGTTTACCCTCATCCACTTGCTTGGTCACCTGCTCAAAGAATTCAATCAGGCTTGTGAGGCAAGACCTACCCCTCACAAAACCGTGCTGACTGTCCCGAATCAAGCAGTGTCTTTCCAGATGCTCAGAAATCCTATCCCTCAGCACCTTTTCCATCAACTTGCCTACCACCGAAGTAAGACTAACTGGCCTGTAATTCCCAGGGTTGTTCCTATTCCCTTTCTTGAACAGGGGCACAACATTTGCCACCCTCCAATCACCTGGTACCACCCCCGTCAGCAGAGAAGATGAAAAGATCATTGCCAGCGGCTCTGCAATTTCATCCCTTGCTTCCCATAACATCCTTGGATATACCCCGTCAGGCCCGGGAGACTTGTCTATCTTCAAGTTATTCAAAAACCCCAACACATCTTCCCTCCTAACGAGCACTTCCTCGAGCTTACCAGTCTGCTTCCCACCGTCCTCTTCAGTAATACACCCCTTCTCATTCGTAAATACCGAAGAGAAGTACTCATTCAAAACCTCACTTACCTCTTCCGGCTCAACACACAGTCTCCCGCTATTGTCCTTGACCGGACCTATGGTCCCCCTAGTCATCCTCATATTTCTGACATACGCGTAAAAGGCCTTGGGGTTTTCTTTTATCCTACCCGCCAAGCATTTTTCATGCCCTCTCTTAGCTCTCCTAATCCCTTTCTTCAGATCCTTCCTGGCCATCTTGTATCCCTCCAGAGCTATGCCTGTGCCCTTTTTCCTCAACTTTATATACGCATCCTTCTTCTTCCTAACAAGACTCTCAACCTCTCTTGTCAACCACGGTTCCCTCACATGACCATCCCTTCCCTGTCTGACAGGGACATGCTTATCAATGGCCCCTACTATCTGCTCCTTGAAAAAGTTCCACATTTCGACCGTGCCCTTCCCTGCCAGCATATGCTCCCAACTTATGCTCCTCAGTTCCTGCCTGACAGCATCATATCTACCCTTCCCCCAATTGTAAACCTTGCCCTGTTGCACATACCTATCCCACTCCATTACCACAGTGAATGCTACAGAATTGTGATCACTATCTCCAAAGTGCTCGCCCACCAACAGCTCTATCACTTGCCCTGGTTCATTACCTAGTACCAAATCCAATATTGCCTCCCCTCATTGAGACTAGTGTCTCTCAGTCCCTCTCTCTCAGGGAGCTTTATGTACACTGAGTGGTGTCTCTCAGGGAGATATCTGTACACTGAGTGGTGTCTCACAGTCCCTCTCTCTCAGGGAGATATCTGTACACTGACTAGTGTCTCTCAGTCCCTCTCTCTCAGGGAGATATATGTACACTGACTGGTGTCTCTCAGTCCCTCTCTCTCAGGGAGATATCTGTACACTGACTGGTGTCTCTCAGTCCCTCTCTCTCAGGGAGATATCTGTACACTGAGTGGTTTCTCACAGCCCCTGTCTCTCAGGGAGATATCTGTACACTGACTGGTGTCTCTCAGTCCCTGTCTGTCAGGGAGATATCTATACACTGAGTGGTGTCTCTCAGTCCCTCTCTCTCAGGGAGATATCTGTACACTGACTGGTGTCTCTCAGTCCCTGTCTCTCAGGGAGATATCTGTACACTGAGTGGTGTCTCACAGTCCCTCTCTCTCAGGGAGATATCTGTACACTGACTGGTGTCTCTCAGTCCCTGTCTCTCAGGGAGATATCTGTACACTGAGTGGTGTCTCTCAGTCCCTCTCTCTCAGGGAGATATCTGTACACTGACTGGTGTCTCTCAGTCCCTGTCTCTCAGGGAGATATCTGTACACTGAGTGGTGTCTCACAGTCCCTCTCTCTCAGGGAGATATCTGTACACTGACTGGTGTCTCTCAGTCCCTCTCTCTCAGGGAGATATCTGTACGCTGACTAGTGTCTCTCAGTCCCTCTCTCTCAGGGAGATATTTGTACACTGAGTGGTGTCTCTCAGTCCCTCTCTCTCAGGGAGATATCTGTACACTTACTGGTGTCTCTCAGTCCCTGTCACTCAGGGAGATATATGTACACTGAGTGGTGTCTCTCAGTCCCTCTCTCTCAGGGAGGTATCTGTACACTGAGTGGTGTCTCTCAGTCCCTGTCTCTCAGGGAGATATATGTACACTGACTGGTGTCTCTCAGTCCCTGTCTCTCAGGGAGATATCTGTACACTGAGTGGTGTCTCTCAGTCCCTCTCTCTCAGGGAGATATCTGCACAATGAGTGGTGTCTCTCAGTCCCTGTCTCTCGGGGAGATATCTGTACAGTGAGTGGTGTCTCTCAGTCCCTGTCTCTCAGGGAGATATCTGTACACTGACTGGTGTCTCTCAGTCCCTCTCTCTCAGGGAGATATCTGTACTCTGACTGGTGTCTCTCAGTCCCTGTCTCTCAGGGAGATATCTGTACACTGACTGGTGTCTCTCAGTCCCTGTCTCTCAGGGAGATATCTGTACACTGAGTGGTGTCTCAGAGTCCCTCTCTCTCAGGGAGATATCTGAATACTGAGTGGTGTCTCTCAGTCCCTGTCTCTCAGGGAGATATATGTACACTGACTGGTGTATCTCAGTCCCTCTCTCTCAGGGAGGTATCTGTACACTGACTGGTGTCTCTCAGTCCCTCTCTCTCAGGGAGATATCTGTACGCTGACTAGTGTCTCTCAGTCCCTCTCTCTCAGGGAGATATTTGTACACTGAGTGGTGTCTCTCAGTCCCTCTCTCTCAGGGAGATATCTGTACACTTACTGGTGTCTCTCAGTCCCTGTCACTCAGGGAGATATATGTACACTGAGTGGTGTCTCTCAGTCCCTCTCTCTCAGGGAGGTATTTGTACACTGAGTGGTGTCTCTCAGTCCCTCTCTCTCAGGGAGATATCTGTACTCTGACTGGTGTCTCTCAGTCCCTGTCTCTCAGGGAGATATCTGTACACTGAGTGGTGTCTCAGAGTCCCTCTCTCTCAGGGAGATATCTGAATACTGAGTGGTGTCTCTCAGTCCCTGTCTCTCAGGGAGATATATGTACACTGACTGGTGTATCTCAGTCCCTCTCTCTCAGGGAGGTATCTGTACACTGAGTGCTGTCTCTCAGTCCCTGTCTCTCAGGGAGATATCTGTACACTGACTGGTGTCTCTCAGTCCCTCTCTCTCAGGGAGATATCTGTACTCTGACTGGTGTCTCTCAGTCCCTGTCTCTCAGGGAGATATCTGTACACTGACTGGTGTCTCTCAGTCCCTGTCTCTCAGGGAGATATCTGTACACTGAGTGGTGTCTCAGAGTCCCTCTCTCTCAGGGAGATATCTGAATACTGAGTGGTGTCTCTCAGTCCCTGTCTCTCAGGGAGATATATGTACACTGACTGCTGTATCTCAGTCCCTCTCTCTCAGGGAGGTATCTGTACACTGAGTGCTGTCTCTCAGTCCCTGTCTCTCAGGGAGATATATGTACACTGACTGGTGTCTCTCAGTCCCTCTCTCTCAGGGAGATATCTGTACACTGACTGGTGTCTCTCAGTCCCTCTCTCTCAGGGAGATATCTGGACACTGAGTGGTGTCTCTCAGTCCCTCTCTCTCAGGGAGATATCTGGACACTGACTGGTGTCTCTCAGTCCCTGTCTCTCAGGGAGATATCTGTACACTGAGTGGTGTCTCTCAGTCCCTCTCTCTCAGGCAGATATCTGTACACTGACTGGTGTCTCTCAGTCCCTGTCTCTCAGGGAGATATCTGTACACTGAGTGGTGTCTCACAGTCCCTCTCTCTCAGGGAGATATCTGTACACTGACTGGTGTCTCTCAGTCCCACTCTCTCAGGGAGATATCTGTACGCTGACTAGTGTCTCTCAGTCCCTCTCTCTCAGGGAGATATCTGTACACTGAGTGGTGTCTCTCAGGGAGATATCTGTACACTGACTGGTGTCTCTCAGTCCCTGTCTCTCAGGGAGATATCTGTACACTGAGTAGTGTCTCTCAGTCCCTCTCTCTCAGGGAGATATCTGTACAATGAGTGGTGTCTCTCAGTCCCTGTCTCTCAGGGAGATATCTGTACAGTGAGTGGTGTCTCTCAGTCCCTCTCTCTCAGGGAGATATCTGTACTCTGACTGGTGTCTCTCAGTCCCTGTCTCTCAGGGAGATATCTGTACACTGAGTGGTGTTTCTCAGTCCCTCTCTCTCAGGGAGATATCTGTACACTGACTGGTGTCTCTCAGTCCCTCTCTCTCAGGGAGGTATCTGTACACTGAGTGGTGTCTCTCAGTCCCTGTCTCTCAGGGAGATATCTGTACAATGACTGGTGTCTCTCAGTCCCTGTCTCTCAGGGAGCTTTATGTACACTGAGTGGTGTCTCTCAGGGAGATATCTGTACACTGAGTGGTGTCTCTCAGTCCCTGTCTCTCAGGGAGATATCTGTACAGTGAGTGGTGTCTCTCAGTCCCTCTCTCTCAGGGAGATATCTGTACACTGAGTGGTTTCTCACAGTCCCTCTCTCTCATGGAGATATCTGTACACTGACTGGTGTCTCTCAGTCCCTCTCTCTCAGGGAGATATCTGTACACTGACTGGTGTCTCTCAGTCCCTGTCTCTCAGGGAGATATCTGTACACTGAGTGGTGTCTCACAGTCCCTCTCTCTCAGGGAGATATCTGTACACTGACTGGTGTCTCACAGTCCCTCTCTCTCAGGGAGATATCTGTACAATGACTGGTGTCTCTCAGTCCCTGTCTCTCAGGGAGATATCTGTGCACTGACTGGTGTCTCTCAGTCCCTCTCTCTCAGGGAGATATCTGTACACTGACTGGTTTCTCTCAGTCCCTGTCTCTCAGGGAGATATCTGTACACTGAGTGGTGTCTCACAGTCCCTCTCTCTCAGGGAGATATCTGTACACTGACTGGTGTCTCTCAGTCCCTCTCTCTCAGGGAGATATCTGTACGCTGACTGGTGTCTCTCAGTCCCTCTCTCTCAGGGAGATATCTGTACACTGAGTGGTGTCTCTCAGTCCCTCTCTCTCAGGGAGATATCTGTACACTGACTGGTGTCTCTCAGTCCCTGTCTCTCAGGGAGATATATGTACACTGACTGGTGTCTCTCAGTCCCTCTCTCTCAGGGAGGTAGCTGTACACTGAGTGGTGTCTCTCAGTCCCTGTCTCTCAGGGAGATATATGTACACTGACTGGTGTCTCTCAGTCCCTCTCTCTCAGGGAGATATCTGTACACTGACTGGTGTCTCTCAGTCCCTCTCTCTCAGGGAGATATCTGTACACTGACTGGTGTCTCACAGTCCCTCTCTCTCAGAGAGATATCTGTACACTGACTGGTGTCTCTCAGTCCCTCTCTCTCAGGGAGATATCTGTACACTGAGTGGTGTCTCTCAGTCCCTCTCTCTCAGGGAGATATCTGTACACTGAGTGGTGTCTCTCAGTCCCTGTCTCTCAGGGAGTTATATGTCCACTGACTGGTGTCTCTCAGTCCCTCTCTCTCAGGGAGGTATCTGTACACTGACTGGTGTCTCTCAGTCCCTGTCTCTCAGGGAGATATCTGTACACTGAGTGGTGTCTCAGAGTCCCTCTCTCTCAGGGAGATATCTGAATACTGAGTGGTGTCTCTCAGTCCCTGTCTCTCAGGGAGATATATGTACACTGACTGGTGTCTCTCAGTCCCTCTCTCTCAGGGAGGTATCTGTACACTGAGTGCTGTCTCTCAGTCCCTGTCTCTCAGGGAGATATATGTACACTGACTGGTGTCTCTCAGTCCCTCTCTCTCAGGGAGATATCTGTACACTGACTGGTGTCTCTCAGTCCCTCTCTCTCAGGGAGATATCTGGACACTGAGTGGTGTCTCACAGCCCCTGTCTCTCAGGGAGATATCTGTACACTGACTGGTGTCTCTCAGTCCCTGTCTGTCAGGGAGATATCTATACACTGAGTGGTGTCTCTCAGTCCCTCTCCCTCAGGGAGATATCTGTACACTGACTGGTGTCTCTCAGTCCCTGTCTCTCAGGGAGATATCTGTACACTGAGTGGTGTCTCACAGTCCCTCTCTCTCAGGGAGATATCTGTACACTGACTGGTGTCTCTCAGTCCCTGTCTCTCAGGGAGATATCTGTACACTGAGTGGTGTCTCTCAGTCCCTCTCTCTCAGGCAGATATCTGTACACTGACTGGTGTCTCTCAGTCCCTGTCTCTCAGGGAGATATCTGTACACTGAGTGGTGTCTCACAGTCCCTCTATCTCAGGGAGATATCTGTACACTGACTGGTGTCTCTCAGTCCCACTCTCTCAGGGAGATATCTGTACGCTGACTAGTGTCTCTCAGTCCCTCTCTCACAGGGAGATATCTGTACACTGAGTGGTGTCTCTCAGGGAGATATCTGTACACTGACTGGTGTCTCTCAGTCCCTGTCTCTCAGGGTGATATATGTACACTGAGTGGTGTCTCTCAGTCCCTCTCTCTCAGGGATGTATCTGTACACTGAGTGGTATCTCTCAGTCCCTGTCTCTCAGGGAGATATATGTACACTGAATGGTGTCTCTCAGTCCCTGTCTCTCAGGGAGATATCTGTACACTGAGTGGTGTCTCTCAGTCCCTCTCTCTCAGGGAGATATCTGTACAATGAGTGGTGTCTCTCAGACCCTGTCTCTCAGGGAGATATCTGTACAGTGAGTGGTGTCTCTCAGTCCCTCTCTCTCAGGGAGATATCTGTACTCTGACTGGTGTCTCTCAGTCCCTGTCTCTCAGGGAGATATCTGTACACTGAGTGGTGTTTCTCAGTCCCTCTCTCTCAGGGAGATATCTGTACACTGACTGGTGTCTCTCAGTCCCTCTCTCTCAGGGAGGTATCTGTACACTGAGTGGTGTCTCTCAGTCCCTGTCTCTCAGGGAGATATCTGTACACTGACTGGTGTCTCTCAGTCCCTGTCTCTCAGGGAGCTTTATGTACACTGAGTGGTGTCTCTCAGGGAGATATCTGTACACTGAGTGGTGTCTCTCAGTCCCTCTCTCTCAGGGAGATATCTGTACACTGACTGGTGTCTCTCAGCCCCTCTCTCTCAGGGAGATATCTGTGCACTGAGTGGTGTCTCACAGTCCCTCTCTCTCAGGGAGATATCTGTATACTGACTGGTGTCTCTCAGTCCCTGTCTCTCAGGGAGATATCTGTACACTGAGTGGTGTCTCTCAGTCCCTCTCTCTCAGGGAGATATCTGTACGCTGACTGGTGTCTCTCAGTCCCTGTCTCTCAGGGAGATATCTGTACACTGACTGGTGTCTCTCAGTCCCTCTCTCTCAGGGAGATATCTGTACACTGACTGGTGTCTCTCAGTCCCTGTCTCTCAGGGAGATATCTGTACACTGAGTGGTTTCTCACAGTCCCTCTCTCTCATGGAGATATCTGTACACTGACTGGTGTCTCTCAGTCCCTCTCTCTCAGGGAGATATCTGTACGCTGACTGGTGTCTCTCAGTCCCTCTCTCTCAGGGAGATATCTGTACACTGAGTGGTGTCTCTCAGTCCCTCTCTCTCAGGGAGATATCTGTACACTGACTGGTGTCTCTCAGTCCCTGTCTCTCAGGGAGATATATGTACACTGACTGGTGTCTCTCAGTCCCTCTCTCTCAGGGAGGTATCTGTACACTGAGTGGTGTCTCTCAGTCCCTGTCTCTCAGGGAGATATATGTACACTGACTGGTGTCTCTCAGTCCCTCTCTCTCAGGGAGATATCTGTACACTGACTGGTGTCTCTCAGTCCCTCTCTCTCAGGGAGATATCTGTACACTGACTGGTGTCTCACAGTCCCTCTCTCTCAGAGAGATATCTGTACACTGACTGGTGTCTCTCAGTCCCTCTCTCTCAGGGAGATATCTGTACACTGAGTGGTGTCTCTCAGTCCCTCTCTCTCAGGGAGATATCTGTACACTGAGTGGTGTCTCTCAGTCCCTGTCTCTCAGGGAGTTATATGTCCACTGACTGGTGTCTCTCAGTCCCTCTCTCTCAGGGAGGTATCTGTACACTGACTGGTGTCTCTCAGTCCCTGTCTCTCAGGGAGATATCTGTACACTGAGTGGTGTCTCAGAGTCCCTCTCTCTCAGGGAGATATCTGAATACTGAGTGGTGTCTCTCAGTCCCTGTCTCTCAGGGAGATATATGTACACTGACTGGTGTCTCTCAGTACCTCTCTCTCAGGGAGGTATCTGTACACTGAGTGCTGTCTCTCAGTCCCTGTCTCTCAGGGAGATATATGTACACTGACTGGTGTCTCTCAGTCCCTCTCTCTCAGGGAGATATCTGTACACTGACTGGTGTCTCTCAGTCCCTCTCTCTCAGGGAGATATCTGGACACTGAGTGGTGTCTCACAGCCCCTGTCTCTCAGGGAGATATCTGTACACTGACTGGTGTCTCTCAGTCCCTGTCTGTCAGGGAGATATCTATACACTGAGTGGTGTCTCTCAGTCCCTCTCCCTCAGGGAGATATCTGTACACTGACTGGTGTCTCTCAGTCCCTGTCTCTCAGGGAGATATCTGTACACTGAGTGGTGTCTCACAGTCCCTCTCTCTCAGGGAGATATCTGTACACTGACTGGTGTCTCTCAGTCCCTGTCTCTCAGGGAGATATCTGTACACTGAGTGGTGTCTCTCAGTCCCTCTCTCTCAGGCAGATATCTGTACACTGACTGGTGTCTCTCAGTCCCTGTCTCTCAGGGAGATATCTGTACACTGAGTGGTGTCTCACAGTCCCTCTATCTCAGGGAGATATCTGTACACTGACAGGTGTCTCTCAGTCCCACTCTCTCAGGGAGATATCTGTACGCTGACTAGTGTCTCTCAGTCCCTCTCTCACAGGGAGATATCTGTACACTGAGTGGTGTCTCTCAGGGAGATATCTGTACACTGACTGGTGTCTCTCAGTCCCTGTCTCTCAGGGTGATATATGTACACTGAGTGGTGTCTCTCAGTCCCTCTCTCTCAGGGATGTATCTGTACACTGAGTGGTATCTCTCAGTCCCTGTCTCTCAGGGAGATATATGTACACTGAATGGTGTCTCTCAGTCCCTGTCTCTCAGGGAGATATCTGTACACTGAGTGGTGTCTCTCAGTCCCTCTCTCTCAGGGAGATATCTGTACAATGAGTGGTGTCTCTCAGACCCTGTCTCTCAGGGAGATATCTGTACAGTGAGTGGTGTCTCTCAGTCCCTCTCTCTCAGGGAGATATCTGTACTCTGACTGGTGTCTCTCAGTCCCTGTCTCTCAGGGAGATATCTGTACACTGAGTGGTGTTTCTCAGTCCCTCTCTCTCAGGGAGATATCTGTACACTGACTGGTGTCTCTCAGTCCCTCTCTCTCAGGGAGGTATCTGTACACTGAGTGGTGTCTCTCAGTCCCTGTCTCTCAGGGAGATATCTGTACACTGACTGGTGTCTCTCAGTCCCTGTCTCTCAGGGAGCTTTATGTACACTGAGTGGTGTCTCTCAGGGAGATATCTGTACACTGAGTGGTGTCTCTCAGTCCCTCTCTCTCAGGGAGATATCTGTACACTGACTGGTGTCTCTCAGCCCCTCTCTCTCAGGGAGATATCTGTGCACTGAGTGGTGTCTCACAGTCCCTCTCTCTCAGAGAGATATCTGTATACTGACTGGTGTCTCTCAGTCCCTGTCTCTCAGGGAGATATCTGTACACTGAGTGGTGTCTCTCAGTCCCTCTCTCTCAGGGAGATATCTGTACGCTGACTGGTGTCTCTCAGTCCCTGTCTCTCAGGGAGATATCTGTACACTGAGTGGTGTCTCACAGTCCCTCTCTCTCAGGGAGATATCTGTACACTGACTGGTGTCTCTCAGTCCCTCTCTCTCAGGGAGATATCTGTACAATGACTGGTGCTCTCAGTCCCTGTCTCTCAGGGAGATATCTGTGCACTGACTGGTGTCTCTCAGTCCCTCTCTCTCAGGGAGATATCTGTACACTGACTGGTGTCTCTCAGTCCCTGTCTCTCAGGGAGATATCTGTACACTGAGTGGTGTCTCACAGTCCCTCTCTCTCAGGGAGATATCTGTACACTGACTGGTGTCTCTCAGTCCCTCTCTCTCAGGGAGATATCTGTACGCTGACTGGTGTCTCTCAGTCCCTCTCTCTCAGGGAGATATCTGTACACTGAGTGGTGTCTCTCAGTCCCTCTCTCTCAGGGAGATATCTGTACACTGACTGGTGTCTCTCAGTCCCTGTCTCTCAGGGAGATATATGTACACTGACTGGTGTCTCTCAGTCCCTCTCTCTCAGGGAGGTATCTGTACACTGAGTGGTGTCTCTCAGTCCCTGTCTCTCAGGGAGATATATGTACACTGACTGGTGTCTCTCAGTCCCTCTCTCTCAGGGAGATATCTGTACACTGAGTGGTGTCTCACAGTCCCTCTCTCTCAGGGAGATATCTGTACACTGAGTGGTGTCTCTCAGTCCCTGTCTCTCAGGGAGTTATATGTACACTGACTGGTGTCTCTCAGTCCCTCTCTCTCAGGGAGGTATCTGTACACTGACTGGTGTCTCTCAGTCCCTGTCTCTCAGGGAGATATCTGTACACTGAGTGGTGTCTCTCAGTCCCTCTCTCTCAGGGAGGTATCTGTACACTGACTGGTGTCTCTCAGTCCCTGTCTCTCAGGGAGATATCTGTACACTGAGTGGTGTCTCAGAGTCCCTCTCTCTCAGGGAGATATCTGAATACTGAGTGGTGTCTCTCAGTCCCTGTCTCTCAGGGAGATATATGTACACTGACTGGTGTCTCTCAGTCCCTCTCTCTCAGGGAGGTATCTGTACACTGAGTGCTGTCTCTCAGTCCCTGTCTCTCAGGGAGATATATGTACACTGACTGGTGTCTCTCAGTCCCTCTCTCTCAGGGAGAAATCTGTACACTGACTGGTGTCTCTCAGTCCCTCTCTCTCAGGGAGATATCTGGACACTGAGTGGTGTCTCACAGCCCCTGTCTCTCAGGGAGATATCTGTACACTGACTGGTGTCTCTCAGTCCCTGTCTGTCAGGGAGATATCTATACACTGAGTGGTGTCTCTCAGTCCCTCTCCCTCAGGGAGATATCTGTACACTGACTGGTGTCTCTCAGTCCCTGTCTCTCAGGGAGATATCTGTACACAAAGTGGTGTCTCACAGTCCCTCTCTCTGGGAGATATCAGTACACTGACTGGTGTCTCTCAGTCCCTGTCTCTCAGGGAGATATCTGTACACTGAGTGGTGTCTCTCAGTCCCTCTCTCTCAGGCAGATATCTGTACACTGACTGGTGTCTCTCAGTCCCTGTCTCTCAGGGAGATATCTGTACACTGAGTGGTGTCTCACAGTCCCTCTCTCTCAGGGAGATATCTGTACACTGACTGGTGTCTCTCAGTCCCACTCTCTCAGGGAGATATCTGTACGCTGACTAGTGTCTCTCAGTCCCTCTCTCTCAGGGAGATATCTGTACACTGAGTGGTGTCTCTCAGGGAGATATCTGTACACTGAGTGGTGTCTCTCAGTCCCTGTCTCTCAGGGTGATATATGTACACTGAGTGGTGTCTCTCAGTCCCTCTCTCTCAGGGATGTATCTGTACACTGAGTGGTATCTCTCAGTCCCTGTCTCTCAGGGAGATATATGTACACTGACTGGTGTCTCTCAGTCCCTGTCTCTCAGGGAGATATATGTACACTGAGTGGTGTCTCTCAGTCCCTCTCTCTCAGGGAGATATCTGTACAATGAGTGGTGTCTCTCAGTCCCTGTCTCTCAGGGAGATATCTGTACAGTGAGTGGTGTCTCTCAGTCCCTCTCTCTCAGGGAGATATCTGTACTCTGACTGTTGTCTCTCAGTCCCTGTCTCTCAGGGAGATATCTGTACACTGAGTGGTGTTTCTCAGTCCCTCTCTCTCAGGGAGATATCTGTACACTGACTGGTGTCTCTCAGTCCCTCTCTCTCAGGGAGGTATCTGTACACTGAGTGGTGTCTCTCAGTCCCTGTCTCTCAGGGAGATATCTGTACACTGACTGGTGTCTCTCAGTCCCTGTCTCTCAGGGAGCTTTATGTACACTGAGTGGTGTCTCTCAGGGAGATATCTGTACACTGAGTGGTGTCTCTCAGTCCCTGTCTCTCAGGGAGATATCTGTACAGTGAGTGGTGTCTCTCAGTCCCTCTCTCTCAGGGAGATATCTGTACAATGAGTGGTTTCTCACAGTCCCTCTCTCTCATGGAGATATCTGTACACTGACTGGTGTCTCTCAGTCCCTCTCTCTCAGGGAGATATCTGTACACTGACTGGTGTCTCACAGTCCCTCTCTCTCAGGGAGATATCTGTACACTGACTGGTGTCTCTCAGTCCCTCTCTCTCAGGGAGATATCTGTACAATGACTGGTGTCTCTCAGTCCCTGTCTCTCAGGGAGATATCTGTGCACTGACTGGTGTCTCTCAGTCCCTCTCTCTCAGGGAGATATCTGTACACTGACTGGTGTCTCTCAGTCCCTGTCTCTCAGGGAGATATCTGTACACTGAGTGGTGTCTCACAGTCCCTCTCTCTCAGGGAGATATCGGTACACTGACTGGTGTCTCTCAGTCCCTCTCTCTCAGGGAGATATCTGTACACTGAGTGGTGTCTCTCAGTCCCTCTCTCTCAGGGAGATATCTGTACACTGACTGGTGTCTCTCAGTCCCTGTCTCTCAGGGAGATATATGTACACTGACTGGTGTCTCTCAGTCCCTCTCTCTCAGGGAGGTATCTGTACACTGAGTGGTGTCTCTCAGTCCCTGTCTCTCAGGGAGATATATGTACACTGACTGGTGTCTCACAGTCCCTCTCTCTCAGGGAGATATCTGTACACTGACTGGTGTCTCTCAGTCCCTGTCTCTCAGGGAGTTATATGTACACTGACTGGTGTCTCTCAGTCACTCTCTCTCAGGGAGGTATCTGTACACTGACTGGTGTCTCTCAGTCCCTGTCTCTCAGGGAGATATCTGTACACTGAGTGGTGTCTCTCAGTCCCTGTCTCTCAGGGAGATATCTGTACACTGAGTGGTGTCTCAGAGTCCCTCTCTCTCAGGGAGATATCTGAATACTGAGTGGTGTCTCTCAGTCCCTGTCTCTCAGGGAGATATATGTACACTGACTGGTGTCTCTCAGTCCCTCTCTCTCAGGGAGGTATCTGTACACTGAGTGCTGTCTCTCAGTCCCTGTCTCTCAGGGAGATATATGTACACTGACTGGTGTCTCTCAGTCCCTCTCTCTCAGGGAGAAATCTGTACACTGACTGGTGTCTCTCAGTCCCTCTCTCTCAGGGAGATATCTGGACACTGAGTGGTGTCTCACAGCCCCTGTCTCTCAGGGAGATATCTGTACACTGACTGGTGTCTCTCAGTCCCTGTCTGTCAGGGAGATATCTATACACTGAGTGGTGTCTCTCAGTCCCTCTCCCTCAGGGAGATATCTGTACACTGACTGGTGTCTCTCAGTCCCTGTCTCTCAGGGAGATATCTGTACACAAAGTGGTGTCTCACAGTCCCTCTCTCTGGGAGATATCAGTACACTGACTGGTGTCTCTCAGTCCCTGTCTCTCAGGGAGATATCTGTACACTGAGTGGTGTCTCTCAGTCCCTCTCTCTCAGGCAGATATCTGTACACTGACTGGTGTCTCTCAGTCCCTGTCTCTCAGGGAGATATCTGTACACTGAGTGGTGTCTCACAGTCCCTCTCTCTCAGGGAGATATCTGTACACTGACTGGTGTCTCTCAGTCCCACTCTCTCAGGGAGATATCTGTACGCTGACTAGTGTCTCTCAGTCCCTCTCTCTCAGGGAGATATCTGTACACTGAGTGGTGTCTCTCAGGGAGATATCTGTACACTGAGTGGTGTCTCTCAGTCCCTGTCTCTCAGGGTGATATATGTACACTGAGTGGTGTCTCTCAGTCCCTCTCTCTCAGGGATGTATCTGTACACTGAGTGGTATCTCTCAGTCCCTGTCTCTCAGGGAGATATATGTACACTGACTGGTGTCTCTCAGTCCCTGTCTCTCAGGGAGATATATGTACACTGAGTGGTGTCTCTCAGTCCCTCTCTCTCAGGGAGATATCTGTACAATGAGTGGTGTCTCTCAGTCCCTGTCTCTCAGGGAGATATCTGTACAGTGAGTGGTGTCTCTCAGTCCCTCTCTCTCAGGGAGATATCTGTACTCTGACTGTTGTCTCTCAGTCCCTGTCTCTCAGGGAGATATCTGTACACTGAGTGGTGTTTCTCAGTCCCTCTCTCTCAGGGAGATATCTGTACACTGACTGGTGTCTCTCAGTCCCTCTCTCTCAGGGAGGTATCTGTACACTGAGTGGTGTCTCTCAGTCCCTGTCTCTCAGGGAGATATCTGTACACTGACTGGTGTCTCTCAGTCCCTGTCTCTCAGGGAGCTTTATGTACACTGAGTGGTGTCTCTCAGGGAGATATCTGTACACTGAGTGGTGTCTCTCAGTCCCTGTCTCTCAGGGAGATATCTGTACAGTGAGTGGTGTCTCTCAGTCCCTCTCTCTCAGGGAGATATCTGTACAATGAGTGGTTTCTCACAGTCCCTCTCTCTCATGGAGATATCTGTACACTGACTGGTGTCTCTCAGTCCCTCTCTCTCAGGGAGATATCTGTACACTGACTGGTGTCTCACAGTCCCTCTCTCTCAGGGAGATATCTGTACACTGACTGGTGTCTCTCAGTCCCTCTCTCTCAGGGAGATATCTGTACAATGACTGGTGTCTCTCAGTCCCTGTCTCTCAGGGAGATATCTGTGCACTGACTGGTGTCTCTCAGTCCCTCTCTCTCAGGGAGATATCTGTACACTGACTGGTGTCTCTCAGTCCCTGTCTCTCAGGGAGATATCTGTACACTGAGTGGTGTCTCACAGTCCCTCTCTCTCAGGGAGATATCTGTACACTGACTGGTGTCTCTCAGTCCCTCTCTCTCAGGGAGATATCTGTACACTGAGTGGTGTCTCTCAGTCCCTCTCTCTCAGGGAGATATCTGTACACTGACTGGTGTCTCTCAGTCCCTGTCTCTCAGGGAGATATATGTACACTGACTGGTGTCTCTCAGTCCCTCTCTCTCAGGGAGGTATCTGTACACTGAGTGGTGTCTCTCAGTCCCTGTCTCTCAGGGAGATATATGTACACTGACTGGTGTCTCACAGTCCCTCTCTCTCAGGGAGATATCTGTACACTGACTGGTGTCTCTCAGTCCCTGTCTCTCAGGGAGTTATATGTACACTGACTGGTGTCTCTCAGTCACTCTCTCTCAGGGAGGTATCTGTACACTGACTGGTGTCTCTCAGTCCCTGTCTCTCAGGGAGATATCTGTACACTGAGTGGTGTCTCTCAGTCCCTCTCTCTCAGGGAGGTATCTGTACACTGACTGGTGTCTCTCAGTCCCTGTCTCTCAGGGAGATATCTGTACACTGAGTGGTGTCTCAGAGTCCCTCTCTCTCAGGGAGATATCTGAATACTGAGTGGTGTCTCTCAGTCCCTGTCTCTCAGGGAGATATATGTACACTGACTGGTGTCTCTCAGTCCCTCTCTCTCAGGGAGGTATCTGTACACTGAGTGCTGTCTCTCAGTCCCTGTCTCTCAGGGAGATATATGTACACTGACTGGTGTCTCTCAGTCCCTCTCTCTCAGGGAGATATCTGTACACTGACTGGTGTCTCTCAGTCCCTCTCTCTCAGGGAGGTATCTGTACACTGAGTGGTGTCTCTCAGTCCCTCTCTCTCAGGGAGATATCTGTACACTGAGTGGTGTCTCTCAGTCCCTGTTGCTCAGGGAGATATCTGTACACTGACTGGTGTCTCTCAGTCCCTGTCTCTCAGGGAGATATCTGTACACTGAGTGGTGTCTCTCAGTACCTCTCTCTGAGGGATATATCTGTACACTGACTGGTGTCTCTCAGTCCCTCTCTCTCAGGGAGATATCTGTACACTGACTGGTGTCTCTCAGTCCCTCTCTCTCAGGGAGATATCTGTACACTGACTGGTGTCTCACAGTCCCTCTCTCTCAGAGAGATATCTGTACACTGACTGGTGTCTCTCAGTCCCTCTCTCTCAGGGAGATATCTGTACACTGAGTGGTGTCTCTCAGTCCCTCTCTCTCAGGGAGATATCTGTACACTGACTGGTGTCTCTCAGTCCCTGTCTCTCAGGGAGATATATGTACACTGACTGGTGTCTCTCAGTCCCTCTCTCTCAGGGAGGTATCTGTACACTGAGTGGTGTCTCTCAGTCCCTGTCTCTCAGGGAGATATATGTACACTGACTGGTGTCTCACAGTCCCTCTCTCTCAGGGAGATATCTGTACACTGACTGGTGTCTCTCAGTCCCTGTCTCTCAGGGAGTTATATGTACACTGACTGGTGTCTCTCAGTCACTCTCTCTCAGGGAGGTATCTGTACACTGACTGGTGTCTCTCAGTCCCTGTCTCTCAGGGAGATATCTGTACACTGAGTGGTGTCTCTCAGTCCCTCTCTCTCAGGGAGGTATCTGTACACTGACTGGTGTCTCTCAGTCCCTGTCTCTCAGGGAGATATCTGTACACTGAGTGGTGTCTCAGAGTCCCTCTCTCTCAGGGAGATATCTGAATACTGAGTGGTGTCTCTCAGTCCCTGTCTCTCAGGGAGATATATGTACACTGACTGGTGTCTCTCAGTCCCTCTCTCTCAGGGAGGTATCTGTACACTGAGTGCTGTCTCTCAGTCCCTGTCTCTCAGGGAGATATATGTACACTGACTGGTGTCTCTCAGTCCCTCTCTCTCAGGGAGATATCTGTACACTGACTGGTGTCTCTCAGTCCCTCTCTCTCAGGGAGGTATCTGTACACTGAGTGGTGTCTCTCAGTCCCTCTCTCTCAGGGAGATATCTGTACACTGAGTGGTGTCTCTCAGTCCCTGTTGCTCAGGGAGATATCTGTACACTGACTGGTGTCTCTCAGTCCCTGTCTCTCAGGGAGATATCTGTACACTGAGTGGTGTCTCTCAGTACCTCTCTCTGAGGGATATATCTGTACACTGACTGGTGTCTCTCAGTCCCTCTCTCTCAGGGAGATATCTGTACACTGACTGGTGTCTCTCAGTCCCTCTCTCTCAGGGAGATATCTGTACACTGACTGGTGTCTCACAGTCCCTCTCTCTCAGAGAGATATCTGTACACTGACTGGTGTCTCTCAGTCCCTCTCTCTCAGGGAGATATCTGTACACTGAGTGGTGTCTCTCAGTCCCTCTCTCTCAGGGAGATATCTGTACACTGAGTGGTGTCTCTCAGTCCCTGTCTCTCAGGGAGTTATATGTCCACTGACTGGTGTCTCTCAGTCCCTCTCTCTCAGGGAGGTATCTGTACACTGACTGGTGTCTCTCAGTCCCTGTCTCTCAGGGAAATATCTGTACACTGAGTGGTGTCTCAGAGTCCCTCTCTCTCAGGGAGATATCTGAATACTGAGTGGTGTCTCTCAGTCCCTGTCTCTCAGGGAGGTATCTATACACTGAGTGGTGTCTCTCAGTCCCTCTCCCTCAGGGAGATATCTGTACAATGACTGGTGTCTCTCAGTCCCTGTCTCTCAGGGAGATATCTGTACACTGAGTGGTGTCTCACAGTCCCTCTCTCTCAGGGAGATATCTGTACACTGACTGGTGTCTCTCAGTCCCTGTCTCTCAGGGAGATATCTGTACACTGAGTGGTGTCTCTCAGTCCCTCTCTCTCAGGCAGATATCTGTACACTGACTGGTGTCTCTCAGTCCCTGTCTCTCAGGGAGATATCTGTACACTGAGTGGTGTCTCACAGTCCCTCTCTCTCAGGGAGATATCTGTACACTGACTGGTGTCTATCAGTCCCACTCTCTCAGGGAGATATCTGTACGCTGACTAGTGTCTCTCAGTCCCTCTCTCTCAGGGAGATATCTGTACACTGAGTGGTGTCTCTCAGTAGATATCTGTACACTGAGTGGTGTCTCTCAGTCCCTGTCTCTCAGGGTGATATATGTACACTGAGTGGTGTCTCTCAGTCCCTCTCTCTCAGGGATGTATCTGTACACTGAGTGGTATCTCTCAGTCCCTGTCTCTCAGGGAGATATATGTACACTGACTGGTGTCTCTCAGTCCCTCTCTCTCAGGGAGGTATCTGTACACTGAGTGGTGTCTCTCAGTCCCTGTCTCTCAGGGAGATATATGTACACTGACTGGTGTCTCACAGTCCCTCTCTCTCAGGGAGATATCTGTACACTGAGTGGTGTCTCTCAGTCCCTGTCTCTCAGGGAGTTATATGTACACTGACTGGTGTCTCTCAGTCCCTCTCTCTCAGGGAGGTATCTGTACACTGACTGGTGTCTCTCAGTCCCTGTCTCTCAGGGAGATATCTGTACACTGAGTGGTGTCTCTCAGTCCCTCTCTCTCAGGGAGGTATCTGTACACTGACTGGTGTCTCTCAGTCCCTGTCTCTCAGGGAGATATCTGTACACTGAGTGGTGTCTCAGAGTCCCTCTCTCTCAGGGAGATATCTGAATACTGAGTGGTGTCTCTCAGTCCCTGTCTCTCAGGGAGATATATGTACACTGACTGGTGTCTCTCAGTCCCTCTCTCTCAGGGAGGTATCTGTACACTGAGTGGTGTCTCACAGTCCCTCTCTCTCAGGGACATATCTGTACACTGACTGGTGTCTCTCAGTCCCACTCTCTCAGGGAGATATCTGTACGCTGACTAATGTCTCTCAGTCCCTCTCTCTCAGGGAGATATCTGTACACTGAGTGGTGTCTCTCAGGGAGATATCTGTACACTGCCTGGTGTCTCTCAGTCCCTGTCTCTCAGGGTGATATATGTACACTGAGTGGTGTCTCTCAGTCCCTCTCTCTCAGGGATGTATCTGTACACTGAGTGGTATCTCTCAGTCCCTGTCTCTCAGGGAGATATATGTACACTGACTGGTGTCTCTCAGTCCCTGTCTCTCAGGGAGATATCTGTACACTGAGTGGTGTCTCTCAGTCCCTCTCTCTCAGGGAGATATCTGTACAATGAGTGGTGTCTCTCAGTCCCTGTCTCTCAGGGAGATATCTGTACAGTGAGTGGTGTCTCTCAGTCCCTCTCTCTCAGGGAGATATCTGTACTCTGACTGTTGTCTCTCAGTCCCTGTCTCTCAGGGAGATATCTGTACACTGAGTGGTGTTTCTCAGTCCCTCTCTCTCAGGGAGATATCTGTACACTGACTGGTGTCTCTCAGGGTGATATATGTACACTGAGTGGTGTCTCTCAGTCCCTCTCTCTCAGGGAGATATCTGTACAATGAGTGGTTTCTCACAGTCCCTCTCTCTCATGGAGATATCTGTACACTGACTGGTGTCTCTCAGTCCCTCTCTCTCAGGGAGATATCTGTACACTGACTGGTGTCTCACAGTCCCTCTCTCTCAGGGAGATATCTGTACACTGACTGGCGTCTCTCAGTCCCTCTCTCTCAGGGAGATATCTGTACAATGACTGGTGTCTCTCAGTCCCTGTCTCTCAGGGAGATATCTGTGCACTGACTGGTGTCTCTCAGTCCCTCTCTCTCAGGGAGATATCTGTACACTGACTGGTGTCTCTCAGTCCCTGTCTCTCAGGGAGATATCTGTACACTGAGTGGTGTCTCACAGTCCCTCTCTCTCAGGGAGATATCTGTACACTGACTGGTGTCTCTCAGTCCCTCTCTCTCAGGGAGATATCTGTACGCTGACTGGTGTCTCTCAGTCCCTCTCTCTCAGGGAGATATCTGTACACTGAGTGGTGTCTCTCAGTCCCTCTCTCTCAGGGAGATATCTGTACACTGACTGGTGTCTCTCAGTCCCTGTCTCTCAGGGAGATATATGTACACTGACTGGTGTCTCTCAGTCCCTCTCTCTCAGGGAGGTATCTGTACACTGAGTGGTGTCTCTCAGTCCCTGTCTCTCAGGGAGATATATGTACACTGACTGGTGTCTCTCAGTCCCTCTCTCTCAGGGAGATATCTGTACACTGAGTGGTGTCTCTCAGTCCCTCTCTCTCAGGGAGATATCTGTACACTGAGTGGTGTCTCTCAGTCCCTGTTGCTCAGGGAGATATCTGTACACTGACTGGTGTCTCTCAGTCCCTGTCTCTCAGGGAGATATCTGTACACTGAGTGGTGTCTCTCAGTACCTCTCTCTGAGGGAGATATCTGTACACTGACTGGTGTCTCTCAGTCCCTCTCTCTCAGGGAGATATCTGTACACTGACTGGTGTCTCTCAGTCCCTCTCTCTCAGGGAGATATCTGTACACTGACTGGTGTCTCACAGTCCCTCTCTCTCAGAGAGATATCTGTACACTGACTGGTGTCTCTCAGTCCCTCTCTCTCAGGGAGATATCTGTACACTGAGTGGTGTCTCTCAGTCCCTCTCTCTCAGGGAGATATCTGCACACTGAGTGGTGTCTCTCAGTCCCTGTCTCTCAGGGAGTTATATGTCCACTGACTGGTGTCTCTCAGTCCCTCTCTCTCAGGGAGGTATCTGTACACTGACTGGTGTCTCTCAGTCCCTGTCTCTCAGGGAGATATCTGTACACTGAGTGGTGTCTCAGAGTCCCTCTCTCTCAGGGAGATATCTGAATACTGAGTGGTGTCTCTCAGTCCCTGTCTCTCAGGGAGGTATCTATACACTGAGTGGTGTCTCTCAGTCCCTCTCCCTCAGGGAGATATCTGTACACTGACTGGTGTCTCTCAGTCCCTGTCTCTCAGGGAGATATCTGTACACTGAGTGGTGTCTCACAGTCCCTCTCTCTCAGGGAGATATCTGTACACTGACTGGTGTCTCTCAGTCCCTGTCTCTCAGGGAGATATCTGTACACTGAGTGGTGTCTCTCAGTCCCTCTCTCTCAGGCAGATATCTGTACACTGACTGGTGTCTCTCAGTCCCTGTCTCTCAGGGAGATATCTGTACACTGAGTGGTGTCTCACAGTCCCTCTCTCTCAGGGAGATATCTGTACACTGACTGGTGTCTATCAGTCCCACTCTCTCAGGGAGATATCTGTACGCTGACTAGTGTCTCTCAGTCCCTCTCTCTCAGGGAGATATCTGTACACTGAGTGGTGTCTCTCAGGGAGATATCTGTACACTGAGTGGTGTCTCTCAGTCCCTGTCTCTCAGGGTGATATATGTACACTGAGTGGTGTCTCTCAGTCCCTCTCTCTCAGGGATGTATCTGTACACTGAGTGGTATCTCTCAGTCCCTGTCTCTCAGGGAGATATATGTACACTGACTGGTGTCTCTCAGTCCCTCTCTCTCAGGGAGGTATCTGTACACTGAGTGGTGTCTCTCAGTCCCTGTCTCTCAGGGAGATATATGTACACTGACTGGTGTCTCACAGTCCCTCTCTCTCAGGGAGATATCTGTACACTGAGTGGTGTCTCTCAGTCCCTGTCTCTCAGGGAGTTATATGTACACTGACTGGTGTCTCTCAGTCCCTCTCTCTCAGGGAGGTATCTGTACACTGACTGGTGTCTCTCAGTCCCTGTCTCTCAGGGAGATATCAGTACACTGAGTGGTGTCTCTCAGTCCCTCTCTCTCAGGGAGGTATCTGTACACTGACTGGTGTCTCTCAGTCCCTGTCTCTCGGGGAGATATCTGTACACTGAGTGGTGTCTCAGAGTCCCTCTCTCTCAGGGAGATATCTGAATACTGAGTGGTGTCTCTCAGTCCCTGTCTCTCAGGGAGATATATGTACACTGACTGGTGTCTCTCAGTCCCTCTCTCTCAGGGAGGTATCTGTACACTGAGTGCTGTCTCTCAGTCCCTGTCTCTCAGGGAGATATATGTACACTGACTGGTGTCTCTCAGTCCCTCTCTCTCAGGGAGATATCTGTACACTGACTGGTGTCTCTCAGTCCCTCTCTCTCAGGGAGATATCTGGACACTGAGTGGTGTCTCACAGCCCCTGTCTCTCAGGGAGATATCTGTACACTGACTGGTGTCTCTCAGTCCCTGTCTGTCAGGGAGATATCTATACACTGAGTGGTGTCTCTCAGTCCCTCTCCCTCAGGGAGATATCTGTACACTGACTGGTGTCTCTCAGTCCCTGTCTCTCAGGGAGATATCTGTACACTGAGTGGTGTCTCACAGTCCCTCTCTCTGGGAGATATCTGTACACTGACTGGTGTCTCTCAGTCCCTGTCTCTCAGGGAGATATCTGTACACTGAGTGGTGTCTCTCAGTCCCTCTCTCTCAGGCAGATATCTGTACACTGACTGGTGTCTCTCAGTCCCTGTCTCTCAGGGAGATATCTGTACACTGAGTGGTGTCTCACAGTCCCTCTCTCTCAGGGAGATATCTGTACACTGACTGGTGTCTCTCAGTCCCACTCTCTCAGGGAGATATCTGTACGCTGACTAATGTCTCTCAGTCCCTCTCTCTCAGGGAGATATCTGTACACTGAGTGGTGTCTCTCAGGGAGATATCTGTACACTGCCTGGTGTCTCTCAGTCCCTGTCTCTCAGGGTGATATATGTACACTGAGTGGTGTCTCTCAGTCCCTCTCTCTCAGGGATGTATCTGTACACTGAGTGGTATCTCTCAGTCCCTGTCTCTCAGGGAGATATATGTACACTGACTGGTGTCTCTCAGTCCCTGTCTCTCAGGGAGATATCTGTACACTGAGTGGTGTCTCTCAGTCCCTCTCTCTCAGGGAGATATCTGTACAATGAGTGGTGTCTCTCAGTCCCTGTCTCTCAGGGAGATATCTGTACAGTGAGTGGTGTCTCTCAGTCCCTCTCTCTCAGGGAGATATCTGTACTCTGACTGTTGTCTCTCAGTCCCTGTCTCTCAGGGAGATATCTGTACACTGAGTGGTGTTTCTCAGTCCCTCTCTCTCAGGGAGATATCTGTACACTGACTGGTGTCTCTCAGTCCCTCTCTCTCAGGGAGGTATCTGTACACTGAGTGGTGTCTCTCAGTCCCTGTCTCTCAGGGAGATATCTGTACACTGACTGGTGTCTCTCAGTCCCTGTCTCTCAGGGAGCTTTATGTACACTGAGTGGTGTCTCTCAGGGAGATATCTGTACACTGAGTGGTGTCTCTCAGTCCCTGTCTCTCAGGGAGATATCTGTACAGTGAGTGGTGTCTCTCAGTCCCTCTCTCTCAGGGAGATATCTGTACAATGAGTGGTTTCTCACAGTCCCTCTCTCTCATGGAGATATCTGTACACTGACTGGTGTCTCTCAGTCCCTCTCTCTCAGGGAGATATCTGTACACTGACTGGTGTCTCACAGTCCCTCTCTCTCAGGGAGATATCTGTACAATGACTGGTGTCTCTCAGTCCCTGTCTCTCAGGGAGATATCTGTGCACTGACTGGTGTCTCTCAGTCCCTCTCTCTCAGGGAGATATCTGTACACTGACTGGTGTCTCTCAGTCCCTGTCTCTCAGGGAGATATCTGTACACTGAGTGGTGTCTCACAGTCCCTCTCTCTCAGGGAGATATCTGTACACTGACTGGTGTCTCTCAGTCCCTCTCTCTCAGGGAGATATCTGTACACTGAGTGGTGTCTCTCAGTCCCTCTCTCTCAGGGAGATATCTGTACACTGACTGGTGTCTCTCAGTCCCTGTCTCTCAGGGAGATATATGTACACTGACTGGTGTCTCTCAGTCCCTCTCTCTCAGGGAGGTATCTGTACACTGAGTGGTGTCTCTCAGTCCCTGTCTCTCAGGGAGATATATGTACACTGACTGGTGTCTCTCAGTCCCTCTCTCTCAGGGAGATATCTGTACACTGAGTGGTGTCTCTCAGTCCCTCTCTCTCAGGGAGATATCTGTACACTGAGTGGTGTCTCTCAGTCCCTGTTGCTCAGGGAGATATCTGTACACTGACTGGTGTCTCTCAGTCCCTGTCTCTCAGGGAGATATCTGTACACTGAGTGGTGTCTCTCAGTACCTCTCTCTGAGGGAGATATCTGTACACTGACTGGTGTCTCTCAGTCCCTCTCTCTCAGGGAGATATCTGTACACTGACTGGTGTCTCTCAGTCCCTCTCTCTCAGGGAGATATCTGTACACTGACTGGTGTCTCACAGTCCCTCTCTCTCAGAGAGATATCTGTACACTGACTGGTGTCTCTCAGTCCCTCTCTCTCAGGGAGATATCAGTACACTGAGTGGTGTCTCTCAGTCCCTCTCTCTCAGGGAGATATCTGTACACTGAGTGGTGTCTCTCAGTCCCTGTCTCTCAGGGAGTTATATGTCCACTGACTGGTGTCTCTCAGTCCCTCTCTCTCAGGGAGGTATCTGTACACTGACTGGTGTCTCTCAGTCCCTGTCTCTCAGGGAGATATCTGTACACTGAGTGGTGTCTCAGAGTCCCTCTCTCTCAGGGAGATATCTGAATACTGAGTGGTGTCTCTCAGTCCCTGTCTCTCAGGGAGATATATGTACACTGACTGGTGTCTCTCAGTCCCTCTCTCTCAGGGAGGTATCTATACACTGAGTGGTGTCTCTCAGTCCCTCTCCCTCAGGGAGATATCTGTACACTGACTGGTGTCTCTCAGTCCCTGTCTCTCAGGGAGATATCTGTACACTGAGTGGTGTCTCACAGTCCCTCTCTCTCAGGGAGATATCTGTACACTGACTGGTGTCTCTCAGTCCCTGTCTCTCAGGGAGATATCTGTACACTGAGTGGTGTCTCTCAGTCCCACTCTCTCAGGGAGATATCTGTACGCTGACTAGTGTCTCTCAGTCCCTCTCTCTCAGGGAGATATCTGTACACTGAGTGGTGTCTCTCAGGGAGATATCTGTACACTGACTTGTGTCTCTCAGTCCCTGTCTCTCAGGGTGATATATGTACACTGAGTGGTGTCTCTCAGTCCCTCTCTCTCAGGGATGTATCTGTACACTGAGTGGTATCTCTCAGTCCCTGTCTCTCAGGGAGATATATGTACACTGATTGGTGTCTCTCAGTCCCTGTCTCTCAGGGAGATATCTGTACACTGAGTGGTGTCTCTCAGTCCCTCTCTCTCAGGGAGATATCTGTACAATGAGTGGTGTCTCTCAGTCCCTGTCTCTCAGGGAGATATCTGTACAGTGAGTGGTGTCTCTCAGTCCCTCTCTCTCAGGGAGATATCTGTACTCTGACTGGTGTCTCTCAGTCCCTGTCTCTCAGGGAAATATCTGTACACTGAGTGGTGTTTCTCAGTCCCTCTCTCTCAGGGAGATATCTGTACACTGACTGGTGTCTCTCAGTCCCTCTCTCTCAGGGAGGTATCTGTACACTGAGTGGTGTCTCTCAGTCCCTGTCTCTCAGGGAGATATCTGTACACTGACTGGTGTCTCTCAGTCCCTGTCTCTCAGGGAGCTTTATGTACACTGAGTGGTGTCTCTCAGGGAGATATCTGTACACTGAGTGGTGTCTCTCAGTCCCTCTCTCTCAGGGAGATATCTGTACACTGACTGGTGTCTCTCAGCCCCTCTCTCTCAGGGAGATATCTGTGCACTGAGTGGTGTCTCACAGTCCCTCTCTCTCAGGGAGATATCTGTATACTGACTGGTGTCTCTCAGTCCCTGTCTCTCAGAGAGATATCTGTACACTGAGTGGTGTCTCTCAGTCCCTCTCTCTCAGGGAGATATCTGTACGCTGACTGGTGTCTCTCACTCCCTGTCTCTGAGGGAGATATCTGTACACTGAGTGGTGTCTCTCAGTTGCTCTCTCTCAGGGAGATATCTGGACACTGACTGGTGTCTCTCAGTCCCTCTCTCTCAGGGAGATATCTGTACACTGAGTGGTGTCTCTCAGTCCCTCTCTCTCAGGGAGATATCTGTACACTGAGTGGTGTCTCTCAGTCCCTGTCTCTCAGGGAGATATATGTACTCTGACTGGTGTCTCTCAGTCCCTCTCTCTCAGGGAGATATCTGTACACTGAGTGGTGTCTCACAGCCCCTGTCTCTCAGGGAGATATCTGTACACTGACTGGTGTCTCTCAGTCCCTGTCTCTCAGGGAGATATCTATACACTGAGTGGTGTCTCACAGTCCCTCTCTCTCAGGGAGATATCTGTACACTGACTGGTGTCTCTCAGTCCCTGTCTCTCAGGGAGCTTTATGTACACTGAGTGGTGTCTCTCAGGGAGATATCTGTACACTGACTGGTGTCTCTCAGTCCCTGTCTCTCAGGGAGCTTTATGTACACTGAGTGGTGTCTCTCAGTCCCTCTCTCTCAGGGAGATATCTGTACACTGACTGGTGTCTCAGTCCCTGTCTCTCAGGGAGATATCTGTACACTGAGTGGTGTCTCTCAGTCCCTGTCTGTCAGGGAGATATCTGTACACTGAGTGGTGTCTCTCAGTCCCTCTCTCTCAGGGAGATATCTGTACACTGACTGGTGTCTCTCAGTCCCTGTCTCTCAGGGAGATATCTATACACTGAGTGGTGTCTCTCAGTCCCTGTCTCTCAGGGAGATATTTGTACACTGACTGGTGTCTCTCAGTCCCTGTCTCTCAGGGAGATATCTGTACACTGAGTGGTGTCTCTCAGTCCCTGTCTCTCAGGGAGATATCTGTACACTGACTGGTGTCTCTCAATCTCTCTCTCTCAGGGAGATATCTGTACACTGACTGGTGTCTCTCAGTCCCTCTCTCTCAGGGAGATATCTGTACACTGAGTGGTGTCTCACAGCCCCTGTCTCTCAGGGAGATATCTGTACACTGACTGGTGTCTCTCAGTCCCTGTCTCTCAGGGAGAAATCTGTACACTGAGTGGTGTCTCTCAGTCCCTCTCTCTCAGGGAGATATCTGTACACTGACTGGTGTCTCTCAGTCCCTGTCTGTCAGGGAGATATCTGTACACTGAGTGGTGTCTCTCATTCCCTCTCTCTCAGGGAGATATCTGTACACTGAGTGGTGTCTCTCAGTCCCTGTCTCTCAGGGAGATATCTGTACACTGAGTGGTGTCTCTCAGTCCCTCTCTCTCAGGGAGATATCTGTGCACTGACTGGTGTCTCTCAGTCGCTCTCTCTCAGGGAGATATCTGTACACTGAGTGGTGTCTCTCAGTCCCTGTCTCTCAGGGAGATATATGTACACTGACTGGTGTCTCTCAGTCCCTCTCTCTCAGGGAGGTATCTGTACACTGAGTGGTGTCTCTCAGTCCCTGTCTCTCAGGGAGATATCTGTACACTGACTGGTGTCTCTCAGTCCCTGTCTCTCAGGGAGCTTTATGTACACTGAGTGGTGTCTCTCAGGGAGATATCTGTACACTGAGTGGTGTCTCTCAGTCCCTCTCTCTCAGGGAGATATCTGTACACTGACTGGTGTCTCTCAGCCCCTCTCTCTCAGGGAGATATCTGTGCACTGAGTGGTGTCTCACAGTCCCTCTCTCTCAGGGAGATATCTGTATACTGACTGGTGTCTCTCAGTCCCTGTCTCTCAGGGAGATATCTGTACACTGAGTGGTGTCTCTCAGTCCCTCTCTCTCAGGGAGATATCTGTACGCTGACTGGTGTCTCTCACTCCCTGTCTCTGAGGGAGATATCTGTACACTGAGTGGTGTCTCTCAGTTGCTCTCTCTCAGGGAGATATCTGGACACTGACTGGTGTCTCTCAGTCCCTCTCTCTCAGGGAGATATCTGTACACTGAGTGGTGTCTCTCAGTCCCTCTCTCTCAGGGAGATATCTGTACACTGAGTGGTGTCTCTCAGTCCCTGTCTCTCAGGGAGATATATGTACTCTGACTGGTGTCTCTCAGTCCCTCTCTCTCAGGGAGATATCTGTACACTGAGTGGTGTCTCACAGCCCCTGTCTCTCAGGGAGATATCTGTACACTGACTGGTGTCTCTCAGTCCCTGTCTCTCAGGGAGATATCTATACACTGAGTGGTGTCTCACAGTCCCTCTCTATCAGGGAGATATCTGTACACTGACTGGTGTCTCTCAGTCCCTGTCTCTCAGGGAGCTTTATGTACACTGAGTGGTGTCTCTCAGGGAGATATCTGTACACTGACTGGTGTCTCAGTCGCTGTCTCTCAGGGAGATATCTGTACACTGAGTGGTGTCTCTCAGTCCCTGTCTGTCAGGGAGATATCTGTACACTGAGTGGTGTCTCTCAGTCCCTCTCTCTCAGGGAGATATCTGTACACTGACTGGTGTCTCTCAGTCCCTGTCTCTCAGGGAGATATCTATACACTGAGTGGTGTCTCTCAGTCCCTGTCTCTCAGGGAGATATTTGTACACTGACTGGTGTCTCTCAGTCCCTCTCTCTCAGGGAGATATCTGTACACTGACTGGTGTCTCTCAGTCCCTGTCTCTCAGGGAGATATCTATACACTGAGTGGTGTCTCTCAGTCCCTGTCTCTCAGGGAGATATCTGTACACTGACTGGTGTCTCTCAGTCCCTCTCTCTCAGGGAGATATCTGTACACTGACTGGTGTCTCTCAGTCCCTCTCTCTCAGGGAGATATCTGTGCACTGAGTGGTGTCTCACAGCCCCTGTCTCTCAGGGAGATATCTGTACACTGACTGGTGTCTCTCAGTCCCTGTCTCTCAGGGAGATATCTGTACACTGAGTGGTGTCTCTCAGTCCCTCTCTCTCAGGGAGATATCTGTACACTGACTGGTGTCTCTCAGTCCCTGTCTGTCAGGGAGATATCTGTACACTGAGTGGTGTCTCTCATTCCCTCTCTCTCAGGGAGATATCTGTACACTGAGTGGTGTCTCTCAGTCCCTGTCTCTCAGGGAGATATCTGTACACTGAGTGGTGTCTCTCAGTCCCTCTCTCTCAGGGAGATATCTGTGCACTGACTGGTGTCTCTCAGTCGCTCTCTCTCAGGGAGATATCTGTACACTGAGTGGTGTCTCTCAGTCCCTGTCTCTCAGGGAGATATATGTACACTGACTGGTGTCTCTCAGTCCCTCTCTCTCAGGGAGGTATCTGTACACTGACTGGTGTCTCTCAGTCCCTGTCTCTCAGGGAGATATCTGTACACTGAGTGGTGTCTCTCAGTCCCTCTCTCTCAGGGAGATATCTGAACACTGAGTGGTGTCTCTCAGTCCCTGTGTCTCAGGGAGATATATGTACACTGACTGGTGTCTCTCAGTCCCTCTCTCTCAGTGAGGCATATGTACACTGAGTGGTGTCTCTCAGTCCCTTTCTCTCATGGAGATGTATGTACACTGACTGGTGTCTCTCAGTCCCTCTCTCTCAGGGAGATATCTGTACACTGACTGGTGTCTCTCAGTCCCTCTCTCTCAGGGAGATATCTGTACACTGAGTGGTTTCTCACAGCCCCTGTCTCTCAGGGAGATATCTGTACACTGACTGGTGTCTCTCAGTCCCTGTCTGTCAGGGAGATATCTATACACAAAGTGGTGTCTCTCAGTCCCTCTCTCTCAGGGAGATATCTGTACACTGACTGGTGTCTCTCAGTCCCTGTCTCTCAGGGAGATATCTGTACACTGAGTGGTGTCTCACAGTCCCTCTCTCTCAGGGAGATATCTGTACACTGACTGGTGTCTCTCAGTCCCTGTCTCTCAGGGAGATATCTGTACACTGAGTGGTGTCTCTCAGTCCCTCTCTCTCTGGGAGATATCTGTTCACTGACTGGTGTCTCTCAGTCCCTGTCTCTCAGGGAGATATCTGTACACTGAGTGGTGTCTCACAGTCCCTCTCTCTCAGGGAGATATCTGTACACTGACTGGTGTCTCTCAGTCCCTCTCTCTCAGGGAGATATCTGTACGCTGACTAGTGTCTCTCAGTCCCTCTCTCTCAGGGAGATATCTGTACACTGAGTGGTGTCTCTCAGTCCCTCTCTCTCAGGGAGATATCTGTACACTGACTGGTGTCTCTCAGTCCCTGTCACTCAGGGAGATATATGTACACTGAGTGGTGTCTCTCAGTCCCTCTCTCTCAGGGAGGTATCTGTACACTGACTGGTGTCTCTCAGTCCCTGTCTCTCAGGGGGATATATGTACACTGACTGGTGTCTCTCAGTCCCTGTCTCTCAGGGAGATATCTGTACACTGAGTGGTGTCTCTCAGTCCCTCTCTCTCAGGGAGATATCTGCACAATGAGTGGTGTCTCTCAGTCCCTGTCTCTCAGGGAGATATCTGTACAGTGAGTGGTGTCTCTCAGTCCCTGTCTCTCAGGGAGATATCTGTACACTGACTGGTGTCTCTCAGTCCCTGTCTCTCAGGGAGCTTTATGTACACTGAGTGGTGTCTCTCAGGGAGATATCTGTACACTGAGTGGTGTCTCTCAGTCCCTCTCTCTCAGGGAGATATCTGTACACTGAGTGGTGTCTCTCAGTCCCTCTCTCTCAGGGAGATATATGTACACTGACTGGTGCCTCTCAGTCCTTCTCTCTCAGGGAGGTATCTGTACACTGAGTGGTGTCTCTCAGTCCCTGTCTCTCAGGGAGATATATGTACACTGACTGGTGTCTCTCAGTCCCTCTCTCTCAGGGAGATATCCGTACACTGACTGGTGTCTCTCAGTCCCTCTCTCTCAGGGAGATATCTGTACACTGAGTGGTGTCTCACAGCCCCTGTCTCTCAGGGAGATATCTGTACACTGACTGGTGTCCCTCATTCGCTGTCTGTCAGGGAGATATCTATACACTGAGTGGTGTCTCTCAGTCCCTGTCTCTCAGGGAGATATCTGTACACTGAGTGGTGTCTCTCAGTCCCTCTCTCTCAGGGAGATATCTGAATACTGAGTGGTGTCTCTCAGTCCCTGTGTCTCAGGGAGATATATGTACACTGACTGGTGTCTCTCAGTCCCTCTCTCTCAGGGAGATATCTGTACACTGAGTGGTGTCTCTCAGTCCCTCTCTCTCAGGGAGATATCTGTACACTGACTGGTGTCTCTCAGTCCCTGTCACTCAGGGAGATATATGTACACTGAGTGGTGTCTCTCAGTCCCTCTCTCTCAGGGAGATATCTGTACACTGAGTGGTGTCTCTCAGTCCCTGTCTCTCAGGGAGATATCTGTACACTGACTGGTGTCTCTCAGGGAGATATCTGTACGCTGACTAGTGTCTCTCAGTCCCTCTCTCTCAGGGAGATATCTGTACACTGAGTGGTGTCTCTCAGTCCATCTCTCTCGGGGAGATATCTGTACACTGACTGGTGTCTCTCAGTCCCTGTCTCTCAGGGAGATATATGTACACTGACTGGTGTCTCTCAGTCCTTGTCTCTCAGGGAGATATCTGTACACTGAGTGGTGTCTCTCAGTTCCTGTCTCTCAGGGAGATATCTGTACACTGAGTGGTGTCTCTCAGTTCCTGTCTCTCAGGGAGATATCTGTACACTGAGTGGTGTCTCTCAGTTCCTGTCTCTCAGGGAGATATCTGTAGACTGAATGGTGTCTCTCAGTCCCTGTCTCTCAGGGAGATACCTGTGCACTGAGTGGTGTCTCTCAGTCCCTGTCTCTCAGGGAGATATATGTACACTGACTGGTGTCTCTCAGTCCTTGTCTCTCAGGGAGATATCTGTACACTGAGTGGTATCTCTCAGTCCCTCTCTCTCAGGGAGATATCTGTACACTGAGTGGTGTCTCTCAGTTCCTGTCTCTCAGGGAGATATCTGTACACTGAATGGTGTCTCTCAGTCCCTGTCTCTCAGGGAGATATCTGTGCACTGAGTGGTGTCTCTCAGTCCCTGTCTCTCAGGGAAATATCTGTACACTGACTGGTGTCTCTCAGTCCCTCTCTCTCAGGGAGGTATCTGTACACTGAGTGGTGTCTCTCAGTCCCTCTCTCTCAGGGAGATATCTGTACACTGAGTGGTGTCTCACAGCCCCTGTCTCTCAGGGAGATATCTGTACACTGTCTGGTGTCTCTCAGCCCCTCTCTCTCAGGGAGATATCTGTACACTGAGTGGTGTCTCACAGCCCCTGTCTCTCAGGGAGATATCTGTACACTGTCTGGTGTCTCTCAGTCTCTCTCTCTCAGGGAGATATATGTACACTGACTGGTGTCTCACATTCCCTCTCTCTCAGGGAGATATCTGTACACTGAGTGGTGTCTCTCAGTTCCTGTCTCTCAGGGAGATATCTGTAGACTGAATGGTGTCTCTCAGTCCCTCTCTCTCAGGGAGATATCTGTACTCTGACTGGTGTCTCTCAGTCCCTGTCTCTCAGGGAGATACCTGTGCACTGAGTGGTGTCTCTCAGTCCCTGTCTCTCAGGGAGATATATGTACACTGACTGGTGTCTCTCAGTCCTTGTCTCTCAGGGAGATATCTGTACACTGACTGGTGTCTCTCAGTCGCTCTCTCTCAGGGAGATATCTGTACACTGAGTGGTGTCTCTCAGTCCCTCTCTCTCAGGGAGATATCTGTACACTGAGTGGTGTCTCACAGCCCCTGTCTCTCAGGGAGATATCTGTACACTGAGTGGTGTCTCTCAGTCCCTCTCTCTCAGGGAGATATCTGTACACTGAGTGGTGTCTCTCAGTCCCTCTCTCTCAGGGAGATATCTGTACACTGAGTGGTGTCTCACAGCCCCTGTCTCTCAGGGAGATATCTGTACACTGTCTGGTGTCTCTCAGTCTCTCTCTCTCAGGGAGATATATGTACACTGACTGGTGTCTCACATTCCCTCTCTCTCAGGGAGATATCTGTACACTGAGTGGTGTCTCTCAGTTCCTGTCTCTCAGGGAGATATCTGTAGACTGAATGGTGTCTCTCAGTCCCTCTCTCTCAGGGAGATATCTGTACTCTGACTGGTGTCTCTCAGTCCCTGTCTCTCAGGGAGATACCTGTGCACTGAGTGGTGTCTCTCAGTCCCTGTCTCTCAGGGAGATATATGTACACTGACTGGTGTCTCTCAGTCCTTGTCTCTCAGGGAGATATCTGTACACTGAGTGGTGTCTCTCAGTCCCTCTCTCTCAGGGAGATATCTGTACACTGACTGGTGTCTCTCAGTCGCTCTCTCTCAGGGAGATATCTGTACACTGAGTGGTGTCTCTCAGTCCCTGTCTCTCAGGGAGATATATGTACACTGACTGGTGTCTCTCAGTCCCTCTCTCTCAGGGAGGTATCTGTACACTGACTGGTGTCTCTCAGTCCCTGTCTCTCAGGGAGATATCTGTACACTGAGTGGTGTCTCTCAGTCCCTCTCTCTCAGGGAGATATCTGAACACTGAGTGGTGTCTCTCAGTCCCTGTGTCTCAGGGAGATAGATGTACACTGACTGGTGTCTCTCAGTCCCTCTCTCTCAGGGAGGCATATGTACACTGAGTGGTGTCTCTCAGTCCCTTTCTCTCAGGGAGATATATGTACACTGACTGGTGTCTCTCAGTCCCTCTGTCTCAGGGAGATATCTGTACACTGACTGGTGTCTCTCAGTCCCTCTCTCTCAGGGAGATATCTGTACACTGAGTGGTTTCTCACAGCCCCTGTCTCTCAGGGAGATATCTGTACACTGACTGGTGTCTCTCAGTCCCTCTCTCTCAGGGAGATATCTATACACAAAGTGGTGTCTCTCAGTCCCTCTCTCTCAGGGAGATATCTGTACACTGACTGGTGTCTCTCAGTCCCTGTCTCTCAGGGAGATATCTGTACACTGAGTGGTGTCTCACAGTCCCTCTCTCTCAGGGAGATATCTGTACACTGACTGGTGTCTCTCAGTCCCTGTCTCTCAGGGAGATATCTGTACACTGAGTGGTGTCTCTCAGTCCCTCTCTCTCAGGGAGATATCTGTACACTGACTGGTGTCTCTCAGTCCCTGTCACTCAGGGAGATATATGTACACTGAGTGGTGTCTCTCAGTCCCTCTCTCTCAGGGAGATATCTGTACACTGAGTGGTGTCTCTCAGTCCCTGTCTCTCAGGGAGATATCTGTACACTGACTGGTGTCTCTCAGGGAGATATCTGTACGCTGACTAGTGTCTCTCAGTCCCTCTCTCTCAGGGAGATATCTGTACACTGAGTGGTGTCTCTCAGTCCATCTCTCTCGGGGAGATATCTGTACACTGACTGGTGTCTCTCAGTCCCTGTCTCTCAGGGAGATATATGTACACTGACTGGTGTCTCTCAGTCCTTGTCTCTCAGGGAGATATCTGTACACTGAGTGGTGTCTCTCAGTTCCTGTCTCTCAGGGAGATATCTGTACACTGAGTGGTGTCTCTCAGTTCCTGTCTCTCAGGGAGATATCTGTACACTGAGTGGTGTCTCTCAGTTCCTGTCTCTCAGGGAGATATCTGTAGACTGAATGGTGTCTCTCAGTCCCTGTCTCTCAGGGAGATACCTGTGCACTGAGTGGTGTCTCTCAGTCCCTGTCTCTCAGGGAGATATATGTACACTGACTGGTGTCTCTCAGTCCTTGTCTCTCAGGGAGATATCTGTACACTGAGTGGTATCTCTCAGTCCCTCTCTCTCAGGGAGATATCTGTACACTGAGTGGTGTCTCTCAGTTCCTGTCTCTCAGGGAGATATCTGTACACTGAATGGTGTCTCTCAGTCCCTGTCTCTCAGGGAGATATCTGTGCACTGAGTGGTGTCTCTCAGTCCCTGTCTCTCAGGGAAATATCTGTACACTGACTGGTGTCTCTCAGTCCCTCTCTCTCAGGGAGGTATCTGTACACTGAGTGGTGTCTCTCAGTCCCTCTCTCTCAGGGAGATATCTGTACACTGAGTGGTGTCTCACAGCCCCTGTCTCTCAGGGAGATATCTGTACACTGTCTGGTGTCTCTCAGCCCCTCTCTCTCAGGGAGATATCTGTACACTGAGTGGTGTCTCACAGCCCCTGTCTCTCAGGGAGATATCTGTACACTGTCTGGTGTCTCTCAGTCTCTCTCTCTCAGGGAGATATATGTACACTGACTGGTGTCTCACATTCCCTCTCTCTCAGGGAGATATCTGTACACTGAGTGGTGTCTCTCAGTTCCTGTCTCTCAGGGAGATATCTGTAGACTGAATGGTGTCTCTCAGTCCCTCTCTCTCAGGGAGATATCTGTACTCTGACTGGTGTCTCTCAGTCCCTGTCTCTCAGGGAGATACCTGTGCACTGAGTGGTGTCTCTCAGTCCCTGTCTCTCAGGGAGATATATGTACACTGACTGGTGTCTCTCAGTCCTTGTCTCTCAGGGAGATATCTGTACACTGACTGGTGTCTCTCAGTCGCTCTCTCTCAGGGAGATATCTGTACACTGAGTGGTGTCTCTCAGTCCCTCTCTCTCAGGGAGATATCTGTACACTGAGTGGTGTCTCACAGCCCCTGTCTCTCAGGGAGATATCTGTACACTGAGTGGTGTCTCTCAGTCCCTCTCTCTCAGGGAGATATCTGTACACTGAGTGGTGTCTCTCAGTCCCTCTCTCTCAGGGAGATATCTGTACACTGAGTGGTGTCTCACAGCCCCTGTCTCTCAGGGAGATATCTGTACACTGTCTGGTGTCTCTCAGTCTCTCTCTCTCAGGGAGATATATGTACACTGACTGGTGTCTCACATTCCCTCTCTCTCAGGGAGATATCTGTACACTGAGTGGTGTCTCTCAGTTCCTGTCTCTCAGGGAGATATCTGTAGACTGAATGGTGTCTCTCAGTCCCTCTCTCTCAGGGAGATATCTGTACTCTGACTGGTGTCTCTCAGTCCCTGTCTCTCAGGGAGATACCTGTGCACTGAGTGGTGTCTCTCAGTCCCTGTCTCTCAGGGAGATATATGTACACTGACTGGTGTCTCTCAGTCCTTGTCTCTCAGGGAGATATCTGTACACTGAGTGGTGTCTCTCAGTCCCTCTCTCTCAGGGAGATATCTGTACACTGACTGGTGTCTCTCAGTCGCTCTCTCTCAGGGAGATATCTGTACACTGAGTGGTGTCTCTCAGTCCCTGTCTCTCAGGGAGATATATGTACACTGACTGGTGTCTCTCAGTCCCTCTCTCTCAGGGAGGTATCTGTACACTGACTGGTGTCTCTCAGTCCCTGTCTCTCAGGGAGATATCTGTACACTGAGTGGTGTCTCTCAGTCCCTCTCTCTCAGGGAGATATCTGAACACTGAGTGGTGTCTCTCAGTCCCTGTGTCTCAGGGAGATAGATGTACACTGACTGGTGTCTCTCAGTCCCTCTCTCTCAGGGAGGCATATGTACACTGAGTGGTGTCTCTCAGTCCCTTTCTCTCAGGGAGATATATGTACACTGACTGGTGTCTCTCAGTCCCTCTCTCTCAGGGAGATATCTGTACACTGACTGGTGTCTCTCAGTCCCTCTCTCTCAGGGAGATATCTGTACACTGAGTGGTTTCTCACAGCCCCTGTCTCTCAGGGAGATATCTGTACACTGACTGGTGTCTCTCAGTCCCTCTCTCTCAGGGAGATATCTATACACAAAGTGGTGTCTCTCAGTCCCTCTCTCTCAGGGAGATATCTGTACACTGACTGGTGTCTCTCAGTCCCTGTCTCTCAGGGAGATATCTGTACACTGAGTGGTGTCTCACAGTCCCTCTCTCTCAGGGAGATATCTGTACACTGACTGGTGTCTCTCAGTCCCTGTCTCTCAGGGAGATATCTGTACACTGAGTGGTGTCTCTCAGTCCCTCTCTCTCAGGGAGATATCTGTACACTGACTGGTGTCTCTCAGTCCCTGTCTCTCAGGGAGATATCTGTACACTGACTGGTGTCTCACAGTCCCTCTCTCTCAGGGAGATATCTGTACACTGACTGGTGTCTCTCAGTCCCTCTCTCTCAGGGAGATATCTGTACGCTGACTAGTGTCTCTCAATCCCTCTCTCTCAGGGAGATATCTGTACACTGAGTGGTGTCTCTCAGTCCCTCTCTCTCAGGGAGATATCTGTACACTGACTGGTGTCTCTCAGTCCCTGTCACTCAGGGAGATATATGTACACTGAGTGGTGTCTCTCAGTCCCTCTCTCTCAGGGAGGTATCTGTACACTGAGTGGTGTCTCTCAGTCCCTGTCTCTCAGGGAGATATATGTACACTGACTGGTGTCTCTCAGTCCCTGTCTCTCAGGGAGATATCTGTACACTGAGTGGTGTCTCTCAGTCCCTCTCTCTCAGGGAGATATCTGCACAATGAGTGGTGTCTCTCAGTCCCTGTCTCTCAGGGAGATATCTGTACAGTGAGTGGTGTCTCTCAGTCCCTGTCTCTCAGGGAGATATCTGTACACTGACTGGTGTCTCTCAGTCCCTGTCTCTCAGGGAGCTTTATGTACACTGAGTGGTGTCTCTCAGGGAGATATCTGTACACTGAGTGGTGTCTCTCAGTCCCTCTCTCTCAGGGAGATATCTGTACACTGAGTGGTGTCTCTCAGTCCCTCTCTCTCAGGGAGATATATGTACACTGACTGGTGCCTCTCAGTCCTTCTCTCTCAGGGAGGTATCTGTACACTGAGTGGTGTCTCTCAGTCCCTGTCTCTCAGGGAGATATATGTACACTGACTGGTGTCTCTCAGTCCCTCTCTCTCAGGGAGATATCTGTACACTGACTGGTGTCTCTCAGTCCCTCTCTCTCAGGGAGATACCTGTACACTGAGTGGTCTCTCACAGCCCCTGTCTCTCAGGGAGATATCTGTACACTGACTGGTGTCCCTCAGTCGCTGTCTGTCAGGGAGATATCTATACACTGAGTGGTGTCTCTCAGTCCCTGTCTCTCAGGGAGATATCTGTACACTGAGTGGTGTCTCTCAGTCCCTCTCTCTCAGGGAGATATCTGAACACTGAGTGGTGTCTCTCAGTCCCTGTGTCTCAGGGAGATATATGTACACTGACTGGTGTCTCTCAGTCCCTCTCTCTCAGGGAGATATCTGTACACTGACTGGTGTCTCTCAGTCCCTCTCTCTCAGGGAGATATCTGTACACTGAGTGGTGTCTCTCAGTCCCTGTCTCTCAGGGAGATATCTGTACACTGACTGGTGTCTCTCAGTCCCTGTCTCTCAGGGAGATATCTGTACGCTGACTAGTGTCTCTCAGTCCCTCTCTCTCAGGGAGATATCTGTACACTGAGTGGTGTCTCTCAGTCCATCTCTCTCGGGGAGATATCTGTACACTGACTGGTGTCTCTCAGTCCCTGTCTCTCAGGGAGATATATGTCCACAGACTGGTGTCTCTCAGTCCCTCTCTCAGGAAGGTATCTGTACACTGAGTGGTGTCTCTCAGTCCTTGTCTCTCAGGGAGATATCTGTACGCTGAGTGGTGTCTCTCAGTCCCTCTCTCTCAGGGAGATATCTGTACACTGAGTGGTGTCTCTCAGTTCCTGTCTCTCAGGGAGATATCTGTAGACTGAATGGTGTCTCTCAGTCCCTGTCTCTCAGGGAGATACCTGTGCACTGAGTGGTGTCTCTCAGTCCCTGTCTCTCAGGGAGATATATGTACACTGACTGGTGTCTCTCAGTCCTTGTCTCTCAGGGAGATGTCTGTACACTGAGTGGTGTCTCTCAGTCCCTCTCTCTCAGGGAGATATCTGTACACTGAGTGGTGTCTCTCAGTTCCTGTCTCTCAGGGAGATATCTGTACACTGAATGGTTTCTCTCAGTCCCTCTCTCTCAGGGAGATATCTGTACTCTGACTGGTGTCTCTCAGTCCCTGTCTCTCAGGGAGATATCTGTGCACTGAGTGGTGTCTCTCAGTCCCTGTCTCTCAGGGAGATATCTGTACACTGACTGGTGTCTCTCAGTCCCTGTCTCTCAGGGAGATATCTGTACACTGAGTGGTGTCTCTCAGTACCTCTCTCTCAGGGAGATATCTGTACACTGACTGGTGTCTCTCAGTCCCTGTCTCTCAGGGAGATATCTGTACACTGACTGGTGTCTCTCAGTCCCTCTCTCTCAGGGAGATATCTGTACACTGACTGGTGTCTCACAGTCCCTCTCTCTCAGAGAGATATCTGTACACTGACTGGTGTCTCTCAGTCCCTCTCTCTCAGGGAGATATCTGTACACTGAGTGGTGTCTCTCAGTCCCTCTCTCTCAAGGAGATATCTGTACACTGAGTGGTGTCTCTCAGTCCCTGTCTCTCAGGGAGATATATGTACACTGACTGGTGTCTCTCAGTCCCTCTCTCTCAGGGAGGTATCTGTACACTGACTGGTGTCTCTCAGTCCCTGTCTCTCAGGGAGATATCTGTACACTGAGTGGTGTCTCTCAGTCCCTTTTTCTCAGGGAGATATCTGAACACTGACTGGTGTCTCTCAGTCCCTGTGTCTCAGGGAGATAGATGTACACTGACTGGTGTCTCTCAGTCCCTCTCTCTCAGGGAGATATCTGAACACTGACTGGTGTCTCTCAGTCCCTGTGTCTCAGGGAGATATCTGTACACTGAGTGGTGTCTCTCAGTCCCTCTCTCTCAGGGAGATATATGTACACTGACTGGTGTCTCTCAGTCCCTGTCTCTCAGGGAGATATCTGTACACTGAGTGGTGTCTCTCAGTCCCTCTCTCTCAGGGAGATATCTGCACAATGAGTGGTGTCTCTCAGTCCCTGTCTCTCAGGGAGATATCTGTACAGTGAGTGGTGTCTCTCAGTCCCTGTCTCTCAGGGAGATATCTGTACACTGACTGGTGTCTCTCAGTCCCTGTCTCTCAGGGAGCTTTATGTACACTGAGTGGTGTCTCTCAGGGAGATATCTGTACACTGAGTGGTGTCTCTCAGTCCCTCTCTCTCAGGGAGATATCTGTACACTGAGTGGTGTCTCTCAGTCCCTCTCTCTCAGGGAGATATATGTACACTGACTGGTGCCTCTCAGTCCTTCTCTCTCAGGGAGGTATCTGTACACTGAGTGGTGTCTCTCAGTCCCTGTCTCTCAGGGAGATATATGTACACTGACTGGTGTCTCTCAGTCCCTCTCTCAGGGAGATATCTGTACACTGACTGGTGTCTCTCAGTCCCTCTCTCTCAGGGAGATATCTGTACACTGAGTGGTGTCTCACAGCCCCTGTCTCTCAGGGAGGTATCTGTACACTGACTGGTGTCCCTCAGTCGCTGTCTGTCAGGGAGATATCTATACACTGAGTGGTGTCTCTCAGTCCCTGTCTCTCAGGGAGATATCTGTACACTGAGTGGTGTCTCTCAGTCCCTCTCTCTCAGGGAGATATCTGAACACTGAGTGGTGTCTCTCAGTTCCTGTCTCTCAGGGAGATATCTGTACACTGAATGGTGTCTCTCAGTCCCTGTCTCTCAGGGAGATATCTGTACACTGAGTGGTGTCTCACAGCCCGTCTCTCAGGGAGATATCTGTACACTGTCTGGTGTCTCTCAGTCCCTGTCTGTCAGGGAGATATCTATACACTGAGTGGTGTCTCTCAGTCCCTCTCTCTCAGGGAGATATCTGTACACTGACTGGTGTCTCACAGACCCTCTGTCTCAGGGAGATACCTGTACACTGACTGGTGTCTCTCAGTCCCTGTCTCTCAGGGAGCTTTATGTACACTGAGTGGTGTCTCTCAGGGAGATATCTGTACACTGACTGGTGTCTCTCAGTCCTTGTCTCTCAGGGAGATATCTGTACACTGAGTGGTGTCTCTCAGTTCCTGTCTCTCAGGGAGATATCTGTACACTGAGTGGTGTCTCTCAGTTCCTGTCTCTCAGGGAGATATCTGTACACTGAGTGGTGTCTCTCAGTCCCTCTCTCTCAGGAAGGTATCTGTACACTGAGTGGTCTCTCTCAGTCCCTGTCTCTCAGGGAGCTTTATGTACACTGACTGGTGTCTCACAGTCCCTCTCTCTCAGGGAGATATCTGTACACTGACTGGTGTCTCTCAGTCCCTGTCTCTCAGGGAGATATCTGTACACTGAGTGGTGTCTCTCAGTCCCTCTCTCTCAGGAAGGTATCTGTACACTGAGTGGTCTCTCTCAGTCCCTGTCTCTCAGGGAGATATATGTACACTGACTGGTGTCTCTCAGTCCTTGTCTCTCAGGGAGATATCTGTACACTGAGTGGTGTCTCTCAGTTCCTGTCTCTCCGGGAGATATCTGTACACTGAGTGGTGTCTCTCAGTTCCTGTCTCTCAGGGAGATATCTGTACACTGAGTGGTGTCTCTCAGTTCCTGTCTCTCAGGGAGATATCTGTAGACTGAATGGTGTCTCTCAGTCCCTGTCTCTCAGGGAGATACCTGTGCACTGAGTGGTGTCTCTCAGTCCCTGTCTCTCAGGGAGATATATGTACACTGACTGGTGTCTCTCAGTCCTTGTCTCTCAGGGAGATATCTGTACACTGAGTGGTGTCTCTCAGTCCCTCTCTCTCAGGGAGATATCTGTACACTGAGTGGTGTCTCTCAGTTCCTGTCTCTCAGGGAGATATCTGTACACTGAATGGTTTCTCTCAGTCCCTCTCTCTCAGGGAGATATCTGTACTCTGACTGGTGTCTCTCAGTCCCTGTCTCTCAGGGAGATATCTGTGCACTGAGTGGTGTCTCTCAGTCCCTGTCTCTCGGGGAAATATCTGTACACTGACTGGTGTCTCACATTCCCTCTCTCTCAGGGAGATATCTGTACACTGAGTGGTGTCTCTCAGTTCCTGTCTCTCAGGGAGATATCTGTAGACTGAATGGTGTCTCTCAGTCCCTCTCTCTCAGGGAGATATCTGTACTCTGACTGGTGTCTCTCAGTCCCTGTCTCTCAGGGAGATACCTGTGCACTGAGTGGTGTCTCTCAGTCCCTGTCTCTCAGGGAGATATATGTGCACTGACTGGTGTCTCTCAGTCCTTGTCTCTCAGGGAGATATCTGTACACTGAGTGGTGTCTCTCAGTCCCTCTCTCTCAGGGAGATATCTGTACACTGACTGGTGTCTCTCAGTCGCTCTCTCTCAGGGAGATATCTGTACACTGAGTGGTGTCTCTCAGTCCCTGTCTCTCAGGGAGATATATGTACACTGACTGGTGTCTCTCAGTCCCTCTCTCTCAGGGAGGTATCTGTACACTGACTGGTGTCTCTCAGTCCCTGTCTCTCAGGGAGATATCTGTACACTGAGTGGTGTCTCTCAGTCCCTCTCTCTCAGGGAGATATCTGAACACTGAGTGGTGTCTCTCAGTCCCTGTGTCTCAGGGAGATAGATGTACACTGACTGGTGTCTCTCAGTCCCTCTCTCTCAGGGAGGCATATGTACACTGAGTGGTGTCTCTCAGTCCCTTTCTCTCAGGGAGATATATGTACACTGACTGGTGTCTCTCAGTCCCTCTCTCTCAGGGAGATATCTGTACACTGACTGGTGTCTCTCAGTCCCTCTCTCTCAGGGAGATATCTGTACACTGAGTGGTTTCTCACAGCCCCTGTCTCTCAGGGAGATATCTGTACACTGACTGGTGTCTCTCAGTCCCTGTCTGTCAGGGAGATATCTATACACAAAGTGGTGTCTCTCAGTCCCTCTCTCTCAGGGAGATATCTGTACACTGACTGGTGTCTCTCAGTCCCTGTCTCTCAGGGAGATATCTGTACACTGAGTGGTGTCTCACAGTCCCTCTCTCTCAGGGAGATATCTGTACACTGACTGGTGTCTCTCAGTCCCTGTCTCTCAGGGAGATATCTGTACACTGAGTGGTGTCTCTCAGTCCCTCTCTCTCAGGGAGATATCTGTACACTGACTGGTGTCTCTCAGTCCCTGTCTCTCAGGGAGATATCTGTACACTGAGTGGTGTCTCACAGTCCCTCTCTCTCAGGGAGATATCTGTACACTGACTGGTGTCTCTCAGTCCCTCTCTCTCAGGGAGATATCTGTACGCTGACTAGTGTCTCTCAATCCCTCTCTCTCAGGGAGATATCTGTACACTGAGTGGTGTCTCTCAGTCCCTCTCTCTCAGGGAGATATCTGTACACTGACTGGTGTCTCTCAGTCCCTGTCACTCAGGGAGATATATGTACACTGAGTGGTGTCTCTCAGTCCCTCTCTCTCAGGGAGGTATCTGTACACTGAGTGGTGTCTCTCAGTCCCTGTCTCTCAGGGAGATATATGTACACTGACTGGTGTCTCTCAGTCCCTGTCTCTCAGGGAGATATCTGTACACTGAGTGGTGTCTCTCAGTCCCTCTCTCTCAGGGAGATATCTGCACAATGAGTGGTGTCTCTCAGTCCCTGTCTCTCAGGGAGATATCTGTACAGTGAGTGGTGTCTCTCAGTCCCTGTCTCTCAGGGAGATATCTGTACACTGACTGGTGTCTCTCAGTCCCTGTCTCTCAGGGAGCTTTATGTACACTGAGTGGTGTCTCTCAGGGAGATATCTGTACACTGAGTGGTGTCTCTCAGTCCCTCTCTCTCAGGGAGATATCTGTACACTGAGTGGTGTCTCTCAGTCCCTCTCTCTCAGGGAGATATATGTACACTGACTGGTGCCTCTCAGTCCTTCTCTCTCAGGGAGGTATCTGTACACTGAGTGGTGTCTCTCAGTCCCTGTCTCTCAGGGAGATATATGTACACTGACTGGTGTCTCTCAGTCCCTCTCTCTCAGGGAGATATCTGTACACTGACTGGTGTCTCTCAGTCCCTCTCTCTCAGGGAGATATCTGTACACTGAGTGGTGTCTCACAGCCCCTGTCTCTCAGGGAGATATCTGTACACTGACTGGTGTCCCTCAGTCGCTGTCTGTCAGGGAGATATCTATACACTGAGTGGTGTCTCTCAGTCCCTGTCTCTCAGGGAGATATATGTACACTGACTGGTGTCTCTCAGTCCCTCTCTCTCAGGGAGGTATCTGTACACTGACTGGTGTCTCTCAGTCCCTGTCTCTCAGGGAGATATCTGTACACTGAGTGGTGTCTCTCAGTCCCTCTCTCTCAGGGAGATATCTGAACACTGAGTGGTGTCTCTCAGTCCCTCTCTATCAGGGAGATATATGTACACTGACTGGTGTCTCTCAGTCCCTCTCTCTCAGGGAGATATCTGTACACTGAGTGGTGTCTCACAGCCCGTCTCTCAGGGAGATATCTGTACACTGTCTGGTGTCTCTCAGTCCCTGTCTGTCAGGGAGATATCTATACACTGAGTGGTGTCTCTCAGTCCCTCTCTCTCAGGGAGATATCTGTACACTGACTGGTGTCTCACAGACCCTCTGTCTCAGGGAGATACCTGTACACTGACTGGTGTCTCTCAGTCCCTGTCTCTCAGGGAGCTTTATGTACACTGAGTGGTGTCTCTCAGGGAGATATCTGTACACTGACTGGTGTCTCTCAGTGCCTGTCTCTCAGGGAGCTTTATGTACACTGACTGGTGTCTCACAGTCCCTCTCTCTCAGGGAGATATCTGTACACTGACTGGTGTCTCTCAGTCCCTGTCTCTCAGGGAGATATCTGTACACTGAGTGGTGTCTCTCAGTCCCTCTCTCTCAGGAAGGTATCTGTACACTGAGTGGTCTCTCTCAGTCCCTGTCTCTCAGGGAGATATATGTACACTGACTGGTGTCTCTCAGTCCTTGTCTCTCAGGGAGATATCTGTACACTGAGTGGTGTCTCTCAGTTCCTGTCTCTCAGGGAGATATCTGTACACTGAGTGGTGTCTCTCAGTTCCTGTCTCTCAGGGAGATATCTGTACACTGAGTGGTGTCTCTCAGTCCTTCTCTCTCAGGGAGGTATCTGTACACTGAGTGGTGTCTCTCAGTCCCTGTCTCTCAGGGAGATATATGTACACTGACTGGTGTCTCTCAGTCCCTCTCTCTCAGGGAGATATCTGTACACTGACTGGTGTCTCTCAGTCCCTCTCTCTCAGGGAGATATCTGTACACTGAGTGGTGTCTCACAGCCCCTGTCTCTCAGGGAGATATCTGTACACTGACTGGTGTCCCTCAGTCGCTGTCTGTCAGGGAGATATCTATACACTGAGTGGTGTCTCTCAGTCCCTGTCTCTCAGGGAGATATATGTACACTGACTGGTGTCTCTCAGTCCCTCTCTCTCAGGGAGGTATCTGTACACTGACTGGTGTCTCTCAGTCCCTGTCTCTCAGGGAGATATCTGTACACTGAGTGGTGTCTCTCAGTCCCTCTCTCTCAGGGAGATATCTGAACACTGAGTGGTGTCTCTCAGTCCCTCTCTATCAGGGAGATATATGTACACTGACTGGTGTCTCTCAGTCCCTCTCTCTCAGGGAGATATCTGTACACTGAGTGGTGTCTCACAGCCCGTCTCTCAGGGAGATATCTGTACACTGTCTGGTGTCTCTCAGTCCCTGTCTGTCAGGGAGATATCTATACACTGAGTGGTGTCTCTCAGTCCCTCTCTCTCAGGGAGATATCTGTACACTGACTGGTGTCTCACAGACCCTCTGTCTCAGGGAGATACCTGTACACTGACTGGTGTCTCTCAGTCCCTGTCTCTCAGGGAGCTTTATGTACACTGAGTGGTGTCTCTCAGGGAGATATCTGTACACTGACTGGTGTCTCTCAGTGCCTGTCTCTCAGGGAGCTTTATGTACACTGACTGGTGTCTCACAGTCCCTCTCTCTCAGGGAGATATCTGTACACTGACTGGTGTCTCTCAGTCCCTGTCTCTCAGGGAGATATCTGTACACTGAGTGGTGTCTCTCAGTCCCTCTCTCTCAGGAAGGTATCTGTACACTGAGTGGTCTCTCTCAGTCCCTGTCTCTCAGGGAGATATATGTACACTGACTGGTGTCTCTCAGTCCTTGTCTCTCAGGGAGATATCTGTACACTGAGTGGTGTCTCTCAGTTCCTGTCTCTCAGGGAGATATCTGTACACTGAGTGGTGTCTCTCAGTTCCTGTCTCTCAGGGAGATATCTGTACACTGAGTGGTGTCTCTCAGTTCCTGTCTCTCAGGGAGATATCTGTAGACTGAATGGTGTCTCTCAGTCCCTGTCTCTCAGGGAGATACCTGTGCACTGAGTGGTGTCTCTCAGTCCCTGTCTCTCAGGGAGATATATGTACACTGACTGGTGTCTCTCAGTCCTTGTCTCTCAGGGAGATATCTGTACACTGAGTGGTGTCTCTCAGTCCCTCTCTCTCAGGGAGATATCTGTACACTGAGTGGTGTCTCTCAGTTCCTGTCTCTCAGGGAGATATCTGTACACTGAATGGTTTCTCTCAGTCCCTCTCTCTCAGGGAGATATCTGTACTCTGACTGGTGTCTCTCAGTCCCTGTCTCTCAGGGAGATATCTGTGCACTGAGTGGTGTCTCTCAGTCCCTGTCTCTCAGGGAAATATCTGTACACTGACTGGTGTCTCTCAGTCCCTCTCTCTCAGGGAGGTATCTGTACACTGAGTGGTGTCTCTCAGTCCCTCTCTCTCAGGGAGATATCTGTACACTGAGTGGTGTCTCACAGCCCCTGTCTCTCAGGGAGATATCTGTACACTGTCTGGTGTCTCTCAGTCCCTCTCTCTCAGGGAGATATCTGTACACTGAGTGGTGTCTCACAGCCCCTGTCTCTCAGGGAGATATCTGTACACTGTCTGGTGTCTCTCAGTCTCTCTCTCTCAGGGAGATATATGTACACTGACTGGTGTCTCACATTCCCTCTCTCTCAGGGAGATATCTGTACACTGAGTGGTGTCTCTCAGTTCCTGTCTCTCAGGGAGATATCTGTAGACTGAATGGTGTCTCTCAGTCCCTCTCTCTCAGGGAGATATCTGTACTCTGACTGGTGTCTCTCAGTCCCTGTCTCTCAGGGAGATACCTGTGCACTGAGTGGTGTCTCTCAGTCCCTGTCTCTCAGGGAGATATATGTGCACTGACTGGTGTCTCTCAGTCCTTGTCTCTCAGGGAGATATCTGTACACTGAGTGGTGTCTCTCAGTCCCTCTCTCTCAGGGAGATATCTGTACACTGACTGGTGTCTCTCAGTCGCTCTCTCTCAGGGAGATATCTGTACACTGAGTGGTGTCTCTCAGTCCCTGTCTCTCAGGGAGATATATGTACACTGACTGGTGTCTCTCAGTCCCTCTCTCTCAGGGAGGTATCTGTACACTGACTGGTGTCTCTCAGTCCCTGTCTCTCAGGGAGATATCTGTACACTGAGTGGTGTCTCTCAGTCCCTCTCTCTCAGGGAGATATCTGAACACTGAGTGGTGTCTCTCAGTCCCTGTGTCTCAGGGAGATAGATGTACACTGACTGGTGTCTCTCAGTCCCTCTCTCTCAGGGAGGCATATGTACACTGAGTGGTGTCTCTCAGTCCCTTTCTCTCAGGGAGATATATGTACACTGACTGGTGTCTCTCAGTCCCTCTCTCTCAGGGAGATATCTGTACACTGACTGGTGTCTCTCAGTCCCTCTCTCTCAGGGAGATATCTGTACACTGAGTGGTTTCTCACAGCCCCTGTCTCTCAGGGAGATATCTGTACACTGACTGGTGTCTCTCAGTCCCTGTCTGTCAGGGAGATATCTATACACAAAGTGGTGTCTCTCAGTCCCTCTCTCTCAGGGAGATATCTGGACACTGACTGGTGTCTCTCAGTCCCTGTCTCTCAGGGAGATATCTGTACACTGAGTGGTGTCTCACAGTCCCTCTCTCTCAGGGAGATATCTGTACACTGACTGGTGTCTCTCAGTCCCTGTCTCTCAGGGAGATATCTGTACACTGAGTGGTGTCTCTCAGTCCCTCTCTCTCAGGGAGATATCTGTACACTGACTGGTGTCTCTCAGTCCCTGTCTCTCAGGGAGATATCTGTACACTGAGTGGTGTCTCACAGTCCCTCTCTCTCAGGGAGATATCTGTACACTAACTGGTGTCTCTCAGTCCCTCTCTCTCAGGGAGATATCTGTACGCTGACTAGTGTCTCTCAATCCCTCTCTCTCAGGGAGATATCTGTACACTGAGTGGTGTCTCTCAGTCCCTCTCTCTCAGGGAGATATCTGTACACTGACTGGTGTCTCTCAGTCCCTGTCACTCAGGGAGATATATGTACACTGAGTGGTGTCTCTCAGTCCCTCTCTCTCAGGGAGGTATCTGTACACTGAGTGGTGTCTCTCAGTCCCTGTCTCTCAGGGAGATATATGTACACTGACTGGTGTCTCTCAGTCCCTGTCTCTCAGGGAGATATCTGTACACTGAGTGGTGTCTCTCAGTCCCTCTCTCTCAGGGAGATATCTGCACAATGAGTGGTGTCTCTCAGTCCCTGTCTCTCAGGGAGATATCTGTACAGTGAGTGGTGTCTCTCAGTCCCTGTCTCTCAGGGAGATATCTGTACACTGACTGGTGTCTCTCAGTCCCTGTCTCTCAGGGAGCTTTATGTACACTGAGTGGTGTCTCTCAGGGAGATATCTGTACACTGAGTGGTGTCTCTCAGTCCCTCTCTCTCAGGGAGATATCTGTACACTGAGTGGTGTCTCTCAGTCCCTCTCTCTCAGGGAGATATATGTACACTGACTGGTGCCTCTCAGTCCTTCTCTCTCAGGGAGGTATCTGTACACTGAGTGGTGTCTCTCAGTCCCTGTCTCTCAGGGAGATATATGTACACTGACTGGTGTCTCTCAGTCCCTCTCTCTCAGGGAGATATCTGTACACTGACTGGTGTCTCTCAGTCCCTCTCTCTCAGGGAGATATCTGTACACTGAGTGGTGTCTCACAGCCCCTGTCTCTCAGGGAGATATCTGTACACTGACTGGTGTCCCTCAGTCGCTGTCTGTCAGGGAGATATCTATACACTGAGTGGTGTCTCTCAGTCCCTGTCTCTCAGGGAGATATCTGTACACTGAGTGGTGTCTCTCAGTCCCTCTCTCTCAGGGAGATATCTGAACACTGAGTGGTGTCTCTCAGTCCCTGTGTCTCAGGGAGATATATGTACACTGACTGGTGTCTCTCAGTCCCTCTCTCTCAGGGAGATATCTGTACACTGACTGGTGTCTCTCAGTCCCTCTCTCTCAGGGAGATATCTGTACACTGAGTGGTGTCTCTCAGTCCCTGTCTCTCAGGGAGATATCTGTACACTGACTGGTGTCTCTCAGTCCCTGTCTCTCAGGGAGATATCTGTACGCTGACTAGTGTCTCTCAGTCCCTCTCTCTCAGGGAGATATCTGTACACTGAGTGGTGTCTCTCAGTCCATCTCTCTCGGGGAGATATCTGTACACTGACTGGTGTCTCTCAGTCCCTGTCTCTCAGGGAGATATATGTACACAGACTGGTGTCTCTCAGTCCCTCTCTCAGGAAGGTATCTGTACACTGAGTGGTGTCTCTCAGTCCTTGTCTCTCAGGGAGATATCTGTACGCTGAGTGGTGTCTCTCAGTCCCTCTCTCTCAGGGAGATATCTGTACACTGAGTGGTGTCTCTCAGTTCCTGTCTCTCAGGGAGATATCTGTAGACTGAATGGTGTCTCGCAGTCCCTGTCTCTCAGGGAGATACCTGTGCACTGAGTGGTGTCTCTCAGTCCCTGTCTCTCAGGGAGATATATGTACACTGACTGGTGTCTCTCAGTCCCTCTCTCTCAGGGAGATATCTGTACACTGAGTGGTGTCTCACAGGCCCTGTCTCTCAGGGAGATATCTGTACACTGTCTGGTGTCTCTCAGTCCCTCTCTCTCAGGGAGATATCTGTACACTGAGTGGTGTCTCACAGCCCCTGTCTCTCAGGGAGATATCTGTACACTGTCTGGTGTCTCTCAGTCTCTCTCTCTCAGGGAGATATATGTACACTGACTGGTGTCTCACATTCCCTCTCTCTCAGGGAGATATCTGTACACTGAGTGGTGTCTCTCAGTTCCTGTCTCTCAGGGAGATATCTGTAGACTGAATGGTGTCTCTCAGTCCCTCTCTCTCAGGGAGATATCTGTACTCTGACTGGTGTCTCTCAGTCCCTGTCTCTCAGGGAGATACCTGTGCACTGAGTGGTGTCTCTCAGTCCCTGTCTCTCAGGGAGATATATGTGCACTGACTGGTGTCTCTCAGTCCTTGTCTCTCAGGGAGATATCTGTACACTGAGTGGTGTCTCTCAGTCCCTGTCTCTCAGGGAGATATATGTACACTGACTGGTGTCTCTCAGTCCCTCTCTCTCAGGGAGATATCTGAACACTGAGTGGTGTCTCTCAGTCCCTGTGTCTCAGGGAGATAGATGTACACTGACTGGTGTCTCTCAGTCCCTCTCTCTCAGGGAGGCATATGTACACTGAGTGGTGTCTCTCAGTCCCTTTCTCTCAGGGAGATATATGTACACTGACTGGTGTCTCTCAGTCCCTCTCTCTCAGGGAGATATCTGTACACTGACTGGTGTCTCTCAGTCCCTCTCTCTCAGGGAGATATCTGTACACTGAGTGGTTTCTCACAGCCCCTGTCTCTCAGGGAGATATCTGTACACTGACTGGTGTCTCTCAGTCCCTGTCTGTCAGGGAGATATCTATACACAAAGTGGTGTCTCTCAGTCCCTCTCTCTCAGGGAGATATCTGGACACTGACTGGTGTCTCTCAGTCCCTGTCTCTCAGGGAGATATCTGTACACTGAGTGGTGTCTCACAGTCCCTCTCTCTCAGGGAGATATCTGTACACTGACTGGTGTCTCTCAGTCCCTGTCTCTCAGGGAGATATCTGTACACTGAGTGGTGTCTCTCAGTCCCTCTCTCTCAGGGAGATATCTGTACACTGACTGGTGTCTCTCAGTCCCTGTCTCTCAGGGAGATATCTGTACACTGAGTGGTGTCTCACAGTCCCTCTCTCTCAGGGAGATATCTGTACACTAACTGGTGTCTCTCAGTCCCTCTCTCTCAGGGAGATATCTGTACGCTGACTAGTGTCTCTCAATCCCTCTCTCTCAGGGAGATATCTGTACACTGAGTGGTGTCTCTCAGTCCCTCTCTCTCAGGGAGATATCTGTACACTGACTGGTGTCTCTCAGTCCCTGTCACTCAGGGAGATATATGTACACTGAGTGGTGTCTCTCAGTCCCTCTCTCTCAGGGAGGTATCTGTACACTGAGTGGTGTCTCTCAGTCCCTGTCTCTCAGGGAGATATATGTACACTGACTGGTGTCTCTCAGTCCCTGTCTCTCAGGGAGATATCTGTACACTGAGTGGTGTCTCTCAGTCCCTCTCTCTCAGGGAGATATCTGCACAATGAGTGGTGTCTCTCAGTCCCTGTCTCTCAGGGAGATATCTGTACAGTGAGTGGTGTCTCTCAGTCCCTGTCTCTCAGGGAGATATCTGTACACTGACTGGTGTCTCTCAGTCCCTGTCTCTCAGGGAGCTTTATGTACACTGAGTGGTGTCTCTCAGGGAGATATCTGTACACTGAGTGGTGTCTCTCAGTCCCTCTCTCTCAGGGAGATATCTGTACACTGAGTGGTGTCTCTCAGTCCCTCTCTCTCAGGGAGATATATGTACACTGACTGGTGCCTCTCAGTCCTTCTCTCTCAGGGAGGTATCTGTACACTGAGTGGTGTCTCTCAGTCCCTGTCTCTCAGGGAGATATATGTACACTGACTGGTGTCTCTCAGTCCCTCTCTCTCAGGGAGATATCTGTACACTGACTGGTGTCTCTCAGTCCCTCTCTCTCAGGGAGATATCTGTACACTGAGTGGTGTCTCACAGCCCCTGTCTCTCAGGGAGATATCTGTACACTGACTGGTGTCCCTCAGTCGCTGTCTGTCAGGGAGATATCTATACACTGAGTGGTGTCTCTCAGTCCCTGTCTCTCAGGGAGATATCTGTACACTGAGTGGTGTCTCTCAGTCCCTGTGTCTCAGGGAGATATCTATACACTGAGTGGTGTCTCTCAGTCCCTGTCTCTCAGGGAGATACCTGTGCACTGACTGGTGTCTCTCAGTCCCTCTCTCTCAGGGAGATATCTGTACACTGAGTGGTGTCTCTCAGTCCCTGTCTCTCAGGGAGATATCTGTACACTGACTGGTGTCTCTCAGTCCCTGTCTCTCAGGGAGATATCTGTACGCTGACTAGTGTCTCTCAGTCCCTCTCTCTCAGGGAGATATCTGTACACTGAGTGGTGTCTCTCAGTCCATCTCTCTCGGGGAGATATCTGTACACTGACTGGTGTCTCTCAGTCCCTGTCTCTCAGGGAGATATATGTACACAGACTGGTGTCTCTCAGTCCCTCTCTCAGGAAGGTATCTGTACACTGAGTGGTGTCTCTCAGTCCTTGTCTCTCAGGGAGATATCTGTACGCTGAGTGGTGTCTCTCAGTCCCTCTCTCTCAGGGAGATATCTGTACACTGAGTGGTGTCTCTCAGTTCCTGTCTCTCAGGGAGATATCTGTAGACTGAATGGTGTCTCTCAGTCCCTGTCTCTCAGGGAGATACCTGTGCACTGAGTGGTGTCTCTCAGTCCCTGTCTCTCAGGGAGATATATGTACACTGACTGGTGTCTCTCAGTCCTTGTCTCTCAGGGAGATGTCTGTACACTGAGTGGTGTCTCTCAGTCCCTCTCTCTCAGGGAGATATCTGTACACTGAGTGGTGTCTCTCAGTTCCTGTCTCTCAGGGAGATATCTGTACACTGAATGGTTTCTCTCAGTCCCTCTCTCTCAGGGAGATATCTGTACTCTGACTGGTGTCTCTCAGTCCCTGTCTCTCAGGGAGATATCTGTGCACTGAGTGGTGTCTCTCAGTCCCTGTCTCTCAGGGAGATATCTGTACACTGACTGGTGTCTCTCAGTCCCTGTCTCTCAGGGAGATATCTGTACACTGAGTGGTGTCTCTCAGTACCTCTCTCTCAGGGAGATATCTGTACACTGACTGGTGTCTCTCAGTCCCTGTCTCTCAGGGAGATATCTGTACACTGACTGGTGTCTCTCAGTCCCTCTCTCTCAGGGAGATATCTGTACACTGACTGGTGTCTCACAGTCCCTCTCTCTCAGAGAGATATCTGTACACTGACTGGTGTCTCTCAGTCCCTCTCTCTCAGGGAGATATCTGTACACTGAGTGGTGTCTCTCAGTCCCTCTCTCTCAAGGAGATATCTGTACACTGAGTGGTGTCTCTCAGTCCCTGTCTCTCAGGGAGATATATGTACACTGACTGGTGTCTCTCAGTCCCTCTCTCTCAGGGAGGTATCTGTACACTGACTGGTGTCTCTCAGTCCCTGTCTCTCAGGGAGATATCTGTACACTGAGTGGTGTCTCTCAGTCCCTCTCTCTCAGGGAGATATCTGTACACTGACTGGTGTCTCACAGCCCGTCTCTCAGGGAGATATCTGTACACTGTCTGGTGTCTCTCAGTCCCTGTCTGTCAGGGAGATATCTATACACTGAGTGGTGTCTCTCAGTCCCTCTCTCTCAGGGAGATATCTGTACACTGACTGGTGTCTCACAGACCCTCTGTCTCAGGGAGATACCTGTACACTGACTGGTGTCTCACAGCCCGTCTCTCAGGGAGATATCTGTACACTGTCTGGTGTCTCTCAGTCCCTGTCTGTCAGGGAGATATCTATACACTGAGTGGTGTCTCTCAGTCCCTCTCTCTCAGGGAGATATCTGTACACTGACTGGTGTCTCACAGACCCTCTGTCTCAGGGAGATACCTGTACACTGACTGGTGTCTCTCAGTCCCTGTCTCTCAGGGAGCTTTATGTACACTGAGTGGTGTCTCTCAGGGAGATATCTGTACACTGACTGGTGTCTCTCAGTCCCTGTCTCTCAGGGAGCTTTATGTACACTGACTGGTGTCTCACAGTCCCTCTCTCTCAGGGAGATATCTGTACACTGACTGGTGTCTCTCAGTCCCTGTCTCTCAGGGAGATATCTGTACACTGAGTGGTGTCTCTCAGTCCCTCTCTCTCAGGGAGATATCTATACACTGAGTGGTGTCTCTCAGTCCCTGTCTCTCAGGGAGATATCTGTACACTGACTGGTGTCTCTCAGTCCCTCTCTCTCAGGGAGATATCTGTACGCTGACTCGTGTCTCTCAGTCCCTCTCTCTCAGGGAGATATCTGTACACTGAGTGGTGTCTCTCAGTCCCTCTCTCTCAGGGAGATATCTGTACACTGACTGGTGTCTCTCAGTCCCTGTCTCTCAGGGAGATAAATGTACACTGACTGGTGTCTCTCAGTCCCTCTCACAGGGAGGTATCTGTGCACTGAGTGGTGTCTCTCAGTCCCTGTCTCTCAGGGAGATATATGTACACTGACTGGTGTCTCTCAGTCCCTCTCTCTCAGGGAGATATCTGTACACTGAGTGGTGTCTCACAGCCCCTGTCTCTCAGGGAGATATCTGTACACTGTCTGGTGTCTCTCAGTCCCTGTCTGTCAGGGAGATATCTATACACTGAGTGGTGTCTCTCAGTCCCTCTCTCTCAGGGAGATATATGTACACTGACTGGTGTCTCACATTCCCTCTCTCTCAGGGAGATACCTGTACACTGACTGGTGTCTCTCAGTCCCTGTCTCTCAGGGAGCTTTATGTACACTGAGTGGTGTCTCTCAGGGAGATATCTGTACACTGACTGGTGTCTCTCAGTCCCTGTCTCTCAGGGAGCTTTATGTACACTGAGTGGTGTCTCTCAGTCCCTGTCTGTCAGGGAGATATCTATACACTGAGTGGTGTCTCTCAGTCCCTCTCTCTCAGGGAGATATCTGTACACTGAGTGGTGTCTCTCAGTTCCTGTCTCTCAGGGAGATATCTGTAGACTGAATGGTGTCTCTCAGTCCCTGTCTCTCAGGGAGATACCTGTGCACTGAGTGGTGTCTCTCAGTCCCTGTCTCTCAGGGAGATATATGTACACTGACTGGTGTCTCTCAGTCCTTGTCTCTCAGGGAGATGTCTGTACACTGAGTGGTGTCTCTCAGTCCCTCTCTCTCAGGGAGATATCTGTACACTGAGTGGTGTCTCTCAGTTCCTGTCTCTCAGGGAGATATCTGTACACTGAATGGTTTCTCTCAGTCCCTCTCTCTCAGGGAGATATCTGTACTCTGACTGGTGTCTCTCAGTCCCTGTCTCTCAGGGAGATATCTGTGCACTGAGTGGTGTCTCTCAGTCCCTGTCTCTCAGGGAGATATCTGTACACTGACTGGTGTCTCTCAGTCCCTGTCTCTCAGGGAGATATCTGTACACTGAGTGGTGTCTCTCAGTACCTCTCTCTCAGGGAGATATCTGTACACTGACTGGTGTCTCTCAGTCCCTGTCTCTCAGGGAGATATCTGTACACTGACTGGTGTCTCTCAGTCCCTCTCTCTCAGGGAGATATCTGTACACTGACTGGTGTCTCACAGTCCCTCTCTCTCAGAGAGATATCTGTACACTGACTGGTGTCTCTCAGTCCCTCTCTCTCAGGGAGATATCTGTACACTGAGTGGTGTCTCTCAGTCCCTCTCTCTCAAGGAGATATCTGTACACTGAGTGGTGTCTCTCAGTCCCTGTCTCTCAGGGAGATATATGTACACTGACTGGTGTCTCTCAGTCCCTCTCTCTCAGGGAGGTATCTGTACACTGACTGGTGTCTCTCAGTCCCTGTCTCTCAGGGAGATATCTGTACACTGAGTGGTGTCTCTCAGTCCCTCTCTCTCAGGGAGATATCTGAACACTGACTGGTGTCTCTCAGTCCCTCTCTCTCAGGGAGATATCTGTACACTGAGTGGTGTCTCACAGCCCGTCTCTCAGGGAGATATCTGTACACTGTCTGGTGTCTCTCAGTCCCTGTCTGTCAGGGAGATATCTATACACTGAGTGGTGTCTCTCAGTCCCTCTCTCTCAGGGAGATATCTGTACACTGACTGGTGTCTCACAGACCCTCTGTCTCAGGGAGATACCTGTACACTGACTGGTGTCTCTCAGTCCCTGTCTCTCAGGGAGCTTTATGTACACTGAGTGGTGTCTCTCAGGGAGATATCTGTACACTGACTGGTGTCTCTCAGTCCCTGTCTCTCAGGGAGCTTTATGTACACTGACTGGTGTCTCACAGTCCCTCTCTCTCAGGGAGATATCTGTACACTGACTGGTGTCTCTCAGTCCCTGTCTCTCAGGGAGATATCTGTACACTGAGTGGTGTCTCTCAGTCCCTCTCTCTCAGGGAGATATCTATACACTGAGTGGTGTCTCTCAGTCCCTGTCTCTCAGGGAGATATCTGTACACTGACTGGTGTCTCTCAGTCCCTCTCTCTCAGGGAGATATCTGTACGCTGACTCGTGTCTCTCAGTCCCTCTCTCTCAGGGAGATATCTGTACACTGAGTGGTGTCTCTCAGTCCCTCTCTCTCAGGGAGATATCTGTACACTGACTGGTGTCTCTCAGTCCCTGTCTCTCAGGGAGATAAATGTACACTGACTGGTGTCTCTCAGTCCCTCTCACAGGGAGGTATCTGTGCACTGAGTGGTGTCTCTCAGTCCCTGTCTCTCAGGGAGATATATGTACACTGACTGGTGTCTCTCAGTCCCTCTCTCTCAGGGAGATATCTGTACACTGAGTGGTGTCTCACAGCCCCTGTCTCTCAGGGAGATATCTGTACACTGTCTGGTGTCTCTCAGTCCCTGTCTGTCAGGGAGATATCTATACACTGAGTGGTGTCTCTCAGTCCCTCTCTCTCAGGGAGATATATGTACACTGACTGGTGTCTCACATTCCCTCTCTCTCAGGGAGATACCTGTACACTGACTGGTGTCTCTCAGTCCCTGTCTCTCAGGGAGCTTTATGTACACTGAGTGGTGTCTCTCAGGGAGATATCTGTACACTGACTGGTGTCTCTCAGTCCCTGTCTCTCAGGGAGCTTTATGTACACTGAGTGGTGTCTCTCAGTCCCTGTCTGTCAGGGAGATATCTATACACTGAGTGGTGTCTCTCAGTCCCTCTCTCTCAGGGAGATATCTGTACACTGACTGGTGTCTCTCAGTCCCTGTCTCTCAGGGAGATATCTTTGCACTGAGTGGTGTCTCTCAGTCCCTCTCTCTCAGGGAGATATCTGTACACTGACTGGTGTCTCTCAGTCCCTCTCTCTCAGCGAGATATCTGTACACTGAGTGGTGTCTCTCAGTCCCTCTCTCTCAGGGAGATATCTGTACACTGACTGGTGTCTCTCAGTCCCTGTCTCTCAGGGAGATATCTGTACACTGAGTGGTGTCTCTCAGTCCCTCTCTCTCAGGGAGATATCTGTACACTGACTGGTGTCTCTCAGTCCCTGTCTCTCAGGGAGATATATGTACACTGACTGGTGTCTCTCAGTCCCTCTCACAGGGAGGTATCTGTGCACTGAGTGGTGTCTCTCAGTCCCTGTCTCTCAGGGAGATATATGTACACTGACTGGTGTCTCTCAGTCCCTCTCTCTCAGGGAGATATCTGTACACTGAGTGGTGTCTCACAGCCCCTGTCTCTCAGGGAGATATCTGTTCACTGTCTGGTGTCTCTCAGTCCCTGTCTGTCAGGGAGATATCTATACACTGAGTGGTGTCTCTCAGTCCCTCTCTCTCAGGGAGATATATGTACACTGACTGGTGTCTCACATTCCCTCTCTCTCAGGGAGATACCTGTACACTGACCGGTGTCTCTCAGTCCCTGTCTCTCAGGGAGCTTTATGTACACTGAGTGGTGTCTCTCAGGGAGATATCTGTACACTGACTGGTGTCTCTCAGTCCCTGTCTCTCAGGGAGCTTTATGTACACTGAGTGGTGTCTCTCAGTCCCTGTCTGTCAGGGAGATATATGTACACTGACTGGTGTCTCTCAGTCCCTCTCTCTCAGGGAGATATCTGTACACTGACTGTTGTCTCTCAGTCCCTGTCTCTCAGGGAGATATCTGTACACTGAGTGGTGTCTCTCAGTCCCTGTCTCTCAGGGAGATATCTGTACAATGAGTGGTGTCTCTCAGTACCTCTCTCTCAGGGAGATATCTGTACACTGACTGGTGTCTCTCAGTTCCTGTCTCTCAGGGAGATATCTGTACACTGACTGGTGTCTCTCAGTCCCTCTCTCTCAGGGAGATATCTGTACACTGAGTGGTGTCTCTCAGTCCCTCTCTCTCAAGGAGATATCTGTACACTGAGTGGTGTCTCTCAGTCCCTGTCTCTCAGGGAGATATATGTACACTTACTGGTGTCTCTCAGTCCCTCTCTCTCAGGGAGGTATCTGTACACTGACTGGTGTCTCTCAGTCCCTGTCTCTCAGGGAGATATCTGTACACTGAGTGGTGTCTCTCAGTCCCTCTCTCTCAGAGAGATATCTGAACACTGAGTGGTGTCTCTCAGTCCCTCTCTCTCAGGGAGATATATGTACACTGACTGGTGTCTCAGAGTCCCTCTCTCTCAGGGAGATATCTGAATACTGAGTGGTGTCTCTCAGTCCCTGTCTCTCAGGGAGATATATGTACACTGACTGGTGTCTCTCAGTCCCTCTCTCTCAGGGAGGTATCTGTACACTGTGTGCTGTCTCTCAGTCCCTGTCTCTCAGGGAGATATCTGTACACTGACTGGTGTCTCTCAGTCCCTCTCTCTCAGGGAGATATATGGACACTGAGTGGTGTCTCACAGCCCCTGTCTCTCAGGGAGATATCTGTACACTGACTGGTGTCTCTCAGTCCCTGTCTGTCAGGGAGATATCTATACACTGAGTGGTGTCTCTCAGTCCCTCTCCCTCAGGGAGATATCTGGACACTGAGTGGTGTCTCACAGCCCCTGTCTCTCAGGGAGATATCTGTACACTGACTGGTGTCTCTCAGTCCCTGTCTGTCAGGGAGATATCTATACACTGAGTGGTGTCTCTCAGTCCCTCTCCCTCAGGGAGATATCTGTACACTGACTGGTGTCTCTCAGTCCCTGTCTCTCAGGGAGATATCTGTACACTGAGTGGTGTCTCACAGTCCCTCTCTCTCAGGGAGATATCTGTACACTGACTGGTGTCTCTCAGTCCCTGTCTCTCAGGGAGATATCTGTACACTGAGTGGTGTCTCTCAGTCCCTCTCTCTCAGGCAGATATCTGTACACTGACTGGTGTCTCTCAGTCCCTGTCTCTCAGGGAGATATCTGTACACTGAGTGGTGTCTCACAGTCCCTCTCTCTCAGGGAGATATCTGTACACTGACTGGTGTCTCTCAGTCCCACTCTCTCAGGGAGATATCTGTCCGCTGACTAGTGTCTCTCAGTCCCTCTCTCTCAGGGAGATATCTGTACACTGAGTGGTGTCTCTCAGGGAGATATCTGTACACTGACTGGTGTCTCTCAGTCCCTGTCTCTCAGGGAGATATCTGTACACTGACTGGTGTCTCTCAGTCCCTCTCTCTCAGGGAGGTATCTGTACACTGAGTGGTGTCTCTCAGTCCCTGTCTCTCAGGGAGATATCTGTACACTGACTGGTGTCTCTCAGTCCCTGTCTCTCAGGGAGCTTTATGTACACTGAGTGGTGTCTCTCAGGGAGATATCTGTACACTGAGTGGTGTCTCTCAGTCCCTCTCTCTCAGGGAGATATCTGTACACTGACTGGTGTCTCTCAGCCCCTCTCTCTCAGGGAGATATCTGTGCACTGAGTGGTGTCTCACAGTCCCTCTCTCTCAGGGAGATATCTGTATACTGACTGGTGTCTCTCAGTCCCTGTCTCTCAGGGAGATATCTGTACACTGAGTGGTGTCTCTCAGTCCCTCTCTCTCAGGGAGATATCTGTACTCTGACTGGTGTCTCTCACTCCCTGTCTCTGAGGGAGATATCTGAACACTGAGGGGTGTCTCTCAGTTGCTCTCTCTCAGGGAGATATCTGGACACTGACTGGTGTCTCTCAGTCCCTCTCTCTCAGGGAGATATCTGTACACTGACTCGTGTCTCTCAGTCCCTCTCTCTCAGGGAGATATCTGTACACTGAGTGGTGTCTCTCAGTCCCTCTCTCTCAGGGAGATATCTGTACACTGACTGGTGTCTCTCAGTCCCTGTCTCTCAGGGAGATAAATGTACACTGACTGGTGTCTCTCAGTCCCTCTCACAGGGAGGTATCTGTGCACTGAGTGGTGTCTCTCAGTCCCTGTCTCTCAGGGAGATATATGTACACTGACTGGTGTCTCTCAGTCCCTCTCTCTCAGGGAGATATCTGTACACTGAGTGGTGTCTCACAGCCCCTGTCTCTCAGGGAGATATCTGTACACTGTCTGGTGTCTCTCAGTCCCTGTCTGTCAGGGAGATATCTATACACTGAGTGGTGTCTTTCAGTCCCTCTCTCTCAGGGAGATATATGTACACTGACTGGTGTCTCACATTCCCTCTCTCTCAGGGAGATACCTGTACACTGACTGGTGTCTCTCAGTCCCTGTCTCTCAGGGAGCTTTATGTACACTGAGTGGTGTCTCTCAGGGAGATATCTGTACACTGACTGGTGTCTCTCAGTCCCTGTCTCTCAGGGAGCTTTATGTACACTGAGTGGTGTCTCTCAGTCCCTGTCTGTCAGGGAGATATCTATACACTGAGTGGTGTCTCTCAGTCCCTCTCTCTCAGGGAGATATCTGTACACTGACTGGTGTCTCTCAGTCCCTGTCTCTCAGGGAGATATCTTTGCACTGAGTGGTGTCTCTCAGTCCCTCTCTCTCAGGGAGATATCTGTACACTGACTGGTGTCTCTCAGTCCCTCTCTCTCAGCGAGATATCTGTACACTGAGTGGTGTCTCTCAGTCCCTCTCTCTCAGGGAGATATCTGTACACTGACTGGTGTCTCTCAGTCCCTGTCTCTCAGGGAGATATCTGTACACTGAGTGGTGTCTCTCAGTCCCTCTCTCTCAGGGAAATATCTGTACACTGACTGGTGTCTCTCAGTCCCTGTCTCTCAGGGAGATATATGTACACTGACTGGTGTCTCTCAGACCCTCTCACAGGGAGGTATCTGTGCACTGAGTGGTGTCTCTCAGTCCCTGTCTCTCAGGGAGATATATGTACACTGACTGGTGTCTCTCAGTCCCTCTCTCTCAGGGAGATATCTGTACACTGAGTGGTGTCTCACAGCCCCTGTCTCTGAGGGAGATATCTGTACACTGTCTGGTGTCTCTCAGTCCCTGTCTGTCAGGGAGATATCTATACACTGAGTGGTGTCTCTCAGTCCCTCTCTCTCAGGGAGATATATGTACACTGACTGGTGTCTCACATTCCCTCTCTCTCAGGGAGATACCTGTACACTGACTGGTGTCTCTCAGTCCCTGTCTCTCAGGGAGCTTTATGTACACTGAGTGGTGTCTCTCAGGGAGATATCTGTACACTGACTGGTGTCTCTCAGTCCCTGTCTCTCAGGGAGCTTTATGTACACTGAGTGGTGTCTCTCAGTCCCTGTCTGTCAGGGAGATATCTATACACTGAGTGGTGTCTCTCAGTCCCTCTCTCTCAGGGAGATATCTGTACACTGACTGGTGTCTCTCAGTCCCTGTCTCTCAGGGAGATATCTTTGCACTGAGTGGTGTCTCTCAGTCCCTCTCTCTCAGGGAGATATCTGTACACTGACTGGTGTCTCTCAGTCCCTCTCTCTCAGCGAGATATCTGTACACTGAGTGGTGTCTCTCAGTCCCTCTCTCTCAGGGAGATATCTGTACACTGACTGGTGTCTCTCAGTCCCTGTCTCTCAGGGAGATATATGTACACTGACTGGTGTCTCTCAGTCCCTGTCTCTCAGGGAGATATCTGTACACTGACTGTTGTCTCTCAGTCCCTGTCTCTCAGGGAGATATCTGTACACTGAGTGGTGTCTCTCAGTCCCTGTCTCTCAGGGAGATATCTGTACAATGAGTGGTGTCTCTCAGTACCTCTCTCTCAGGGAGATATCTGTACACTGACTGGTGTCTCTCAGTTCCTGTCTCTCAGGGAGATATCTGTACACTGAATGGTGTCTCTCAGTCCCTCTCTCTCAGGGAGATATCTGTACACTGACTGGTGTCTCACAGTCCCTCTCTCTCAGAGAGATATCTGTACACTGACTGGTGTCTCTCAGTCCCTCTCTCTCAGGGAGATATCTGTACACTGAGTGGTGTCTCTCAGTCCCTCTCTCTCAAGGAGATATCTGTACACTGAGTGGTGTCTCTCAGTCCCTGTCTCTCAGGGAGATATATGTACACTGACTGGTGTCTCTCAGTCCCTCTCTCTCAGGGAGGTATCTGTACACTGACTGGTGTCTCTCAGTCCCTGTCTCTCAGGGAGATATCTGTACACTGAGTGGTGTCTCTCAGTCCCTCTCTCTCAGGGAGATATCTGAACACTGAGTGGTGTCTCTCAGTCCCTCTCTCTCAGGGAGATATATGTACACTGACTGGTGTCTCAGAGTCCCTCTCTCTCAGGGAGATATCTGAATACTGAGTGGTGTCTCTCAGTCCCTGTCTCTCAGGGAGATATATGTACACTGACTGGTGTCTCTCAGTCCCTCTCTCTCAGGGAGGTATCTGTACACTGAGTGCTGTCTCTCAGTCCCTGTCTCTCAGGGAGATATCTGTACACTGAGTGGTGTCTCACAGTCCCTGTCTCTCAGGAAGATATCTGTACACTGAGTGGTGTCTCTCAGTCCCTCTCTCTCAGGCAGATATCTGTACACTGACTGGTGTCTCTCAGTCCCTGTCTCTCAGGGAGATATCTGTACACTGAGTGGTGTCTCACAGTCCCTCTCTCTCAGGGAGATATCTGTACACTGACTGGTGTCTCTCAGTCCCACTCTCTCAGGGAGATATCTGTACGCTGACTAGTGTCTCTCAGTCCCTCTCTCTCAGGGAGATATCTGTACACTGAGTTGTGTCTCTCAGGGAGATATCTGTACACTGACTGGTGTCCGTCAGTCCCTGTCTCTCAGGGTGATATATGTACACTGAGTGGTGTCTCTCAGTCCCTCTCTCTCAGGGATGTATCTGTACACTGAGTGGTATCTCTCAGTCCCTGTCTCTCAGGGAGATATATGTACACTGACTGGTGTCTCTCAGTCCCTGTCTCTCAGGGAGATATCTGTACACTGAGTGGTGTCTCTCAGTCCCTCTCTCTCAGGGAGATATCTGTACAATGAGTGGTGTCTCTCAGTCCCTGTCTCTCAGGGAGATATCTGTACAGTGAGTGGTGTCTCTCAGTCCCTCTCTCTCAGGGAGATATCTGTACTCTGACTGGTGTCTCTCAGTCCCTGTCTCTCAGGGAGCTTTATGTACACTGAGTGGTGTCTCTCAGTCCCTGTCTCTCAGGGAGATATCTGTACACTGACTGGTGTCTATCAGTCCCTGTCTCTCAGGGAGCTTTATGTACACTGAGTGGTGTCTCTCAGGGAGATATCTGTACACTGAGTGGTGTCTCTCAGTCCCTCTCTCTCAGGGAGATATCTGTACACTGACTGGTGTCTCTCAGCCCCTCTCTCTCAGGGAGATATCTGTGCACTGAGTGGTGTCTCACAGTCCCTCTCTCTCAGGGAGATATCTGTATACTGACTGGTGTCTCTCAGTCCCTGTCTCTCAGGGAGATATCTGTACACTGAGTGGTGTCTCTCAGTCCCTCTCTCTCAGGGAGATATCTGTACTCTGACTGGTGTCTCTCACTCCCTGTCTCTGAGGGAGATATCTGTACACTGAGGGGTGTCTCTCAGTTGCTCTCTCTCAGGGAGATATCTGGACACTGACTGGTGTCTCTCAGTCCCTCTCTCTCAGGGAGATATCTGTACACTGAGTGGTGTCTCTCACTCCCTGTCTCTCAGGGAGATATATGTACTCTGACTGGTGTCTCTCAGTCCCTCTCTCTCAGGGAGATATCTGTACACTGAGTGGTGTCTCACAGCCCCTGTCTCTCAGGGAGATATCTGTACACTGACTGGTGTCTCTCAGTCCCTGTCTCTCAGGGAGATATCTATACACTGAGTGGTGTCTCACAGTCCCTCTCTCTCAGGGAGATATCTGTACACTGACTGGTGTCTCTCAGTCCCTGTCTCTCAGGGAGCTTTATGTACACTGAGTGGTGTCTCTCAGGGAGATATCTGTACACTGACTGGTGTCTCTCAGTCCCTGTCTCTCAGGGAGATATCTATACACTGAGTGGTGTCTCTCAGTCCCTCTCTCTCAGGGAGTTATCTGTACACTGACTGGTGTCTCTCAGTCCCTCTCTCTCAGGGAGCTTTATGTACACTGACTGGTGTCTCTCAGGGAGATATCAGTACACTGACTGGTGTCTCTCAGTCCCTGTCTCTCAGGGAGATATCTATACACTGAGTGGTGTCTCTCAGTCCCTCTCTCTCAGGGAGTTATCTGTACACTGACTGGTGTCTCTCAGTCCCTCTCTCTCAGGGAGCTTTATGTACACTGACTGGTGTCTCTCAGTCCCTGTCTCTCAGGGAGATATCTGTACACTGAGTGGTGTCTCACAGTCCCTCTCTCTCAGGGAGATATCTGTACACTGACTGGTGTCTCTCAGTCCCTGTCTCTCAGGGAGATATCTATACACTGAGTGGTGTCTCTCAGTCCCTCTCTCTCAGGGAGTTATCTGTACACTGACTGGTGTCTCTCAGTCCCTCTCTCTCAGGGAGCTTTATGTACACTGACTGGTGTCTCTCAGTCCCTCTCTCTCAGGGAGATATCTGTACACTGACTGGTGTCTCAGTCCCTGTCTCTCAGGGAGATATCTGTACACTGAGTGGTGTCTCTCAGTCCCTGTCTCTCAGGGAGATATCTATACACTGAGTGGTGTCTCTCAGTCCCTGTCTCTCAGGGAGATATCTGTACACTGACTGGTGTCTCTCAGTCCCTCTCTCTCAGGGAGATATCTGTACACTGACTGGTGTCTCTCAGTCCCTGTCTCTCAGGGAGATATCTATACACTGAGTGGTGTCTCTCAGTCCCTCTCTCTCAGGGAGTTATCTGTACACTGACTGGTGTCTCTCAGTCCCTCTCTCTCAGGGAGATATCTGTACACTGACTGGTGTCTCTCAGTCCCTCTCTCTCAGGGAGATATCTGTGCACTGAGTGGTGTCTCACAGCCCCTCTCTCTCAGGGAGAAATCTGTACACTGAGAGGTGTCTCTCAGTCCCTCTCTCTCAGGGAGATATCTGTACACTGACTGGTGTCTCTCAGTCCCTGTCTGTCAGGGAGATATCTGTACACTGAGTGGTGTCTCTCAGTCCCTGTCTCTCAGGGAGATATCTGTACACTGAGTGGTGTCTCTCAGTCCCTCTCTCTCAGGGAGATATCTGTACACTGACTGGTGTCTCTCACTCCCTCTCTCTCAGGGAGATATCTGTACACTGAGTGGTGTCTCTCAGTCCCTGTCTCTCAGGGAGATATATGTACACTGACTGGTGTCTCTCAGTCCCTCTCTCTCAGGGAGGTATCTGTACACTGACTGGTGTCTCTCAGTCCCTGTCTCTCAGGGAGATATCTGTACACTGAGTGGTGTCTCTCAGTCCCTCTCTCTCAGGGAGATATCTGAACACTGAGTGGTGTCTCTCAGTCCCTGTGTCTCAGGGAGATATATGTACACTGACTGGTGTCTCTCAGTCCCTCTCTCTCAGGGAGGCATATGTACACTGAGTGGTGTCTCTCAGTCCCTTTCTCTCAGGGAGATATATGTACACTGACTGGTGTCTCTCAGTCCCTCTCTCTCAGGGAGATATCTGTACACTGACTGGTGTCTCTCAGTCCCTCTCTCTCAGGGAGATATCTGTACACTGAGTGGTTTCTCACAGCCCCTGTCTCTCAGGGAGATATCTGTACACTGACTGGTGTCTCTCAGTCCCTGTCTGTCAGGGAGATATCTATACACTGAGTGGTGTCTCTCAGTCCCTCTCTCTCAGGGAGATATCTGTACACTGACTGGTGTCTCTCAGTCCCTGTCTCTCAGGGAGATATCTGTACACTGAGTGGTGTCTCACAGTCCCTCTCTCTCAGGGAGATATCTGTACACTGACTGGTGTCTCTCAGTCCCTCTCTCTCAGGGAGATATCTGTACGCTGACTAGTGTCTCTCAGTCCCTCTCTCTCAGGGAGATATCTGTACACTGAGTGGTGTCTCTCAGTCCCTCTCTCTCAGGGAGCTTTATGTACACTGAGTGGTGTCTCTCAGGGAGATATCTGTACACTGAGTGGTGTCTCTCAGTCCCTCTCTCTCAGGGAGATATCTGTACACTGACTGGTGTCTCTCAGCCCCTCTCTCTCAGGGAGATATCTGTGCACTGAGTGGTGTCTCACAGTCCCTCTCTCTCAGGGAGATATCTGTATACTGACTGGTGTCTCTCAGTCCCTGTCTCTCAGGGAGATATCTGTACACTGAGTGGTGTCTCTCAGTCCCTCTCTCTCAGGGAGATATCTGTACTCTGACTGGTGTCTCTCACTCCCTGTCTCTGAGGGAGATATCTGTACACTGAGGGGTGTCTCTCAGTTGCTCTCTCTCAGGGAGATATCTGGACACTGACTGGTGTCTCTCAGTCCCTGTCTCTCAGGGAGCTTTATGTACACTGAGTGGTGTCTCTCAGGGAGATATCTGTACACTGACTGGTGTCTCTCAGTCCCTGTCTCTCAGGGAGCTTTATGTACACTGACTGGTGTCTCTCAGTCCCTCTCTCTCAGGGAGATATCTGTATACTGACTGGTGTCTCAGTCCCTGTCTCTCAGGGAGATATCTGTACACTGAGTGGTGTCTCTCAGTCCCTCTCTCTCAGGGAGATATCTGTACACTGACTGGTGTCTCTCAGTCCCTGTCTCTCAGGGAGATATCTGTACACTGAGTGGTGTCTCACAGTCCCTCTCTCTCAGGGAGATATCTGTACACTGACTGGTGTCTCTCAGTCCCTGTCTCTCAGGGAGATATCTATACACTGAGTGGTGTCTCTCAGTCCCTCTCTCTCAGGGAGTTATCTGTACACTGACTGGTGTCTCTCAGTCCCTCTCTCTCAGGGAGCTTTATGTACACTGACTGGTGTCTCTCAGTCCCTCTCTCTCAGGGAGATATCTGTACACTGACTGGTGTCTCTCAGTCCCTGTCTCTCAGGGAGATATCTATACACTGAGTGGTGTCTCTCAGTCCCTGTCTCTCAGGGAGATATATGTACACTGACTGGTGTCTCTCAGTCCCTCTCTCTCAGGGAGGTATCTGTACACTGACTGGTGTCTCTCAGTCCCTGTCTCTCAGGGAGATATCTGTACACTGAGTGGTGTCTCTCAGTCCCTCTCTCTCAGGGAGATATCTGAACACTGAGTGGTGTCTCTCAGTCCCTGTGTCTCAGGGAGATATATGTACACTGACTGGTGTCTCTCAGTCCCTCTCTCTCAGGGAGGCATATGTACACTGAGTGGTGTCTCTCAGTCCCTTTCTCTCAGGGAGATATATGTACACTGACTGGTGTCTCTCAGTCCCTCTCTCTCAGGGAGATATCTGTACACTGACTGGTGTCTCTCAGTCCCTCTCTCTCAGGGAGATATCTGTACACTGAGTGGTTTCTCACAGCCCCTGTCTCTCAGGGAGATATCTGTACACTGACTGGTGTCTCTCAGTCCCTGTCGGTCAGGGAGATATCTATACACTGAGTGGTGTCTCTCAGTCCCTCTCTCTCAGGGAGATATCTGTACACTGACTGGTGTCTCTCAGTCCCTGTCTCTCAGGGAGATATCTGTACACTGAGTGGTGTCTCACAGTCCCTCTCTCTCAGGGAGATATCTGTACACTGACTGGTGTCTCTCAGTCCCTGTCTCTCAGGGAGATATCTGTACACTGAGTGGTGTCTCTCAGTCCCTCTCTCTCAGGGAGATATCTGTACACTGACTGGTGTCTCTCAGTCCCTGTCTCTCAGGGAGATAACTGTACACTGAGTGGTGTCTCACAGTCCCTCTCTCTCAGGGAGATATCTGTACACTGACTGGTGTCTCTCAGTCCCTCTCTCTCAGGGAGATATCTGTACGCTTTCTAGTGTCTCTCAGTCCCTCTCTCTCAGGGAGATATCTGTACACTGAGTGGTGTCTCTCAGTCCCTCTCTCTCAGGGAGATATCTGTACACTGACTGGTGTCTCTCAGTCCCTGTCACTCAGGGAGATATATGTACACTGAGTGGTGTCTCTCAGTCCCTCTCTCTCAGGGAGGTATCTGTACACTGAGTGGTGTCTCTCAGTCCCTGTCTCTCAGGGAGATATATGTACACTGACTGGTGTCTCTCAGTCCCTGTCTCTCAGGGAGATATCTGTACACTGAGTGGTGTCTCTCAGTCCCTCTCTCTCAGGGAGATATCTGCACAATGAGTGGTGTCTCTCAGTCCCTGTCTCTCAGGGAGATATCTGTACAGTGAGTGGTGTCTCTCAGTCCCTGTCTCTCAGGGAGATATCTGTACACTGACTGGTGTCTCTCAGTCCCTGTCTCTCAGGGAGCTTTATGTACACTGAGTGGTGTCTCTCAGGGAGATATCTGTACACTGAGTGGTGTCTCTCAGTCCCTGTCTCTCAGGGAGATATATGTACACTGACTGGTGTCTCTCAGTCCCTCTCTCTCAGGGAGATATCTGTACAGTGACTGGTGTCTCTCAGTCCCTCTCTCTCAGGGAGATATCTGTAGAATGACTGGTGTCTCTCAGTCCCTCTCTCTCAGGGAGATATCTGTAGAATGACTGGTGTCTCACAGTCCCTCTCTCTCAGGGAGATATCTGTACACTGACTGGTGTCTCTCAGTCCCTCTCTCTCAGGGAGATATCTGTACAATGACTGGTGTCTCTCAGTCCCTGTCTCTCAGGGAGATATCTGTGCACTGACTGGTGTCTCTCAGTCCCTCTCTCTCAGGGAGATATCTGTACACTGACTGGTGTCTCTCAGTCCCTGACTCTCAGGGAGATATCTGTACACTGAGTGGTGTCTCACAGTCCCTCTCTCTCAGGGAGATATCTGTACACTGACTGGTGTCTCTCAGTCCCTCTCTCTCAGGGAGATATCTGTACGCTGACTGGTGTCTCTCAGTCCCTCTCTCTCAGGGAGATATCTGTACACTGAGTGGTGTCTCTCAGTCCCTCTCTCTCAGGGAGATATCTGTACACTGACTGGTGTCTCTCAATCCCTGTCTCTCAGGGAGATATATGTACACTGACTGGTGTCTCTCAGTCCCTCTCTCTCAGGGAGGTATCTGTACACTGAGTGGTGTCTCTCAGTCCCTGTCTCTCAGGGAGATATATGTACACTGACTGGTGTCTCTCAGTCCCTCTCTCTCAGGGAGATATCTGTACACTGAGTGGTGTCTCTCAGTCCCTCTCTCTCAGAGAGATATCTGTACACTGAGTGGTGTCTCTCAGTCCCTGTTGCTCAGGGAGATATCTGTACACTGACTGGTGTCTCTCAGTCCCTGTCTCTCAGGGAGATATCTGTACACTGAGTGGTGTCTCTCAGTACCTCTCTCTCAGGGAGATATCTGTACACTGACTGGTGTCTCTCAGTCCCTCTCTCTCAGGGAGATATCTGTACACTGACTGGTGTCTCTCAGTCCCTCTCTCTCAGGGAGATATCTGTACACTGACTGGTGTCTCACAGTCCCTCTCTCTCAGAGAGATATCTGTACACTGACTGGTGTCTCTCAGTCCCTGTGTCTCAGGGAGATATATGTACACTGACTGGTGTCTCTCAGTCCCTCTCTCTCAGGGAGATATCTGTACACTGACTGGTGTCTCTCAGTCCCTCTCTCTCAGGGAGATATCTGTACACTGAGTGGTGTCTCTCAGTCCCTGTCTCTCAGGGAGATATCTGTACACTGACTGGTGTCTCTCAGTCCCTGTCTCTCAGGGAGATATCTGTACGCTGACTAGTGTCTCTCAGTCCCTCTCTCTCAGGGAGATATCTGTACACTGAGTGGTGTCTCTCAGTCCATCTCTCTCGGGGAGATATCTGGACACTGACTGGTGTCTCTCAGTCCCTGTCTCTCAGGGAGATATATGTACACAGACTGGTGTCTCTCAGTCCCTCTCTCAGGAAGGTATCTGTACACTGAGTGGTGTCTCTCAGTCCCTGTCTCTCATGGAGATATATGTACACTGACTGGTGTCTCTCAGTCCTTGTCTCTCAGGGAGATATCTGTACACTGAGTGGTGTCTCACAGTCCCTCTCTCTCAGGGAGATATCTGTACACTGACTGGTGTCTCTCAGTCCCTGTCTCTCAGGGAGATATCTGTACACTGAGTGGTGTCTCTCAGTCCCTCTCTCTCAGGGAGATATCTGTACACTGACTGGTGTCTCTCAGTCCCTGTCTCTCAGGGAGATAACTGTACACTGAGTGGTGTCTCACAGTCCCTCTCTCTCAGGGAGATATCTGTACACTGACTGGTGTCTCTCAGTCCCTCTCTCTCAGGGAGATATCTGTACGCTTTCTAGTGTCTCTCAGTCCCTCTCTCTCAGGGAGATATCTGTACACTGAGTGGTGTCTCTCAGTCCCTCTCTCTCAGGGAGATATCTGTACACTGACTGGTGTCTCTCAGTCCCTGTCACTCAGGGAGATATATGTACACTGAGTGGTGTCTCTCAGTCCCTCTCTCTCAGGGAGGTATCTGTACACTGAGTGGTGTCTCTCAGTCCCTGTCTCTCAGGGAGATATATGTACACTGACTGGTGTCTCTCAGTCCCTGTCTCTCAGGGAGATATCTGTACACTGAGTGGTGTCTCTCAGTCCCTCTCTCTCAGGGAGATATCTGCACAATGAGTGGTGTCTCTCAGTCCCTGTCTCTCAGGGAGATATCTGTACAGTGAGTGGTGTCTCTCAGTCCCTGTCTCTCAGGGAGATATCTGTACACTGACTGGTGTCTCTCAGTCCCTGTCTCTCAGGGAGCTTTATGTACACTGAGTGGTGTCTCTCAGGGAGATATCTGTACACTGAGTGGTGTCTCTCAGTCCCTGTCTCTCAGGGAGATATATGTACACTGACTGGTGTCTCTCAGTCCCTCTCTCTCAGGGAGATATCTGTACAGTGACTGGTGTCTCTCAGTCCCTCTCTCTCAGGGAGATATCTGTAGAATGACTGGTGTCTCTCAGTCCCTCTCTCTCAGGGAGATATCTGTAGAATGACTGGTGTCTCACAGTCCCTCTCTCTCAGGGAGATATCTGTACACTGACTGGTGTCTCTCAGTCCCTCTCTCTCAGGGAGATATCTGTACGCTGACTGGTGTCTCTCAGTCCCTCTCTCTCAGGGAGATATCTGTACACTGAGTGGTGTCTCTCAGTCCCTCTCTCTCAGGGAGATATCTGTACACTGACTGGTGTCTCTCAGTCCCTGTCTCTCAGGGAGATATATGTACACTGACTGGTGTCTCTCAGTCCCTCTCTCTCAGGGAGGTATCTGTACACTGAGTGGTGTCTCTCAGTCCCTGTCTCTCAGGGAGATATATGTACACTGACTGGTGTCTCTCAGTCCCTCTCTCTCAGGGAGATATCTGTACACTGAGTGGTGTCTCTCAGTCCCTCTCTCTCAGAGAGATATCTGTACACTGAGTGGTGTCTCTCAGTCCCTGTTGCTCAGGGAGATATCTGTACACTGACTGGTGTCTCTCAGTCCCTGTCTCTCAGGGAGATATCTGTACACTGAGTGGTGTCTCTCAGTACCTCTCTCTCAGGGAGATATCTGTACACTGACTGGTGTCTCTCAGTCCCTCTCTCTCAGGGAGATATCTGTACACTGACTGGTGTCTCTCAGTCCCTCTCTCTCAGGGAGATATCTGTACACTGACTGGTGTCTCACAGTCCCTCTCTCTCAGAGAGATATCTGTACACTGACTGGTGTCTCTCAGTCCCTGTGTCTCAGGGAGATATATGTACACTGACTGGTGTCTCTCAGTCCCTCTCTCTCAGGGAGATATCTGTACACTGACTGGTGTCTCTCAGTCCCTCTCTCTCAGGGAGATATCTGTACACTGAGTGGTGTCTCTCAGTCCCTGTCTCTCAGGGAGATATCTGTACACTGACTGGTGTCTCTCAGTCCCTGTCTCTCAGGGAGATATCTGTACGCTGACTAGTGTCTCTCAGTCCCTCTCTCTCAGGGAGATATCTGTACACTGAGTGGTGTCTCTCAGTCCATCTCTCTCGGGGAGATATCTGGACACTGACTGGTGTCTCTCAGTCCCTGTCTCTCAGGGAGATATATGTACACAGACTGGTGTCTCTCAGTCCCTCTCTCAGGAAGGTATCTGTACACTGAGTGGTGTCTCTCAGTCCCTGTCTCTCATGGAGATATATGTACACTGACTGGTGTCTCTCAGTCCTTGTCTCTCAGGGAGATATCTGTACGCTGAGTGGTGTCTCTCAGTCCCTCTCTCTCAGGGAGATATCTGTACACTGAGTGGTGTCTCTCAGTTCCTGTCTCTCAGGGAGATATCTGTAGACTGAATGGTGTCTCTCAGTCCCTCTCTCTCAGGGAGATATCTGTACTCTGACTGGTGTCTCTCAGTCCCTGCCTCTCAGGGAGATACCTGTGCACTGAGTGGTGTCTCTCAGTCCCTGTCTCTCAGGGAGATATATGTACACTGACTGGTGTCTCTCAGTCCTTGTCTCTCAGGGAGATATCTATACACTGAGTGGTGTCTCTCAGTCCCTCTCTCTCAGGGAGATATCTGTACACTGAGTGGTGTCTCTCAGTCCCTCTCTCTCAGGGAGATATCTGTACACTGAGTGGTGTCTCTCAGTTCCTGTCTCTCAGGGAGATATCTGTACACTGAATGGTTTCTCTCAGTCCCTCTCTCTCAGGGAGATATCTGTACTCTGACTGGTGTCTCTCAGTCCCTGTCTCTCAGGGAGATATCTGTGCACTGAGTGGTGTCTCTCAGTCCCTGTCTCTCAGGGAGATATCTGTACACTGACTGGTGTCTCTCAGTCCCTCTCTCTCAGGGAGGTATCTGGACACTGAGTGGTGTCTCTCAGTCCCTCTCTCTCAGGGAGATATCTGTACACTGAGTGGTGTCTCACAGCCCCTGTCTCTCAGGGAGATATCTGTACACTGTCTGGTGTCTCTCAGTCCCTGTCTGTCAGGGAGATATCTATACACTGAGTGGTGTCTCTCAGTCCCTCTCTCTCAGGGAGATATATGTACACTGACTGGTGTCTCACATTCCCTCTCTCTCAGGGAGATACCTGTACACTGACTGGTGTCTCTCAGTCCCTGTCTCTCAGGGAGCTTTATGTACACTGAGTGGTGTCTCTCAGGGAGATATCTGTACACTGACTGGTGTCTCTCAGTCCCTGTCTCTCAGGGAGCTTTATGTACACTGACTGGTGTCTCTCAGTCCCTGTCTCTCAGGGAGATATCTGTACACTGAGTGGTGTCTCTCAGTCCCTCTCTCTCAGGGAGATATCTGAACACTGAGTGGTGTCTCTCAGTCCCTGTGTCTCAGGGAGATATATGTACACTGACTGGTGTCTCTCAGTCCCTCTCTCTCAGGGAGATATCTGTACACTGACTGGTGTCTCTCAGTCCCTCTCTCTCAGGGAGATATCTGTACACTGAGTGGTGTCTCTCAGTCCCTGTCTCTCAGGGAGATATCTGTACACTGACTGGTGTCTCTCAGTCCCTGTCTCTCAGGGAGATATCTGTACGCTGACTAGTGTCTCTCAGTCCCTCTCTCTCAGGGAGATATCTGTACACTGAGTGGTGTCTCTCAGTCCATCTCTCTCGGGGAGATATCTGTACACTGACTGGTGTCTCTCAGTCCCTGTCTCTCAGGGAGATATATGCACACAGACTGGTGTCTCTCAGTCCCTCTCTCAGGAAGGTATCTGTACACTGAGTTGTGTCTCTCAGTCCCTGTCTCTCAGGGAGATATATGTACACTGACTGGTGTCTCTCAGTCCTTGTCTCTCAGGGAGATATCTGTATGCTGAGTGGTGTCTCTCAGTCCCTCTCTCTCAGGGAGATATCTGTACACTGAGTGGTGTCTCTCAGTTCCTGTCTCTCAGGGAGATATCTGTAGACTGAATGGTGTCTCTCAGTCCCTCTCTCTCAGGGAGATATCTGTACTCTGACTGGTGTCTCTCAGTCCCTGTCTCTCAGGGAGATACCTGTGCACTGAGTGGTGTCTCTCAGTCCCTCTCTCTCAGGGAGATATCTGTACACTGAGTGGTGTCTCACAGCCCCTGTCTCTCAGGGAGATATCTGTACACTGAGTGGTGTCTCACAGTCCTTCTCTCTCAGGGAGATATCTGTACACTGACTGGTGTCTCTCAGTCCCTCTCTCTCAGGGAGATATCTGTAGAATGACTGGTGTCTCTCAGTCCCTGTCTCTCAGGGAGATATCTGTACACTGACTGGTGTCTCTCAGTCCCTCTCTCTCAGAGAGATATCTGTACACTGACTGGTGTCTCTCAGTCCCTGTCTCTCAGGGAGATATCTGTACACTGAGTGGTTTCTCACAGTCCCTCTCTCTCATGGAGATATCTGTACACTGACTGGTGTCTCTCAGTCCCTCTCTCTCAGGGAGATATCTGTACACTGACTGGTGTCTCTCAGTCCCTGTCTCTCAGGGAGATATCTGTACACTGAGCGGTGTCTCACACTCCCTCTCTCTCAGGGAGATATCTGTACACTGACTGGTGTCTCTCAGTCCCTCTCTCTCAGGGAGATATCTGTACAATGACTGGTGTCTCTCAGTCCCTGTCTCTCAGGGAGATATCTGTGCACTGACTGGTGTCTCTCAGTCCCTCTCTCTCAGGGAGATATCTGTACACTGACTGGTGTCTCTCAGTCCCTGTCTCTCAGGGAGATATCTGTACACTGAGTGGTGTCTCACAGTCCCTCTCTCTCAGGGAGATATCTGTACACTGACTGGTGTCTCTCAGTCCCTCTCTCTCAGGGAGATATCTGTACGCTGACTGGTGTCTCTCAGTCCCTCTCTCTCAGGGAGATATCTGTACACTGAGTGGTGTCTCTCAGTCCCTCTCTCTCAGGGAGATATCTGTACACTGACTGGTGTCTCTCAGTCCCTGTCTCTCAGGGAGATATATGTACACTGACTGGTGTCTCTCAGTCCCTCTCTCTCAGGGAGGTATCTGTACACTGAGTGGTGTCTCTCAGTCCCTGTCTCTCAGGGAGATATATGTACACTGACTGGTGTCTCTCAGTCCCTCTCTCTCAGGGAGATATCTGTACACTGAGTGGTGTCTCTCAGTCCCTCTCTCTCAGAGAGATATCTGTACACTGAGTGGTGTCTCTCAGTCCCTGTTGCTCAGGGAGATATCTGTACACTGACTGGTGTCTCTCAGTCCCTGTCTCTCAGGGAGATATCTGTACACTGAGTGGTGTCTCTCAGTACCTCTCTCTCAGGGAGATATCTGTACACTGACTGGTGTCTCTCAGTCCCTCTCTCTCAGGGAGATATCTGTACACTGACTGGTGTCTCTCAGTCCCTCTCTCTCAGGGAGATATCTGTACACTGACTGGTGTCTCACAGTCCCTCTCTCTCAGAGAGATATCTGTACACTGACTGGTGTCTCTCAGTCCCTCTCTCTCAGGGAGATATCTGTACACTGAGTGGTGTCTCTCAGTCCCTCTCTCTCAGGGAGATATCTGTACACTGAGTGGTGTCTCTCAGTCCCTGTCTCTCAGGGAGTTATATGTACACTGACTGGTGTCTCTCAGTCCCTCTCTCTCAGGGAGGTATCTGTACACTGACTGGTGTCTCTCAGTCCCTGTCTCTCAGGGAGATATCTGTACACTGAGTGGTGTCTCAGAGTCCCTCTCTCTCAGGGAGATATCTGAATACTGAGTGGTGTCTCTCAGTCCCTGTCTCTCAGGGAGATATATGTACACTGACTGGTGTCTCTCAGTCCTTGTCTCTCAGGGAGATATCTGTATGCTGAGTGGTGTCTCTCAGTCCCTCTCTCTCAGGGAGATATCTGTACACTGAGTGGTGTCTCACAGTCCCTCTCTCTCAGGGAGATATCTGTACACTGACTGGTGTCTCTCAGTCCCTGTCTGTCAGGGAGGTATCTGTACACTGAGTGGTGTCTCACAGTCCCTCTCTCTCAGGGAGATATCTGTACACTGACTGGTGTCTCTCAGTCCCTGTCTGTCAGGGAGATATCTATACACTGAGTGGTGTCTCTCAGTCCCTCTCCCTCAGGGAGATATCTGTACACTGACTGGTGTCTCTCAGTCCCTGTCTCTCAGGGAGATATCTGTACACTGAGTGGTGTCTCTCAGTCCCTCTCTCTCAGGCAGATATCTGTACACTGACTGGTGTCTCTCAGGGAGATATCTGTACACTGAGTGGTGTCTCACAGTCCCTCTCTCTCAGGGAGATATCTGTACACTGACTGGTGTCTCTCAGTCCCACTCTCTCAGGGAGATATCTGTACGCTGACTAGTGTCTCTCAGTCCCTCTCTCTCAGGGAGATATCTGTACACTGAGTGGTGTCTCTCAGGGAGATATCTGTACACTGACTGGTGTCTCTCAGTCCCTGTCTCTCAGGGTCATATATGTACACTGACTGGTGTCTCTCAGTCCCTCTCTCTCAGGGATGTATCTGTACACTGAGTGGTATCTCTCAGTCCCTGTCTCTCAGGGAGATATATGTACACTGACTGGTGTCTCTCAGTCCCTGTCTCTCAGGGAGATATCTGTACACTGAGTGGTGTCTCTCAGTCCCTCTCTCTCAGGGAGATATCTGTACAATGAGTGGTGTCTCTCAGTCCCTGTCTCTCAGGGAGATATCTGTACAGTGAGTGGTGTCTCTCAGTCCCTCTCTCTCAGGGAGATATCTGTACTCTGACTGGTGTCTCTCAGTCCCTGTCTCTCAGGGAGATATCTGTACACTGACTGGTGTCTCTCAGTCCCTCTCTCTCAGGGAGATATCTGTACACTGACTGGTGTCTCTCAGTCCCTCTCTCTCAGGGAGGTATCTGTACACTGAGTGGTGTCTCTCAGTCCCTGTCTCTCAGGGAGATATCTGTACACTGACTGGTGTCTCTCAGTCCCTGTCTCTCAGGGAGCTTTATGTACACTGAGTGGTGTCTCTCAGGGAGATATCTGTACACTGAGTGGTGTCTCTCAGTCCCTCTCTCTCCGGGAGATATCTGTACACTGACTGGTGTCTCTCAGCCCCTCTCTCTCAGGGAGATATCTGTGCACTGAGTGGTGTCTCACAGTCCCTCTCTCTCACGGAGATATCTGTATACTGACTGGTGTCTCTCAGTCCCTGTCTCTCAGGGAGATATCTGTACCCTGACTGGTGTCTCTCACTCCCTGTCTCTGAGGGAGATATCTGTACACTGAGTGGTGTCTCTCAGTTGCTCTCTCTCAGGGAGATATCTGGACACTGACTGGTGTCTCTCAGTCCCTCTCTCTCAGGGAGATATCTGTACACTGAGTGGTGTCTCTCAGTCCCTCTCTCTCAGGGAGATATCTGTACACTGAGTGGTGTCTCTCAGTCCCTGTCTCTCAGGGAGATATATGTACTCTGACTGGTGTCTCTCAGTCCCTCTCTCTCAGGGAGATATCTGTACAATGAGTGGTGTCTCACAGCCCCTGTCTCTCAGGGAGATATCAGTACACTGACTGGTGTCTCTCAGTCCCTGTCTCTCAGGGAGATATCTATACACTGAGTGGTGTCTCACAGTCCCTCTCTCTCAGGGAGATATCTGTACACTGACTGGTGTCTCTCAGTCCCTGTCTCTCAGGGAGCTTTATGTACACTGAGTGGTGTCTCTCAGTCCCTCTCTCTCAGGGAGATATCTGTACACTGACTGGTGTCTCAGTCCCTGTTTCTCAGGGAGATATCTGTACACTGAGTGGTGTCTCTCAGTCCCTGTCTCTCAGGGAGATATCTGTACACTGAGTGGTGTCTCTCAGTCCCTCTCTCTCAGGGAGATATCTGTACACTGACTGGTGTCTCTCAGTCCCTGTCTCTCAGGGAGATATCTATACACTGAGTGGTGTCTCTCAGTCCCTGTCTCTCAGGGAGATATTTGTACACTGACTGGTGTCTCTCAGTCCCTCTCTCTCAGGGATATATCGGTACACTGACTGGTGTCTCTCAGTCCCTGTCTCTCAGGGAGATATCTATACACTGAGTGGTGTCTCTCAGTCCCTGTCTCTCAGGGAGATATCTGTACACTGACTGGTGTCTCTCAGTCCCTCTCTCTCAGGGAGATATCTGTACACTGACTGGTGTCTCTCAGTCCCTCTCTCTCAGGGAGATATCTGTGCACTGAGTGGTGTCTCACAGCCCCTGTCTCTCAGGGAGATATCTGTACACTGACTGGTGTCTCTCAGTCCCTGTCTCTCAGGGAGAAATCTGTACACTGAGTGGTGTCTCTCAGTCCCTCTCTCTCAGGGAGATATCTGTACACTGACTGGTGTCTCTCAGTCCCTATCTGTCAGGGAGATATCTGTACACTGAGTGGTGTCTCTCATTCCCTCTCTCTCAGGGAGATATCTGTACACTGAGTGGTGTCTCTCAGTCCCTGTCTCTCAGGGAGATATCTGTACACTGAGTGGTGTCTCTCAGTCCCTCTCTCTCAGGGAGATATCTGTACACTGACTGGTGTCTCTCAGTCGCTCTCTCTCAGGGAGATATCTGTACACTGAGTGGTGTCTCTCAGTCCCTGTCTCTCAGGGAGATATATGTACACTGACTGGTGTCTCTCAGTCCCTCTCTCTCAGGGAGGTATCTGTACACTGACTGGTGTCTCTCAGTCCCTGTCTCTCAGGGAGATATCTGTACACTGAGTGGTGTCTCTCAGTCCCTCTCTCTCAGGGAGATATCTGAACACTGAGTGGTGTCTCTCAGTCCCTGTGTCTCAGGGAGATATATGTACACTGACTGGTGTCTCTCAGTCCCTCTCTCTCAGGGAGGCATATGTACACTGAGTGGTGTCTCTCAGTCCCTTTCTCTCAGGGAGATATATGTACACTGACTGGTGTCTCTCAGTCCCTCTCTCTCAGGGAGATATCTGTACACTGACTGGTGTCTCTCAGTCCCTCTCTCTCAGGGAGATATCTGTACACTGAGTGGTTTCTCACAGCCCCTGTCTCTCAGGGAGATATCTGTACACTGACTGGTGTCTCTCAGTCCCTGTCTGTCAGGGAGATATCTATACACTGAGTGGTGTCTCTCAGTCCCTCTCTCTCAGGGAGATATCTGTACACTGACTGGTGTCTCTCAGTCCCTGTCTCTCAGGGAGATATCTGTACACTGAGTGGTGTCTCACAGTCCCTCTCTCTCAGGGAGATATCTGTACACTGACTGGTGTCTCTCAGTCCCTGTCTCTCAGGGAGATATCTGTACACTGAGTGGTGTCTCTCAGTCCCTCTCTCTCAGGGAGATATCTGTACACTGACTGGTGTCTCTCAGTCCCTGTCTCTCAGGGAGATATCTGTACACTGAGTGGTGTCTCACAGTCCCTCTCTCTCAGGGAGATATCTGTACACTGACTGGTGTCTCTCAATCCCTCTCTCTCAGGGAGATATCTGTACGCTGACTAGTGTCTCTCAGTCCCTCTCTCTCAGGGAGATATCTGTACACTGAGTGGTGTCTCTCAGTCCCTCTCTCTCAGGGAGATATCTGTACACTGACTGGTGTCTCTCAGTCCCTGTCACTCAGGGAGATATATGTACACTGAGTGGTGTCTCTCAGTCCCTCTCTCTCAGGGAGGTATCTGTACACTGAGTGGTGTCTCTCAGTCCCTGTCTCTCAGGGAGATATATGTACACTGACTGGTGTCTCTCAGTCCCTGTCTCTCAGGGAGATATCTGTACACTGAGTGGTGTCTCTCAGTCCCTCTCTCTCAGGGAGATATCTGCACAATGAGTGGTGTCTCTCAGTCCCTGTCTCTCAGGGAGATATCTGTACAGTGAGTGGTGTCTCTCAGTCCCTGACTCTCAGGGAGATATATGTACACTGACTGGTGTCTCTCAGTCCCTCTCTCTCAGGGAGGTATCTGTACACTGAGTGCTGTCTCTCAGTCCCTGTCTCTCAGGGAGATATATGTACACTGACTGGTGTCTCTCAGTCCCTCTCTCTCAGGGAGATATCTGTACACTGACTGGTGTCTCTCAGTCCCTCTCTCTCAGGGAGATATCTGGACACTGAGTGGTGTCTCACAGCCCCTGTCTCTCAGGGAGATATCTGTACACTGACTGGTGTCTCTCAGTCCCTGTCTGTCAGGGAGATATCTATACACTGAGTGGTGTCTCTCAGTCCCTCTCCCTCAGGGAGATATCTGTACACTGACTGGTGTCTCTCAGTCCCTGTCTCTCAGGGAGATATCTGTACACTGAGTGGTGTCTCAGTCCCTGTCTCTCAGGGAGATATCTGTACACTGAGTGGTGTCTCTCAGTCCCTGTCTCTCAGGGAGATATCTGTACACTGAGTGGTGTCTCTCAGTCCCTCTCTCTCAGGGAGATATCTGTACACTGACTGGTGTCTCTCAGTCCCTGTCTCTCAGGGAGATATCTATACACTGAGTGGTGTCTCTCAGTCCCTGTCTCTCAGGGAGATATTTGTACACTGACCGGTGTCTCTCAGTCCCTCTCTCTCAGGGATATATCTGTACACTGACTGGTGTCTCTCAGTCCCTGTCTCTCAGGGAGATATCTATACACTGAGTGGTGTCTCTCAGTCCCTGTCTCTCAGGGAGATATCTGTACACTGACTGGTGTCTCTCAGTCCCTCTCTCTCAGGGAGATATCTGTACACTGACTGGTGTCTCTCAGTCCCTCTCTCTCAGGGAGATATCTGTGCACTGAGTGGTGTCTCACAGCCCCTGTCTCTCAGGGAGATATCTGTACACTGACTGGTGTCTCTCAGTCCCTGTCTGTCAGGGAGATATCTATACACTGAGTGGTGTCTCTCAGTCCCTCTCTCTCAGGGAGATATCTGTACACTGACTGGTGTCTCTCAGTCCCTGTCTCTCAGGGAGATATCTGTACACTGAGTGGTGTCTCACAGTCCCTCTCTCTCAGGGAGATATCTGTACACTGACTGGTGTCTCTCAGTCCCTGTCTCTCAGGGAGATATCTGTACACTGAGTGGTGTCTCTCAGTCCCTCTCTCTCAGGGAGATATCTGTACACTGACTGGTGTCTCTCAGTCCCTGTCTCTCAGGGAGATATCTGTACACTGAGTGGTGTCTCACAGTCCCTCTCTCTCAGGGAGATATCTGTATGCTGAGTGGTGTCTCTCAGTCCCTCTCTCTCAGGGAGATATCTGTACACTGAGTGGTGTCTCTCAGTTCCTGTCTCTCAGGGAGATATCTGTAGACTGAATGGTGTCTCTCAGTCCCTCTCTCTCAGGGAGATATCTGTACTCTGACTGGTGTCTCTCAGTCCCTGTCTCTCAGGGAGATACCTGTGCACTGAGTGGTGTCTCTCAGTCCCTCTCTCTCAGGGAGATATCTGTACACTGAGTGGTGTCTCACAGCCCCTGTCTCTCAGGGAGATATCTGTACACTGAGTGGTGTCTCACAGTCCTTCTCTCTCAGGGAGATATCTGTACACTGACTGGTGTCTCTCAGTCCCTCTCTCTCAGGGAGATATCTGTAGAATGACTGGTGTCTCTCAGTCCCTGTCTCTCAGGGAGATATCTGTACACTGACTGGTGTCTCTCAGTCCCTCTCTCTCAGGGAGATATCTGCACAATGAGTGGTGTCTCTCAGTCCCTGTCTCTCAGGGAGATATCTGTACAGTGAGTGGTGTCTCTCAGTCCCTGACTCTCAGGGAGATATATGTACACTGACTGGTGTCTCTCAGTCCCTCTCTCTCAGGGAGGTATCTGTACACTGAGTGCTGTCTCTCAGTCCCTGTCTCTCAGGGAGATATATGTACACTGACTGGTGTCTCTCAGTCCCTCTCTCTCAGGGAGATATCTGTACACTGACTGGTGTCTCTCAGTCCCTCTCTCTCAGGGAGATATCTGGACACTGAGTGGTGTCTCACAGCCCCTGTCTCTCAGGGAGATATCTGTACACTGACTGGTGTCTCTCAGGGAGATATCTATACACTGAGTGGTGTCTCTCAGTCCCTCTCCCTCAGGGAGATATCTGTACACTGACTGGTGTCTCTCAGTCCCTGTCTCTCAGGGAGATATCTGTACACTGAGTGGTGTCTCAGTCCCTGTCTCTCAGGGAGATATCTGTACACTGAGTGGTGTCTCTCAGTCCCTGTCTCTCAGGGAGATATCTGTACACTGAGTGGTGTCTCTCAGTCCCTCTCTCTCAGGGAGATATCTGTACACTGACTGGTGTCTCTCAGTCCCTGTCTCTCAGGGAGATATCTATACACTGAGTGGTGTCTCTCAGTCCCTGTCTCTCAGGGAGATATTTGTACACTGACCGGTGTCTCTCAGTCCCTCTCTCTCAGGGATATATCTGTACACTGACTGGTGTCTCTCAGTCCCTGTCTCTCAGGGAGATATCTATACACTGAGTGGTGTCTCTCAGTCCCTGTCTCTCAGGGAGATATCTGTACACTGACTGGTGTCTCTCAGTCCCTCTCTCTCAGGGAGATATCTGTACACTGACTGGTGTCTCTCAGTCCCTCTCTCTCAGGGAGATATCTGTGCACTGAGTGGTGTCTCACAGCCCCTGTCTCTCAGGGAGATATCTGTACACTGACTGGTGTCTCTCAGTCCCTGTCTGTCAGGGAGATATCTATACACTGAGTGGTGTCTCTCAGTCCCTCTCTCTCAGGGAGATATCTGTACACTGACTGGTGTCTCTCAGTCCCTGTCTCTCAGGGAGATATCTGTACACTGAGTGGTGTCTCACAGTCCCTCTCTCTCAGGGAGATATCTGTACACTGACTGGTGTCTCTCAGTCCCTGTCTCTCAGGGAGATATCTGTACACTGACTGGTGTCTCTCAGTCCCTGTCTCTCAGGGAGATATCTGTACACTGAGTGGTGTCTCACAGTCCCTCTCTCTCAGGGAGATATCTGTACACTGAGTGGTGTCTCTCAGTCCCTCTCTCTCAGGGAGATATCTGTACGCTGAGTGGTGTCTCTCAGTCCCTCTCTCTCAGGGAGATATCTGTACACTGAGTGGTGTCTCTCAGTTCCTGTCTCTCAGGGAGATATCTGTAGACTGAATGGTGTCTCTCAGTCCCTCTCTCTCAGGGAGATATCTGTACTCTGACTGGTGTCTCTCAGTCCCTGCCTCTCAGGGAGATACCTGTGCACTGAGTGGTGTCTCTCAGTCCCTGTCTCTCAGGGAGATATATGTACACTGACTGGTGTCTCTCAGTCCTTGTCTCTCAGGGAGATATCTATACACTGAGTGGTGTCTCTCAGTCCCTCTCTCTCAGGGAGATATCTGTACACTGAGTGGTGTCTCTCAGTTCCTGTCTCTCAGGGAGATATCTGTACACTGAATGGTTTCTCTCAGTCCCTCTCTCTCAGGGAGATATCTGTACTCTGACTGGTGTCTCTCAGTCCCTGTCTCTCAGGGAGATATCTGTGCACTGAGTGGTGTCTCTCAGTCCCTGTCTCTCAGGGAGATATCTGTACACTGACTGGTGTCTCTCAGTCCCTCTCTCTCAGGGAGGTATCTGGACACTGAGTGGTGTCTCTCAGTCCCTCTCTCTCAGGGAGATATCTGTACACTGAGTGGTGTCTCACAGCCCCTGTCTCTCAGGGAGATATCTGTACACTGTCTGGTGTCTCTCAGTCCCTGTCTGTCAGGGAGATATCTATACACTGAGTGGTGTCTCTCAGTCCCTCTCTCTCAGGGAGATATATGTACACTGACTGGTGTCTCACATTCCCTCTCTCTCAGGGAGATACCTGTACACTGACTGGTGTCTCTCAGTCCCTGTCTCTCAGGGAGCTTTATGTACACTGAGTGGTGTCTCTCAGGGAGATATCTGTACACTGACTGGTGTCTCTCAGTCCCTGTCTCTCAGGGAGCTTTATGTACACTGACTGGTGTCTCTCAGTCCCTGTCTCTCAGGGAGATATCTGTACACTGAGTGGTGTCTCTCAGTCCCTCTCTCTCAGGGAGATATCTGAACACTGAGTGGTGTCTCTCAGTCCCTGTGTCTCAGGGAGATATATGTACACTGACTGGTGTCTCTCAGTCCCTCTCTCTCAGGGAGATATCTGTACACTGACTGGTGTCTCTCAGTCCCTCTCTCTCAGGGAGATATCTGTACAATGAGTGGTGTCTCTCAGTCCCTGTCTCTCAGGGAGATATCTGTACACTGACTGGTGTCTCTCAGTCCCTGTCTCTCAGGGAGATATCTGTACGCTGACTAGTGTCTCTCAGTCCCTCTCTCTCAGGGAGATATCTGTACACTGAGTGGTGTCTCTCAGTCCATCTCTCTCGGGGAGATATCTGTACACTGACTGGTGTCTCTCAGTCCCTGTCTCTCAGGGAGATATATGCACACAGACTGGTGTCTCTCAGTCCCTCTCTCAGGAAGGTATCTGTACACTGAGTTGTGTCTCTCAGTCCCTGTCTCTCAGGGAGATATATGTACACTGACTGGTGTCTCTCAGTCCTTGTCTCTCAGGGAGATATCTGTATGCTGAGTGGTGTCTCTCAGTCCCTCTCTCTCAGGGAGATATCTGTACACTGAGTGGTGTCTCTCAGTTCCTGTCTCTCAGGGAGATATCTGTAGACTGAATGGTGTCTCTCAGTCCCTCTCTCTCAGGGAGATATCTGTACTCTGACTGGTGTCTCTCAGTCCCTGTCTCTCAGGGAGATACCTGTGCACTGAGTGGTGTCTCTCAGTCCCTCTCTCTCAGGGAGATATCTGTACACTGAGTGGTGTCTCACAGCCCCTGTCTCTCAGGGAGATATCTGTACACTGAGTGGTGTCTCACAGTCCTTCTCTCTCAGGGAGATATCTGTACACTGACTGGTGTCTCTCAGTCCCTCTCTCTCAGGGAGATATCTGTAGAATGACTGGTGTCTCTCAGTCCCTGTCTCTCAGGGAGATATCTGTACACTGACTGGTGTCTCTCAGTCCCTCTCTCTCAGAGAGATATCTGTACACTGACTGGTGTCTCTCAGTCCCTGTCTCTCAGGGAGATATCTGTACACTGAGTGGTTTCTCACAGTCCCTCTCTCTCATGGAGATATCTGTACACTGACTGGTGTCTCTCAGTCCCTCTCTCTCAGGGAGATATCTGTACACTGACTGGTGTCTCTCAGTCCCTGTCTCTCAGGGAGATATCTGTACACTGAGCGGTGTCTCACACTCCCTCTCTCTCAGGGAGATATCTGTACACTGACTGGTGTCTCTCAGTCCCTCTCTCTCAGGGAGATATCTGTACAATGACTGGTGTCTCTCAGTCCCTGTCTCTCAGGGAGATATCTGTGCACTGACTGGTGTCTCTCAGTCCCTCTCTCTCAGGGAGATATCTGTACACTGACTGGTGTCTCTCAGTCCCTGTCTCTCAGGGAGATATCTGTACACTGAGTGGTGTCTCACAGTCCCTCTCTCTCAGGGAGATATCTGTACACTGACTGGTGTCTCTCAGTCCCTCTCTCTCAGGGAGATATCTGTACGCTGACTGGTGTCTCTCAGTCCCTCTCTCTCAGGGAGATATCTGTACACTGAGTGGTGTCTCTCAGTCCCTCTCTCTCAGGGAGATATCTGTACACTGACTGGTGTCTCTCAGTCCCTGTCTCTCAGGGAGATATATGTACACTGACTGGTGTCTCTCAGTCCCTCTCTCTCAGGGAGGTATCTGTACACTGAGTGGTGTCTCTCAGTCCCTGTCTCTCAGGGAGATATATGTACACTGACTGGTGTCTCTCAGTCCCTCTCTCTCAGGGAGATATCTGTACACTGAGTGGTGTCTCTCAGTCCCTCTCTCTCAGAGAGATATCTGTACACTGAGTGGTGTCTCTCAGTCCCTGTTGCTCAGGGAGATATCTGTACACTGACTGGTGTCTCTCAGTCCCTGTCTCTCAGGGAGATATCTGTACACTGAGTGGTGTCTCTCAGTACCTCTCTCTCAGGGAGATATCTGTACACTGACTGGTGTCTCTCAGTCCCTCTCTCTCAGGGAGATATCTGTACACTGACTGGTGTCTCTCAGTCCCTCTCTCTCAGGGAGATATCTGTACACTGACTGGTGTCTCACAGTCCCTCTCTCTCAGAGAGATATCTGTACACTGACTGGTGTCTCTCAGTCCCTCTCTCTCAGGGAGATATCTGTACACTGAGTGGTGTCTCTCAGTCCCTCTCTCTCAGGGAGATATCTGTACACTGAGTGGTGTCTCTCAGTCCCTGTCTCTCAGGGAGTTATATGTACACTGACTGGTGTCTCTCAGTCCCTCTCTCTCAGGGAGGTATCTGTACACTGACTGGTGTCTCTCAGTCCCTGTCTCTCAGGGAGATATCTGTACACTGAGTGGTGTCTCAGAGTCCCTCTCTCTCAGGGAGATATCTGAATACTGAGTGGTGTCTCTCAGTCCCTGTCTCTCAGGGAGATATATGTACACTGACTGGTGTCTCTCAGTCCCTCTCTCTCAGGGAGGTATCTGTACACTGAGTGGTGTCTCACAGTCCCTCTCTCTCAGGGAGATATCTGTACACTGACTGGTGTCTCTCAGTCCCTGTCTGTCAGGGAGATATCTATACACTGAGTGGTGTCTCTCAGTCCCTCTCCCTCAGGGAGATATCTGTACACTGACTGGTGTCTCTCAGTCCCTGTCTCTCAGGGAGATATCTGTACACTGAGTGGTGTCTCACAGTCCCTCTCTCTCAGGGAGATATCTGTACACTGACTGGTGTCTCTCAGTCCCTGTCTCTCAGGGAGATATCTGTACACTGAGTGGTGTCTCTCAGTCCCTCTCTCTCAGGCAGATATCTGTACACTGACTGGTGTCTCTCAGGGAGATATCTGTACACTGAGTGGTGTCTCACAGTCCCTCTCTCTCAGGGAGATATCTGTACACTGACTGGTGTCTCTCAGTCCCACTCTCTCAGGGAGATATCTGTACGCTGACTAGTGTCTCTCAGTCCCTCTCTCTCAGGGAGATATCTGTACACTGAGTGGTGTCTCTCAGGGAGATATCTGTACACTGACTGGTGTCTCTCAGTCCCTGTCTCTCAGGGTGATATATGTACACTGAGTGGTGTCTCTCAGTCCCTCTCTCTCAGGGATGTATCTGTACACTGAGTGGTATCTCTCAGTCCCTGTCTCTCAGGGAGATATATGTACACTGACTGGTGTCTCTCAGTCCCTGTCTCTCAGGGAGATATCTGTACACTGAGTGGTGTCTCTCAGTCCCTCTCTCTCAGGGAGATATCTGTACAATGAGTGGTGTCTCTCAGTCCCTGTCTCTCAGGGAGATATCTGTACAGTGAGTGGTGTCTCTCAGTCCCTCTCTCTCAGGGAGATATCTGTACTCTGACTGGTGTCTCTCAGTCCCTGTCTCTCAGGGAGATATCTGTACACTGACTGGTGTCTCTCAGTCCCTCTCTCTCAGGGAGATATCTGTACACTGACTGGTGTCTCTCAGTCCCTCTCTCTCAGGGAGGTATCTGTACACTGAGTGGTGTCTCTCAGTCCCTGTCTCTCAGGGAGATATCTGTACACTGACTGGTGTCTCTCAGTCCCTCTCTCTCAGGGAGATATCTGTACACTGACTGGTGTCTCACAGTCCCTCTCTCTCAGAGAGATATCTGTACACTGACTGGTGTCTCTCAGTCCCTCTCTCTCAGGGAGATATCTGTACACTGAGTGGTGTCTCTCAGTCCCTCTCTCTCAGGGAGATATCTGTACACTGAGTGGTGTCTCTCAGTCCCTGTCTCTCAGGGAGTTATATGTACACTGACTGGTGTCTCTCAGTCCCTCTCTCTCAGGGAGGTATCTGTACACTGACTGGTGTCTCTCAGTCCCTGTCTCTCAGGGAGATATCTGTACACTGAGTGGTGTCTCAGAGTCCCTCTCTCTCAGGGAGATATCTGAATACTGAGTGGTGTCTCTCAGTCCCTGTCTCTCAGGGAGATATATGTACACTGACTGGTGTCTCTCAGTCCCTCTCTCTCAGGGAGGTATCTGTACACTGAGTGGTGTCTCACAGTCCCTCTCTCTCAGGGAGATATCTGTACACTGACTGGTGTCTCTCAGTCCCTGTCTGTCAGGGAGATATCTATACACTGAGTGGTGTCTCTCAGTCCCTCTCCCTCAGGGAGATATCTGTACACTGACTGGTGTCTCTCAGTCCCTGTCTCTCAGGGAGATATCTGTACACTGAGTGGTGTCTCACAGTCCCTCTCTCTCAGGGAGATATCTGTACACTGACTGGTGTCTCTCAGTCCCTGTCTCTCAGGGAGATATCTGTACACTGAGTGGTGTCTCTCAGTCCCTCTCTCTCAGGCAGATATCTGTACACTGACTGGTGTCTCTCAGGGAGATATCTGTACACTGAGTGGTGTCTCACAGTCCCTCTCTCTCAGGGAGATATCTGTACACTGACTGGTGTCTCTCAGTCCCACTCTCTCAGGGAGATATCTGTACGCTGACTAGTGTCTCTCAGTCCCTCTCTCTCAGGGAGATATCTGTACACTGAGTGGTGTCTCTCAGGGAGATATCTGTACACTGACTGGTGTCTCTCAGTCCCTGTCTCTCAGGGTGATATATGTACACTGAGTGGTGTCTCTCAGTCCCTCTCTCTCAGGGATGTATCTGTACACTGAGTGGTATCTCTCAGTCCCTGTCTCTCAGGGAGATATATGTACACTGACTGGTGTCTCTCAGACCCTGTCTCTCAGGGAGATATCTGTACACTGAGTGGTGTCTCTCAGTCCCTCTCTCTCAGGGAGATATCTGTACAATGAGTGGTGTCTCTCAGTCCCTGTCTCTCAGGGAGATATCTGTACAGTGAGTGGTGTCTCTCAGTCCCTCTCTCTCAGGGAGATATCTGTACTCTGACTGGTGTCTCTCAGTCCCTGTCTCTCAGGGAGATATCTGTACACTGACTGGTGTCTCTCAGTCCCTCTCTCTCAGGGAGATATCTGTACACTGACTGGTGTCTCTCAGTTCCTCTCTCTCAGGGAGGTATCTGTACACTGAGTGGTGTCTCTCAGTCCCTGTCTCTCAGGGAGATATCTGTACACTGACTGGTGTCTCTCAGTCCCTGTCTCTCAGGGAGCTTTATGTACACTGAGTGGTGTCTCTCAGGGAGATATCTGTACACTGAGTGGTGTCTCTCAGTCCCTCTCTCTCCGGGAGATATCTGTACACTGACTGGTGTCTCTCAGCCCCTCTCTCTCAGGGAGATATCTGTGCACTGAGTGATGTCTCACAGTCCCTCTCTCTCACGGAGATATCTGTATACTGACTGGTGTCTCTCAGTCCCTGTCTCTCAGGGAGATATCTGTACCCTGACTGGTGTCTCTCACTCCCTGTCTCTGAGGGAGATATCTGTACACTGAGTGGTGTCTCTCAGTTGCTCTCTCTCAGGGAGATATCTGGACACTGACTGGTGTCTCTCAGTCCCTCTCTCTCAGGGAGATATCTGTACACTGAGTGGTGTCTCTCAGTCCCTCTCTCTCAGGGAGATATCTGTACACTGAGTGGTGTCTCTCAGTCCCTGTCTCTCAGGGAGATATATGTACTCTGACTGGTGTCTCTCAGTCCCTCTCTCTCAGGGAGATATCTGTACAATGAGTGGTGTCTCACAGCCCCTGTCTCTCAGGGAGATATCAGTACACTGACTGGTGTCTCTCAGTCCCTGTCTCTCAGGGAGATATCTATACACTGAGTGGTGTCTCACAGTCCCTCTCTCTCAGGGAGATATCTGTACACTGACTGGTGTCTCTCAGTCCCTGTCTCTCAGGGAGCTTTATGTACACTGAGTGGTGTCTCTCAGTCCCTCTCTCTCAGGGAGATATCTGTACACTGACTGGTGTCTCAGTCCCTGTCTCTCAGGGAGATATCTGTACACTGAGTGGTGTCTCTCAGTCCCTGTCTCTCAGGGAGATATCTGTACACTGAGTGGTGTCTCTCAGTCCCTGTCTCTCAGGGAGATATCTGTACACTGACTGGTGTCTCTCAGTCCCTGTCTCTCAGGGAGATATCTATACACTGAGTGGTGTCTCTCAGTCCCTGTCTCTCAGGGAGATATTTGTACAATGACTGGTGTCTCTCAGTCCCTCTCTCTCAGGGATATATCTGTACACTGACTGGTGTCTCTCAGTCCCTGTCTCTCAGGGAGATATCTATACACTGAGTGGTGTCTCTCAGTCCCTGTCTCTCAGGGAGATATCTGTACACTGACTGGTGTCTCAGTCCCTCTCTCTCAGGTAGATATCTGTACACTGACTGGTGTCTCTCAGTCCCTCTCTCTCAGGGAGATATCTGTGCACTGAGTGGTGTCTCACAGCCCCTGTCTCTCAGGGAGATATCTGTACACTGACTGGTGTCTCTCAGTCCCTGTCTCTCAGGGAGAAATCTGTACACTGAGTGGTGTCTCTCAGTCCCTCTCTCTCAGGGAGATATCTGTACACTGACTGGTGTCTCTCAGTCCCTATCTGTCAGGGAGATATCTGTACACTGAGTGGTGTCTCTCATTCCCTCTCTCTCAGGGAGATATCTGTACACTGAGTGGTGTCTCTCAGTCCCTGTCTCTCAGGGAGATATCTGTACACTGAGTGGTGTCTCTCAGTCCCTCTCTCTCAGGGAGATATCTGTACACTGACTGGTGTCTCTCAGTCGCTCTCTCTCAGGGAGATATCTGTACACTGAGTGGTGTCTCTCAGTCCCTGTCTCTCAGGGAGATATATGTACACTGACTGGTGTCTCTCAGTCCCTCTCTCTCAGGGAGGTATCTGTACACTGACTGGTGTCTCTCAGTCCCTGTCTCTCAGGGAGATATCTGTACACTGAGTGGTGTCTCTCAGTCCCTCTCTCTCAGGGAGATATCTGAACACTGAGTGGTGTCTCTCAGTCCCTGTGTCTCAGGGAGATATATGTACACTGACTGGTGTCTCTCAGTCCCTCTCTCTCAGGGAGGCATATGTACACTGACTGGTGTCTCTCAGTCCCTTTCTCTCAGGGAGATATATGTACACTGACTGGTGTCTCTCAGTCCCTCTCTCTCAGGGAGATATCTGTACACTGACTGGTGTCTCTCAGTCCCTCTCTCTCAGGGAGATATCTGTACACTGAGTGGTTTCTCACAGCCCCTGTCTCTCAGGGAGATATCTGTACACTGACTGGTGTCTCTCAGTCCCTGTCTGTCAGGGAGATATCTATACACTGAGTGGTGTCTCTCAGTCCCTCTCTCTCAGGGAGATATCTGTACACTGACTGGTGTCTCTCAGTCCCTGTCTCTCAGGGAGATATCTGTACACTGAGTGGTGTCTCACAGTCCCTCTCTCTCAGGGAGATATCTGTACACTGACTGGTGTCTCTCAGTCCCTGTCTCTCAGGGAGATATCTGTACACTGAGTGGTGTCTCTCAGTCCCTCTCTCTCAGGGAGATATCTGTACACTGACTGGTGTCTCTCAGTCCCTGTCTCTCAGGGAGATATCTGTACACTGAGTGGTGTCTCACAGTCCCTCTCTCTCAGGGAGATATCTGTACACTGACTGGTGTCTCTCAATCCCTCTCTCTCAGGGAGATATCTGTACGCTGACTAGTGTCTCTCAGTCCCTCTCTCTCAGGGAGATATCTGTACACTGAGTGGTGTCTCTCAGTCCCTCTCTCTCAGGGAGATATCTGTACACTGACTGGTGTCTCTCAGTCCCTGTCACTCAGGGAGATATATGTACACTGAGTGGTGTCTCTCAGTCCCTCTCTCTCAGGGAGGTATCTGTACACTGAGTGGTGTCTCTCAGTCCCTGTCTCTCAGGGAGATATATGTACACTGACTGGTGTCTCTCAGTCCCTGTCTCTCAGGGAGATATCTGTACACTGAGTGGTGTCTCTCAGTCCCTCTCTCTCAGGGAGATATCTGCACAATGAGTGGTGTCTCTCAGTCCCTGTCTCTCAGGGAGATATCTGTACAGTGAGTGGTGTCTCTCAGTCCCTGACTCTCAGGGAGATATATGTACACTGACTGGTGTCTCTCAGTCCCTCTCTCTCAGGGAGGTATCTGTACACTGAGTGCTGTCTCTCAGTCCCTGTCTCTCAGGGAGATATATGTACACTGACTGGTGTCTCTCAGTCCCTCTCTCTCAGGGAGATATCTGTACACTGACTGGTGTCTCTCAGTCCCTCTCTCTCAGGGAGATATCTGGACACTGAGTGGTGTCTCACAGCCCCTGTCTCTCAGGGAGATATCTGTACACTGACTGGTGTCTCTCAGTCCCTGTCTGTCAGGGAGATATCTATACACTGAGTGGTGTCTCTCAGTCCCTCTCCCTCAGGGAGATATCTGTACACTGACTGGTGTCTCTCAGTCCCTGTCTCTCAGGGAGATATCTGTACACTGAGTGGTGTCTCAGTCCCTGTCTCTCAGGGAGATATCTGTACACTGAGTGGTGTCTCTCAGTCCCTGTCTCTCAGGGAGATATCTGTACACTGAGTGGTGTCTCTCAGTCCCTCTCTCTCAGGGAGATATCTGTACACTGACTGGTGTCTCTCAGTCCCTGTCTCTCAGGGAGATATCTATACACTGAGTGGTGTCTCTCAGTCCCTGTCTCTCAGGGAGATATTTGTACACTGACCGGTGTCTCTCAGTCCCTCTCTCTCAGGGATATATCTGTACACTGACTGGTGTCTCTCAGTCCCTGTCTCTCAGGGAGATATCTATACACTGAGTGGTGTCTCTCAGTCCCTGTCTCTCAGGGAGATATCTGTACACTGACTGGTGTCTCTCAGTCCCTCTCTCTCAGGGAGATATCTGTACACTGACTGGTGTCTCTCAGTCCCTCTCTCTCAGGGAGATATCTGTGCACTGAGTGGTGTCTCACAGCCCCTGTCTCTCAGGGAGATATCTGTACACTGACTGGTGTCTCTCAGTCCCTGTCTCTCAGGGAGAAATCTGTACACTGAGTGGTGTCTCTCAGTCCCTCTCTCTCAGGGAGATATCTGTACACTGACTGGTGTCTCTCAGTCCCTATCTGTCAGGGAGATATCTGTACACTGAGTGGTGTCTCTCATTCCCTCTCTCTCAGGGAGATATCTGTACACTGAGTGGTGTCTCTCAGTCCCTGTCTCTCAGGGAGATATCTGTACACTGAGTGGTGTCTCTCAGTCCCTCTCTCTCAGGGAGATATCTGTACACTGACTGGTGTCTCTCAGTCGCTCTCTCTCAGGGAGATATCTGTACAGAGTGGTGTCTCTCAGTCCCTGTCTCTCAGGGAGATATATGTACACTGACTGGTGTCTCTCAGTCCCTCTCTCTCAGGGAGGTATCTGTACACTGACTGGTGTCTCTCAGTCCCTGTCTCTCAGGGAGATATCTGTACACTGAGTGGTGTCTCTCAGTCCCTCTCTCTCAGGGAGATATCTGAACACTGAGTGGTGTCTCTCAGTCCCTGTGTCTCAGGGAGATATATGTACACTGACTGGTGTCTCTCAGTCCCTCTCTCTCAGGGAGGCATATGTACACTGAGTGGTGTCTCTCAGTCCCTTTCTCTCAGGGAGATATATGTACACTGACTGGTGTCTCTCTGTCCCTCTCTCTCAGGGAGATATCTGTACACTGACTGGTGTCTCTCAGTCCCTCTCTCTCAGGGAGATATCTGTACACTGAGTGGTTTCTCACAGCCCCTGTCTCTCAGGGAGATATCTGTACACTGACTGGTGTCTCTCAGTCCCTGTCTGTCAGGGAGATATCTATACACTGAGTGGTGTCTCTCAGTCCCTCTCTCTCAGGGAGATATCTGTACACTGACTGGTGTCTCTCAGTCCCTGTCTCTCAGGGAGATATCTGTACACTGAATGGTGTCTCACAGTCCCTCTCTCTCAGGGAGATATCTGTACACTGACTGGTGTCTCTCAGTCCCTGTCTCTCAGGGAGATATCTGTACACTGAGTGGTGTCTCTCAGTCCCTCTCTCTCAGGGAGATATCTGTACACTGACTGGTGTCTCTCAGTCCCTGTCTCTCAGGGAGATATCTGTACACTGAGTGGTGTCTCACAGTCCCTCTCTCTCAGGGAGATATCTGTACACTGACTGGTGTCTCTCAGTCCCTCTCTCTCAGGGAGATATCTGTACGCTGACTAGTGTCTCTCAGTTCCTCTCTCTCAGGGAGATATCTGTACACTGAGTGGTGTCTCTCAGTATTTCTCTCTCAGGGAGATATCTGTACACTGACTGGTGTCTCTCAGTCCCTGTCACTCAGGGAGATATATGTACACTGAGTGGTGTCTCTCAGTCCCTCTCTCTCAGGGAGGTATCTGTACACTGAGTGGTGTCTCTCAGTCCCTGTCTCTCAGGGAGATATATGTACACTGACTGGTGTCTCTCAGTCCCTGTCTCTCAGGGAGATATCTGTACACTTAGTGGTGTCTCTCAGTCCCTCTCTCTCAGGGAGATATCTGCACAATGAGTGGTGTCTCTCAGTCCCTGTCTCTCAGGGAGATATCTATACAGTGAGTGGTGTCTCTCAGTCCCTGTCTCTCAGGGAGATATCTGTACACTGACTGGTGTCTCTCAGTCCCTGTCTCTCAGGGAGCTTTATGTACACTGAGTGGTGTCTCTCAGGGAGATATCTGTACATTGAGTGGTGTCTCTCAGTCCCTCTCTCTCAGGGAGATATCTGTACACTGAGTGGTGTCTCTCAGTCCCTCTCTCTCAGGGAGATATATGTACACTGACTGGTGCCTCTCAGTCCTTCTCTCTCAGGGAGGTATCTGTACACTGAGTGGTGTCTCTCAGTCCCTGTCTCTCAGGGAGATATATGTACACTGACTGGTGTCGCTCAGTCCCTCTCTCTCAGGGAGATATCTGTACACTGACTGGTGTCTCTCAGTCCCTCTCTCTCAGGGAGATATCTGTACACTGAGTGGTGTCTCACAGCCCCTGTCTCTCAGGGAGATATCTGTACACTGACTGGTGTCCCTCAGTCGCTGTCTGTCAGGGAGATATCTATACACTGAGTGGTGTCTCTCAGTCCCTGTCTCTCAGGGAGATATCTGTACACTGAGTGGTGTCTCTCAGTCCCTGTGTCTCAGGGAGATATATGTACACTGACTGGTGTCTCTCAGTCCCTCTCTCTCAGGGAGATATCTGTACACTGACTGGTGTCTCTCAGTCCCTCTCTCTCAGGGAGATATCTGTACACTGAGTGGTGTCTCTCAGTCCCTGTCTCTCAGGGAGATATCTGTACACTGACTGGTGTCTCTCAGTCCCTGTCTCTCAGGGAGATATCTGTACGCTGACTAGTGTCTCTCAGTCCCTCTCTCTCAGGGAGATATCTGTACACTGAGTGGTGTCTCTCAGTCCATCTCTCTCGGGGAGATATCTGTACACTGACTGGTGTCTCTCAGTGCCTGTCTCTCAGGGAGATATATGTACACAGACTGGTGTCTCTCAGTCCCTCTCTCAGGAAGGTATCTGTACACTGAGTGGTGTCTCTCAGTCCCTGTCTCTCAGGGAGATATATGTACACTGACTGGTGTCTCTCAGTCCTTGTCTCTCAGGGAGATATCTGTACGCTGAGTGGTGTCTCTCAGTCCCTCTCTCTCAGGGAGATATCTGTACACTGAGTGGTGTCTCTCAGTTCCTGTCTCTCAGGGAGATATCTGTAGACTGAATGGTGTCTCTCAGTCCCTGTCTCTCAGGGAGATACCTGTGCACTGAGTGGTGTCTCTCAGTCCCTCTCTCTCAGGGAGATATCTGTACACTGACTGGTGTCTCTCAGTCCTTGTCTCTCAGGGAGATATCTGTACACTGAGTGGTGTCTCTCAGTCCCTCTCTCTCAGGGAGATATCTGTACACTGACTGATGTCTCTCAGTCCCTCTCTCTCAGGGAGATATCTGTATTCTGACTGGTGTCTCTCAGTCCCTGTCTCTCAGGGAGATATCTGTGCACTGAGTGGTGTCTCTCAGTCCCTGTCTCTCAGGGAGATATCTGTACACTGACTGATGTCTCTCAGTCCCTCTCTCTCAGGGAGGTATCTGTACACTGAGTGGTGTCTCTCAGTCCCTCTCTCTCAGGGAGATATCTGTACACTGAGTGGTGTCTCACAGCCCCTGTCTCTCAGGGAGATATCTGTACACTGTCTGGTGTCTCTCAGTCCCTGTCTGTCAGGGAGATATCTATACACTGAGTGGTGTCTCTCAGTCTCTCTCTCTCAGGGAGATATATGTACACTGACTGGTGTCTCACATTCCCTCTCTCTCAGGGAGATATCTGTACACTGAGTGGTGTCTCTCAGTTCCTGTCTCTCAGGGAGATATCTGTACACTGAATGGTTTCTCTCAGTCCCTCTCTCTCAGGGAGATATCTGTATTCTGACTGGTGTCTCTCAGTCCCTGTCTCTCAGGGAGATATCTGTGCACTGAGTGGTGTCTCTCAGTCCCTGTCTCTCAGGGAGATATCTGTACACTGACTGATGTCTCTCAGTCCCTCTCTCTCAGGGAGGTATCTGTACACTGAGTGGTGTCTCTCAGTCCCTCTCTCTCAGGGAGATATCTGTACACTGAGTGGTGTCTCACAGCCCCTGTCTCTCAGGGAGATATCTGTACACTGTCTGGTGTCTCTCAGTCCCTGTCTGTCAGGGAGATATCTATACACTGAGTGGTGTCTCTCAGTCTCTCTCTCTCAGGGAGATATATGTACACTGACTGGTGTCTCACATTCCCTCTCTCTCAGGGAGATATCTGTACACTGAGTGGTGTCTCTCAGTCCCTCTCTCTCAGGGAGATATCTGCACAATGAGTGGTGTCTCTCAGTCCCTGTCTCTCAGGGAGATATCTGTACAGTGAGTGGTGTCTCTCAGTCCCTGACTCTCAGGGAGATATATGTACACTGACTGGTGTCTCTCAGTCCCTCTCTCTCAGGGAGGTATCTGTACACTGAGTGCTGTCTCTCAGTCCCTGTCTCTCAGGGAGATATATGTACACTGACTGGTGTCTCTCAGTCCCTCTCTCTCAGGGAGATATCTGTACACTGACTGGTGTCTCTCAGTCCCTCTCTCTCAGGGAGATATCTGGACACTGAGTGGTGTCTCACAGCCCCTGTCTCTCAGGGAGATATCTGTACACTGACTGGTGTCTCTCAGTCCCTGTCTGTCAGGGAGATATCTATACACTGAGTGGTGTCTCTCAGTCCCTCTCCCTCAGGGAGATATCTGTACACTGACTGGTGTCTCTCAGTCCCTGTCTCTCAGGGAGATATCTGTACACTGAGTGGTGTCTCAGTCCCTGTCTCTCAGGGAGATATCTGTACACTGAGTGGTGTCTCTCAGTCCCTGTCTCTCAGGGAGATATCTGTACACTGAGTGGTGTCTCTCAGTCCCTCTCTCTCAGGGAGATATCTGTACACTGACTGGTGTCTCTCAGTCCCTGTCTCTCAGGGAGATATCTATACACTGAGTGGTGTCTCTCAGTCCCTGTCTCTCAGGGAGATATTTGTACACTGACCGGTGTCTCTCAGTCCCTCTCTCTCAGGGATATATCTGTACACTGACTGGTGTCTCTCAGTCCCTGTCTCTCAGGGAGATATCTATACACTGAGTGGTGTCTCTCAGTCCCTGTCTCTCAGGGAGATATCTGTACACTGACTGGTGTCTCTCAGTCCCTCTCTCTCAGGGAGATATCTGTACACTGACTGGTGTCTCTCAGTCCCTCTCTCTCAGGGAGATATCTGTGCACTGAGTGGTGTCTCACAGCCCCTGTCTCTCAGGGAGATATCTGTACACTGACTGGTGTCTCTCAGTCCCTGTCTGTCAGGGAGAAATCTGTACACTGAGTGGTGTCTCTCAGTCCCTCTCTCTCAGGGAGATATCTGTACACTGACTGGTGTCTCTCAGTCCCTATCTGTCAGGGAGATATCTGTACACTGAGTGGTGTCTCTCATTCCCTCTCTCTCAGGGAGATATCTGTACACTGAGTGGTGTCTCTCAGTCCCTGTCTCTCAGGGAGATATCTGTACACTGAGTGGTGTCTCTCAGTCCCTCTCTCTCAGGGAGATATCTGTACACTGACTGGTGTCTCTCAGTCGCTCTCTCTCAGGGAGATATCTGTACACTGAGTGGTGTCTCTCAGTCCCTGTCTCTCAGGGAGATATATGTACACTGACTGGTGTCTCTCAGTCCCTCTCTCTCAGGGAGGTATCTGTACACTGACTGGTGTCTCTCAGTCCCTGTCTCTCAGGGAGATATCTGTACACTGAGTGGTGTCTCTCAGTCCCTCTCTCTCAGGGAGATATCTGAACACTGAGTGGTGTCTCTCAGTCCCTGTGTCTCAGGGAGATATATGTACACTGACTGGTGTCTCTCAGTCCCTCTCTCTCAGGGAGGCATATGTACACTGAGTGGTGTCTCTCAGTCCCTTTCTCTCAGGGAGATATATGTACACTGACTGGTGTCTCTCAGTCCCTCTCTCTCAGGGAGATATCTGTACACTGACTGGTGTCTCTCAGTCCCTCTCTCTCAGGGAGATATCTGTACACTGAGTGGTTTCTCACAGCCCCTGTCTCTCAGGGAGATATCTGTACACTGACTGGTGTCTCTCAGTCCCTGTCTGTCAGGGAGATATCTATACACTGAGTGGTGTCTCTCAGTCCCTCTCTCTCAGGGAGATATCTGTACACTGACTGGTGTCTCTCAGTCCCTGTCTCTTAGGGAGATATCTGTACACTGAATGGTGTCTCACAGTCCCTCTCTCTCAGGGAGATATCTGTCCACTGACTGGTGTCTCTCAGTCCCTGTCTCTCAGGGAGATATCTGTACACTGAGTGGTGTCTCTCAGTCCCTCTCTCTCAGGGAGATATCTGTACACTGACTGGTGTCTCTCAGTCCCTGTCTCTCAGGGAGATATCTGTACACTGAGTGGTGTCTCACAGTCCCTCTCTCTCAGGGAGATATCTGTACACTGACTGGTGTCTCTCAGTCCCTCTCTCTCAGGGAGATATCTGTACGCTGACTAGTGTCTCTCAGTCCCTCTCTCTCAGGGAGATATCTGTACACTGAGTGGTGTCTCTCAGTATTTCTCTCTCAGGGAGATATCTGTACACTGACTGGTGTCTCTCAGTCCCTGTCACTCAGGGAGATATATGTACACTGAGTGGTGTCTCTCAGTCCCTCTCTCTCAGGGAGGTATCTGTACACTGAGTGGTGTCTCTCAGTCCCTGTCTCTCAGGGAGATATATGTACACTGAGTGGTGTCTCTCAGTCCCTCTCTCTCAGGGAGATATCTGTACACTGACTGGTGTCTCTCAGTCCCTGTCTCTCAGGGAGATATCTATACACTGAGTGGTGTCTTTCAGTCCCTGTCTCTCAGGGAGATATTTGTACACTGACCGGTGTCTCTCAGTCCCTCTCTCTCAGGGATATATCTGTACACTGACTGGTGTCTCTCAGTCCCTGTCTCTCAGGGAGATATCTATACACTGAGTGGTGTCTCTCAGTCCCTGTCTCTCAGGGAGATATCTGTACACTGACTGGTGTCTCTCAGTCCCTCTCTCTCAGGGAGATATCTGTACACTGACTGGTGTCTCTCAGTCCCTCTCTCTCAGGGAGATATCTGTGCACTGAGTGGTGTCTCACAGCCCCTGTCTCTCAGGGAGATATCTGTACACTGACTGGTGTCTCTCAGTCCCTGTCTCTCAGGGAGAAATCTGTACACTGAGTGGTGTCTCTCAGTCCCTCTCTCTCAGGGAGATATCTGTACACTGACTGGTGTCTCTCAGTCCCTATCTGTCAGGGAGATATCTGTACACTGAGTGGTGTCTCTCATTCCCTCTCTCTCAGGGAGATATCTGTACACTGAGTGGTGTCTCTCAGTCCCTGTCTCTCAGGGAGATATCTGTACACTGAGTGGTGTCTCTCAGTCCCTCTCTCTCAGGGAGATATCTGTACACTGACTGGTGTCTCTCAGTCGCTCTCTCTCAGGGAGATATCTGTACACTGAGTGGTGTCTCTCAGTCCCTGTCTCTCAGGGAGATATATGTACACTGACTGGTGTCTCTCAGTCCCTCTCTCTCAGGGAGGTATCTGTACACTGACTGGTGTCTCTCAGTCCCTGTCTCTCAGGGAGATATCTGTACACTGAGTGGTGTCTCTCAGTCCCTCTCTCTCAGGGAGATATCTGAACACTGAGTGGTGTCTCTCAGTCCCTGTGTCTCAGGGAGATATATGTACACTGACTGGTGTCTCTCAGTCCCTCTCTCTCAGGGAGGCATATGTACACTGAGTGGTGTCTCTCAGTCCCTTTCTCTCAGGGAGATATATGTACACTGACTGGTGTCTCTCAGTCCCTCTCTCTCAGGGAGATATCTGTACACTGACTGGTGTCTCTCAGTCCCTCTCTCTCAGGGAGATATCTGTACACTGAGTGGTTTCTCACAGCCCCTGTCTCTCAGGGAGATATCTGTACACTGACTGGTGTCTCTCAGTCCCTGTCTGTCAGGGAGATATCTATACACTGAGTGGTGTCTCTCAGTCCCTCTCTCTCAGGGAGATATCTGTACACTGACTGGTGTCTCTCAGTCCCTGTCTCTTAGGGAGATATCTGTACACTGAATGGTGTCTCACAGTCCCTCTCTCTCAGGGAGATATCTGTCCACTGACTGGTGTCTCTCAGTCCCTGTCTCTCAGGGAGATATCTGTACACTGAGTGGTGTCTCTCAGTCCCTCTCTCTCAGGGAGATATCTGTACACTGACTGGTGTCTCTCAGTCCCTGTCTCTCAGGGAGATATCTGTACACTGAGTGGTGTCTCACAGTCCCTCTCTCTCAGGGAGATATCTGTACACTGACTGGTGTCTCTCAGTCCCTCTCTCTCAGGGAGATATCTGTACGCTGACTAGTGTCTCTCAGTCCCTCTCTCTCAGGGAGATATCTGTACACTGAGTGGTGTCTCTCAGTATTTCTCTCTCAGGGAGATATCTGTACACTGACTGGTGTCTCTCAGTCCCTGTCACTCAGGGAGATATATGTACACTGAGTGGTGTCTCTCAGTCCCTCTCTCTCAGGGAGGTATCTGTACACTGAGTGGTGTCTCTCAGTCCCTGTCTCTCAGGGAGATATATGTACACTGACTGGTGTCTCTCAGTCCCTGTCTCTCAGGGAGATATCTGTACACTTAGTGGTGTCTCTCAGTCCCTCTCTCTCAGGGAGATATCTGCACAATGAGTGGTGTCTCTCAGTCCCTGTCTCTCAGGGAGATATCTATACAGTGAGTGGTGTCTCTCAGTCCCTGTCTCTCAGGGAGATATCTGTACACTGACTGATGTCTCTCAGTCCCTCTCTCTCAGGGAGGTATCTGTACACTGAGTGGTGTCTCTCAGTCCCTCTCTCTCAGGGAGATATCTGTACACTGAGTGGTGTCTCACAGCCCCTGTCTCTCAGGGAGATATCTGTACACAATCTGGTGTCTCTCAGTCCCTGTCTGTCAGGGAGATATCTATACACTGAGTGGTGTCTCTCAGTCTCTCTCTCTCAGGGAGATATATGTACACTGACTGGTGTCTCACATTCCCTCTCTCTCAGGGAGATATCTGTACACTGAGTGGTGTCTCTCAGTTCCTGTCTCTCAGGGAGATATCTGTACACTGAATGGTTTCTCTCAGTCCCTCTCTCTCAGGGAGATATCTGTATTCTGACTGGTGTCTCTCAGTCCCTGTCTCTCAGGGAGATATCTGTGCACTGAGTGGTGTCTCTCAGTCCCTGTCTCTCAGGGAGATATCTGTACACTGACTGATGTCTCTCAGTCCCTCTCTCTCAGGGAGGTATCTGTACACTGAGTGGTGTCTCTCAGTCCCTCTCTCTCAGGGAGATATCTGTACACTGAGTGGTGTCTCACAGCCCCTGTCTCTCAGGGAGATATCTGTACACTGTCTGGTGTCTCTCAGTCCCTGTCTGTCAGGGAGATATCTATACACTGAGTGGTGTCTCTCAGTCTCTCTCTCTCAGGGAGATATATGTACACTGACTGGTGTCTCACATTCCCTCTCTCTCAGGGAGATATCTGTACACTGAGTGGTGTCTCTCAGTTCCTGTCTCTCAGGGAGATATCTGTACAGTGAGTGGTGTCTCTCAGTCCCTGACTCTCAGGGAGATATATGTACACTGACTGGTGTCTCTCAGTCCCTCTCTCTCAGGGAGGTATCTGTACACTGAGTGCTGTCTCTCAGTCCCTGTCTCTCAGGGAGATATATGTACACTGACTGGTGTCTCTCAGTCCCTCTCTCTCAGGGAGATATCTGTACACTGACTGGTGTCTCTCAGTCCCTCTCTCTCAGGGAGATATCTGGACACTGAGTGGTGTCTCACAGCCCCTGTCTCTCAGGGAGATATCTGTACACTGACTGGTGTCTCTCAGTCCCTGTCTGTCAGGGAGATATCTATACACTGAGTGGTGTCTCTCAGTCCCTCTCCCTCAGGGAGATATCTGTACACTGACTGGTGTCTCTCAGTCCCTGTCTCTCAGGGAGATATCTGTACACTGAGTGGTGTCTCAGTCCCTGTCTCTCAGGGAGATATCTGTACACTGAGTGGTGTCTCTCAGTCCCTGTCTCTCAGGGAGATATCTGTACACTGAGTGGTGTCTCTCAGTCCCTCTCTCTCAGGGAGATATCTGTACACTGACTGGTGTCTCTCAGTCCCTGTCTCTCAGGGAGATATCTATACACTGAGTGGTGTCTCTCAGTCCCTGTCTCTCAGGGAGATATTTGTACACTGACCGGTGTCTCTCAGTCCCTCTCTCTCAGGGATATATCTGTACACTGACTGGTGTCTCTCAGTCCCTGTCTCTCAGGGAGATATCTATACACTGAGTGGTGTCTCTCAGTCCCTGTCTCTCAGGGAGATATCTGTACACTGACTGGTGTCTCTCAGTCCCTCTCTCTCAGGGAGATATCTGTACACTGACTGGTGTCTCTCAGTCCCTCTCTCTCAGGGAGATATCTGTGCACTGAGTGGTGTCTCACAGCCCCTGTCTCTCAGGGAGATATCTGTACACTGACTGGTGTCTCTCAGTCCCTGTCTCTCAGGGAGAAATCTGTACACTGAGTGGTGTCTCTCAGTCCCTCTCTCTCAGGGAGATATCTGTACACTGACTGGTGTCTCTCAGTCCCTATCTGTCAGGGAGATATCTGTACACTGAGTGGTGTCTCTCATTCCCTCTCTCTCAGGGAGATATCTGTACACTGAGTGGTGTCTCTCAGTCCCTGTCTCTCAGGGAGATATCTGTACACTGAGTGGTGTCTCTCAGTCCCTCTCTCTCAGGGAGATATCTGTACACTGACTGGTGTCTCTCAGTCGCTCTCTCTCAGGGAGATATCTGTACAGAGTGGTGTCTCTCAGTCCCTGTCTCTCAGGGAGATATATGTACACTGACTGGTGTCTCTCAGTCCCTCTCTCTCAGGGAGGTATCTGTACACTGACTGGTGTCTCTCAGTCCCTGTCTCTCAGGGAGATATCTGTACACTGAGTGGTGTCTCTCAGTCCCTCTCTCTCAGGGAGATATCTGAACACTGAGTGGTGTCTCTCAGTCCCTGTGTCTCAGGGAGATATATGTACACTGACTGGTGTCTCTCAGTCCCTCTCTCTCAGGGAGGCATATGTACACTGAGTGGTGTCTCTCAGTCCCTTTCTCTCAGGGAGATATATGTACACTGACTGGTGTCTCTCTGTCCCTCTCTCTCAGGGAGATATCTGTACACTGACTGGTGTCTCTCAGTCCCTCTCTCTCAGGGAGATATCTGTACACTGAGTGGTTTCTCACAGCCCCTGTCTCTCAGGGAGATATCTGTACACTGACTGGTGTCTCTCAGTCCCTGTCTGTCAGGGAGATATCTATACACTGAGTGGTGTCTCTCAGTCCCTCTCTCTCAGGGAGATATCTGTACACTGACTGGTGTCTCTCAGTCCCTGTCTCTCAGGGAGATATCTGTACACTGAATGGTGTCTCACAGTCCCTCTCTCTCAGGGAGATATCTGTACACTGACTGGTGTCTCTCAGTCCCTGTCTCTCAGGGAGATATCTGTACACTGAGTGGTGTCTCTCAGTCCCTCTCTCTCAGGGAGATATCTGTACACTGACTGGTGTCTCTCAGTCCCTGTCTCTCAGGGAGATATCTGTACACTGAGTGGTGTCTCACAGTCCCTCTCTCTCAGGGAGATATCTGTACACTGACTGGTGTCTCTCAGTCCCTCTCTCTCAGGGAGATATCTGTACGCTGACTAGTGTCTCTCAGTTCCTCTCTCTCAGGGAGATATCTGTACACTGAGTGGTGTCTCTCAGTATTTCTCTCTCAGGGAGATATCTGTACACTGACTGGTGTCTCTCAGTCCCTGTCACTCAGGGAGATATATGTACACTGAGTGGTGTCTCTCAGTCCCTCTCTCTCAGGGAGGTATCTGTACACTGAGTGGTGTCTCTCAGTCCCTGTCTCTCAGGGAGATATATGTACACTGACTGGTGTCTCTCAGTCCCTGTCTCTCAGGGAGATATCTGTACACTTAGTGGTGTCTCTCAGTCCCTCTCTCTCAGGGAGATATCTGCACAATGAGTGGTGTCTCTCAGTCCCTGTCTCTCAGGGAGATATCTATACAGTGAGTGGTGTCTCTCAGTCCCTGTCTCTCAGGGAGATATCTGTACACTGACTGGTGTCTCTCAGTCCCTGTCTCTCAGGGAGCTTTATGTACACTGAGTGGTGTCTCTCAGGGAGATATCTGTACACTGAGTGGTGTCTCTCAGTCCCTCTCTCTCAGGGAGATATCTGTACACTGAGTGGTGTCTCTCAGTCCCTCTCTCTCAGGGAGATATATGTACACTGACTGGTGCCTCTCAGTCCTTCTCTCTCAGGGAGGTATCTGTACACTGAGTGGTGTCTCTCAGTCCCTGTCTCTCAGGGAGATATATGTACACTGACTGGTGTCGCTCAGTCCCTCTCTCTCAGGGAGATATCTGTACACTGACTGGTGTCTCTCAGTCCCTCTCTCTCAGGGAGATATCTGTACACTGAGTGGTGTCTCACAGCCCCTGTCTCTCAGGGAGATATCTGTACACTGACTGGTGTCCCTCAGTCGCTGTCTGTCAGGGAGATATCTATACACTGAGTGGTGTCTCTCAGTCCCTGTCTCTCAGGGAGATATCTGTACACTGAGTGGTGTCTCTCAGTCCCTGTGTCTCAGGGAGATATATGTACACTGACTGGTGTCTCTCAGTCCCTCTCTCTCAGGGAGATATCTGTACACTGACTGGTGTCTCTCAGTCCCTCTCTCTCAGGGAGATATCTGTACACTGAGTGGTGTCTCTCAGTCCCTGTCTCTCAGGGAGATATCTGTACACTGACTGGTGTCTCTCAGTCCCTGTCTCTCAGGGAGATATCTGTACGCTGACTAGTGTCTCTCAGTCCCTCTCTCTCAGGGAGATATCTGTACACTGAGTGGTGTCTCTCAGTCCATCTCTCTCGGGGAGATATCTGTACACTGACTGGTGTCTCTCAGTGCCTGTCTCTCAGGGAGATATATGTACACAGACTGGTGTCTCTCAGTCCCTCTCTCAGGAAGGTATCTGTACACTGAGTGGTGTCTCTCAGTCCCTGTCTCTCAGGGAGATATATGTACACTGACTGGTGTCTCTCAGTCCTTGTCTCTCAGGGAGATATCTGTACGCTGAGTGGTGTCTCTCAGTCCCTCTCTCTCAGGGAGATATCTGTACACTGAGTGGTGTCTCTCAGTTCCTGTCTCTCAGGGAGATATCTGTAGACTGAATGGTGTCTCTCAGTCCCTGTCTCTCAGGGAGATACCTGTGCACTGAGTGGTGTCTCTCAGTCCCTCTCTCTCAGGGAGATATCTGTACACTGACTGGTGTCTCTCAGTCCTTGTCTCTCAGGGAGATATCTGTACACTGAGTGGTGTCTCTCAGTCCCTCTCTCTCAGGGAGATATCTGTACACTGACTGATGTCTCTCAGTCCCTCTCTCTCAGGGAGATATCTGTATTCTGACTGGTGTCTCTCAGTCCCTGTCTCTCAGGGAGATATCTGTGCACTGAGTGGTGTCTCTCAGTCCCTGTCTCTCAGGGAGATATCTGTACACTGACTGATGTCTCTCAGTCCCTCTCTCTCAGGGAGGTATCTGTACACTGAGTGGTGTCTCTCAGTCCCTCTCTCTCAGGGAGATATCTGTACACTGAGTGGTGTCTCACAGCCCCTGTCTCTCAGGGAGATATCTGTACACTGTCTGGTGTCTCTCAGTCCCTGTCTGTCAGGGAGATATCTATACACTGAGTGGTGTCTCTCAGTCTCTCTCTCTCAGGGAGATATATGTACACTGACTGGTGTCTCACATTCCCTCTCTCTCAGGGAGATATCTGTACACTGAGTGGTGTCTCTCAGTTCCTGTCTCTCAGGGAGATATCTGTACACTGAATGGTTTCTCTCAGTCCCTCTCTCTCAGGGAGATATCTGTATTCTGACTGGTGTCTCTCAGTCCCTGTCTCTCAGGGAGATATCTGTGCACTGAGTGGTGTCTCTCAGTCCCTGTCTCTCAGGGAGATATCTGTACACTGACTGATGTCTCTCAGTCCCTCTCTCTCAGGGAGGTATCTGTACACTGAGTGGTGTCTCTCAGTCCCTCTCTCTCAGGGAGATATCTGTACACTGAGTGGTGTCTCACAGCCCCTGTCTCTCAGGGAGATATCTGTACACTGTCTGGTGTCTCTCAGTCCCTGTCTGTCAGGGAGATATCTATACACTGAGTGGTGTCTCTCAGTCTCTCTCTCTCAGGGAGATATATGTACACTGACTGGTGTCTCACATTCCCTCTCTCTCAGGGAGATATCTGTACACTGAGTGGTGTCTCTCAGTCCCTCTCTCTCAGGGAGATATCTGCACAATGAGTGGTGTCTCTCAGTCCCTGTCTCTCAGGGAGATATCTGTACAGTGAGTGGTGTCTCTCAGTCCCTGACTCTCAGGGAGATATATGTACACTGACTGGTGTCTCTCAGTCCCTCTCTCTCAGGGAGGTATCTGTACACTGAGTGCTGTCTCTCAGTCCCTGTCTCTCAGGGAGATATATGTACACTGACTGGTGTCTCTCAGTCCCTCTCTCTCAGGGAGATATCTGTACACTGACTGGTGTCTCTCAGTCCCTCTCTCTCAGGGAGATATCTGGACACTGAGTGGTGTCTCACAGCCCCTGTCTCTCAGGGAGATATCTGTACACTGACTGGTGTCTCTCAGTCCCTGTCTGTCAGGGAGATATCTATACACTGAGTGGTGTCTCTCAGTCCCTCTCCCTCAGGGAGATATCTGTACACTGACTGGTGTCTCTCAGTCCCTGTCTCTCAGGGAGATATCTGTACACTGAGTGGTGTCTCAGTCCCTGTCTCTCAGGGAGATATCTGTACACTGAGTGGTGTCTCTCAGTCCCTGTCTCTCAGGGAGATATCTGTACACTGAGTGGTGTCTCTCAGTCCCTCTCTCTCAGGGAGATATCTGTACACTGACTGGTGTCTCTCAGTCCCTGTCTCTCAGGGAGATATCTATACACTGAGTGGTGTCTCTCAGTCCCTGTCTCTCAGGGAGATATTTGTACACTGACCGGTGTCTCTCAGTCCCTCTCTCTCAGGGATATATCTGTACACTGACTGGTGTCTCTCAGTCCCTGTCTCTCAGGGAGATATCTATACACTGAGTGGTGTCTCTCAGTCCCTGTCTCTCAGGGAGATATCTGTACACTGACTGGTGTCTCTCAGTCCCTCTCTCTCAGGGAGATATCTGTACACTGACTGGTGTCTCTCAGTCCCTCTCTCTCAGGGAGATATCTGTGCACTGAGTGGTGTCTCACAGCCCCTGTCTCTCAGGGAGATATCTGTACACTGACTGGTGTCTCTCAGTCCCTGTCTGTCAGGGAGAAATCTGTACACTGAGTGGTGTCTCTCAGTCCCTCTCTCTCAGGGAGATATCTGTACACTGACTGGTGTCTCTCAGTCCCTATCTGTCAGGGAGATATCTGTACACTGAGTGGTGTCTCTCATTCCCTCTCTCTCAGGGAGATATCTGTACACTGAGTGGTGTCTCTCAGTCCCTGTCTCTCAGGGAGATATCTGTACACTGAGTGGTGTCTCTCAGTCCCTCTCTCTCAGGGAGATATCTGTACACTGACTGGTGTCTCTCAGTCGCTCTCTCTCAGGGAGATATCTGTACACTGAGTGGTGTCTCTCAGTCCCTGTCTCTCAGGGAGATATATGTACACTGACTGGTGTCTCTCAGTCCCTCTCTCTCAGGGAGGTATCTGTACACTGACTGGTGTCTCTCAGTCCCTGTCTCTCAGGGAGATATCTGTACACTGAGTGGTGTCTCTCAGTCCCTCTCTCTCAGGGAGATATCTGAACACTGAGTGGTGTCTCTCAGTCCCTGTGTCTCAGGGAGATATATGTACACTGACTGGTGTCTCTCAGTCCCTCTCTCTCAGGGAGGCATATGTACACTGAGTGGTGTCTCTCAGTCCCTTTCTCTCAGGGAGATATATGTACACTGACTGGTGTCTCTCAGTCCCTCTCTCTCAGGGAGATATCTGTACACTGACTGGTGTCTCTCAGTCCCTCTCTCTCAGGGAGATATCTGTACACTGAGTGGTTTCTCACAGCCCCTGTCTCTCAGGGAGATATCTGTACACTGACTGGTGTCTCTCAGTCCCTGTCTGTCAGGGAGATATCTATACACTGAGTGGTGTCTCTCAGTCCCTCTCTCTCAGGGAGATATCTGTACACTGACTGGTGTCTCTCAGTCCCTGTCTCTTAGGGAGATATCTGTACACTGAATGGTGTCTCACAGTCCCTCTCTCTCAGGGAGATATCTGTCCACTGACTGGTGTCTCTCAGTCCCTGTCTCTCAGGGAGATATCTGTACACTGAGTGGTGTCTCTCAGTCCCTCTCTCTCAGGGAGATATCTGTACACTGACTGGTGTCTCTCAGTCCCTGTCTCTCAGGGAGATATCTGTACACTGAGTGGTGTCTCACAGTCCCTCTCTCTCAGGGAGATATCTGTACACTGACTGGTGTCTCTCAGTCCCTCTCTCTCAGGGAGATATCTGTACGCTGACTAGTGTCTCTCAGTCCCTCTCTCTCAGGGAGATATCTGTACACTGAGTGGTGTCTCTCAGTATTTCTCTCTCAGGGAGATATCTGTACACTGACTGGTGTCTCTCAGTCCCTGTCACTCAGGGAGATATATGTACACTGAGTGGTGTCTCTCAGTCCCTCTCTCTCAGGGAGGTATCTGTACACTGAGTGGTGTCTCTCAGTCCCTGTCTCTCAGGGAGATATATGTACACTGAGTGGTGTCTCTCAGTCCCTCTCTCTCAGGGAGATATCTGTACACTGACTGGTGTCTCTCAGTCCCTGTCTCTCAGGGAGATATCTATACACTGAGTGGTGTCTTTCAGTCCCTGTCTCTCAGGGAGATATTTGTACACTGACCGGTGTCTCTCAGTCCCTCTCTCTCAGGGATATATCTGTACACTGACTGGTGTCTCTCAGTCCCTGTCTCTCAGGGAGATATCTATACACTGAGTGGTGTCTCTCAGTCCCTGTCTCTCAGGGAGATATCTGTACACTGACTGGTGTCTCTCAGTCCCTCTCTCTCAGGGAGATATCTGTACACTGACTGGTGTCTCTCAGTCCCTCTCTCTCAGGGAGATATCTGTGCACTGAGTGGTGTCTCACAGCCCCTGTCTCTCAGGGAGATATCTGTACACTGACTGGTGTCTCTCAGTCCCTGTCTCTCAGGGAGAAATCTGTACACTGAGTGGTGTCTCTCAGTCCCTCTCTCTCAGGGAGATATCTGTACACTGACTGGTGTCTCTCAGTCCCTATCTGTCAGGGAGATATCTGTACACTGAGTGGTGTCTCTCATTCCCTCTCTCTCAGGGAGATATCTGTACACTGAGTGGTGTCTCTCAGTCCCTGTCTCTCAGGGAGATATCTGTACACTGAGTGGTGTCTCTCAGTCCCTCTCTCTCAGGGAGATATCTGTACACTGACTGGTGTCTCTCAGTCGCTCTCTCTCAGGGAGATATCTGTACACTGAGTGGTGTCTCTCAGTCCCTGTCTCTCAGGGAGATATATGTACACTGACTGGTGTCTCTCAGTCCCTCTCTCTCAGGGAGGTATCTGTACACTGACTGGTGTCTCTCAGTCCCTGTCTCTCAGGGAGATATCTGTACACTGAGTGGTGTCTCTCAGTCCCTCTCTCTCAGGGAGATATCTGAACACTGAGTGGTGTCTCTCAGTCCCTGTGTCTCAGGGAGATATATGTACACTGACTGGTGTCTCTCAGTCCCTCTCTCTCAGGGAGGCATATGTACACTGAGTGGTGTCTCTCAGTCCCTTTCTCTCAGGGAGATATATGTACACTGACTGGTGTCTCTCAGTCCCTCTCTCTCAGGGAGATATCTGTACACTGACTGGTGTCTCTCAGTCCCTCTCTCTCAGGGAGATATCTGTACACTGAGTGGTTTCTCACAGCCCCTGTCTCTCAGGGAGATATCTGTACACTGACTGGTGTCTCTCAGTCCCTGTCTGTCAGGGAGATATCTATACACTGAGTGGTGTCTCTCAGTCCCTCTCTCTCAGGGAGATATCTGTACACTGACTGGTGTCTCTCAGTCCCTGTCTCTTAGGGAGATATCTGTACACTGAATGGTGTCTCACAGTCCCTCTCTCTCAGGGAGATATCTGTCCACTGACTGGTGTCTCTCAGTCCCTGTCTCTCAGGGAGATATCTGTACACTGAGTGGTGTCTCTCAGTCCCTCTCTCTCAGGGAGATATCTGTACACTGACTGGTGTCTCTCAGTCCCTGTCTCTCAGGGAGATATCTGTACACTGAGTGGTGTCTCACAGTCCCTCTCTCTCAGGGAGATATCTGTACACTGACTGGTGTCTCTCAGTCCCTCTCTCTCAGGGAGATATCTGTACGCTGACTAGTGTCTCTCAGTCCCTCTCTCTCAGGGAGATATCTGTACACTGAGTGGTGTCTCTCAGTATTTCTCTCTCAGGGAGATATCTGTACACTGACTGGTGTCTCTCAGTCCCTGTCTCTCAGGGAGATATCTATACAGTGAGTGGTGTCTCTCAGTCCCTGTCTCTCAGGGAGATATCTGTACACTGACTGATGTCTCTCAGTCCCTCTCTCTCAGGGAGGTATCTGTACACTGAGTGGTGTCTCTCAGTCCCTCTCTCTCAGGGAGATATCTGTACACTGAGTGGTGTCTCACAGCCCCTGTCTCTCAGGGAGATATCTGTACACAATCTGGTGTCTCTCAGTCCCTGTCTGTCAGGGAGATATCTATACACTGAGTGGTGTCTCTCAGTCTCTCTCTCTCAGGGAGATATATGTACACTGACTGGTGTCTCACATTCCCTCTCTCTCAGGGAGATATCTGTACACTGAGTGGTGTCTCTCAGTTCCTGTCTCTCAGGGAGATATCTGTACACTGAATGGTTTCTCTCAGTCCCTCTCTCTCAGGGAGATATCTGTATTCTGACTGGTGTCTCTCAGTCCCTGTCTCTCAGGGAGATATCTGTGCACTGAGTGGTGTCTCTCAGTCCCTGTCTCTCAGGGAGATATCTGTACACTGACTGATGTCTCTCAGTCCCTCTCTCTCAGGGAGGTATCTGTACACTGAGTGGTGTCTCTCAGTCCCTCTCTCTCAGGGAGATATCTGTACACTGAGTGGTGTCTCACAGCCCCTGTCTCTCAGGGAGATATCTGTACACTGTCTGGTGTCTCTCAGTCCCTGTCTGTCAGGGAGATATCTATACACTGAGTGGTGTCTCTCAGTCTCTCTCTCTCAGGGAGATATATGTACACTGACTGGTGTCTCACATTCCCTCTCTCTCAGGGAGATATCTGTACACTGAGTGGTGTCTCTCAGTTCCTGTCTCTCAGGGAGATATCTGTAGACTGAATGGTGTCTCTCAGTCCCTCTCTCTCAGGGAGATATCTGTACTCTGACTGGTGTCTCTCAGTCCCTGTCTCTCAGGGAGATACCTGTGCACTGAGTGGTGTCTCTCAGTCCCTGTCTCTCAGGGAGATATATGTACACTGACTGGTGTCTCTCAGTCCTTGTCTCTCAGGGAGATATCTGTACACTGAGTGGTGTCTCTCAGTCCCTCTCTCTCAGGGAGGTATCTGTACACTGAGTGGTGTCTCTCAGTCCCTCTCTCTCAGGGAGATATCTGTACACTGAGTGGTGTCTCACAGCCCATGTCTCTCAGGGAGATATCTGTACACTGTCTGGTGTCTCTCAGTCCCTGTCTGTCAGGGAGATATCTATACACTGAGTGGTGTCTCTCAGTCCCTCTCTCTCAGGGAGATATATGTACACTGACTGGTGTCTCACATTCCCTCTCTCTCAGGGAGATACCTGTACACTGACTGGTGTCTCTCAGTCCCTGTCTCTCAGGGAGCTTTATGTACACTGAGTGGTGTCTCTCAGGGAGATATCTGTACACTGACTGGTGTCTCACATTCCCTCTCTCTCAGGGAGATACCTGTACACTGACTGGTGTCTCTCAGTCCCTGTCTCTCAGGGAGCTTTATGTACACTGAGTGGTGTCTCTCAGTCCCTGTCTGTCAGGGAGATATCTATACGCTGACTAGTGTCTCTCAGTCCCTCTCTCTCAGCGAGATATCTGTACACTGAGTGGTGTCTCTCAGTCCCTCTCTCTCAGGGAGATATCTGTACACTGACTGGTGTCTCTCAGTCCCTGTCTCTCAGGGAGATATATGTACACTGACTGGTGTCTCTCAGTCCCTCTCACAGGGAGGTATCTGTGCACTGAGTGGTGTCTCTCAGTCCCTGTCTCTCAGGGAGATATATGTACACTGACTGGTGACTCTCAGTCCTTGTCTCTCAGGGAGATATCTGTACACTGAGTGGTGTCTCTCAGTCCATCTCTCTCAGGGAGATATCTGTACACTGAGTGGTGTCTCTCAGTTCCTGTCTCTCAGGGAGATATCTGTACACTGAATGGTGTCTCTCAGTCCCTCTCCCTCAGGGAGATATCTGTACACTGAGTGGTGTCTCACGGCCCCTGTCTCTCAGGGAGATATCTGTACACTGACTGGTGTCTCTCAGTCCCTGTCTCTCAGGGAGATATCTATACACTGAGTGGTGTCTCTCAGTCCCTCTCTCTCAGGGAGATATCTGTACACTGACTGTTGTCTCTCAGTCCCTGTCTCTCAGGGAGATATCTGTACACTGAGTGGTGTCTCTCAGTCCCTGTCTCTCAGGGAGATATCTGTACACTGCGTGGTGTCTCTCAGTACCTCTCTCTCAGGGAGATATCTGTACACTGACTGGTGTCTCTCAGTCCCTGTCTCTCAGGGAGATATCTGTACACTGACTGGTGTCTCTCAGTCCCTCTCTCTCAGGGAGATATCTGTACACTGACTGGTGTCTCACAGTCCCTCTCTCTCAGAGAGATATCTGTACACTGACTGGTGTCTCTCAGTCCCTCTCTCTCAGGGAGATATCTGTACACTGAGTGGTGTCTCTCAGTCCCTCTCTCTCAAGGAGATATCTGTACACTGAGTGGTGTCTCTCAGTCCCTGTCTCTCAGGGAGATATATGTACACTGACTGGTGTCTCTCAGTCCCTCTCTCTCAGGGAGGTATCTGTACACTGACTGGTGTCTCTCAGTCCCTGTCTCTCAGGGAGATATCTGTACACTGAGTGGTGTCTCTCAGTCCCTCTCTCTCAGGGAGATATCTGAACACTGAGTGGTGTCTCTCAGTCCCTCTCTCTCAGGGAGATATATGTACACTGACTGGTGTCTCTCAGTCCCTCTCTCTCAGGGAGATATCTGTACACTGAGTGGTGTCTCACAGCCCGTCTCTCAGGGAGATATCTGTACACTGTCTGGTGTCTCTCAGTCCCTGTCTGTCAGGGAGATATCTATACACTGAGTGGTGTCTCTCAGTCCCTCTCTCTCAGGGAGATATCTGTACACTGACTGGTTTCTCACAGACCCTCTGTCTCAGGGAGATAACTGTACACTGACTGGTGTCTCTCAGTCCCTGTCTCTCAGGGAGCTTTATGTACACTGAGTGGTGTCTCTCAGGGAGATATCTGTACACTGACTGGTGTCTCTCAGTCCCTGTCTCTCAGGGAGCTTTATGTACACTGACTGGTGTCTCACAGTCCCTCTCTCTCAGGGAGATATCTGTACACTGACTGGTGTCTCTCAGTCCCTGTCTCTCAGGGAGATATCTGTACACTGAGTGGTGTCTCTCAGTCCCTCTCTCTCAGGGAGATATCTGTACACTGACTGGTGTCTTTCAGTCCCTGTCTCTCAGGGAGATATCTATGCACTGAGTGGTGTCTCTCAGTCCCTGTCTCTCAGGGAGATATCTGTACACTGACTGGTGTCTCTCAGTCCCTCTCTCTCAGGGAGATATCTGTACACTGAGTGGTGTCTCTCAGTCCCTCTCTCTCAGGGAGATATCTGAACACTGAGTGGTGTCTCTCAGTCCCTGTGTCTCAGGGAGATATATGTACACTGACTGGTGTCTCTCAGTCCCTCTCTCTCAGGGAGGCATATGTACACTGAGTGGTGTCTCTCAGTCCCTTTCTCTCAGGGAGATATATGTACACTGACTGGTGTCTCTCAGTCCCTCTCTCTCAGGGAGATATCTGTACACTGACTGGTGTCTCTCAGTCCCTCTCTCTCAGGGAGATATCTGTACACTGAGTGGTTTCTCACAGCCCCTGTCTCTCAAGGAGATATCTGTACACTGACTGGTGTCTCTCAGTCCCTGTCTGTCAGGGAGATATCTATACACTGAGTGGTGTCTCTCAGTCCCTCTCTCTCAGGGAGATATCTGTACACTGACTGGTGTCTCTCAGTCCCTGTCTCTCAGGGAGATATCTGTACACTGAGTGGTGTCTCACAGTCCCTCTCTCTCAGGGAGATATCTGTACACTGACTGGTGTCTCTCAGTCCCTGTCTCTCAGGGAGATATCTGTACACTGAGTGGTGTCTCTCAGTCCCTCTCTCTCAGGGAGATATCTGTACACTGACTGGTGTCTCTCAGTCCCTGTCTCTCAGGGAGATATCTGTACACTGAGTGGTGTCTCACAGTCCCTCTCTCTCAGGGAGATATCTGTACACTGACTGGTGTCTCTCAGTCCCTCTCTCTCAGGGAGATATCTGTACGCTGACTAGTGTCTCTCAGTCCCTCTCTCTCAGGGAGATATCTGTACACTGAGTGGTGTCTCTCAGTCCCTCTCTCTCAGGGAGATATCTGTACACTGACTGGTGTCTCTCAGTCCCTGTCACTCAGGGAGATATATGTACACTGAGTGGTGTCTCTCAGTCCCTCTCTCTCAGGGAGGTATCTGTACACTGAGTGGTGTCTCTCAGTCCCTGTCTCTCAGGGAGATATATGTACACTGACTGGTGTCTCTCAGTCCCTGTCTCTCAGGGAGATATCTGTACACTGAGTGGTGTCTCTCAGTCCCTCTCTCTCAGGGAGATATCTGCACAATGAGTGGTGTCTCTCAGTCCCTGTCTCTCAGGGAGATATCTGTACAGTGAGTGGTGTCTCTCAGTCCCTGACTCTCAGGGAGATATATGTACACTGACTGGTGTCTCTCAGTCCCTCTCTCTCAGGGAGGTATCTGTACACTGAGTGCTGTCTCTCAGTCCCTGTCTCTCAGGGAGATATATGTACACTGACTGGTGTCTCTCAGTCCCTCTCTCTCAGGGAGATATCTGCACACTGACTGGTGTCTCTCAGTCCCTCTCTCTCAGGGAGATATCTGGACACTGAGTGGTGTCTCACAGCCCCTGTCTCTCAGGGAGATATCTGTACACTGACTGGTGTCTCTCAGTCCCTGTCTGTCAGGGAGATATCTATACACTGAGTGGTGTCTCTCAGTCCCTCTCCCTCAGGGAGATATCTGTACACTGACTGGTGTCTCTCAGTCCCTGTCTCTCAGGGAGATATCTGTACACTGAGTGGTGTCTCAGTCCCTGTCTCTCAGGGAGATATCTGTACACTGAGTGGTGTCTCTCAGTCCCTGTCTCTCAGGGAGATATCTGTACACTGAGTGGTGTCTCTCAGTCCCTCTCTCTCAGGGAGATATCTGTACACTGACTGGTGTCTCTCAGTCCCTGTCTCTCAGGGAGATATCTATACACTGAGTGGTGTCTCTCAGTCCCTGTCTCTCAGGGAGATATTTGTACACTGACTGGTGTCTCTCAGTCCCTCTCTCTCAGGGATATATCTGTACACTGACTGGTGTCTCTCAGTCCCTGTCTCTCAGGGAGATATCTATACACTGAGTGGTGTCTCTCAGTCCCTGTCTCTCAGGGAGATATCTGTACACTGACTGGTGTCTCTCAGTCCCTCTCTCTCAGGGAGATATCTGTACACTGACTGGTGTCTCTCAGTCCCTCTCTCTCAGGGAGATATCTGTGCACTGAGTGGTGTCTCACAGCCCCTGTCTCTCAGGGAGATATCTGTACACTGACTGGTGTCTCTCAGTCCCTGTCTCTCAGGGAGAAATCTGTACACTGAGTGGTGTCTCTCAGTCCCTCTCTCTCAGGGAGATATCTGTACACTGACTGGTGTCTCTCAGTCCCTATCTGTCAGGGAGATATCTGTACACTGAGTGGTGTCTCTCATTCCCTCTCTCTCAGGGAGATATCTGTACACTGAGTGGTGTCTCTCAGTCCCTGTCTCTCAGGGAGATATCTGTACACTGAGTGGTGTCTCTCAGTCCCTCTCTCTCAGGGAGATATCTGTACACTGACTGGTGTCTCTCAGTCGCTCTCTCTCAGGGAGATATCTGTACACTGAGTGGTGTCTCTCAGTCCCTGTCTCTCAGGGAGATATATGTACACTGACTGGTGTCTCTCAGTCCCTCTCTCTCAGGGAGGTATCTGTACACTGACTGGTGTCTCTCAGTCCCTGTCTCTCAGGGAGATATCTGTACACTGAGTGGTGTCTCTCAGTCCCTCTCTCTCAGGGAGATATCTGAACACTGAGTGGTGTCTCTCAGTCCCTGTGTCTCAGGGAGATATATGTACACTGACTGGTGTCTCTCAGTCCCTCTCTCTCAGGGAGGCATATGTACACTGAGTGGTGTCTCTCAGTCCCTTTCTCTCAGGGAGATATATGTACACTGACTGGTGTCTCTCAGTCCCTCTCTCTCAGGGAGATATCTGTACACTGACTGGTGTCTCTCAGTCCCTCTCTCTCAGGGAGATATCTGTACACTGAGTGGTTTCTCACAGCCCCTGTCTCTCAGGGAGATATCTGTACACTGACTGGTGTCTCTCAGTCCCTGTCTGTCAGGGAGATATCTATACACTGAGTGGTGTCTCTCAGTCCCTCTCTCTCAGGGAGATATCTGTACACTGACTGGTGTCTCTCAGTCCCTGTCTCTCAGGGAGATATCTGTACACTGAGTGGTGTCTCACAGTCCCTCTCTCTCAGGGAGATATCTGTACACTGACTGGTGTCTCTCAGTCCCTGTCTCTCAGGGAGATATCTGTACACTGAGTGGTGTCTCTCAGTCCCTCTCTCTCAGGGAGATATCTGTACACTGACTGGTGTCTCTCAGTCCCTGTCTCTCAGGGAGATATCTGTACACTGAGTGGTGTCTCACAGTCCCTCTCTCTCAGGGAGATATCTGTACACTGACTGGTGTCTCTCAGTCCCTCTCTCTCAGGGAGATATCTGTACGCTGACTAGTGTCTCTCAGTCCCTCTCTCTCAGGGAGATATCTGTACACTGAGTGGTGTCTCTCAGTCCCTCTCTCTCAGGGAGATATCTGTACACTGACTGGTGTCTCTCAGTCCCTGTCACTCAGGGAGATATATGTACACTGAGTGGTGTCTCTCAGTCCCTCTCTCTCAGGGAGGTATCTGTACACTGAGTGGTGTCTCTCAGTCCCTGTCTCTCAGGGAGATATATGTACACTGACTGGTGTCTCTCAGTCCCTGTCTCTCAGGGAGATATCTGTACACTTAGTGGTGTCTCTCAGTCCCTCTCTCTCAGGGAGATATCTGCAGAATGAGTGGTGTCTCTCAGTCCCTGTCTCTCAGGGAGATATCTGTACAGTGAGTGGTGTCTCTCAGTCCCTGTCTCTCAGGGAGATATCTGTACACTGACTGGTGTCTCTCAGTCCCTGTCTCTCAGGGAGCTTTATGTACACTGAGTGGTGTCTCTCAGGGAGATATCTGTACACTGAGTGGTGTCTCTCAGTCCCTCTCTCTCAGGGAGATATCTGTACACTGAGTGGTGTCTCTCAGTCCCTCTCTCTCAGGGAGATATATGTACACTGACTGGTGCCTCTCAGTCCTTCTCTCTCAGGGAGGTATCTGTACACTGAGTGGTGTCTCTCAGTCCCTGTCTCTCAGGGAGATATATGTACACTGACTGGTGTCGCTCAGTCCCTCTCTCTCAGGGAGATATCTGTACACTGACTGGTGTCTCTCAGTCCCTCTCTCTCAGGGAGATATCTGTACACTGAGTGGTGTCTCTCAGTCCCTGTGTCTCAGGGAGATATATGTACACTGACTGGTGTCTCTCAGTCCCTCTCTCTCAGGGAGATATCTGTACACTGACTGGTGTCTCTCAGTCCCTCTCTCTCAGGGAGATATCTGTACACTGAGTGGTGTCTCTCAGTCCCTGTCTCTCAGGGAGATATCTGTACACTGACTGGTGTCTCTCAGTCCCTGTCTCTCAGGGAGATATCTGTACGCTGACTAGTGTCTCTCAGTCCCTCTCTCTCAGGGAGATATCTGTACACTGAGTGGTGTCTCTCAGTCCATCTCTCTCGGGGAGATATCTGTACACTGACTGGTGTCTCTCAGTGCCTGTCTCTCAGGGAGATATATGTACACAGACTGGTGTCTCTCAGTCCCTCTCTCAGGAAGGTATCTGTACACTGAGTGGTGTCTCTCAGTCCCTGTCTCTCAGGGAGATATATGTACACTGACTGGTGTCTCTCAGTCCTTGTCTCTCAGGGAGATATCTGTACGCTGAGTGGTGTCTCTCAGTCCCTCTCTCTCAGGGAGATATCTGTACACTGAGTGGTGTCTCTCAGTTCCTGTCTCTCAGGGAGATATCTGTAGACTGAATGGTGTCTCTCAGTCCCTGTCTCTCAGGGAGATACCTGTGCACTGAGTGGTGTCTCTCAGTCCCTGTCTCTCAGGGAGATATATGTACACTGACTGGTGTCTCTCAGTCCCTCTCTCTCAGGGAGATATCTGCACACTGACTGGTGTCTCTCAGTCCCTCTCTCTCAGGGAGATATCTGGACACTGAGTGGTGTCTCACAGCCCCTGTCTCTCAGGGAGATATCTGTACACTGACTGGTGTCTCTCAGTCCCTGTCTGTCAGGGAGATATCTATACACTGAGTGGTGTCTCTCAGTCCCTCTCCCTCAGGGAGATATCTGTACACTGACTGGTGTCTCTCAGTCCCTGTCTCTCAGGGAGATATCTGTACACTGAGTGGTGTCTCAGTCCCTGTCTCTCAGGGAGATATCTGTACACTGAGTGGTGTCTCTCAGTCCCTGTCTCTCAGGGAGATATCTGTACACTGAGTGGTGTCTCTCAGTCCCTCTCTCTCAGGGAGATATCTGTACACTGACTGGTGTCTCTCAGTCCCTGTCTCTCAGGGAGATATCTATACACTGAGTGGTGTCTCTCAGTCCCTGTCTCTCAGGGAGATATTTGTACACTGACTGGTGTCTCTCAGTCCCTCTCTCTCAGGGATATATCTGTACACTGACTGGTGTCTCTCAGTCCCTGTCTCTCAGGGAGATATCTATACACTGAGTGGTGTCTCTCAGTCCCTGTCTCTCAGGGAGATATCTGTACACTGACTGGTGTCTCTCAGTCCCTCTCTCTCAGGGAGATATCTGTACACTGACTGGTGTCTCTCAGTCCCTCTCTCTCAGGGAGATATCTGTGCACTGAGTGGTGTCTCACAGCCCCTGTCTCTCAGGGAGATATCTGTACACTGACTGGTGTCTCTCAGTCCCTGTCTCTCAGGGAGAAATCTGTACACTGAGTGGTGTCTCTCAGTCCCTCTCTCTCAGGGAGATATCTGTACACTGACTGGTGTCTCTCAGTCCCTATCTGTCAGGGAGATATCTGTACACTGAGTGGTGTCTCTCATTCCCTCTCTCTCAGGGAGATATCTGTACACTGAGTGGTGTCTCTCAGTCCCTGTCTCTCAGGGAGATATCTGTACACTGAGTGGTGTCTCTCAGTCCCTCTCTCTCAGGGAGATATCTGTACACTGACTGGTGTCTCTCAGTCGCTCTCTCTCAGGGAGATATCTGTACACTGAGTGGTGTCTCTCAGTCCCTGTCTCTCAGGGAGATATATGTACACTGACTGGTGTCTCTCAGTCCCTCTCTCTCAGGGAGGTATCTGTACACTGACTGGTGTCTCTCAGTCCCTGTCTCTCAGGGAGATATCTGTACACTGAGTGGTGTCTCTCAGTCCCTCTCTCTCAGGGAGATATCTGAACACTGAGTGGTGTCTCTCAGTCCCTGTGTCTCAGGGAGATATATGTACACTGACTGGTGTCTCTCAGTCCCTCTCTCTCAGGGAGGCATATGTACACTGAGTGGTGTCTCTCAGTCCCTTTCTCTCAGGGAGATATATGTACACTGACTGGTGTCTCTCAGTCCCTCTCTCTCAGGGAGATATCTGTACACTGACTGGTGTCTCTCAGTCCCTCTCTCTCAGGGAGATATCTGTACACTGAGTGGTTTCTCACAGCCCCTGTCTCTCAGGGAGATATCTGTACACTGACTGGTGTCTCTCAGTCCCTGTCTGTCAGGGAGATATCTATACACTGAGTGGTGTCTCTCAGTCCCTCTCTCTCAGGGAGATATCTGTACACTGACTGGTGTCTCTCAGTCCCTGTCTCTCAGGGAGATATCTGTACACTGAGTGGTGTCTCACAGTCCCTCTCTCTCAGGGAGATATCTGTACACTGACTGGTGTCTCTCAGTCCCTGTCTCTCAGGGAGATATCTGTACACTGAGTGGTGTCTCTCAGTCCCTCTCTCTCAGGGAGATATCTGTACACTGACTGGTGTCTCTCAGTCCCTGTCTCTCAGGGAGATATCTGTACACTGAGTGGTGTCTCACAGTCCCTCTCTCTCAGGGAGATATCTGTACACTGACTGGTGTCTCTCAGTCCCTCTCTCTCAGGGAGATATCTGTACGCTGACTAGTGTCTCTCAGTCCCTCTCTCTCAGGGAGATATCTGTACACTGAGTGGTGTCTCTCAGTCCCTCTCTCTCAGGGAGATATCTGTACACTGACTGGTGTCTCTCAGTCCCTGTCACTCAGGGAGATATATGTACACTGAGTGGTGTCTCTCAGTCCCTCTCTCTCAGGGAGGTATCTGTACACTGAGTGGTGTCTCTCAGTCCCTGTCTCTCAGGGAGATATATGTACACTGACTGGTGTCTCTCAGTCCCTGTCTCTCAGGGAGATATCTGTACACTTAGTGGTGTCTCTCAGTCCCTCTCTCTCAGGGAGATATCTGCAGAATGAGTGGTGTCTCTCAGTCCCTGTCTCTCAGGGAGATATCTGTACAGTGAGTGGTGTCTCTCAGTCCCTGTCTCTCAGGGAGATATCTGTACACTGACTGGTGTCTCTCAGTCCCTGTCTCTCAGGGAGCTTTATGTACACTGAGTGGTGTCTCTCAGGGAGATATCTGTACACTGAGTGGTGTCTCTCAGTCCCTCTCTCTCAGGGAGATATCTGTACACTGAGTGGTGTCTCTCAGTCCCTCTCTCTCAGGGAGATATATGTACACTGACTGGTGCCTCTCAGTCCTTCTCTCTCAGGGAGGTATCTGTACACTGAGTGGTGTCTCTCAGTCCCTGTCTCTCAGGGAGATATATGTACACTGACTGGTGTCGCTCAGTCCCTCTCTCTCAGGGAGATATCTGTACACTGACTGGTGTCTCTCAGTCCCTCTCTCTCAGGGAGATATCTGTACACTGAGTGGTGTCTCTCAGTCCCTGTGTCTCAGGGAGATATATGTACACTGACTGGTGTCTCTCAGTCCCTCTCTCTCAGGGAGATATCTGTACACTGACTGGTGTCTCTCAGTCCCTCTCTCTCAGGGAGATATCTGTACACTGAGTGGTGTCTCTCAGTCCCTGTCTCTCAGGGAGATATCTGTACACTGACTGGTGTCTCTCAGTCCCTGTCTCTCAGGGAGATATCTGTACGCTGACTAGTGTCTCTCAGTCCCTCTCTCTCAGGGAGATATCTGTACACTGAGTGGTGTCTCTCAGTCCATCTCTCTCGGGGAGATATCTGTACACTGACTGGTGTCTCTCAGTGCCTGTCTCTCAGGGAGATATATGTACACAGACTGGTGTCTCTCAGTCCCTCTCTCAGGAAGGTATCTGTACACTGAGTGGTGTCTCTCAGTCCCTGTCTCTCAGGGAGATATATGTACACTGACTGGTGTCTCTCAGTCCTTGTCTCTCAGGGAGATATCTGTACGCTGAGTGGTGTCTCTCAGTCCCTCTCTCTCAGGGAGATATCTGTACACTGAGTGGTGTCTCTCAGTTCCTGTCTCTCAGGGAGATATCTGTAGACTGAATGGTGTCTCTCAGTCCCTGTCTCTCAGGGAGATACCTGTGCACTGAGTGGTGTCTCTCAGTCCCTGTCTCTCAGGGAGATATATGTACACTGACTGGTGTCTCTCAGTCCCTCTCTCTCAGGGAGATATCTGCACACTGACTGGTGTCTCTCAGTCCCTCTCTCTCAGGGAGATATCTGGACACTGAGTGGTGTCTCACAGCCCCTGTCTCTCAGGGAGATATCTGTACACTGACTGGTGTCTCTCAGTCCCTGTCTGTCAGGGAGATATCTATACACTGAGTGGTGTCTCTCAGTCCCTCTCCCTCAGGGAGATATCTGTACACTGACTGGTGTCTCTCAGTCCCTGTCTCTCAGGGAGATATCTGTACACTGAGTGGTGTCTCAGTCCCTGTCTCTCAGGGAGATATCTGTACACTGAGTGGTGTCTCTCAGTCCCTGTCTCTCAGGGAGATATCTGTACACTGAGTGGTGTCTCTCAGTCCCTCTCTCTCAGGGAGATATCTGTACACTGACTGGTGTCTCTCAGTCCCTGTCTCTCAGGGAGATATCTATACACTGAGTGGTGTCTCTCAGTCCCTGTCTCTCAGGGAGATATTTGTACACTGACTGGTGTCTCTCAGTCCCTCTCTCTCAGGGATATATCTGTACACTGACTGGTGTCTCTCAGTCCCTGTCTCTCAGGGAGATATCTATACACTGAGTGGTGTCTCTCAGTCCCTGTCTCTCAGGGAGATATCTGTACACTGACTGGTGTCTCTCAGTCCCTCTCTCTCAGGGAGATATCTGTACACTGACTGGTGTCTCTCAGTCCCTCTCTCTCAGGGAGATATCTGTGCACTGAGTGGTGTCTCACAGCCCCTGTCTCTCAGGGAGATATCTGTACACTGACTGGTGTCTCTCAGTCCCTGTCTCTCAGGGAGAAATCTGTACACTGAGTGGTGTCTCTCAGTCCCTCTCTCTCAGGGAGATATCTGTACACTGACTGGTGTCTCTCAGTCCCTATCTGTCAGGGAGATATCTGTACACTGAGTGGTGTCTCTCATTCCCTCTCTCTCAGGGAGATATCTGTACACTGAGTGGTGTCTCTCAGTCCCTGTCTCTCAGGGAGATATCTGTACACTGAGTGGTGTCTCTCAGTCCCTCTCTCTCAGGGAGATATCTGTACACTGACTGGTGTCTCTCAGTCGCTCTCTCTCAGGGAGATATCTGTACACTGAGTGGTGTCTCTCAGTCCCTGTCTCTCAGGGAGATATATGTACACTGACTGGTGTCTCTCAGTCCCTCTCTCTCAGGGAGGTATCTGTACACTGACTGGTGTCTCTCAGTCCCTGTCTCTCAGGGAGATATCTGTACACTGAGTGGTGTCTCTCAGTCCCTCTCTCTCAGGGAGATATCTGAACACTGAGTGGTGTCTCTCAGTCCCTGTGTCTCAGGGAGATATATGTACACTGACTGGTGTCTCTCAGTCCCTCTCTCTCAGGGAGGCATATGTACACTGAGTGGTGTCTCTCAGTCCCTTTCTCTCAGGGAGATATATGTACACTGACTGGTGTCTCTCAGTCCCTCTCTCTCAGGGAGATATCTGTACACTGACTGGTGTCTCTCAGTCCCTCTCTCTCAGGGAGATATCTGTACACTGAGTGGTTTCTCACAGCCCCTGTCTCTCAGGGAGATATCTGTACACTGACTGGTGTCTCTCAGTCCCTGTCTGTCAGGGAGATATCTATACACTGAGTGGTGTCTCTCAGTCCCTCTCTCTCAGGGAGATATCTGTACACTGACTGGTGTCTCTCAGTCCCTGTCTCTCAGGGAGATATCTGTACACTGAGTGGTGTCTCACAGTCCCTCTCTCTCAGGGAGATATCTGTACACTGACTGGTGTCTCTCAGTCCCTGTCTCTCAGGGAGATATCTGTACACTGAGTGGTGTCTCTCAGTCCCTCTCTCTCAGGGAGATATCTGTACACTGACTGGTGTCTCTCAGTCCCTGTCTCTCAGGGAGATATCTGTACACTGAGTGGTGTCTCACAGTACCTCTCTCTCAGGGAGATATCTGTACACTGACTGGTGTCTCTCAGTCCCTCTCTCTCAGGGAGATATCTGTACGCTGACTAGTGTCTCTCAGTCCCTCTCTCTCAGGGAGATATCTGTACACTGAGTGGTGTCTCTCAGTCCCTCTCTCTCAGGGAGATATCTGTACACTGACTGGTGTCTCTCAGTCCCTGTCACTCAGGGAGATATATGTACACTGAGTGGTGTCTCTCAGTCCCTCTCTCTCAGGGAGGTATCTGTACACTGAGTGGTGTCTCTCAGTCCCTGTCTCTCAGGGAGATATATGTACACTGACTGGTGTCTCTCAGTCCCTGTCTCTCAGGGAGATATCTGTACACTTAGTGGTGTCTCTCAGTCCCTCTCTCTCAGGGAGATATCTGCAGAATGAGTGGTGTCTCTCAGTCCCTGTCTCTCAGGGAGATATCTGTACAGTGAGTGGTGTCTCTCAGTCCCTGTCTCTCAGGGAGATATCTGTACACTGACTGGTGTCTCTCAGTCCCTGTCTCTCAGGGAGCTTTATGTACACTGAGTGGTGTCTCTCAGGGAGATATCTGTACACTGAGTGGTGTCTCTCAGTCCCTCTCTCTCAGGGAGATATCTGTACACTGAGTGGTGTCTCTCAGTCCCTCTCTCTCAGGGAGATATATGTACACTGACTGGTGCCTCTCAGTCCTTCTCTCTCAGGGAGGTATCTGTACACTGAGTGGTGTCTCTCAGTCCCTGTCTCTCAGGGAGATATATGTACACTGACTGGTGTCGCTCAGTCCCTCTCTCTCAGGGAGATATCTGTACACTGACTGGTGTCTCTCAGTCCCTCTCTCTCAGGGAGATATCTGTACACTGAGTGGTGTCTCTCAGTCCCTGTGTCTCAGGGAGATATATGTACACTGACTGGTGTCTCTCAGTCCCTCTCTCTCAGGGAGATATCTGTACACTGACTGGTGTCTCTCAGTCCCTCTCTCTCAGGGAGATATCTGTACACTGAGTGGTGTCTCTCAGTCCCTGTCTCTCAGGGAGATATCTGTACACTGACTGGTGTCTCTCAGTCCCTGTCTCTCAGGGAGATATCTGTACGCTGACTAGTGTCTCTCAGTCCCTCTCTCTCAGGGAGATATCTGTACACTGAGTGGTGTCTCTCAGTCCATCTCTCTCGGGGAGATATCTGTACACTGACTGGTGTCTCTCAGTGCCTGTCTCTCAGGGAGATATATGTACACAGACTGGTGTCTCTCAGTCCCTCTCTCAGGAAGGTATCTGTACACTGAGTGGTGTCTCTCAGTCCCTGTCTCTCAGGGAGATATATGTACACTGACTGGTGTCTCTCAGTCCTTGTCTCTCAGGGAGATATCTGTACGCTGAGTGGTGTCTCTCAGTCCCTCTCTCTCAGGGAGATATCTGTACACTGAGTGGTGTCTCTCAGTTCCTGTCTCTCAGGGAGATATCTGTAGACTGAATGGTGTCTCTCAGTCCCTGTCTCTCAGGGAGATACCTGTGCACTGAGTGGTGTCTCTCAGTCCCTGTCTCTCAGGGAGATATATGTACACTGACTGGTGTCTCTCAGTCCTTGTCTCTCAGGGAGATATCTGTACACTGAGTGGTGTCTCTCAGTCCCTCTCTCTCAGGGAGATATCTGTACACTGAGTGGTGTCTCTCAGTTCCTGTCTCTCAGGGAGATATCTGTACACTGAATGGTTTCTCTCAGTCCCTCTCTCTCAGGGAGATATCTGTATTCTGACTGGTGTCTCTCAGTCCCTGTCTCTCAGGGAGATATCTGTGCACTGAGTGGTGTCTCTCAGTCCCTGTCTCTCAGGGAGATATCTGTACACTGACTGGTGTCTCTCAGTCCCTCTCTCTCAGGGAGGTATCTGTACACTGAGTGGTGTCTCTCAGTCCCTCTCTCTCAGGGAGATATCTGTACACTGAGTGGTGTCTCACAGCCCCTGTCTCTCAGGGAGATATCTGTACACTGTCTGGTGTCTCTCAGTCCCTGTCTGTCAGGGAGATATCTATACACTGAGTGGTGTCTCTCAGTCTCTCTCTCTCAGGGAGATATATGTACACTGACTGGTGTCTCACATTCCCTCTCTCTCAGGGAGATATCTGTACACTGAGTGGTGTCTCTCAGTTCCTGTCTCTCAGGGAGATATCTGTAGACTGAATGGTGTCTCTCAGTCCCTCTCTCTCAGGGAGATATCTGTACTCTGACTGGTGTCTCTCAGTCCCTGTCTCTCAGGGAGATACCTGTGCACTGAGTGGTGTCTCTCAGTCCCTGTCTCTCAGGGAGATATATGTACACTGACTGGTGTCTCTCAGTCCTTGTCTCTCAGGGAGATATCTGTACACTGAGTGGTGTCTCTCAGTCCCTCTCTCTCAGGGAGGTATCTGTACACTGAGTGGTGTCTCTCAGTCCCTCTCTCTCAGGGAGATATCTGTACACTGAGTGGTGTCTCACAGCCCATGTCTCTCAGGGAGATATCTGTACACTGTCTGGTGTCTCTCAGTCCCTGTCTGTCAGGGAGATATCTGTACACTGAGTGGTGTCTCTCAGTCCCTCTCTCTCAGGGAGATATATGTACACTGACTGGTGTCTCACATTCCCTCTCTCTCAGGGAGATACCTGTACACTGACTGGTGTCTCTCAGTCCCTGTCTCTCAGGGAGCTTTATGTACACTGAGTGGTGTCTCTCAGGGAGATATCTGTACACTGACTGGTGTCTCACATTCCCTCTCTCTCAGGGAGATACCTGTACACTGACTGGTGTCTCTCAGTCCCTGTCTCTCAGGGAGCTTTATGTACACTGAGTGGTGTCTCTCAGTCCCTGTCTGTCAGGGAGATATCTATACGCTGACTAGTGTCTCTCAGTCCCTCTCTCTCAGCGAGATATCTGTACACTGAGTGGTGTCTCTCAGTCCCTCTCTCTCAGGGAGATATCTGTACACTGACTGGTGTCTCTCAGTCCCTGTCTCTCAGGGAGATATATGTACACTGACTGGTGTCTCTCAGTCCCTCTCACAGGGAGGTATCTGTGCACTGAGTGGTGTCTCTCAGTCCCTGTCTCTCAGGGAGATATATGTACACTGACTGGTGACTCTCAGTCCTTGTCTCTCAGGGAGATATCTGTACACTGAGTGGTGTCTCTCAGTCCATCTCTCTCAGGGAGATATCTGTACACTGAGTGGTGTCTCTCAGTTCCTGTCTCTCAGGGAGATATCTGTACACTGAATGGTGTCTCTCAGTCCCTCTCCCTCAGGGAGATATCTGTACACTGAGTGGTGTCTCACGGCCCCTGTCTCTCAGGGAGATATCTGTACACTGACTGGTGTCTCTCAGTCCCTGTCTCTCAGGGAGATATCTATACACTGAGTGGTGTCTCTCAGTCCCTCTCTCTCAGGGAGATATCTGTACACTGACTGTTGTCTCTCAGTCCCTGTCTCTCAGGGAGATATCTGTACACTGAGTGGTGTCTCTCAGTCCCTGTCTCTCAGGGAGATATCTGTACACTGCGTGGTGTCTCTCAGTACCTCTCTCTCAGGGAGATATCTGTACACTGACTGGTGTCTCTCAGTCCCTGTCTCTCAGGGAGATATCTGTACACTGAGTGGTGTCTCTCAGTCCCTCTCTCTCAGGGAGATATCTGTACACTGACTGGTGTCTCACAGTCCCTCTCTCTCAAGGAGATATCTGTACACTGAGTGGTGTCTCTCAGTCCCTCTCTCTCAGGGAGGTATCTGTACACTGACTGGTGTCTCTCAGTCCCTGTCTCTCAGGGAGATATCTGTACACTGAGTGGTGTCTCTCAGTCCCTCTCTCTCAGGGAGATATCTGAACACTGAGTGGTGTCTCTCAGTCCCTCTCTCTCAGGGAGATATATGTACACTGACTGGTGTCTCTCAGTCCCTCTCTCTCAGGGAGATATCTGTACACTGAGTGGTGTCTCACAGCCCGTCTCTCAGGGAGATATCTGTACACTGTCTGGTGTCTCTCAGTCCCTGTCTGTCAGGGAGATATCTATACACTGAGTGGTGTCTCTCAGTCCCTCTCTCTCAGGGAGATATCTGTACACTGACTGGTGTCTCACAGACCCTCTGTCTCAGGGAGATAACTGTACACTGACTGGTGTCTCTCAGTCCCTGTCTCTCAGGGAGCTTTATGTACACTGAGTGGTGTCTCTCAGGGAGATATCTGTACACTGACTGGTGTCTCTCAGTCCCTGTCTCTCAGGGAGCTTTATGTACACTGACTGGTGTCTCACAGTCCCTCTCTCTCAGGGAGATATCTGTACACTGACTGGTGTCTCTCAGTCCCTGTCTCTCAGGGAGATATCTGTACACTGAGTGGTGTCTCTCAGTCCCTCTCTCTCAGGGAGATATCTGTACACTGACTGGTGTCTTTCAGTCCCTGTCTCTCAGGGAGATATCTATGCACTGAGTGGTGTCTCTCAGTCCCTGTCTCTCAGGGAGATATCTGTACACTGACTGGTGTCTCTCAGTCCCTCTCTCTCAGGGAGATATCTGTACGCTGACTCGTGTCTCTCAGTCCCTCTCTCTCAGCGAGATATCTGTACACTGAGTGGTGTCTCTCAGTCCCTCTCTCTCAGGGAGATATCTGTACACTGACTGGTGTCTCTCAGTCCCTGTCTCTCAGGGAGATATATGTACACTGACTGGTGTCTCTCAGACCCTCTCACAGGGAGGTATCTGTGCACTGACTGGTGTCTCTCAGTCCCTGTCTCTCAGGGAGCTTTATGTACACTGAGTGGTGTCTCTCAGTCCCTGTCTGTCAGGGAGATATCTATACACTGAGTGGTGTCTCTCAGTCCCTGTCTCTCAGGGAGATATCTTTGCACTGAGTGGTGTCTCTCAGTCCCTGTCTCTCAGGGAGCTTTATGTACACTGAGTGGTGTCTCTCAGTCCCTGTCTGTCAGGGAGATATCTATACACTGAGTGGTGTCTCTCAGTCCCTCTCACAGGGAGGTATCTGTGCACTGACTGGTGTCTCTCAGTCCCTGTCTCTCAGGGAGCTTTATGTACACTGAGTGGTGTCTCTCAGTCCCTGTCTGTCAGGGAGATATCTATACACTGAGTGGTGTCTCTCAGTCCCTCTCTCTCAGGGAGATATCTGTACACTGACTGGTGTCTCTCAGTCCCTGTCTCTCAGGGAGATATATGTACACTGACTGGTGTCTCTCAGTCCCTCTCACAGGGAGGTATCTGTGCACTGAGTGGTGTCTCTCAGTCCCTGTCTCTCAGGGAGATATATGTACACTGACTGGTGACTCTCAGTCCTTGTCTCTCAGGGAGATATCTGTACACTGAGTGGTGTCTCTCAGTCCATCTCTCTCAGGGAGATATCTGTACACTGAGTGGTGTCTCTCAGTTCCTGTCTCTCAGGGAGATATCTGTACACTGAATGGTGTCTCTCAGTCCCTCTCTCTCAGGGAGATATCTGTACTCTGACTGGTGTCTCTCAGTCCCTGTCTCTCAGGGAGATATCTTTGCACTGAGTGGTGTCTCTCAGTCCCTCTCTCTCAGGGAGATATCTGTACACTGACTGGTGTCTCTCAGTCCCTCTCTCTCAGGGAGGTATCTGTACACTGAGTGGTGTCTCTCAGTCCCTGTCTCTCAGGGACATATATGTACACTGACTGGTGTCTCTCAGTCCCTGTCTCTCAGGGAGATATCTGGACACTGAGTGGTGTCTCTCAGTCCCTCTCTCTCAGGGAGATATCTGAACACTGAGTGGTGTCTCTCAGTCCCTCTCTCTCAGGGAGATATATGTAGACTGACTGGTGCCTCTCAGTCCCTCTCTCTCAGGGAGGTATCTGTACACTGAGTGGTGTCTCTCAGTCCCTGTCTCTCAGGGAGATATATGTACACTGACTGGTGTCTCTCAGTCCCTCTCTCTCAGGGAGATATCTGTACACTGACTGGTGTCTCTCAGTCCCTATCGCTCAGGGAGATATCTGTACACTGAGTGGTGTCTCACAGCCCCTGTCTCTCAGGGAGATATCTGTACACTGACTGGTGTCTCTCAGTCCCTGTCTGTCAGGGAGATATCTATACACTGAGTGGTGTCTCTCAGTCCGTCTCTCTCAGGGAGATATCTGTATACTGAGTGGTGTCTCACAGTCCCTCTCTCTCAGGGAGATATCTGTACACTGACTGGTGTCTCTCAGTCCCTGTCTCTCAGGGAGATATCTGTACGCTGACTGGTGTCTCTCAGTCCCTCTCTCTCAGGGAGATATCTGTACACTGAATGGTGTCTCTCAGTCCCTGTCTCTCAGGGAGATATCTGTACGCTGACTGGTATCTCTCAGTCCCTCTCTCTCAGGGAGGTATCTGTACACTGAGTGGTGTCTCACAGTCCCTCTCTCTCAGGGAGATATCTGTACACTGAGTGGTGTCTCTCAGTCCCTCTCACTCAGGGAGATATATGTACACTGACTGGTATCTCTCAGTCCCTCTCTCTCAGGGAGGTATCTGTACACTGAGTGGTGTCTCTCATTCCCTCTCTCTCAGGGAGGTATCTGTACACTGAGTGGTGTCTCACAGTCCCTCTCTCTCAGGGAGATATCTGTACACTGAGTGGTGTCTCTCAGTCCCTCTCACTCAGGGAGATATATGTACACTGACTGGTGTCTCTCAGTCCCTGTCTCTCAGGGAGATATCTGTATACTGAGTGGTGTCTCACAGTCCCTCTCTCTCAGGGAGATATCTGTACACAGACTGGTGTCTCTCAGTCCTTGTCTCTCAGGGAGATATCTGTGCGCTGACTGGTGTCTCTCAGTCCCTCTCTCTCAGGGAGATATCTGTACACTGAGTGGTGTCTCTCAGTCTCTGTCTCTCAGGGAGATATCTGTACACTGAGTGGTGTCTCACAGTCCCTCTCTCTCAGGGAGATATCTGTACACTGACTGGTGTCTCTCAGTCCCTCTCTCTCAGGGAGATATCTGTACACTGACGGGTGTCTCTCAGTCCCTCTCTCTCAGGGAGATATATGTACACTGACTGGTGTCTCTCAGTCCCTCTCTCTCAGGGAGGTATCTGTACACTGAGTGGTGTCTCTCAGTCCCTGTCTCTCAGGGAGATATATGTACACTGACTGGTGTCTCTCAGACCCTGTCTCTCAGGGAGATATCTGTACACTGAGTGGTGTCTCTCAGTCCCTCTCTCTCAGGGAGATATATGTACACTGACTGGTATCTCTCAGTCCCTCTCTCTCAGGGAGGTATCTGTACACTGAATGGTGTCTCTCATTCCCTGTCTCTCAGGGAGATATATGTACACTGACTGGTGTCTCTCAGTCCCTGTCTCTCAGGGAGATATCTGTACACTGAGTGGTGTCTCTCAGTCCCTCTCTCTCAGGGAGATATCTGTACACTGACTGGTGTCTCACAGTCCCTCTCTCTCAGAGAGATATCTGTACACTGAGTGGTGTCTCTCAGTCCCTCTCTCTCAGGGAGATATCTGTACACTGAGTGGTGTCTCTCAGTCCCTGTCTCTCAGGGAGATATATGTACACTGACTGGTGTCTCTCAGTCCCTCTCTCTCAGGGAGGTATCTGTACACTGACTGGTGTATCTCAGTCCCTGTCTCTCAGGGAGATATCTGTACACTGAGTGGTGTATCTCAGTCCCTCTCTCTCAGGGAGATATCTGAACACTGAGTGGTGTCTCTCAGTCCCTCTCTCTCAGGGAGATATATGCACACTGACTGGTGCCTCTCAGTCCCTCTCTCTCAGGGAGGTATCTGTACACTGAGTGGTGTCTCTCAGTCCCTGTCTCTCAGGGAGATATTTGTACACTGACTGGTGTTTCTCAGTCCCTCTATCTCAGGGAGATATCTGTACACTGACTGGTGTCTCTCAGTCCCTCTCTCTCAGGGAGATATCTGTACACTGAGTGGTGTCTCACAGCCCCTGTCTCTCAGGGAGATATCTGTACACTGACTGGTGTCTCTCAGTCCCTGTCTGTCAGGGAGATATCTATACACTGAGTGGTGTCTCTCAGTCCCTCTCTCTCAGGGAGATATCTGTACACTGACTGGTGTCTCTCAGTCCCACTCTCTCAGGGAGATATATGTACACTGACTGGTGTCTCTCAGTCCCTCTCTCTCAGGGAGGTATCTGTGCACTGAGTGGTGTCTCTCAGTCCCTGTCTCTCAGGGAGCTTTATGTACACTGAGTGGTGTCTCTCAGTCCCTCTCTCTCAGGGAGATATCTGTACACTGACTGGTGTCTCTCAGTCCCTGTCTCTCAGGGAGATATCTGTACACTGAGTGGTGTCTCTCAGTCCCTCTCTCTCAGGGAGATATCTGTACACTGACTGGTGTCTCTCAGTCCCTGTCTCTCAGGGAGATATCTGTACACTGAGTGGTGTCTCTCAGTCCCTCTCTCTCAAGGAGATATCTGTACACTGAGTGGTGTCTCTCAGTCCCTGTCTCTCAGGGAGATATATGTACACTGACTGGTGTCTCTCAGTCGTTCTCTCTCAGGGAGGTATCTGTACACTGACTGGTGTCTCTCAGTCCCTGTCTGTCAGGGAGATATCTATACACTGAGTGGTGTCTCTCAGTCCGTCTCTCTCAGGGAGATATCTGTACACTGACTGGTGTCTCTCAGTCCCTGTCTCTCAGGGAGATATCTGTACACTGACTGGTGTCTCACAGCCCCTGTCTCTCAGGGAGATATCTGTACACTGACTGGTGTCTCTCAGTCCCTGTCTGTCAGGGAGATATCTATACACTGAGTGGTGTCTCTCAGTCCCTCTCTCTCAGGGAGATATCCGTACACTGACTGGTGTCTCTCAGTCCCTCTCTCTCAGGGAGATATATGTACACTGACTGGTGTCTCTCAGTCCCTCTCTCTCAGGGAGGTATCTGTACACTGAGTGGTGTCTCTCAGTCCCTGTCTCTCAGGGAGATATATGCGCACTGACTGGTGTCTCTCAGTCCCTGTCTCTCAGGGAGATATCTGTGCGCTGACTGGTGTCTCTCAGTCCCTCTCTCTCAGGGAGATATCTGTACACTGAGTGGTGTCTCTCAGTCTCTGTCTCTCAGGGAGATATCTGTACACTGAGTGGTGTCTCACAGTCCCTCTCTCTCAGGGAGATATCTGTACACTGACTGGTGTCTCTCAGTCCCTCTCTCTCAGGGAGATATCTGTACACTGACGGGTGTCTCTCACTCCCTCTCTCTCAGGGAGATATATGTACACTGACTGGTGTCTCTCAGTCCCTCTCTCTCAGGGAGGTATCTGTACACTGAGTGGTGTCTCTCAGTCCCTGTCTCTCAGGGAGATATATGTACACTGACTGGTGTCTCTCAGACCCTGTCTCTCAGGGAGATATCTGTACACTGAGTGGTGTCTCTCAGTCCCTCTCTCTCAGGGAGATATATGTACACTGACTGGTATCTCTCAGTCCCTCTCTCTCAGGGAGGTATCTGTACACTGAGTGGTGTCTCTCATTCCCTGTCTCTCAGGGAGATATATGTACACTGACTGGTGTCTCTCAGTCCCTGTCTCTCAGGGAGATATCTGTACACTGAGTGGTGTCTCTCAGTCCCTCTCTCTCAGGGAGATATATGTACACTGACTGGTATCTCTCAGTCCCTCTCTCTCAGGGAGGTATCTGTACACTGAGTGGTGTCTCTCATTCCCTGTCTCTCAGGGAGATATATGTACACTGACTGGTGTCTCTCAGTCCCTCTCTCTCAGGGAGATATCTGTACACTGACTGGTGTCTCACAGTCCCTCTCTCTCAGAGAGATATCTGTACACTGAGTGGTGTCTCTCAGTCCCTCTCTCTTAGGGAGATATCTGTACACTGAGTGGTGTCTCTCAGTCCCTGTCTCTCAGGGAGATATATGTACACTGACTGGTGTCTCTCAGTCCCTCTCTCTCAGGGAGGTATCTGTACACTGACTGGTGTATCTCAGTCCCTGTCTCTCAGGGAGATATCTGTACACTGAGTGGTGTCTCTCAGTCCCTCTCTCTCAGGGAGATATCTGAACACTGAGTGGTGTCTCTCAGTCCCTCTCTCTCAGGGAGATATATGCACACTGACTGGTGCCTCTCAGTCCCTCTCTCTCAGGGAGGTATCTGTACACTGAGTGGTGTCTCTCAGTCCCTGTCTCTCAGGGAGATATTTGTACACTGACTGGTGTTTCTCAGTCCCTCTATCTCAGGGAGATATCTGTACACTGACTGGTGTCTCTCAGTCCCTCTCTCTCAGGGAGATATCTGTACACTGAGTGGTGTCTCACAGCCCCTGTCTCTCAGGGAGATATCTGTACACTGACTGGTGTCTCTCAGTCCCTGTCTGTCAGGGAGATATCTATACACTGAGTGGTGTCTCTCAGTCCCTCTCTCTCAGGGAGATATCTGTACACTGACTGGTGTCTCTCAGTCCCACTCTCTCAGGGAGATATATGTACACTGACTGGTGTCTCTCAGTCCCTCTCTCTCAGGGAGGTATCTGTGCACTGAGTGGTGTCTCTCAGTCCCTGTCTCTCAGGGAGATATATGTACACTGACTGGTGTCTCTCAGTCCCTGTCTCTCAGGGAGATATCTGTACACTGAGTGGTGTCTCTCAGTCCCTCTCTCTCAGGGAGATATCTGTACTCTGACTGGTGTCTCTCAGTCCCTGTCTCTGAGGGAGATATATGTACACTGACTGGTGTCTCTCAGTCCCTGTCTCTCAGGGAGATATCTGTACACTGAGTGGTGTCTCTCAGTCCCTCTCTCTCAGGGAGATATCTGTACTCTGTCTGGTGTCTCTCAGTCCCTGTCTGTCAGGGAAATATCTATACACTGAGTGGTGTCACTCAGTCCCTCTCTCTCAGGGAGATATCTGTACACTGACTGGTGTCTCACAGTCCCTCTCTCTCAGGGAGATATCTGTACACTGACTGGTGTCTCTCAGTCCCTGTCTCTCAGGGAGCTTTATGTACACTGAGTGGTGTCTCTCAGGGAGATATCTGTACACTGACTGGTGTCTCTCAGTCCCTGTCTCTCAGGGAGCTTTATGTACACTGAGTGGTGTCTCTCAGTCCCTCTCTCTCAGGGAGATATCTGTACACTGACTGGTGTCTCTCAGTCCCTGTCTCTCAGGGAGATATCTGTACACTGAGTGGTGTCTCTCAGTCCCTCTCTCTCAGGGAGATATCTGTACACTGACTGGTGTCTCTCAGTCCCTGTCTCTCAGGGAGATATCTGTACACTGAGTGGTGTCTCTCAGTCCCTCTCTCTCAAGGAGATATCTGTACACTGAGTGGTGTCTCTCAGTCCCTGTCTCTCAGGGAGATATATGTACACTGACTGGTGTCTCTCAGTCGTTCTCTCTCAGGGAGGTATCTGTACACTGACTGGTGTCTCTCAGTCCCTGTCTGTCAGGGAGATATCTATACACTGAGTGGTGTCTCTCAGTCCGTCTCTCTCAGGGAGATATCTGTACACTGACTGGTGTCTCTCAGTCCCTGTCTCTCAGGGAGATATCTGTACACTGACTGGTGTCTCACAGCCCCTGTCTCTCAGGGAGATATCTGTACACTGACTGGTGTCTCTCAGTCCCTGTCTGTCAGGGAGATATCTATACACTGAGTGGTGTCTCTCAGTCCCTCTCTCTCAGGGAGATATCCGTACACTGACTGGTGTCTCTCAGTCCCTCTCTCTCAGGGAGATATATGTACACTGACTGGTGTCTCTCAGTCCCTCTCTCTCAGGGAGGTATCTGTACACTGAGTGGTGTCTCTCAGTCCCTGTCTCTCAGGGAGATATATGCGCACTGACTGGTGTCTCTCAGTCCCTGTCTCTCAGGGAGATATCTGTACAGTGATTGGTGTCTCTCAGTCCCTCTCTCTCAGGGAGATATCTGTACTCTGACTGGTGTCTCTCAGTCCCTGTCTCTCAGGGAGATATCTGTACACTGAGTGGTGTCTCTCAGTCCCTCTCTCTCAGGGAGATATCTGTACACTGACTGGTGTCTCTCAGTCCCTCTCTCTAAGGGAGGTATCTGTACACTGAGTGGTGTCTCTCAGTCCCTGTCTCTCAGGGAGATATCTGTACACTGACTGGTGTCTCTCAGTCCCTGTCTCTCAGTGAGCTTTATGTACACTGAGTGGTGTCTCTCAGGGAGATATCTGTACACTGAGTGGTGTCTCTCAGTCCCTCTCTCTCAGGGAGATATCTGTACACTGACTGGTGTCTCTCAGCCCCTCTCTCTCAGGGAGATATCTGTGCACTGAGTGGTGTCTCACAGTCCCTCTCTCTCAGGGAGATATCTGTACACTGAGTGGTGTCTCTCAGTCCCTCTCTCTCAGGGAGATATCTGTACACTGACTGGTGTCTCTCAGTCCCTCTCTCTCAGGGAGGTATCTGTACACTGAGTGGTGTCTCTCAGTCCCTGTCTCTCAGGGAGATATTTGTACACTGACTGGTGTCTCTCAGTCCCTCTCTCTCAGGGAGATATCTGTACACTGACTGGTGTCTCTCAGTCCCTCACTCTCAGGGAGATATCTGTACACTGACTGGTGTCTCACAGCCCCTGTCTCTCAGGGAGATATCTGTACACTGACTGTTGTCTCTCAGTCCCTGTCTGTCAGGGAGATATCTATACACTGAGTGGTGTCTCTCAGTCCCTCTCTCTCAGGGAGATATCTTTACACTGACTGGTGTCTCTCAGTCCCTCTCTCTCAGGGAGATATATGTACACTGACTGGTGTCTCTCAGTCCCTCTCTCTCAGGGAGATATCTGTACACTGACTGGTGTCTCTCAGTCCCACTCTCTCAGGGAGATATATGTACACTGACTGGTGTCTCTCAGTCCCTCTCTCTCAGGGAGGTATCTGTACACTGAGTGCTGTCTCTCAGTCCCTGTCTCTCAGGGAGATATATGTACACTGACTGGTGTCTCTCAGTCCCTGTCTCTCAGGGAGATATCTGTACACTCAGTGGTGTCTCTCAGTCCCTCTCTCTCAGGGAGATATCTGTACTCTGACTGGTGTCTCTCAGTCCCTGTCTCTGAGGGAGATATCTGTACACTGACTGGTGTCTCTCAGTCCCACTCTCTCAGGGAGATATATGTACACTGACTGGTGTCTCTCAGTCCCTCTCTCTCAGGGAGGTATCTGTACACTGAGTGCTGTCTCTCAGTCCCTGTCTCTCAGGGAGATATATGTACACTGACTGGTGTCTCTCAGTCCCTGTCTCTCAGGGAGATATCTGTACACTCAGTGGTGTCTCTCAGTCCCTCTCTCTCAGGGAGATATCTGTACTCTGACTGGTGTCTCTCAGTCCCACTCTCTCAGGGAGATATATGTACACTGACTGGTGTCTCTCAGTCCCTCTCTCTCAGGGAGATATCTGTACACTGACTGGTGTCTCTCAGTCCCTCGCTCTCAGGGAGATATCTGTACACTGACTGGTGTCTCACAGCCCCTGTCTCTCAGGGAGATATCTGTACACTGACTGTTGTCTCTCAGTCCCTGTCTGTCAGGGAGATATCTATACACTGAGTGGTGTCTCTCAGTCCCTCTCTCTCAGGGAGATATCTTTACACTGACTGGTGTCTCTCAGTCCCTCTCTCTCCGGGAGATATATGTACACTGACTGGTGTCTCTCAGTCCCTCTCTCTCAGGGAGATATCTGTACACTGACTGGTGTCTCTCAGTCCCACTCTCTCAGGGAGATATATGTACACTGACTGGTGTCTCTCAGTCCCTCTCTCTCAGGGAGGTATCTGTACACTGAGTGCTGTCTCTCAGTCCCTGTCTCTCAGGGAGATATATGTACACTGACTGGTGTCTCTCAGTCCCTGTCTCTCAGGGAGATATCTGTACACTCAGTGGTGTCTCTCAGTCCCTCTCTCTCAGGGAGATATCTGTACTCTGACTGGTGTCTCTCAGTCCCTGTCTCTGAGGGAGATATCTGTACACTGACTGGTGTCTCTCAGTCCCACTCTCTCAGGGAGATATATGTACACTGACTGGTGTCTCTCAGTCCCTCTCTCTCAGGGAGGTATCTGTACACTGAGTGCTGTCTCTCAGTCCCTGTCTCTCAGGGAGATATATGTACACTGACTGGTGTCTCTCAGTCCCTGTCTCTCAGGGAGATATCTGTACACTCAGTGGTGTCTCTCAGTCCCTCTCTCTCAGGGAGATATCTGTACTCTGACTGGTGTCTCTCAGTCCCTGTCTCTGAGGGAGATATCTGTACACTGAGTGGTGTCTCTCAGTCCCTCTCTCTCAGGGAGATATCTGTACACTGACTGGTGTCTCTCAGTCCCTCTCTCTCAGGGAGATATCTGTACACTGAGTGGTGTCTCTCAGTCGCTCTCTCTCAGGGAGATATCTGTACTCTGTCTGGTGTCTCTCAGTCCCTGTCTGTCAGGGAAATATCTATACACTGAGTGGTGTCACTCAGTCCCTCTCTCTCAGGGAGATATCTGTACACTGACTGGTGTCTCACAGTCCCTCTCTCTCAGGGAGATATCTGTACACTGACTGGTGTCTCTCAGTCCCTGTCTCTCAGGGAGCTTTATGAACACTGAGTGGTGTCTCTCAGGGAGATATCTGTACACTGACTGGTGTCTCTCAGTCCCTGTCTCTCAGGGAGCTTTATGTACACTGAGTGGTGTCTCTCAGTCCCTCTCTCTCAGGGAGATATCTGTACACTGACTGGTGTCTCTCAGTCCCTGTCTCTCAGGGAGATATCTGTACACTGACTGGTGTCTCTCAGTCCCTGTCTCTCAGGGAGATATCTGTACACTGACTGGTGTCTCACAGCCCCTGTCTCTCAGGGAGATATCTGTACACTGACTGGTGTCTCTCAGTCCCTGTCTGTCAGGGAGATATCTATACACTGAGTGGTGTCTCTCAGTCCCTCTCTCTCAGGGAGATATCCGTACACTGACTGGTGTCTCTCAGTCCCTCTCTCTCAGGGAGATATATGTACACTGACTGGTGTCTCTCAGTCCCTCTCTCTCAGGGAGGTATCTGTACACTGAGTGGTGTCTCTCAGTCCCTGTCTCTCAGGGAGATATATGCGCACTGACTGGTGTCTCTCAGTCCCTGTCTCTCAGGGAGATATCTGTACAGTGATTGGTGTCTCTCAGTCCCTCTCTCTCAGGGAGATATCTGTACTCTGACTGGTGTCTCTCAGTCCCTGTCTCTCAGGGAGATATCTGTACACTGAGTGGTGTCTCTCAGTCCCTCTCTCTCAGGGAGATATCTGTACACTGACTGGTGTCTCTCAGTCCCTCTCTCTAAGGGAGGTATCTGTACACTGAGTGGTGTCTCTCAGTCCCTGTCTCTCAGGGAGATATCTGTACACTGACTGGTGTCTCTCAGTCCCTGTCTCTCAGTGAGCTTTATGTACACTGAGTGGTGTCTCTCAGGGAGATATCTGTACACTGAGTGGTGTCTCTCAGTCCCTCTCTCTCAGGGAGATATCTGTACACTGACTGGTGTCTCTCAGCCCCTCTCTCTCAGGGAGATATCTGTACACTGAGTGGTGTCTCTCAGTCCCTGTCTCTCAGGGAGATATTTGTACACTGACTGGTGTCTCTCAGTCCCTCTCTCTCAGGGAGATATCTGTACACTGACTGGTGTCTCTCAGTCCCTCGCTCTCAGGGAGATATCTGTACACTGACTGGTGTCTCACAGCCCCTGTCTCTCAGGGAGATATCTGTACACTGACTGGTGTCTCTCAGTCCCTGTCTGTCAGGGAGATATCTATACACTGAGTGGTGTCTCTCAGTCCCTCTCTCTCAGGGAGATATCTGTACACTGACTGGTGTCTCTCAGTCCCTCTCTCTCAGGGAGATATCTGTACACTGACTGGTGTCTCTCAGTCCCTCTCTCTCCGGGAGATATCTGTACTCTGAGTGGTGTCTCTCAGTCCCTGTCTCTCAGGGAGATATATGTACACTGACTGGTGTCTCTCAGTCCCTCTCTCTCAGGGAGGTATCTGTACACTGACTGGTGTCTCTCAGTCCCTGTCTCTCAGGGAGATATCTGTACACTGAGTGGTGTCTCTCAGTCCCTCTCTCTCAGGGAGATATCTGAACACTGAGTGGTGTCTCTCAGTCCCTCTCTCTCAGGGAGATATATGTACACTGACTGGTGCCTCTCAGTCCCTCTCTCTCAGGGAGGTATCTGTGCACTGAGTGGTGTCTCTCAGTCCCTGTCTCTCAGGGAGATATATGTACACTGACTGGTGTCTCTCAGTCCCTGTCTCTCAGGGAGATATCTGTACACTGAGTGGTGTCTCTCAGTCCCTCTCTCTCAGGGAGATATCTGTACTCTGACTGGTGTCTCTCAGTCCCTGTCTCTGAGGGAGATATATGTACACTGACTGGTGTCTCTCAGTCCCTGTCTCTCAGGGAGATATCTGTACACTGAGTGGTGTCTCTCAGTCCCTCTCTCTCAGGGAGATATCTGTACTCTGTCTGGTGTCTCTCAGTCCCTGTCTGTCAGGGAAATATCTATACACTGAGTGGTGTCACTCAGTCCCTCTCTCTCAGGGAGATATCTGTACACTGACTGGTGTCTCACAGTCCCTCTCTCTCAGGGAGATATCTGTACACTGACTGGTGTCTCTCAGTCCCTGTCTCTCAGGGAGCTTTATGTACACTGAGTGGTGTCTCTCAGGGAGATATCTGTACACTGACTGGTGTCTCTCAGTCCCTGTCTCTCAGGGAGCTTTATGTACACTGAGTGGTGTCTCTCAGTCCCTCTCTCTCAGGGAGATATCTGTACACTGACTGGTGTCTCTCAGTCCCTGTCTCTCAGGGAGATATCTGTACACTGAGTGGTGTCTCTCAGTCCCTCTCTCTCAGGGAGATATCTGTACACTGACTGGTGTCTCTCAGTCCCTGTCTCTCAGGGAGATATCTGTACACTGAGTGGTGTCTCTCAGTCCCTCTCTCTCAAGGAGATATCTGTACACTGACTGGTGTCTCTCAGTCCCTGTCTCTCAGGGAGATATCTGTACAGTGATTGGTGTCTCTCAGTCCCTCTCTCTCAGGGAGATATCTGTACTCTGACTGGTGTCTCTCAGTCCCTGTCTCTCAGGGAGATATCTATACTCTGAGTGGTGTCTCTCAGTCCCTGTCTGTCAGGGAGATATCTATACACTGAGTGGTGTCTCTCAGTCCCTCTCTCTCAGGGAGATATCCGTACACTGACTGGTGTCTCTCAGTCCCTCTCTCTCAGGGAGATATATGTACACTGACTGGTGTCTCTCAGTCCCTCTCTCTCAGGGAGGTATCTGTACACTGAGTGGTGTCTCTCAGTCCCTGTCTCTCAGGGAGATATATGCGCACTGACTGGTGTCTCTCAGTCCCTGTCTCTCAGGGAGATATCTGTACAGTGATTGGTTTCTCTCAGTCCCTCTCTCTCAGGGAGATATCTGTACTCTGACTGGTGTCTCTCAGTCCCTGTCTCTCAGGGAGATATCTGTACACTGAGTGGTGTCTCTCAGTCCCTCTCTCTCAGGGAGATATCTGTACACTGACTGGTGTCTCTCAGTCCCTCTCTCTAAGGGAGGTATCTGTACACTGAGTGGTGTCTCTCAGTCCCTGTCTCTCAGGGAGATATCTGTACACTGACTGGTGTCTCTCAGTCCCTGTCTCTCAGTGAGCTTTATGTACACTGAGTGGTGTCTCTCAGGGAGATATCTGTACACTGAGTGGTGTCTCTCAGTCCCTCTCTCTCAGGGAGATATCTGTACACTGACTGGTGTCTCTCAGCCCCTCTCTCTCAGGGAGATATCTGTACACTGAGTGGTGTCTCACAGTCCCTCTCTCTCAGGGAGATATCTGTACACTGAGTGGTGTCTCTCAGTCCCTCTCTCTCAGGGAGATATCTGTACACTGACTGGTGTCTCTCAGTCCCTCTCTCTCAGGGAGGTATCTGTACACTGAGTGGTGTCTCTCAGTCCCTGTCTCTCAGGGAGATATTTGTACACTGACTGGTGTCTCTCAGTCCCTCTCTCTCAGGGAGATATCTGTACACTGACTGGTGTCTCTCAGTCCCTCACTCTCAGGGAGATATCTGTACACTGACTGGTGTCTCACAGCCCCTGTCTCTCAGGGAGATATCTGTACACTGACTGTTGTCTCTCAGTCCCTGTCTGTCAGGGAGATATCTATACACTGAGTGGTGTCTCTCAGTCCCTCTCTCTCAGGGAGATATCTTTACACTGACTGGTGTCTCTCAGTCCCTCTCTCTCAGGGAGATATATGTACACTGACTGGTGTCTCTCAGTCCCTCTCTCTCAGGGAGATATCTGTACACTGACTGGTGTCTCTCAGTCCCACTCTCTCAGGGAGATATATGTACACTGACTGGTGTCTCTCAGTCCCTCTCTCTCAGGGAGGTATCTGTACACTGAGTGCTGTCTCTCAGTCCCTGTCTCTCAGGGAGATATATGTACACTGACTGGTGTCTCTCAGTCCCTGTCTCTCAGGGAGATATCTGTACACTCAGTGGTGTCTCTCAGTCCCTCTCTCTCAGGGAGATATCTGTACTCTGACTGGTGTCTCTCAGTCCCTGTCTCTGAGGGAGATATCTGTACACTGACTGGTGTCTCTCAGTCCCACTCTCTCAGGGAGATATATGTACACTGACTGGTGTCTCTCAGTCCCTCGCTCTCAGGGAGGTATCTGTACACTGAGTGCTGTCTCTCAGTCCCTGTCTCTCAGGGAGATATATGTACACTGACTGGTGTCTCTCAGTCCCTGTCTCTCAGGGAGATATCTGTACACTCAGTGGTGTCTCTCAGTCCCTCTCTCTCAGGGAGATATCTGTACTCTGACTGGTGTCTCTCAGTCCCACTCTCTCAGGGAGATATATGTACACTGACTGGTGTCTCTCAGTCCCTCTCTCTCAGGGAGATATCTGTACACTGACTGGTGTCTCTCAGTCCCTCGCTCTCAGGGAGATATCTGTACACTGACTGGTGTCTCACAGCCCCTGTCTCTCAGGGAGATATCTGTACACTGACTGTTGTCTCTCAGTCCCTGTCTGTCAGGGAGATATCTATACACTGAGTGGTGTCTCTCAGTCCCTCTCTCTCAGGGAGATATCTTTACACTGACTGGTGTCTCTCAGTACCTCTCTCTCAGGGAGATATATGTACACTGACTGGTGTCTCTCAGTCCCTCTCTCTCAGGGAGATATCTGTACACTGACTGGTGTCTCTCAGTCCCACTCTCTCAGGGAGATATATGTACACTGACTGGTGTCTCTCAGTCCCTCTCTCTCAGGGAGGTATCTGTACACTGAGTGCTGTCTCTCAGTCCCTGTCTCTCAGGGAGATATATGTACACTGACTGGTGTCTCTCAGTCCCTGTCTCTCAGGGAGATATCTGTACACTCAGTGGTGTCTCTCAGTCCCTCTCTCTCAGGGAGATATCTGTACTCTGACTGGTGTCTCTCAGTCCCTGTCTCTGAGGGAGATATCTGTACACTGACTGGTGTCTCTCAGTCCCACTCTCTCAGGGAGATATATGTACACTGACTGGTGTCTCTCAGTCCCTCTCTCTCAGGGAGGTATCTGTACACTGAGTGCTGTCTCTCAGTCCCTGTCTCTCAGGGAGATATATGTACACTGACTGGTGTCTCTCAGTCCCTGTCTCTCAGGGAGATATCTGTACACTCAGTGGTGTCTCTCAGTCCCTCTCTCTCAGGGAGATATCTGTACTCTGACTGGTGTCTCTCAGTCCCTGTCTCTGAGGGAGATATCTGTACACTGAGTGGTGTCTCTCAGTCCCTCTCTCTCAGGGAGATATCTGTACACTGACTGGTGTCTCTCAGTCCCTCTCTCTCAGGGAGATATCTGTACACTGAGTGGTGTCTCTCAGTCGCTCTCTCTCAGGGAGATATCTGTACTCTGTCTGGTGTCTCTCAGTCCCTGTCTGTCAGGGAAATATCTATACACTGAGTGGTGTCACTCAGTCCCTCTCTCTCAGGGAGATATCTGTACACTGACTGGTGTCTCACAGTCCCTCTCTCTCAGGGAGATATCTGTACACTGACTGGTGTCTCTCAGTCCCTGTCTCTCAGGGAGCTTTATGAACACTGAGTGGTGTCTCTCAGGGAGATATCTGTACACTGACTGGTGTCTCTCAGTCCCTGTCTCTCAGGGAGCTTTATGTACACTGAGTGGTGTCTCTCAGTCCCTCTCTCTCAGGGAGATATCTGTACACTGACTGGTGTCTCTCAGTCCCTGTCTCTCAGGGAGATATCTGTACACTGAGTGGTGTCTCTCAGTCCCTGTCTCTCAGGGAGATATCTGTACACTGACTGGTGTCTCACAGCCCCTGTCTCTCAGGGAGATATCTGTACACTGACTGGTGTCTCTCAGTCCCTGTCTGTCAGGGAGATATCTATACACTGAGTGGTGTCTCTCAGTCCCTCTCTCTCAGGGAGATATCCGTACACTGACTGGTGTCTCTCAGTCCCTCTCTCTCAGGGAGATATATGTACACTGACTGGTGTCTCTCAGTCCCTCTCTCTCAGGGAGGTATCTGTACACTGAGTGGTGTCTCTCAGTCCCTGTCTCTCAGGGAGATATATGCGCACTGACTGGTGTCTCTCAGTCCCTGTCTCTCAGGGAGATATCTGTACAGTGATTGGTGTCTCTCAGTCCCTCTCTCTCAGGGAGATATCTGTACTCTGACTGGTGTCTCTCAGTCCCTGTCTCTCAGGGAGATATCTGTACACTGAGTGGTGTCTCTCAGTCCCTCTCTCTCAGGGAGATATCTGTACACTGACTGGTGTCTCTCAGTCCCTCTCTCTAAGGGAGGTATCTGTACACTGAGTGGTGTCTCTCAGTCCCTGTCTCTCAGGGAGATATCTGTACACTGACTGGTGTCTCTCAGTCCCTGTCTCTCAGTGAGCTTTATGTACACTGAGTGGTGTCTCTCAGGGAGATATCTGTACACTGAGTGGTGTCTCTCAGTCCCTCTCTCTCAGGGAGATATCTGTACACTGACTGGTGTCTCTCAGCCCCTCTCTCTCAGGGAGATATCTGTGCACTGAGTTCTCAGGGAGATATCTGTACACTGAGTGGTGTCTCTCAGTCCCTGTCTCTCAGGGAGATATTTGTACACTGACTGGTGTCTCTCAGTCCCTCTCTCTCAGGGAGATATCTGTACACTGACTGGTGTCTCTCAGTCCCTCGCTCTCAGGGAGATATCTGTACACTGACTGGTGTCTCACAGCCCCTGTCTCTCAGGGAGATATCTGTACACTGACTGGTGTCTCTCAGTCCCTGTCTGTCAGGGAGATATCTATACACTGAGTGGTGTCTCTCAGTCCCTCTCTCTCAGGGAGATATCTGTACACTGACTGGTGTCTCTCAGTCCCTCTCTCTCAGGGAGATATCTGTACACTGACTGGTGTCTCTCAGTCCCTCTCTCTCCGGGAGATATCTGTACTCTGAGTGGTGTCTCTCAGTCCCTGTCTCTCAGGGAGATATATGTACACTGACTGGTGTCTCTCAGTCCCTCTCTCTCAGGGAGGTATCTGTACACTGACTGGTGTCTCTCAGTCCCTGTCTCTCAGGGAGATATCTGTACACTGAGTGGTGTCTCTCAGTCCCTCTCTCTCAGGGAGATATCTGAACACTGAGTGGTGTCTCTCAGTCCCTCTCTCTCAGGGAGATATATGTACACTGACTGGTGCCTCTCAGTCCCTCTCTCTCAGGGAGGTATCTGTGCACTGAGTGGTGTCTCTCAGTCCCTGTCTCTCAGGGAGATATATGTACACTGACTGGTGTCTCTCAGTCCCTGTCTCTCAGGGAGATATCTGTACACTGAGTGGTGTCTCTCAGTCCCTCTCTCTCAGGGAGATATCTGTACTCTGACTGGTGTCTCTCAGTCCCTGTCTCTGAGGGAGATATATGTACACTGACTGGTGTCTCTCAGTCCCTGTCTCTCAGGGAGATATCTGTACACTGAGTGGTGTCTCTCAGTCCCTCTCTCTCAGGGAGATATCTGTACTCTGTCTGGTGTCTCTCAGTCCCTGTCTGTCAGGGAAATATCTATACACTGAGTGGTGTCACTCAGTCCCTCTCTCTCAGGGAGATATCTGTACACTGACTGGTGTCTCACAGTCCCTCTCTCTCAGGGAGATATCTGTACACTGACTGGTGTCTCTCAGTCCCTGTCTCTCAGGGAGCTTTATGTACACTGAGTGGTGTCTCTCAGGGAGATATCTGTACACTGACTGGTGTCTCTCAGTCCCTGTCTCTCAGGGAGCTTTATGTACACTGAGTGGTGTCTCTCAGTCCCTCTCTCTCAGGGAGATATCTGTACACTGACTGGTGTCTCTCAGTCCCTGTCTCTCAGGGAGATATCTGTACACTGAGTGGTGTCTCTCAGTCCCTCTCTCTCAGGGAGATATCTGTACACTGACTGGTGTCTCTCAGTCCCTGTCTCTCAGGGAGATATCTGTACACTGAGTGGTGTCTCTCAGTCCCTCTCTCTCAAGGAGATATCTGTACACTGAGTGGTGTCTCTCAGTCCCTGTCTCTCAGGGAGATATATGTACACTGACTGGTGTCTCTCAGTCGTTCTCTCTCAGGGAGGTATCTGTACACTGACTGGTGTCTCTCAGTCCCTGTCTGTCAGGGAGATATCTATACACTGAGTGGTGTCTCTCAGTCCGTCTCTCTCAGGGAGATATCTGTACACTGACTGGTGTCTCTCAGTCCCTGTCTCTCAGGGAGATATCTGTACACTGACTGGTGTCTCACAGCCCCTGTCTCTCAGGGAGATATCTGTACACTGACTGGTGTCTCTCAGTCCCTGTCTGTCAGGGAGATATCTATACACTGAGTGGTGTCTCTCAGTCCCTCTCTCTCAGGGAGATATCCGTACACTGACTGGTGTCTCTCAGTCCCTCTCTCTCAGGGAGATATATGTACACTGACTGGTGTCTCTCAGTCCCTCTCTCTCAGGGAGGTATCTGTACACTGAGTGGTGTCTCTCAGTCCCTGTCTCTCAGGGAGATATATGCGCACTGACTGGTGTCTCTCAGTCCCTGTCTCTCAGGGAGATATCTGTACAGTGATTGGTGTCTCTCAGTCCCTCTCTCTCAGGGAGATATCTGTACTCTGACTGGTGTCTCTCAGTCCCTGTCTCTCAGGGAGATATCTGTACACTGAGTGGTGTCTCTCAGTCCCTCTCTCTCAGGGAGATATCTGTACACTGACTGGTGTCTCTCAGTCCCTCTCTCTAAGGGAGGTATCTGTACACTGAGTGGTGTCTCTCAGTCCCTGTCTCTCAGGGAGATATCTGTACACTGACTGGTGTCTCTCAGTCCCTGTCTCTCAGTGAGCTTTATGTACACTGAGTGGTGTCTCTCAGGGAGATATCTGTACACTGAGTGGTGTCTCTCAGTCCCTCTCTCTCAGGGAGATATCTGTACACTGACTGGTGTCTCTCAGCCCCTCTCTCTCAGGGAGATATCTGTGCACTGAGTGGTGTCTCACAGTCCCTCTCTCTCAGGGAGATATCTGTACACTGAGTGGTGTCTCTCAGTCCCTCTCTCTCAGGGAGATATCTGTACACTGACTGGTGTCTCTCAGTCCCTCTCTCTCAGGGAGGTATCTGTACACTGAGTGGTGTCTCTCAGTCCCTGTCTCTCAGGGAGATATTTGTACACTGACTGGTGTCTCTCAGTCCCTCTCTCTCAGGGAGATATCTGTACACTGACTGGTGTCTCTCAGTCCCTCACTCTCAGGGAGATATCTGTACACTGACTGGTGTCTCACAGCCCCTGTCTCTCAGGGAGATATCTGTGCACTGAGTGGTGTCTCTCAGTCCCTCTCTCTCAGGGAGATATCTTTACACTGACTGGTGTCTCTCAGTCCCTCTCTCTCAGGGAGATATATGTACACTGACTGGTGTCTCTCAGTCCCTCTCTCTCAGGGAGATATCTGTACACTGACTGGTGCCTCTCAGTCCCACTCTCTCAGGGAGATATATGTACACTGACTGGTGTCTCTCAGTCCCTCTCTCTCAGGGAGGTATCTGTACACTGAGTGCTGTCTCTCAGTCCCTGTCTCTCAGGGAGATATATGTACACTGACTGGTGTCTCTCAGTCCCTGTCTCTCAGGGAGATATCTGTACACTCAGTGGTGTCTCTCAGTCCCTCTCTCTCAGGGAGATATCTGTACTCTGACTGGTGTCTCTCAGTCCCTGTCTCTGAGGGAGATATCTGTACACTGACTGGTGTCTCTCAGTCCCACTCTCTCAGGGAGATATATGTACACTGACTGGTGTCTCTCAGTCCCTCTCTCTCAGGGAGGTATCTGTACACTGAGTGCTGTCTCTCAGTCCCTGTCTCTCAGGGAGATATATGTACACTGACTGGTGTCTCTCAGTCCCTGTCTCTCAGGGAGATATCTGTACACTCAGTGGTGTCTCTCAGTCCCTCTCTCTCAGGGAGATATCTGTACTCTGACTGGTGTCTCTCAGTCCCACTCTCTCAGGGAGATATATGTACACTGACTGGTGTCTCTCAGTCCCTCTCTCTCAGGGAGATATCTGTACACTGACTGGTGTCTCTCAGTCCCTCGCTCTCAGGGAGATATCTGTACACTGACTGGTGTCTCACAGCCCCTGTCTCTCAGGGAGATATCTGTACACTGACTGTTGTCTCTCAGTCCCTGTCTGTCAGGGAGATATCTATACACTGAGTGGTGTCTCTCAGTCCCTCTCTCTCAGGGAGATATCTTTACACTGACTGGTGTCTCTCAGTCCCTCTCTCTCAGGGAGATATATGTACACTGACTGGTGTCTCTCAGTCCCTCTCTCTCAGGGAGATATCTGTACACTGACTGGTGTCTCTCAGTCCCACTCTCTCAGGGAGATATATGTACACTGACTGGTGTCTCTCAGTCCCTCTCTCTCAGGGAGGTATCTGTACACTGAGTGCTGTCTCTCAGTCCCTGTCTCTCAGGGAGATATATGTACACTGACTGGTGTCTCTCAGTCCCTGTCTCTCAGGGAGATATCTGTACACTCAGTGGTGTCTCTCAGTCCCTCTCTCTCAGGGAGATATCTGTACTCTGACTGGTGTCTCTCAGTCCCTGTCTCTGAGGGAGATATCTGTACACTGACTGGTGTCTCTCAGTCCCACTCTCTCAGGGAGATATATGTACACTGACTGGTGTCTCTCAGTCCCTCTCTCTCAGGGAGGTATCTGTACACTGAGTGCTGTCTCTCAGTCCCTGTCTCTCAGGGAGATATATGTACACTGACTGGTGTCTCTCAGTCCCTGTCTCTCAGGGAGATATCTGTACACTCAGTGGTGTCTCTCAGTCCCTCTCTCTCAGGGAGATATCTGTACTCTGACTGGTGTCTCTCAGTCCCTGTCTCTGAGGGAGATATCTGTACACTGAGTGGTGTCTCTCAGTCCCTCTCTCTCAGGGAGATATCTGTACACTGACTGGTGTCTCTCAGTCCCTCTCTCTCAGGGAGATATCTGTACACTGAGTGGTGTCTCTCAGTCGCTCTCTCTCAGGGAGATATCTGTACTCTGTCTGGTGTCTCTCAGTCCCTGTCTGTCAGGGAAATATCTATACACTGAGTGGTGTCACTCAGTCCCTCTCTCTCAGGGAGATATCTGTACACTGACTGGTGTCTCACAGTCCCTCTCTCTCAGGGAGATATCTGTACACTGACTGGTGTCTCTCAGTCCCTGTCTCTCAGGGAGCTTTATGAACACTGAGTGGTGTCTCTCAGGGAGATATCTGTACACTGACTGGTGTCTCTCAGTCCCTGTCTCTCAGGGAGCTTTATGTACACTGAGTGGTGTCTCTCAGTCCCTCTCTCTCAGGGAGATATCTGTACACTGACTGGTGTCTCTCAGTCCCTGTCTCTCAGGGAGATATCTGTACACTGACTGGTGTCTCTCAGTCCCTGTCTCTCAGGGAGATATCTGTACACTGACTGGTGTCTCACAGCCCCTGTCTCTCAGGGAGATATCTGTACACTGACTGGTGTCTCTCAGTCCCTGTCTGTCAGGGAGATATCTATACACTGAGTGGTGTCTCTCAGTCCCTCTCTCTCAGGGAGATATCCGTACACTGACTGGTGTCTCTCAGTCCCTCTCTCTCAGGGAGATATATGTACACTGAGTGGGGTCTCTCAGTCCCTCTCTCTCAGGGAGGTATCTGTACACTGAGTGGTGTCTCTCAGTCCCTGTCTCTCAGGGAGATATATGCGCACTGACTGGTGTCTCTCAGTCCCTGTCTCTCAGGGAGATATCTGTACAGTGATTGGTGTCTCTCAGTCCCTCTCTCTCAGGGAGATATCTGTACTCTGACTGGTGTCTCTCAGTCCCTGTCTCTCAGGGAGATATCTGTACACTGAGTGGTGTCTCTCAGTCCGTCTCTCTCAGGGAGATATCTGTACACTGACTGGTGTCTCTCAGTCCCTCTCTCTAAGGGAGGTATCTGTACACTGAGTGGTGTCTCTCAGTCCCTGTCTCTCAGGGAGATATCTGTACACTGACTGGTGTCTCTCAGTCCCTGTCTCTCAGTGAGCTTTATGTACACTGAGTGGTGTCTCTCAGGGAGATATCTGTACACTGAGTGGTGTCTCTCAGTCCCTCTCTCTCAGGGAGATATCTGTACACTGACTGGTGTCTCTCAGCCCCTCTCTCTCAGGGAGATATCTGTGCACTGAGTTCTCAGGGAGATATCTGTACACTGAGTGGTGTCTCTCAGTCCCTGTCTCTCAGGGAGATATTTGTACACTGACTGGTGTCTCTCAGTCCCTCTCTCTCAGGGAGATATCTGTACACTGACTGGTGTCTCTCAGTCCCTCGCTCTCAGGGAGATATCTGTACACTGACTGGTGTCTCACAGCCCCTGTCTCTCAGGGAGATATCTGTACACTGACTGGTGTCTCTCAGTCCCTGTCTGTCAGGGAGATATCTATACACTGAGTGGTGTCTCTCAGTCCCTCTCTCTCAGGGAGATATCTGTACACTGACTGGTGTCTCTCAGTCCCTCTCTCTCAGGGAGATATCTGTACACTGACTGGTGTCTCTCAGTCCCTCTCTCTCCGGGAGATATCTGTACTCTGAGTGGTGTCTCTCAGTCCCTGTCTCTCAGGGAGATATATGTACACTGACTGGTGTCTCTCAGTCCCTCTCTCTCAGGGAGGTATCTGTACACTGACTGGTGTCTCTCAGTCCCTGTCTCTCAGGGAGATATCTGTACACTGAGTGGTGTCTCTCAGTCCCTCTCTCTCAGGGAGATATCTGAACACTGAGTGGTGTCTCTCAGTCCCTCTCTCTCAGGGAGATATATGTACACTGACTGGTGCCTCTCAGTCCCTCTCTCTCAGGGAGGTATCTGTACACTGAGTGGTGTCTCTCAGTCCCTGTCTCTCAGGGAGATATTTGTACACTGACTGGTGTTTCTCAGTCCCTCTATCTCAGGGAGATATCTGTACACTGACTGGTGTCTCTCAGTCCCTCTCTCTCAGGGAGATATCTGTACACTGAGTGGTGTCTCACAGCCCCTGTCTCTCAGGGAGATATCTGTACACTGACTGGTGTCTCTCAGTCCCTGTCTGTCAGGGAGATATCTATACACTGAGTGGTGTCTCTCAGTCCCTCTCTCTCAGGGAGATATCTGTACACTGACTGGTGTCTCTCAGTCCCACTCTCTCAGGGAGATATATGTACACTGACTGGTGTCTCTCAGTCCCTCTCTCTCAGGGAGGTATCTGTGCACTGAGTGGTGTCGCTCAGTCCCTGTCTCTCAGGGAGATATATGTACACTGACTGGTGTCTCTCAGTCCCTGTCTCTCAGGGAGATATCTGTACACTGAGTGGTGTCTCTCAGTCCCTCTCTCTCAGGGAGATATCTGTACTCTGACTGGTGTCTCTCAGTCCCTGTCTCTGAGGGAGATATATGTACACTGACTGGTGTCTCTCAGTCCCTGTCTCTCAGGGAGATATCTGTACTCTGTCTGGTGTCTCTCAGTCCCTGTCTGTCAGGGAAATATCTATACACTGAGAGGTGTCACTCAGTCCCTCTCTCTCAGGGAGATATTTGTACACTGACTGGTGTCTCACAGTCCCTCTCTCTCAGGGAGATATCTGTACACTGACTGGTGTCTCTCAGTCCCTGTCTCTCAGGGAGCTTTATGTACACTGAGTGGTGTCTCTCAGGGAGATATCTGTACACTGACTGGTGTCTCTCAGTCCCTGTCTCTCAGGGAGCTTTATGTACACTGAGTGGTGTCTCTCAGTCCCTCTCTCTCAGGGAGATATCTGTACACTGACTGGTGTCTCTCAGTCCCTGTCTCTCAGGGAGATATCTGTACACTGAGTGGTGTCTCTCAGTCCCTCTCTCTCAGGGAGATATCTGTACACTGACTGGTGTCTCTCAGTCCCTGTCTCTCAGGGAGATATCTGTACACTGAGTGGTGTCTCTCAGTCCCTCTCTCTCAAGGAGATATCTGTACACTGAGTGGTGTCTCTCAGTCCCTGTCTCTCAGGGAGATATATGTACACTGACTGGTGTCTCTCAGTCGTTCTCTCTCAGGGAGGTATCTGTACACTGACTGGTGTCTCTCAGTCCCTGTCTGTCAGGGAGATATCTATACACTGAGTGGTGTCTCTCAGTCCGTCTCTCTCAGGGAGATATCTGTACACTGACTGGTGTCTCTCAGTCCCTGTCTCTCAGGGAGATATCTGTACACTGACTGGTGTCTCACAGCCCCTGTCTCTCAGGGAGATATCTGTACACTGACTGGTGTCTCTCAGTCCCTGTCTGTCAGGGAGATATCTATACACTGAGTGGTGTCTCTCAGTCCCTCTCTCTCAGGGAGATATCCGTACACTGACTGGTGTCTCTCAGTCCCTCTCTCTCAGGGAGATATATGTACACTGACTGGTGTCTCTCAGTCCCTCTCTCTCAGGGAGGTATCTGTACACTGAGTGGTGTCTCTCAGTCCCTGTCTCTCAGGGAGATATATGCGCACTGACTGGTGTCTCTCAGTCCCTGTCTCTCAGGGAGATATCTGTACAGTGATTGGTGTCTCTCAGTCCCTCTCTCTCAGGGAGATATCTGTACTCTGACTGGTGTCTCTCAGTCCCTGTCTCTCAGGGAGATATCTGTACACTGAGTGGTGTCTCTCAGTCCCTCTCTCTCAGGGAGATATCTGTACACTGACTGGTGTCTCTCAGTCCCTCTCTCTAAGGGAGGTATCTGTACACTGAGTGGTGTCTCTCAGTCCCTGTCTCTCAGGGAGATATCTGTACACTGACTGGTGTCTCTCAGTCCCTGTCTCTCAGTGAGCTTTATGTACACTGAGTGGTGTCTCTCAGGGAGATATCTGTACACTGAGTGGTGTCTCTCAGTCCCTCTCTCTCAGGGAGATATCTGTACACTGACTGGTGTCTCTCAGCCCCTCTCTCTCAGGGAGATATCTGTGCACTGAGTGGTGTCTCACAGTCCCTCTCTCTCAGGGAGATATCTGTACACTGAGTGGTGTCTCTCAGTCCCTCTCTCTCAGGGAGATATCTGTACTCTGACTGGTGTCTCTCAGTCCCTGTCTCTGAGGGAGATATCTGTACACTGAGTGGTGTCTCTCAGTCCCTCTCTCTCAGGGAGATATCTGTACACTGACTGGTGTCTCTCAGTCCCTCTCTCTCAGGGAGGTATCTGTACACTGAGTGGTGTCTCTCAGTCCCTGTCTCTCAGGGAGATATTTGTACACTGACTGGTGTCTCTCAGTCCCTCTCTCTCAGGGAGATATCTGTACACTGACTGGTGTCTCTCAGTCCCCCGCTCTCAGGGAGATATCTGTACACTGACTGGTGTCTCACAGCCCCTGTCTCTCAGGGAGATATCTGTACACTGACTGTTGTCTCTCAGTCCCTGTCTGTCAGGGAGATATCTATACACTGAGTGGTGTCTCTCAGTCCCTCTCTCTCAGGGAGATATCTTTACACTGACTGGTGTCTCTCAGTCCCTCTCTCTCAGGGAGATATATGTACACTGACTGGTGTCTCTCAGTCCCTCTCTCTCAGGGAGATATCTGTACACTGACTGGTGTCTCTCAGTCCCACTCTCTCAGGGAGATATATGTACACTGACTGGTGTCTCTCAGTCCCTCTCTCTCAGGGAGATATCTGTGCACTGAGTGCTGTCTCTCAGTCCCTGTCTCTCAGGGAGATATATGTACACTGAATGGTGTCTCTCAGTCCCTGTCTCTCAGGGAGATATCTGTACACTCAGTGGTGTCTCTCAGTCCCTCTCTCTCAGGGAGATATCTGTACTCTGACTGGTGTCTCTCAGTCCCTGTCTCTGAGGGAGATATCTGTACACTGACTGGTGTCTCTCAGTCCCTCTCTCTCAGGGAGATATCTGTACACTGAGTGGTGTCTCTCAGTCCCTCTCTCTCAGGGAGATATCTGTACTCTGTCTGGTGTCTCTCAGTCCCTGTCTGTCAGGGAAATATCTATACACTGAGTGGTGTCACTCAGTCCCTCTCTCTCAGGGAGATATCTGTACACTGACTGGTGTCTCACAGTCCCTCTCTCTCAGGGAGATATCTGTACACTGACTGGTGTCTCTCAGTCCCTGTCTCTCAGGGAGCTTTATGTACACTGAGTGGTGTCTCTCAGGGAGATATCTGTACACTGACTGGTGTCTCTCAGTCCCTGTCTCTCAGGGAGCTTCATGTACACTGAGTGGTGTCTCTCAGTCCCTCTCCCTCAGGGAGATATCTGTACACTGACTGGTGTCTCTCAGTCCCTGTCTCTCAGGGAGATATCTGTACACTGAGTGGTGTCTCTCAGTCCCTCTCTCTCAGGGAGATATCTGTACACTGACTGGTGTCTCTCAGTCCCTGTCTCTCAGGGAGATATCTGTACACTGAGTGGTGTCTCTCAGTCCCTCTCTCTCAAGGAGATATCTGTACACTGAGTGGTGTCTCTCAGTCCCTGTCTCTCAGGGAGATATATGTACACTGAGTGGTGTCTCTCAGTCCCTCTCTCTCAGGGAGATATCTGTACACTGACTGGTGTCTCTCAGTCCCACTCTCTCAGGGAGATATATGTACACTGAGTGGTGTCTCTCAGTCCCTCTCTCTCAGGGAGGTATCTGTGCACTGAGTGGTGTCGCTCAGTCCCTGTCTCTCAGGGAGATATATGTACACTGACTGGTGTCTCTCAGTCCCTGTCTCTCAGGGAGGTATCTGTACACTGACTGGTGTCTCTCAGTCCCTGTCTGTCAGGGAGATATCTATACACTGAGTGGTGTCTCTCAGTCCGTCTCTCTCAGGGAGATATCTGTACACTGACTGGTGTCTCTCAGTCCCTGTCTCTCAGGGAGATATCTGTACACTGACTGGTGTCTCACAGCCCCTGTCTCTCAGGGAGATATCTGTACACTGACTGGTGTCTCTCAGTCCCTGTCTGTCAGGGAGATATCTATACACTGAGTGGTGTCTCTCAGTCCCTCTCTCTCAGGGAGATATCCGTACACTGACTGGTGTCTCTCAGTCCCTCTCTCTCAGGGAGATATATGTACACTGACTGGTGTCTCTCAGTCCCTCTCTCTCAGGGAGGTATCTGTACACTGAGTGGTGTCTCTCAGTCCCTGTCTCTCAGGGAGATATATGCGCACTGACTGGTGTCTCTCAGTCCCTGTCTCTCAGGGAGATATCTGTACAGTGATTGGTGTCTCTCAGTCCCTCTCTCTCAGGGAGATATCTGTACTCTGACTGGTGTCTCTCAGTCCCTGTCTCTCAGGGAGATATCTGTACACTGAGTGGTGTCTCTCAGTCCCTCTCTCTCAGGGAGATATCTGTACACTGACTGGTGTCTCTCAGTCCCTCTCTCTAAGGGAGGTATCTGTACAATGAGTGGTGTCTCTCAGTCCCTGTCTCTCAGGGAGATATCTGTACACTGACTGGTGTCTCTCAGTCCCTGTCTCTCAGGGAGCTTCATGTACACTGAGTGGTGTCTCTCAGTCCCTCTCTCTCAGGGAGATATCTGTACTCTGACTGGTGTCTCTCAGTCCCTGTCTCTGAGGGAGATATCTGTACACTGACTGGTGTCTCTCAGTCCCTCTCTCTCAGGGAGATATCTGTACACTGAGTGGTGTCTCTCAGTCCCTCTCTCTCAGGGAGATATCTGTACTCTGTCTGGTGTCTCTCAGTCCCTGTCTGTCAGGGAAATATCTATACACTGAGTGGTGTCACTCAGTCCCTCTCTCTCAGGGAGATATCTGTACACTGACTGGTGTCTCACAGTCCCTCTCTCTCAGGGAGATATCTGTACACTGACTGGTGTCTCTCAGTCCCTGTCTCTCAGGGAGCTTTATGTACACTGAGTGGTGTCTCTCAGGGAGATATCTGTACACTGACTGGTGTCTCTCAGTCCCTGTCTCTCAGGGAGCTTCATGTACACTGAGTGGTGTCTCTCAGTCCCTCTCCCTCAGGGAGATATCTGTACACTGACTGGTGTCTCTCAGTCCCTGTCTCTCAGGGAGATATCTGTACACTGAGTGGTGTCTCTCAGTCCCTCTCTCTCAGGGAGATATCTGTACACTGACTGGTGTCTCTCAGTCCCTGTCTCTCAGGGAGATATCTGTACACTGAGTGGTGTCTCTCAGTCCCTCTCTCTCAAGGAGATATCTGTACACTGAGTGGTGTCTCTCAGTCCCTGTCTCTCAGGGAGATATATGTACACTGAGTGGTGTCTCTCAGTCCCTCTCTCTCAGGGAGATATCTGTACACTGACTGGTGTCTCTCAGTCCCACTCTCTCAGGGAGATATATGTACACTGAGTGGTGTCTCTCAGTCCCTCTCTCTCAGGGAGGTATCTGTGCACTGAGTGGTGTCGCTCAGTCCCTGTCTCTCAGGGAGATATATGTACACTGACTGGTGTCTCTCAGTCCCTGTCTCTCAGGGAGGTATCTGTACACTGACTGGTGTCTCTCAGTCCCTGTCTGTCAGGGAGATATCTATACACTGAGTGGTGTCTCTCAGTCCCTCTCTCTCAGGGAGATATCCGTACACTGACTGGTGTCTCTCAGTCCCTCTCTCTCAGGGAGATATATGTACACTGACTGGTGTCTCTCAGTCCCTCTCTCTCAGGGAGGTATCTGTACACTGAGTGGTGTCTCTCAGTCCCTGTCTCTCAGGGAGATATATGCGCACTGACTGGTGTCTCTCAGTCCCTGTCTCTCAGGGAGATATCTGTACAGTGATTGGTGTCTCTCAGTCCCTCTCTCTCAGGGAGATATCTGTACTCTGACTGGTGTCTCTCAGTCCCTGTCTCTCAGGGAGATATCTGTACACTGAGTGGTGTCTCTCAGTCCCTCTCTCTCAGGGAGATATCTGTACACTGACTGGTGTCTCTCAGTCCCTCTCTCTAAGGGAGGTATCTGTACACTGAGTGGTGTCTCTCAGTCCCTGTCTCTCAGGGAGATATCTGTACACTGACTGGTGTCTCTCAGTCCCTGTCTCTCAGGGAGATATATGTACACTGACTGGTGTCTCTCAGTCCCTCTCTCTCAGGGAGGTATCTGTACACTGAGTGGTGTCTCTCAGTCCCTGTCTCTCAGGGAGATATATGCGCACTGACTGGTGTCTCTCAGTCCCTGTCTCTCAGGGAGATATCTGTACAGTGATTGGTGTCTCTCAGTCCCTCTCTCTCAGGGAGATATCTGTGCACTGAGTGGTGTCGCTCAGTCCCTGTCTCTCAGGGAGATATATGTACACTGACTGGTGTCTCTCAGTCCCTGTCTCTCAGGGAGGTATCTGTACACTGACTGGTGTCTCTCAGTCCCTGTCTGTCAGGGAGATATCTATACACTGAGTGGTGTCTCTCAGTCCGTCTCTCTCAGGGAGATATCTGTACACTGACTGGTGTCTCTCAGTCCCTGTCTCTCAGGGAGATATCTGTACACTGACTGGTGTCTCACAGCCCCTGTCTCTCAGGGAGATATCTGTACACTGACTGGTGTCTCTCAGTCCCTGTCTGTCAGGGAGATATCTATACACTGAGTGGTGTCTCTCAGTCCCTCTCTCTCAGGGAGATATCCGTACACTGACTGGTGTCTCTCAGTCCCTCTCTCTCAGGGAGATATATGTACACTGACTGGTGTCTCTCAGTCCCTCTCTCTCAGGGAGGTATCTGTACACTGAGTGGTGTCTCTCAGTCCCTGTCTCTCAGGGAGATATATGCGCACTGACTGGTGTCTCTCAGTCCCTGTCTCTCAGGGAGATATCTGTACAGTGATTGGTGTCTCTCAGTCCCTCTCTCTCAGGGAGATATCTGTACTCTGACTGGTGTCTCTCAGTCCCTGTCTCTCAGGGAGATATCTGTACACTGAGTGGTGTCTCTCAGTCCCTCTCTCTCAGGGAGATATCTGTACACTGACTGGTGTCTCTCAGTCCCTCTCTCTAAGGGAGGTATCTGTACACTGAGTGGTGTCTCTCAGTCCCTGTCTCTCAGGGAGATATCTGTACACTGACTGGTGTCTCTCAGTCCCTGTCTCTCAGTGAGCTTTATGTACACTGAGTGGTGTCTCTCAGGGAGATATCTGTACACTGAGTGGTGTCTCTCAGTCCCTCTCTCTCAGGGAGATATCTGTACACTGACTGGTGTCTCTCAGCCCCTCTCTCTCAGGGAGATATCTGTGCACTGAGTGGTGTCTCACAGTCCCTCTCTCTCAGGGAGATATCTGTACACTGAGTGGTGTCTCTCAGTCCCTCTCTCTCAGGGAGATATCTGTACTCTGACTGGTGTCTCTCAGTCCCTGTCTCTGAGGGAGATATCTGTACACTGAGTGGTGTCTCTCAGTCCCTCTCTCTCAGGGAGATATCTGTACACTGACTGGTGTCTCTCAGTCCCTCTCTCTCAGGGAGGTATCTGTACACTGAGTGGTGTCTCTCAGTCCCTGTCTCTCAGGGAGATATTTGTACACTGACTGGTGTCTCTCAGTCCCTCTCTCTCAGGGAGATATCTGTACACTGACTGGTGTCTCTCAGTCCCTCGCTCTCAGGGAGATATCTGTACACTGACTGGTGTCTCACAGCCCCTGTCTCTCAGGGAGATATCTGTACACTGACTGTTGTCTCTCAGTCCCTGTCTGTCAGGGAGATATCTATACACTGAGTGGTGTCTCTCAGTCCCTCTCTCTCAGGGAGATATCTTTACACTGACTGGTGTCTCTCAGTCCCTCTCTCTCAGGGAGATATATGTACACTGACTGGTGTCTCTCAGTCCCTCTCTCTCAGGGAGATATCTGTACACTGACTGGTGTCTCTCAGTCCCACTCTCTCAGGGAGATATATGTACACTGACTGGTGTCTCTCAGTCCCTCTCTCTCAGGGAGGTATCTGTACACTGAGTGCTGTCTCTCAGTCCCTGTCTCTCAGGGAGATATATGTACACTGACTGGTGTCTCTCAGTCCCTGTCTCTCAGGGAGATATCTGTACACTCAGTGGTGTCTCTCAGTCCCTCTCTCTCAGGGAGATATCTGTACTCTGACTGGTGTCTCTCAGTCCCTGTCTCTGAGGGAGATATCTGTACACTGAGTGGTGTCTCTCAGTCCCTCTCTCTCAGGGAGATATCTGTACACTGACTGGTGTCTCTCAGTCCCTCTCTCTCAGGGAGATATCTGTACACTGAGTGGTGTCTCTCAGTCCCTCTCTCTCAGGGAGATATCTGTACTCTGTCTGGTGTCTCTCAGTCCCTGTCTGTCAGGGAAATATCTATACACTGAGTGGTGTCACTCAGTCCCTCTCTCTCAGGGAGATATCTGTACACTGACTGGTGTCTCACAGTCCCTCTCTCTCAGGGAGATATCTGTACACTGACTGGTGTCTCTCAGTCCCTGTCTCTCAGGGAGCTTTATGTACACTGAGTGGTGTCTCTCAGGGAGATATCTGTACACTGACTGGTGTCTCTCAGTCCCTGTCTCTCAGGGAGCTTCATGTACACTGAGTGGTGTCTCTCAGTCCCTCTCCCTCAGGGAGATATCTGTACACTGACTGGTGTCTCTCAGTCCCTGTCTCTCAGGGAGATATCTGTACACTGAGTGGTGTCTCTCAGTCCCTCTCTCTCAGGGAGATATCTGTACACTGACTGGTGTCTCTCAGTCCCTGTCTCTCAGGGAGATATCTGTACACTGAGTGGTGTCTCTCAGTCCCTCTCTCTCAAGGAGATATCTGTACACTGAGTGGTGTCTCTCAGTCCCTGTCTCTCAGGGAGATATATGTACACTGAGTGGTGTCTCTCAGTCCCTCTCTCTCAGGGAGGTATCTGTACACTGAGTGGTGTCTCTCAGTCCCTGTCTCTCAGGGAGATATTTGTACACTGACTGGTGTCTCTCAGTCCCTCTCTCTCAGGGAGATATCTGTACACTGACTGGTGTCTCTCAGTCCCTCGCTCTCAGGGAGATATCTGTACACTGACTGGTGTCTCACAGCCCCTGTCTCTCAGGGAGATATCTGTACACTGACTGGTGTCTCTCAGTCCCTGTCTGTCAGGGAGATATCTGTACACTGAGTGGTGTCTCTCAGTCCCTCTCTCTCAGGGAGATATCTGTACACTGACTGGTGTCTCTCAGTCCCTCTCTCTCAGGGAGATATATGTACACTGACTGGTGTCTCTCAGTCCCTCTCTCTCAGGGAGATATCTGTACACTGACTGGTGTCTCTCAGTCCCACTCTCTCACGGAGATATATGTACACTGACTGGTGTCTCTCAGTCCCTCTCTCTCAGGGAGGTATCTGTACACTGAGTGCTGTCTCTCAGTCCCTGTCTCTCAGGGAGATATATGTACACTGACTGGTGTCTCTCAGTCCCTGTCTCTCAGGGAGATATCTGTACACTCAGTGGTGTCTCTCAGTCCCTCTCTCTCAGGGAGATATCTGTACTCTGACTGGTGTCTCTCAGTCCCTGTCTCTGAGGGAGATATCTGTACACTGAGTGGTGTCTCTCAGTCCCTCTCTCTCAGGGAGATATCTGTACACTGACTGGTGTCTCTCAGTCCCTCTCTCTCAGGGAGATATCTGTACACTGAGTGGTGTCTCTCAGTCGCTCTCTCTCAGGGAGATATCTGTACTCTGTCTGGTGTCTCTCAGTCCCTGTCTGTCAGGGAAATATCTATACACTGAGTGGTGTCACTCAGTCCCTCTCTCTCAGGGAGATATCTGTACACTGACTGGTGTCTCACAGTCCCTCCCTCTCAGGGAGATATCTGTACACTGACTGGTGTCTCTCAGTCCCTGTCTCTCAGGGAGCTTTATGAACACTGAGTGGTGTCTCTCAGGGAGATATCTGTACACTGACTGGTGTCTCTCAGTCCCTGTCTCTCATGGAGCTTTATGTACACTGAGTGGTGTCTCTCAGTCCCTCTCTCTCAGGGAGATATCTGTACACTGACTGGTGTCACTCAGTCCCTGTCTCTCAGGGAGATATCTGTACACTGACTGGTGTCTCTCAGTCCCTGTCTCTCAGGGAGATATCTGTACACTGACTGGTGTCTAACAGCCCCTGTCTCTCAGGGAGATATCTGTACACTGACTGGTGTCTCTCAGTCCCTGTCTGTCAGGGAGATATCTATACACTGAGTGGTGTCTCTCAGTCCCTCTCTCTCAGGGAGATATCCGTACACTGACTGGTGTCTCTCAGTCCCTCTCTCTCAGGGAGATATATGTACACTGACTGGTGTCTCTCAGTCCCTCTCTCTCAGGGAGGTATCTGTACACTGAGTGGTGTCTCTCAGTCCCTGTCTCTCAGGGAGATATATGCGCACTGACTGGTGTCTCTCAGTCCCTGTCTCTCAGGGAGATATCTGTACACTGAGTGGTGTCTCTCAGTCCCTGTCTCTCAGGGAGATATTTGTACACTGACTGGTGTCTCTCAGTCCCTCTCTCTGAGGGAGATATATGTACACTGACTGGTATCTCTCAGTCCCTGTCTCTCAGGGAGATATCTGGACACTGAGTGGTGTCTCTCAGTCCCTCTCTCTCAGGGAGATATCTGTACACTGACTGGTGTCTCTCAGTCCCTGTCTCTCAGGGAGCTTCATGTACACTGAGTGGTGTCTCTCAGTCCCTCTCCCTCAGGGAGATATCTGTACACTGACTGGTGTCTCTCAGTCCCTGTCTCTCAGGGAGATATCTGTACACTGAGTGGTGTCTCTCAGTCCCTCTCTCTCAGGGAGATATCTGTACACTGACTGGTGTCTCTCAGTCCCTGTCTCTCAGGGAGATATCTGTACACTGAGTGGTGTCTCTCAGTCCCTCTCTCTCAAGGAGATATCTGTACACTGAGTGGTGTCTCTCAGTCCCTGTCTCTCAGGGAGATATATGTACACTGAGTGGTGTCTCTCAGTCCCTCTCTCTCAGGGAGGTATCTGTACACTGAGTGGTGTCTCTCAGTCCCTGTCTCTCAGGGAGATATTTGTACACTGACTGGTGTCTCTCAGTCCCTCTCTCTCAGGGAGATATCTGTACACTGACTGGTGTCTCTCAGTCCCTCGCTCTCAGGGAGATATCTGTACACTGACTGGTGTCTCACAGCCCCTGTCTCTCAGGGAGATATCTGTACACTGACTGGTGTCTCTCAGTCCCTGTCTGTCAGGGAGATATCTGTACACTGAGTGGTGTCTCTCAGTCCCTCTCTCTCAGGGAGATATCTGTACACTGACTGGTGTCTCTCAGTCCCTCTCTCTCAGGGAGATATATGTACACTGACTGGTGTCTCTCAGTCCCTCTCTCTCAGGGAGATATCTGTACACTGACTGGTGTCTCTCAGTCCCACTCTCTCACGGAGATATATGTACACTGACTGGTGTCTCTCAGTCCCTCTCTCTCAGGGAGGTATCTGTACACTGAGTGCTGTCTCTCAGTCCCTGTCTCTCAGGGAGATATATGTACACTGACTGGTGTCTCTCAGTCCCTGTCTCTCAGGGAGATATCTGTACACTCAGTGGTGTCTCTCAGTCCCTCTCTCTCAGGGAGATATCTGTACTCTGACTGGTGTCTCTCAGTCCCTGTCTCTGAGGGAGATATCTGTACACTGAGTGGTGTCTCTCAGTCCCTCTCTCTCAGGGAGATATCTGTACACTGACTGGTGTCTCTCAGTCCCTCTCTCTCAGGGAGATATCTGTACACTGAGTGGTGTCTCTCAGTCGCTCTCTCTCAGGGAGATATCTGTACTCTGTCTGGTGTCTCTCAGTCCCTGTCTGTCAGGGAAATATCTATACACTGAGTGGTGTCACTCAGTCCCTCTTTTTTTTTTTTTTTTAGAATATTACAGCGCAGTACAGGCCCTTCGGCCCTCGATGTTGCGCCGATCATCTGACCTACACTATTCCATTTACATCCATATGTCTATCCAATGACCACTTAAATGCCCTTAAAGTTGGCGAGTCTACTACTGTTGCAGGCAGGGCGTTCCACGCCCCTACTACTCTCTGCGTAAAGAAACTACCTCTGACATCTGTCCTATATCTTTCACCCCTCAACTTAAAGCTATGTCCCCTCGTGTTTGCCATCCTCATCCGAGGAAAAAGACTCTCACTATCCACCCTATCTAACCCTCTGATTATCTTGTATGTCTCTATTAAGTCACCTCTCCTCCTCCTTCTCTCTAACGAAAACAACCCCAAGTCCCTCAGCCTTTCCTCGTAAGACCTTCCTTCCATACCAGGCAACATCCTAGTAAATCTCCTCTGCACCCTTTCCAAAGCTTCGACATCCTTCCTATAATGCGGTGACCAGAACTGCACGCAATACTCCAGGTGCGGCCTCACCAGAGTTTTGTACAGCTGCATCATGACCCCGTGGCTCTGAAACTCGATCCCCCTACTAATAAAGGCTAACACACCATATGCCTTCTTAACAGCCCTATTAACCTGGGTAGCAACTTTCAGGGATTTATGTACCTGGATACCAAGATCTCTCTGCTCATCTACACTACCAAGAATCTTCCCATTAGCCCAGTACTCTGCATTGCTGTTACTCCTTCCAAAGTGAATCACCTCACACTTCTCCGCATTAAACTCCATTTGCCATCTCTCAGCCCAGCTCTGCAGCCTATCTATGTCCCTCTGTACCCTACAACACCCTTCGACACTATCCACAACTCCACCGACCTTCGTGTCATCCGCAAATTTACTAACCCACCCTTCTACACCCTCATCCAGGTCGTTTATAAAAATGACAAACAGCAGTGGTCCCAAAACAGAACCTTGCGGTACACCACTAGTAACTAAACTCCAGGATGAACATTTGCCATCAACCACCACCCTCTGTCTTCTTTCAGCTAGCCAATTTCTGATCCAAAGCTCTAAATCACCTTCAACCCCATACTTCCGTATTTTCTGCAATAGCCTACCGTGGGGAACCTTATCAAACGCCTTACTGAAATCCATATACACCACATCCACGGCTTTACCCTCATCCACCTGTTTGGTCACCTTCTCGAAAAACTCAATAAGGTTTGTGAGGCACGACCTACCTTTCACAAAACCGTGCTGACTATCGCAAATGAACTTATTCTTTTCAAGATGATTATAAATCCTGTCTCTTATAACCTTTTCCAACATTTTACCCACAACCGAAGTAAGGCTCACAGGTCTATAATTACCAGGGCTGTCTCTACTCCCCTTCTTGAACAAGGGGACAACATTTGCTATCCTCCAGTCCTCCGGCACTACTCCTGTCGACAATGACGACTTAAAGATCAACAACAACGGCTCTGCAATCTCCTCCCTGGCTTCCCAGAGAATCCTAGGATAAATCCCATCTGGCCCAGGGGACTTATCTATTTTCACTCTTTCCAAAATTGCTAACACCTCCTCCTTGTGAATCTCAATCCCATCTAGCCTAGTAGGCTGTATCTCAGTAATCTCCTCGGCAACATTTTCTTTCTCTACTGTAAATACTGACGAAAAATATTCATTTAACGCTTCCCCTATCTCCTCTGATTCCGCACACAACTTCCCACTACTATCCTTGATTGGCCCTGTTCTAACTCTTATCATTCGTTTATTCCTGATATACCTATAGAAAGCCTTAGGGTTTTCTTTGATCCTATCCGCCAATGACTTCTCGTGTCCTCTCCTTGCTCTTCTTAGCCCTCCCTTTAGATCCTTCCTGGCTAGCTTGTAACTCTCAAGCGCCCTAACTGAGCCTTCACGTCTCATCCTAACATAAGCCTTCTTCTTCCTCTTGACAAGCTCTTCAACTTCTTTAGTAAACCACGGCTCCCTTGCTCGACAACTTCCTCCCTGCCTGACAGGTACACACTTATCAAGGACACGCATTAGCTGCTCCTTGAATAAGCTCCACATTTCGTTTGTGCCCATCCCCTGCAGTTTCCTTCCCCATCCTACACATCCTAAATCTTGCCTAATCGCGTCATAATTTCCTTTCCCCCAGCTATAATTCTTGCCCTGCGGTATATACCTGTCCCTGCCCATCGCTAAGGTAAACCTAACCGAATTGTGATCACTATCGCCAAAGTGCTCACCTACATCTAAATCAAACACCTGGCCGGGTTCATTACCCAGTACCAAATCCAATGTGGCATCGCCCCTGGTTGGCCTGTCCACATACTGTGTCAGAAAACCCTCCTGCACACACTGGACAAAAACAGACCCATCTAAAGTACTCGAACTATAGTATTTCCAGTCAATATTTGGAAAGTTAAAGTCCCCCATAACCACTACCCTGTTACTCTCGCTCCTGTCGAGAATCATCTTCGCTATCCTTTCCTCTACATCTCTGGAACTATTCGGAGGTCTATAGAAAACTCCCAACAGGGTGACCTCTCCTCTCCTGTTTCTAACCTCGGCCCAGACTACCTCAGTAGACGAGTCCTCAAACGTCCTTTCTGCCGCTGTAATACTTTCCTTGATTAACAATGCCACACCCCCCCCTCTTTTACCCTCTTCTCTGTTCTTTCTGAAACATCTAAATCCCGGAACCTGCAACATCCATTCCTGCCCCTGCTCTACCCATGTCTCCGAAATGGCCACAACATCAGGATCCCAGGTACCAACCCATGCTGCAAGCTCACCCACCTTATTCCGGATGCTCCTGGCGTTGAAGTAGACACACTTTAAACCAAGTTCTTGCTTGCCAGTGCCCTCTTGCGTCCCTGTAACCTTATCCCCTACCTCACTACTCTCAACAGCCTGTACACTGGCACTGCAATTTAGGTTCCCATTCCCCTGCTGATTTAGTTTAAACCCCCCCGAAGAGCACTAACAAATCTCCCCCCCAGGATATTGGTACCCCTCTGGTTCAGGTGAAGACCATCCTGTTTGTAGAGGTCCCACCTACCCCAGAAAGAGCCCCAATTATCCAGGAAACCAAAACCCTCCCTCCTACACCATCCCTGCAGCCACGTGTTCAACTCCTCTCTCTCCCTATTCCTCTCTTCGCTAGCACGTGGCACAGGCAACAACCCAGAGATAACAACTCTGGTTGTTCTCGCTCTAAGCTTCCACCCTAGCTCCCTGAATTTCTGCCTTAAATCCCCATCTCTCTTCCTACCTATGTCGTTGGTGCCTATGTGGACCACGACTTGGGGGTGCTCCCCCTCCCCCTTAAGGATCCCAAAAACACGATCGGAGACATCACGTACCCTGGCACCTGGGAGGCAACACACCAACCGTGAGTCTCTCTCGTTCCCACAGAACCTCCTATCTGTTCCCCTAACTATGGAGTCCCCAATGACTAATGCTCTGCTCCTCTTCCCTTTTCCCTTCTGAGCAACAGGGACAGACTCTGTGCCAGAGACCTGCACCCCATTGCTTACCCCTGGTAAGTCGTCCCCCCCAACAGTATCCAAAACGGTATACCTGTTGTTGAGGGAAACGGCCACAGGGGATCCCTGCACTGCCTGCTGGTTCCCTTTCCTTCCCCTGACGGTAACCCATCTACCTACTTCTTTTACCTCTCTCTCAGGGAGATATCTGTACACTGACTGGTGTCTCACAGTCCCTCTCTCTCAGGGAGATATCTGTACACTGACTGGTGTCTCTCAGTCCCTGTCTCTCAGGGAGCTTTATGAACACTGAGTGGTGTCTCTCAGGGAGATATCTGTACACTGACTGGTGTCTCTCAGTCCCTGTCTCTCAGGGAGCTTTATGTACACTGAGTGGTGTCTCTCAGTCCCTCTCTCTCAGGGAGATATCTGTACACTGACTGGTGTCACTCAGTCCCTGTCTCTCAGGGAGATATCTGTACACTGACTGGTGTCTCTCAGTCCCTGTCTCTCAGGGAGATATCTGTACACTGACTGGTGTCTAACAGCCCCTGTCTCTCAGGGAGATATCTGTACACTGACTGGTGTCTCTCAGTCCCTGTCTGTCAGGGAGATATCTATACACTGAGTGGTGTCTCTCAGTCCCTCTCTCTCAGGGAGATATCCGTACACTGACTGGTGTCTCTCAGTCCCTCTCTCTCAGGGAGATATATGTACACTGACTGGTGTCTCTCAGTCCCTCTCTCTCAGGGAGGTATCTGTACACTGAGTGGTGTCTCTCAGTCCCTGTCTCTCAGGGAGATATATGCGCACTGACTGGTGTCTCTCAGTCCCTGTCTCTCAGGGAGATATCTGTACAGTGATTGGTGTCTCTCAGTCCCTCTCTCTCAGGGAGATATCTGTACTCTGACTGGTGTCTCTCAGTCCCTGTCTCTCAGGGAGATATCTGTACACTGAGTGGTGTCTCTCAGTCCCTCTCTCTCAGGGAGATATCTGTACACTGACTGGTGTCTCTCAGTCCCTCTCTCTAAGGGAGGTATCTGTACACTGAGTGGTGTCTCTCAGTCCCTGTCTCTCAGGGAGATATCTGTACACTGACTGGTGTCTCTCAGTCCCTGTCTCTCAGTGAGCTTTATGTACACTGAGTGGTGTCTCTCAGGGAGATATCTGTACACTGAGTGGTGTCTCTCAGTCCCTCTCTCTCAGGGAGATATCTGTACACTGACTGGTGTCTCTCAGCCCCTCTCTCTCAGGGAGATATCTGTGCACTGAGTTCTCAGGGAGATATCTGTACACTGAGTGGTGTCTCTCAGTCCCTGTCTCTCAGGGAGATATTTGTACACTGACTGGTGTCTCTCAGTCCCTCTCTCTCAGGGAGATATCTGTACACTGACTGGTGTCTCTCAGTCCCTCGCTCTCAGGGAGATATCTGTACACTGACTGGTGTCTCACAGCCCCTGTCTCTCAGGGAGATATCTGTACACTGACTGGTGTCTCTCAGTCCCTGTCTGTCAGGGAGATATCTATACACTGAGTGGTGTCTCTCAGTCCCTCTCTCTCAGGGAGATATCTGTACACTGACTGGTGTCTCTCAGTCCCTCTCTCTCAGGGAGATATCTGTACACTGACTGGTGTCTCTCAGTCCCTCTCTCTCCGGGAGGTATCTGTACTCTGAGTGGTGTCTCTCAGTCCCTGTCTCTCAGGGAGATATATGTACACTGACTGGTGTCTCTCAGTCCCTCTCTCTCAGGGAGGTATCTGTACACTGACTGGTGTCTCTCAGTCCCTGTCTCTCAGGGAGATATCTGTACACTGAATGGTGTCTCTCAGTCCCTCTCTCTCAGGGAGATATCTGAACACTGAGTGGTGTCTCTCAGTCCCTCTCTCTCAGGGAGATATATGTACACTGACTGGTGCCTCTCAGTCCCTCTCTCTCAGGGAGGTATCTGTACACTGAGTGGTGTCTCTCAGTCCCTGTCTCTCAGGGAGATATATGTACACTGACTGGTGTCTCTCAGTCCCTCTCTCTCAGGGAGATATCTGTACACTGACTGGTGTCTCTCAGTCCCTCTCACTCAGGGAGATATATGGACACTGACTGGTATCTCTCAGTCCCTCTCTCTCAGGGAGGTATCTGTACACTGAGTGGTGTCTCTCATTCCCTGTCTCTCAGGGAGATATATGTACACTGACTGGTGTCTCTCAGTCCCTCTCTCTCAGGGAGATATCTGTACACTGAGTGGTGTCTCACAGCCCCTGTCTCTCAGGGAGATATCTGTACACTGACTGGTGTCTCTCAGTCCCTGTCTGTCAGGGAGATATCTATACACTGAGTGGTGTCTCTCAGTCCGTCTCTCTCAGGGAGATATCTGTATACTGAGTGGTGTCTCACAGTCCCTCTCTCTCAGGGAGATATCTGTACACTGACTGGTGTCTCTCAGTCCCTGTCTCTCAGGGAGATATCTGTACGCTGACTGGTGTCTCTCAGTCCCTCTCTCTCAGGGAGATATCTGTACACTGAGTGGTGTCTCTCAGTCCCTGTCTCTCAGGGAGATATCTGTACACTGAGTGGTGTCTCACAGTCCCTCTCTCTCAGGGAGATATCTGTACACTGAGTGGTGTCTCTCAGTCCCTCTCTCTCAGGGAGATATATGTACACTGACTGGTATCTCTCAGTCCCTCTCTCTCAGGGAGGTATCTGTACACTGCGTGGTGTCTCTCATTCCCTGTCTCTCAGGGAGATATATGTACACTGACTGGTGTCTCTCAGTCCCTGTCTCTCAGGGAGATATCTGTACACTGAGTGGTGTCTCTCAGTCCCTCTCTCTCAGGGAGATATCTGTACACTGACTGGTGTCTCTCAGTCCCTGTCTCTCAGGGAGATATCTGTACACTGAGTGGTGTCTCTCAGTCCGTCTCTCTCAGGGAGATATCTGTACACTGACTGGTGTCTCTCAGTCCCTGTCTCTCAGGGAGATATCTGTATACTGAGTGGTGTCTCACAGTCCCTCTCTCTCAGGGAGATATCTGTACACAGACTGGTGTCTCTCAGTCCCTGTCTCTCAGGGAGATATCTGTGCGCTGACTGGTGTCTCTCAGTCCCTCTCTCTCAGGGAGATATCTGTACACTGAGTGGTGTCTCTCAGTCTCTGTCTCTCAGGGAGATATCTGTACACTGAGTGGTGTCTCTCAGTCCCTCTCTCTCAGGGAGATATCTGTACACTGACTGGTGTCTCTCAGTCCCTCTCTCTCAGGGAGATATCTGTACACTGACTGGTGTCTCTCAGTCCCTCTCTCTCAGGGAGATATATGTACACTGACTGGTGTCTCTCAGTCCCTCTCTCTCAGGGAGGTATCTGTACACTGAGTGGTGTCTCTCAGTCCCTGTCTCTCAGGGAGATATATGTACACTGACTGGTGTCTCTCAGTCCCTGTCTCTCAGGGAGATATCTGTACACTGAGTGGTGTCTCTCAGTCCCTCTCTCTCAGGGAGATATATGTACACTGAGTGGTGTCTCTCAGTCCCTCTCTCTCAGGGAGATATATGTACACTGACTGGTATCTCTCAGTCCCTCTCTCTCAGGGAGGTATCTGTACACTGAGTGGTGTCTCTCATTCCCTGTCTCTCAGGGAGATATATGTACACTGACTGGTGTCTCTCAGTCCCTGTCTCTCAGGGAGATATCTGTACACTGAGTGGTGTCTCTCAGTCCCTCTCTCTCAGGGAGATATCTGTACACTGACTGGTGTCTCACAGTCCCTCTCTCTCAGAGAGATATCTGTACACTGAGTGGTGTCTCTCAGTCCCTCTCTCTCAGGGAGATATCTGTACACTGAGTGGTGTCTCTCAGTCCCTGTCTCTCAGGGAGATATATGTACACTGACTGGTGTCTCTCAGTCCCTCTCTCTCAGGGAGGTATCTGTACACTGACTGGTGTATCTCAGTCCCTGTCTCTCAGGGAGATATCTGTACACTGAGTGGTGTCTCTCAGTCCCTCTCTCTCAGGGAGATATCTGAACACTGAGTGGTGTCTCTCAGTCCCTCTCTCTCAGGGAGATATATGCACACTGACTGGTGCCTCTCAGTCCCTCTCTCTCAGGGAGGTATCTGTACACTGAGTGGTGTCTCTCAGTCCCTGTCTCTCAGGGAGATATTTGTACACTGACTGGTGTTTCTCAGTCCCTCTCTCTCAGGGAGATATCTGTACACTGACTGGTGTCTCTCAGTCCCTCTCTCTCAGGGAGATATCTGTACACTGAGTGGTGTCTCACAGCCCCTGTCTCTCAGGGAGATATCTGTACACTGACTGGTGTCTCTCAGTCCCTGTCTGTCAGGGAGATATCTATACACTGAGTGGTGTCTCTCAGTCCGTCTCTCTCAGGGAGATATCTGTATACTGAGTGGTGTCTCACAGTCCCTCTCTCTCAGGGAGATATCTGTACACTGACTGGTGTCTCTCAGTCCCTGTCTCTCAGGGAGATATCTGTACGCTGACTGGTGTCTCTCAGTCCCTCTCTCTCAGGGAGATATCTGTACACTGAGTGGTGTCTCTCAGTCCCTGTCTCTCAGGGAGATATCTGTACACTGAGTGGTGTCTCACAGTCCCTCTCTCTCAGGGAGATATCTGTACACTGAGTGGTGTCTCTCAGTCCCTCTCTCTCAGGGAGATATATGTACACTGACTGGTATCTCTCAGTCCCTCTCTCTCAGGGAGGTATCTGTACACTGAGTTGTGTCTCTCATTCCCTGTCTCTCAGGGAGATATATGTACACTGACTGGTGTCTCTCAGTCCCTGTCTCTCAGGGAGATATCTGTACACTGACTGGTGTCTCTCAGTCCCTCTCTCTCAGGGAGATATCTGTACACTGAGTGGTGTCTCTCAGTCCCTCTCTCTCAGGGAGATATATGTACACTGACTGGTATCTCTCAGTCCCTCTCTCTCAGGGAGGTATCTGTACACTGAGTGGTGTCTCTCATTCCCTGTCTCTCAGGGAGATATATGTACACTGACTGGTGTCTCTCAGTCCCTGTCTCTCAGGGAGATATCTGTACACTGAGTGGTGTCTCTCAGTCCCTCTCTCTCAGGGAGATATCTGTACACTGACTGGTGTCTCACAGTCCCTCTCTCTCAGAGAGATATCTGTACACTGAGTGGTGTCTCTCAGTCCCTCTCTTTCAGGGAGATATCTGTACACTGAGTGGTGTCTCTCAGTCCCTGTCTCTCAGGGAGATATATGTACACTGACTGGTGTCTCTCAGTCCCTCTCTCTCAGGGAGGTATCTGTACACTGACTGGTGTATCTCAGTCCCTGTCTCTCAGGGAGATATCTGTACACTGAGTGGTGTCTCTCAGTCCCTCTCTCTCAGGGAGATATCTGAACACTGAGTGGTGTCTCTCAGACCCTCTCTCTCAGGGAGATATATGCACACTGACTGGTGCCTCTCAGTCCCTCTCTCTCAGGGAGGTATCTGTACACTGAGTGGTGTCTCTCAGTCCCTGTCTCTCAGGGAGATATTTGTACACTGACTGGTGTTTCTCAGTCCCTCTCTCTCAGGGAGATATCTGTACACTGACTGGTGTCTCTCAGTCCCTCTCTCTCAGGGAGATATCTGTACACTGAGTGGTGTCTCACAGCCCCTGTCTCTCAGGGAGATATCTGTACACTGACTGGTGTCTCTCAGTCCCTGTCTGTCAGGGAGATATCTATACACTGAGTGGTGTCTCTCAGTCCGTCTCTCTCAGGGAGATATCTGTATACTGAGTGGTGTCTCACAGTCCCTCTCTCTCAGGGAGATATCTGTACACTGACTGGTGTCTCTCAGTCCCTCTCTCTCAGGGAGATATCTGTACACTGAGTGGTGTCTCTCAGTCCCTGTCTCTCAGGGAGATATCTGTACACTGAGTGGTGTCTCACAGTCCCTCTCTCTCAGGGAGATATCTGTACACTGAGTGGTGTCTCTCAGTCCCTCTCTCTCAGGGAGATATATGTACACTGACTGGTATCTCTCAGTCCCTCTCTCTCAGGGAGGTATCTGTACACTGAGTGGTGTCTCTCATTCCCTGTCTCTCAGGGAGATATATGTACACTGACTGGTGTCTCTCAGTCCCTGTCTCTCAGGGAGATATCTGTAGACTGAGTGGTGTCTCTCAGTCCCTCTCTCTCAGGGAGATATCTGTACACTGACTGGTGTCTCTCAGTCCCTGTCTCTCAGGGAGATATCTGTACACTGAGTGGTGTCTCTCAGTCCGTCTCTCTCAGGGAGATATCTGTACACTGACTGGTGTCTCTCAGTCCCTGTCTCTCAGGGAGATATCTGTATACTAAGTGGTGTCTCACAGTCCCTCTCTCTCAGGGAGATATCTGTACACAGACTGGTGTCTCTCAGTCCCTGTCTCTCAGGGAGATATCTGTGCGCTGACTGGTATCTCTCAGTCCCTCTCTCTCAGGGAGGTATCTGTACACTGAGTGGTGTCTCTCATTCCCTGTCTCTAAGGGAGATATATGTACACTGACTGGTGTCTCTCAGTCCCTGTCTCTCAGGGAGATATATGTACACTGACTGGTGTCTCTCAGTCCCTGTCTCTCAGGGAGATATCTGTACACTGAGTGGTGTCTCTCAGTCCCTCTCTCTCAGGGAGATATCTGTACACTGAGTGGTGTCTCTCAGTCTCTGTCTCTCAGGGAGGTATCTGTACACTGAGTGGTGTCTCTCAGTCCCTGTCTCTCAGGGAGATATCTGTACACTGACTGGTGTCTCTCAGTCCCTGTCTCTCAGGGAGATATCTGTACACTGAGTGGTGTCTCTCAGTCCCTCTCTCTCAGGGAGATATATGTACACTGACTGGTATCTCTCAGTCCCTCTCTCTCAGGGAGGTATCTGTACACTGAGTGGTGTCTCTCATTCCCTGTCTCTCAGGGAGATATATGTACACTGACTGGTGTCTCTCAGTCCCTGTCTCTCAGGGAGATATCTGTACACTGAGTGGTGTCTCTCAGGGAGATATCTGTACACTGAGTGGTGTCTCTCAGGGAGATATCTGTACACTGAGTGGTGTCTCTCAGTCCCTCTCTCTCAGGGAGATATCTGTACACTGACTGGTGTCTCACAGTCCCTCTCTCTCAGAGAGATATCTGTACACTGAGTGGTGTCTCTCAGTCCCTCTCTCTCAGGGAGATATCTGTACACTGAGTGGTGTCTCTCAGTCCCTGTCTCTCAGGGAGATATATGTACACTGACTGGTGTCTCTCAGTCCCTCTCTCTCAGGGAGGTATCTGTACACTGACTGGTGTATCTCAGTCCCTGTCTCTCAGGGAGATATCTGTACACTGAGTGGTGTCTCTCAGTCCCTCTCTCTCAGGGAGATATCTGAACACTGAGTGGTGTCTCTCAGTCCCTCTCTCTCAGGGAGATATATGCACACTGACTGGTGCCTCTCAGTCCCTCTCTCTCAGGGAGGTATCTGTACACTGAGTGGTGTCTCTCAGTCCCTGTCTCTCAGGGAGATATTTGTACACTGACTGGTGTTTCTCAGTCCCTCTCTCTCAGGGAGATATCTGTACACTGACTGGTGTCTCTCAGTCCCTCTCTCTCAGGGAGATATCTGTACACTGACTGGTGTCTCTCAGTCCCTGTCTGTCAGGGTGATATCTATACACTGAGTGGTGTCTCTCAGTCCCTCTCTCTCAGGGAGATATCTGTACACTGACTGGTGTCTCTGAGTCCCACTCTCTCAGGGAGATATATGTACACTGACTGGTGTCTCTCAGTCCCTCTCTCTCAGGGAGGTATCTGTACACTGAGTGGTGTCTCTCAGTCCCTGTCTCTCAGGGAGATATCTGTACGCTGACTGGTGTCTCTCAGTCCCTCTCTCTCAGGGAGATATCTGTACACTGAGTGGTGTCTCTCAGTCCCTGTCTCTCAGGGAGATATCTGTACACTGAGTGGTGTCTCACAGTCCCTCTCTCTCAGGGAGATATCTGTACACTGAGTGGTGTCTCTCTGTCCCTCTCTCTCAGGGAGATATATGTACACTGACTGGTATCTCTCAGTCCCTCTCTCTCAGGGAGGTATCTGTACACTGCGTGGTGTCTCTCATTCCCTGTCTCTCAGGGAGATATATGTACACTGACTGGTGTCTCTCAGTCCCTGTCTCTCAGGGAGATATCTGTACACTGAGTGGTGTCTCTCAGTCCCTCTCTCTCAGGGAGATATCTGTACACTGACTGGTGTCTCTCAGTCCCTGTCTCTCAGGGAGATATCTGTACACTGAGTGGTGTCTCTCAGTCCGTCTCTCTCAGGGAGATATCTGTACACTGACTGGTGTCTCTCAGTCCCTGTCTCTCAGGGAGATATCTGTATACTGAGTGGTGTCTCACAGTCCCTCTCTCTCAGGGAGATATCTGTACACAGACTGGTGTCTCTCAGTCCCTGTCTCTCAGGGAGATATCTGTGCGCTGACTGGTGTCTCTCAGTCCCTCTCTCTCAGGGAGATATCTGTACACTGAGTGGTGTCTCTCAGTCTCTGTCTCTCAGGGAGATATCTGTACACTGAGTGGTGTCTCACAGTCCCTCTCTCTCAGGGAGATATCTGTACACTGACTGGTGTCTCTCAGTCCCTCTCTCTCAGGGAGATATCTGTACACTGACTGGTGTCTCTCAGTCCCTCTCTCTCAGGGAGATATATGTACACTGACTGGTGTCTCTCAGTCCCTCTCTCTCAGGGAGGTATCTGTACACTGAGTGGTGTCTCTCAGTCCCTGTCTCTCAGGGAGATATATGTACACTGACTGGTGTCTCTCAGTCCCTGTCTCTCAGGGAGATATCTGTACACTGAGTGGTGTCTCTCAGTCCCTCTCTCTCAGGGAGATATATGTACACTGAGTGGTGTCTCTCAGTCCCTCTCTCTCAGGGAGATATATGTACACTGACTGGTATCTCTCAGTCCCTCTCTCTCAGGGAGGTATCTGTACACTGAGTGGTGTCTCTCATTCCCTGTCTCTCAGGGAGATATATGTACACTGACTGGTGTCTCTCAGTCCCTGTCTCTCAGGGAGATATCTGTACACTGAGTGGTGTCTCTCAGTCCCTCTCTCTCAGGGAGATATCTGTACACTGACTGGTGTCTCACAGTCCCTCTCTCTCAGAGAGATATCTGTACACTGAGTGGTGTCTCTCAGTCCCTCTCTCTCAGGGAGATATCTGTACACTGAGTGGTGTCTCTCAGTCCCTGTCTCTCAGGGAGATATATGTACACTGACTGGTGTCTCTCAGTCCCTCTCTCTCAGGGAGGTATCTGTACACTGACTGGTGTATCTCAGTCCCTGTCTCTCAGGGAGATATCTGTACACTGAGTGGTGTCTCTCAGTCCCTCTCTCTCAGGGAGATATCTGAACACTGAGTGGTGTCTCTCAGTCCCTCTCTCTCAGGGAGATATATGCACACTGACTGGTGCCTCTCAGTCCCTCTCTCTCAGGGAGGTATCTGTACACTGAGTGGTGTCTCTCAGTCCCTGTCTCTCAGGGAGATATTTGTACACTGACTGGTGTTTCTCAGTCCCTCTCTCTCAGGGAGATATCTGTACACTGACTGGTGTCTCTCAGTCCCTCTCTCTCAGGGAGATATCTGTACACTGAGTGGTGTCTCACAGCCCCTGTCTCTCAGGGAGATATCTGTACACTGACTGGTGTCTCTCAGTCCCTGTCTGTCAGGGAGATATCTATACACTGAGTGGTGTCTCTCAGTCCGTCTCTCTCAGGGAGATATCTGTATACTGAGTGGTGTCTCACAGTCCCTCTCTCTCAGGGAGATATCTGTACACTGACTGGTGTCTCTCAGTCCCTGTCTCTCAGGGAGATATCTGTACGCTGACTGGTGTCTCTCAGTCCCTCTCTCTCAGGGAGATATCTGTACACTGAGTGGTGTCTCTCAGTCCCTGTCTCTCAGGGAGATATCTGTACACTGAGTGGTGTCTCACAGTCCCTCTCTCTCAGGGAGATATCTGTACACTGAGTGGTGTCTCTCAGTCCCTCTCTCTCAGGGAGATATATGTACACTGACTGGTATCTCTCAGTCCCTCTCTCTCAGGGAGGTATCTGTACACTGAGTTGTGTCTCTCATTCCCTGTCTCTCAGGGAGATATATGTACACTGACTGGTGTCTCTCAGTCCCTGTCTCTCAGGGAGATATCTGTACACTGACTGGTGTCTCTCAGTCCCTCTCTCTCAGGGAGATATCTGTACACTGAGTGGTGTCTCTCAGTCCCTCTCTCTCAGGGAGATATATGTACACTGACTGGTATCTCTCAGTCCCTCTCTCTCAGGGAGGTATCTGTACACTGAGTGGTGTCTCTCATTCCCTGTCTCTCAGGGAGATATATGTACACTGACTGGTGTCTCTCAGTCCCTGTCTCTCAGGGAGATATCTGTACACTGAGTGGTGTCTCTCAGTCCCTCTCTCTCAGGGAGATATCTGTACACTGACTGGTGTCTCACAGTCCCTCTCTCTCAGAGAGATATCTGTACACTGAGTGGTGTCTCTCAGTCCCTCTCTCTCAGGGAGATATCTGTACACTGAGTGGTGTCTCTCAGTCCCTGTCTCTCAGGGAGATATATGTACACTGACTGGTGTCTCTCAGTCCCTCTCTCTCAGGGAGGTATCTGTACACTGACTGGTGTATCTCAGTCCCTGTCTCTCAGGGAGATATCTTTACACTGAGTGGTGTCTCTCAGTCCCTCTCTCTCAGGGAGATATCTGAACACTGAGTGGTGTCTCTCAGACCCTCTCTCTCAGGGAGATATATGCACACTGACTGGTGCCTCTCAGTCCCTCTCTCTCAGGGAGGTATCTGTACACTGAGTGGTGTCTCTCAGTCCCTGTCTCTCAGGGAGATATTTGTACACTGACTGGTGTTTCTCAGTCCCTCTCTCTCAGGGAGATATCTGTACACTGACTGGTGTCTCTCAGTCCCTCTCTCTCAGGGAGATATCTGTACACTGAGTGGTGTCTCACAGCCCCTGTCTCTCAGGGAGATATCTGTACACTGACTGGTGTCTCTCAGTCCCTGTCTGTCAGGGAGATATCTATACACTGAGTGGTGTCTCTCAGTCCGTCTCTCTCAGGGAGATATCTGTATACTGAGTGGTGTCTCACAGTCCCTCTCTCTCAGGGAGATATCTGTACACTGACTGGTGTCTCTCAGTCCCTCTCTCTCAGGGAGATATCTGTACACTGAGTGGTGTCTCTCAGTCCCTGTCTCTCAGGGAGATATCTGTACACTGAGTGGTGTCTCACAGTCCCTCTCTCTCAGGGAGATATCTGTACACTGAGTGGTGTCTCTCAGTCCCTCTCTCTCAGGGAGATATATGTACACTGACTGGTATCTCTCAGTCCCTCTCTCTCAGGGAGGTATCTGTACACTGAGTGGTGTCTCTCATTCCCTGTCTCTCAGGGAGATATATGTACACTGACTGGTGTCTCTCAGTCCCTGTCTCTCAGGGAGATATCTGTACACTGAGTGGTGTCTCTCAGTCCCTCTCTCTCAGGGAGATATCTGTACACTGACTGGTGTCTCTCAGTCCCTGTCTCTCAGGGAGATATCTGTACACTGAGTGGTGTCTCTCAGTCCGTCTCTCTCAGGGAGATATCTGTACACTGACTGGTGTCTCTCAGTCCCTGTCTCTCAGGGAGATATCTGTATACTAAGTGGTGTCTCACAGTCCCTCTCTCTCAGGGAGATATCTGTACACAGACTGGTGTCTCTCAGTCCCTGTCTCTCAGGGAGATATCTGTGCGCTGACTGGTATCTCTCAGTCCCTCTCTCTCAGGGAGGTATCTGTACACTGAGTGGTGTCTCTCATTCCCTGTCTCTAAGGGAGATATATGTACACTGACTGGTGTCTCTCAGTCCCTGTCTCTCAGGGAGATATATGTACACTGACTGGTGTCTCTCAGTCCCTGTCTCTCAGGGAGATATCTGTACACTGAGTGGTGTCTCTCAGTCCCTCTCTCTCAGGGAGATATCTGTACACTGAGTGGTGTCTCTCAGTCTCTGTCTCTCAGGGAGGTATCTGTACACTGAGTGGTGTCTCTCAGTCCCTGTCTCTCAGGGAGATATCTGTACACTGACTGGTGTCTCTCAGTCCCTGTCTCTCAGGGAGATATCTGTACACTGAGTGGTGTCTCTCAGTCCCTCTCTCTCAGGGAGATATATGTACACTGACTGGTATCTCTCAGTCCCTCTCTCTCAGGGAGGTATCTGTACACTGAGTGGTGTCTCTCATTCCCTGTCTCTCAGGGAGATATATGTACACTGACTGGTGTCTCTCAGTCCCTGTCTCTCAGGGAGATATCTGTACACTGAGTGGTGTCTCTCAGGGAGATATCTGTACACTGAGTGGTGTCTCTCAGTCCCTCTCTCTCAGGGAGATATCTGTACACTGACTGGTGTCTCACAGTCCCTCTCTCTCAGAGAGATATCTGTACACTGAGTGGTGTCTCTCAGTCCCTCTCTCTCAGGGAGATATCTGTACACTGAGTGGTGTCTCTCAGTCCCTGTCTCTCAGGGAGATATATGTACACTGACTGGTGTCTCTCAGTCCCTCTCTCTCAGGGAGGTATCTGTACACTGACTGGTGTATCTCAGTCCCTGTCTCTCAGGGAGATATCTGTACACTGAGTGGTGTCTCTCAGTCCCTCTCTCTCAGGGAGATATCTGAACACTGAGTGGTGTCTCTCAGTCCCTCTCTCTCAGGGAGATATATGCACACTGACTGGTGCCTCTCAGTCCCTCTCTCTCAGGGAGGTATCTGTACACTGAGTGGTGTCTCTCAGTCCCTGTCTCTCAGGGAGATATTTGTACACTGACTGGTGTTTCTCAGTCCCTCTCTCTCAGGGAGATATCTGTACACTGACTGGTGTCTCTCAGTCCCTCTCTCTCAGGGAGATATCTGTACACTGACTGGTGTCTCTCAGTCCCTGTCTGTCAGGGTGATATCTATACACTGAGTGGTGTCTCTCAGTCCCTCTCTCTCAGGGAGATATCTGTACACTGACTGGTGTCTCTGAGTCCCACTCTCTCAGGGAGATATATGTACACTGACTGGTGTCTCTCAGTCCCTCTCTCTCAGGGAGGTATCTGTACACTGAGTGGTGTCTCTCAGTCCCTGTCTCTCAGGGAGATATATGTACACTGACTGGTGTCTCTCAGGGAGATATCTGTACACTGAGTGGTGTCTCTCAGTCCCTCTCTCTCAGGGAGATATCTGTACTCTGACTGGTGTCTCTCAGTCCCTCTCTCTGAGGGAGATATCTGTACACTGAGTGGTGTCTCTCAGTCCCTCTCTCTCAGGGAGATATCTGTACACTGACTGGTGTCTCTCAGTCCCTCTCTCTCAGGGAGATATCTGTACACTGAGTGGTGTCTCTCAGTCCCTCTCTCTCAGGGAGATGTCTGTACTCTGTCTGGTGTCTCTCAGTCCCTGTCTGTCAGGGAAATATCTGTACACTGACTGGTGTCTCTCAGTCCCTGTCTCTCAGCAAGCTTTATGTACACTGAGTGGTGTCTCTCAGGGAGATATCTGTACACTGACTGGTGTCTCTCAGTCCCTGTCTCTCAGTGAGCTTTATGTACACTGAGTGGTGTCTCTCAGTCCCTCTCTCTCAGGGAGATATCTGTACACTGACTGGTGTCTCTCAGTCCCTGTCTGTCAGGGAGATATCTATACACTGAGTGGTGTCTCTCAGTCCCTCTCTCTCAGGGAGATATCCGTACACTGACTGGTGTCTCTCAGTCCCTCTCTCTCAGGGAGATATATGTACACTGACTGGTGTCTCTCAGTCCCTCTCTCTCAGGGAGGTATCTGTACACTGAGTGGTGTCTCTCAGCCCCTCTCTCTCGGAGATATCTGTACACTGACTGGTGTCTCTCAGCCCCTCTCTCTCAGGGAGATATCTGTGCACTGAGTGGTGTCTCTCAGTCCCTCTCTCTCAGGGAGATATCTGTACTCTGACTGGTGTCTCTCAGTCCCTGTCTCTGAGGGAGATATCTGTACACTGAGTGGTGTCTCTCAGTCCCTCTCTCTCAGGGAGATGTCTGTACACTGACTGGTGTCTCTCAGTCCCTCTCTCTCAGGGAGATATCTGTACACTGAGTGGTGTCTCTCAGTCCCTCTCTCTCAGGGAGATATCTGTACTCTGACTGGTGTCTCTCAGTCCCTGTCTCTGAGGGAGATATCTGTACACTGAGTGGTGTCTCTCAGTCCCTCTCTCTCAGGGAGATGTCTGTACACTGACTGGTGTCTCTCAGTCCCTCTCTCTCAGGGAGATATCTGTACACTGAGTGGTGTCTCTCAGTCCCTCTCTCTCAGGGAGGTATCTGTACAATGAGTGGTGTCTCTCAGTCCCTGTCTCTCAGGGAGATATCTGTACACTGACTGGTGTCTCTCAGTCCCTCTCTCTCAGGGAGATATCTGTACACTGACTGGTGTCTCACAGCCCCTGTCTCTCAGGGAGATATCTGTACACTGACTGGTGTCTCTCAGTCCCTGTCTGTCAGGGAGATATCTATACACTGAGTGGTGTCTCTCAGTCCCTCTCTCTCAGGGAGATATCTGTACACTGACTGGTGTCTCTCAGTCCCTCTCTCTCAGGGAGATATATGTACACTGACTGGTGTCTCTCAGTCCCTCTCTCTCAGGGAGATATCTGTACACTGACTGGTGTCTCTCAGTCCCACTCTCTCAGGGAGATATATGTACACTGACTGGTGTCTCTCAGTCCCTCTCTCTCAGGGAGGTATCTGTACACTGAGTGCTGTCTCTCAGTCCCTGTCTCTCAGGGAGATATATGTACACTGACTGGTGTCTCTCAGTCCCTGTCTCTCAGGGAGATATCTGTACACTCAGTGGTGTCTCTCAGTCGCTCTCTCTCAGGGAGATATCTGTACACTGACTGGTGTCTCTCAGTCCCTCTCTCTCAGGGAGATATCTGTACACTGAGTGGTGTCTCTCAGTCCCTCTCTCTCAGGGAGATATCTGTACTCTGACTGGTGTCTCTCAGTCCCTGTCTCTGAGGGAGATATCTGTACACTGAGTGGTGTCTCTCAGTCCCTCTCTCTCAGGGAGATGTCTGTACACTGACTGGTGTCTCTCAGTCCCTCTCTCTCAGGGAGATATCTGTACACTGAGTGGTGTCTCTCAGTCCCTCTCTCTCAGGGAGGTATCTGTACACTGAGTGGTGTCTCTCAGTCCCTGTCTCTCAGGGAGATATCTGTACACTGACTGGTGTCTCTCAGTCCCTCTCTCTCAGGGAGATATCTGTACACTGACTGGTGTCTCACAGCCCCTGTCTCTCAGGGAGATATCTGTACACTGACTGGTGTCTCTCAGTCCCTGTCTGTCAGGGAGATATCTATACACTGAGTGGTGTCTCTCAGTCCCTCTCTCTCAGGGAGATATCTGTACACTGACTGGTGTCTCTCAGTCCCTCTCTCTCAGGGAGATATATGTACACTGACTGGTGTCTCTCAGTCCCTCTCTCTCAGGGAGATATCTGTACACTGACTGGTGTCTCTCAGTCCCACTCTCTCAGGGAGATATATGTACACTGACTGCTGTCTCTCAGTCCCTCTCTCTCAGGGAGGTATCTGTACACTGAGTGCTGTCTCTCAGTCCCTGTCTCTCAGGGAGATATATGTACACTGACTGGTGTCTCTCAGTCCCTGTCTCTCAGGGAGATATCTGTACACTCAGTGGTGTCTCTCAGTCGCTCTCTCTCAGGGAGATATCTGTACTCTGACTGGTGTCTCTCAGTCCCTGTCTCTGAGGGAGATATCTGTACACTGAGTGGTGTCTCTCAGTCCCTCTCTCTCAGGGAGATATCTGTACACTGACTGGTGTCTCTCAGTCCCTCTCTCTCAGGGAGATATCTGTACACTGAGTGGTGTCTCTCAGTCCCTCTCTCTCAGGGAGATATCTGTACTCTGTCTGGTGTCTCTCAGTCCCTGTCTGTCAGGGAAATATCTATACACTGAGTGGTATCACTCAGTCCCTCTCTCTCAGGGAGATATCTGTACACTGACTGGTGTCTCACAGTCCCTCTCTCTCAGGGAGATATCTGTACACTGACTGGTGTCTCTCAGTCCCTGTCTCTAAGGGAGCTTTATGTACACTGAGCGGTGTCTCTCAGGGAGATATCTGTACACTGACTGGTGTCTCTCAGTCCCTGTCTCTCAGGGAGCTTTATGTACACTGAGTGGTGTCTCCCAGTCCCTCTCTCTCAGGGAGATATCTGTACACTGACTGGTGTCTCTCAGTCCCTGTCTCTCAGGGAGATATCTGTACACTGAGTGGTGTCTCTCAGTCCCTCTCTCTCAGGGAGATATCTGTACACTGACTGGTGTCTCTCAGTCCCTGTCTCTCAGGGAGATATCTGTACACTGAGTGGTGTCTCTCAGTCCCTCTCTCTCAGGGAGATATCTGTACACTGACTGGTGTCTCTCAGTCCCTGTCTCTCAGGGAGATATATGTACACTGAGTGGTGTCTCTCAGTCCCTCTCTCTCAGGGAGGTATCTGTACACTGAGTGGTGTCTCTCAGTCCCTGTCTCTCAGGGAGATATTTGTACACTGACTGGTGTCTCTCAGTCCCTCTCTCTCAGGGAGATATCTGTACACTGACTGGTGTCTCTCAGTCCCTCGCTCTCAGGGAGATATCTGTACACTGACTGGTGTCTCACAGCCCCTGTCTCTCAGGGAGATATCTGTACACTGACTGGTGTCTCTCAGTCCCTGTCTGTCAGGGAGATATCTATACACTGAGTGGTGTCTCTCAGTCCCTCTCTCTCAGGGAGATATCTGTACACTGACTGGTGTCTCTCAGTCCCTCTCTCTCAGGGAGATATATGTACACTGACTGGTGTCTCTCAGTCCCTCTCTCTCAGGGAGATATCTGTACACTGACTGGTGTCTCTCAGTCCCACTCTCTCAGGGAGATATATGTACACTGACTGGTGTCTCTCAGTCCCTCTCTCTCAGGGAGGTATCTGTACACTGAGTGCTGTCTCTCAGTCCCTGTCTCTCAGGGAGATATATGTACACTGACTGGTGTCTCTCAGTCCCACTCTCTCAGGGAGATATATGTACACTGACTGGTGTCTCTCAGTCCCTCTCTCTCAGGGAGGTATCTGTACACTGAGTGCTGTCTCTCAGTCCCTGTCTCTAAGGGAGATATCTGTACACTCAGTGGTGTCTCTCAGTCCCTCTCTCACAGGGAGATATCTGTACTCTGACTGGTGTCTCTCAGTCCCTCTCTCTCAGGGAGATATCTGTACACTGACTGGTGTCTCTCAGTCCCTCTCTCTCAGGGAGATATCTGTACACTGAGTGGTGTCTCTCAGTCCCTCTCTCTCAGGGAGATATCTGTACTCTGTCTGGTGTCTCTCAGTCCCTGTCTGTCAGGGAAATATCTATACACTGAGTGGTATCACTCAGTCCCTCTCTCTCAGGGAGATATCTGTACACTGACTGGTGTCTCACAGTCCCTCTCTCTCAGGGAGATATCTGTACACTGACTGGTGTCTCTCAGTCCCTGTCTCTCAGGGAGCTTTATGTACACTGAGTGGTGTCTCTCAGGGAGATATCTGTACACTGACTGGTGTCTCTCAGTCCCTGTCTCTCAGGGAGCTTTATGTACACTGAGTGGTGTCTCCCAGTCCCTCTCTCTCAGGGAGATATCTGTACACTGACTGGTGTCTCTCAGTCCCTGTCTCTCAGGGAGATATCTGTACACTGAGTGGTGTCTCTCAGTCCCTCTCTCTCAGGGAGATATCTGTACACTGAGTGGTGTCTCTCAGTCCCTCTCTCTCAGGGAGATATCTGTACACTGACTGGTGTCTCTCAGTCCCTCTCTCTCAGGGAGATATCTGTACACTGAGTGGTGTCTCTCAGTCCCTCTCTCTCAGGGAGATATCTGTACTCTGTCTGGTGTCTCTCAGTCCCTGTCTGTCAGGGAAATATCTATACACTGAGTGGTGTCACTCAGTCCCTCTCTCTCAGGGAGATATCTGTACACTGACTGGTGTCTCACAGTCCCTCTCTCTCAGGGAGATATCTGTACACTGACTGGTGTCTCTCAGTCCCTGTCTCTCAGGGAGCTTTATGTACACTGAGTGGTGTCTCTCAGGGAGATATCTGTACACTGACTGGTGTCTCTCAGTCCCTGTCTCTCAGGGAGCTTTATGTACACTGAGTGGTGTCTCTCAGTCCCCCTCTCTCAGGGAGATATCTGTACACTGACTGGTGTCTCTCAGCCCCTGTCTCTCAGGGAGATATCTGTACACTGAGTGGTGTCTCTCAGTCCCTCTCTCTCAGGGAGATATCTGTACACTGACTGGTGTCTCTCAGTCCCTGTCTCTCAGGGAGATATCTGTACACTGAGTGGTGTCTCTCAGTCCCTCTCTCTCAAGGAGATATCTGTACACTGAGTGGTGTCTCTCAGTCCCTGTCTCTCAGGGAGATATATGTACACTGACTGGTGTCTCTCAGTCGTTCTCTCTCAGGGAGGTATCTGTACACTGACTGGTGTCTCTCAGTCCCTGTCTGTCAGGGAGATATCTATACACTGAGTGGTGTCTCTCAGTCCGTCTCTCTCAGGGAGATATCTGTACACTGACTGGTGTCTCTCAGTCCCTGTCTCTCAGGGAGATATCTGTACACTGACTGGTGTCTCACAGCCCCTGTCTCTCAGGGAGATATCTGTACACTGACTGGTGTCTCTCAGTCCCTGTCTGTCAGGGAGATATCTATACACTGAGTGGTGTCTCTCAGTCCCTCTCTCTCAGGGAGATATCCGTACACTGACTGGTGTCTCTCAGTCCCTCTCTCTCAGGGAGATATATGTACACTGACTGGTGTCTCTCAGTCCCTCTCTCTCAGGGAGGTATCTGTACACTGAGTGGTGTCTCTCAGTCCCTGTCTCTCAGGGAGATATATGCGCACTGACTGGTGTCTCTCAGTCCCTGTCTCTCAGGGAGATATCTGTACAGTGATTGGTGTCTCTCAGTCCCTCTCTCTCAGGGAGATATCTGTACTCTGACTGGTGTCTCTCAGTCCCTGTCTCTCAGGGAGATATCTGTACACTGAGTGGTGTCTCTCAGTCCCTCTCTCTCAGGGAGATATCTGTACACTGACTGGTGTCTCTCAGTCCCTCTCTCTAAGGGAGGTATCTGTACACTGAGTGGTGTCTCTCAGTCCCTGTCTCTCAGGGAGATATCTGTACACTGACTGGTGTCTCTCAGTCCCTGTCTCTCAGTGAGCTTTATGTACACTGAGTGGTGTCTCTCAGGGAGATATCTGTACACTGAGTGGTGTCTCTCAGTCCCTCTCTCTCAGGGAGATATCTGTACACTGACTGGTGTCTCTCAGCCCCTCTCTCTCAGGGAGATATCTGTGCACTGAGTTCTCAGGGAGATATCTGTACACTGAGTGGTGTCTCTCAGTCCCTCTCTCTCAGGGAGATATCTGTACTCTGACTGGTGTCTCTCAGTCCCTGTCTCTGAGGGAGATATCTGTACACTGAGTGGTGTCTCTCAGTCCCTCTCTCTCAGGGAGATATCTGTACACTGACTGGTGTCTCTAAGTCCCTCTCTCTCAGGGAGATATCTGTACACTGAGTGGTGTCTCTCAGTCCCTCTCTCTCAGGGAGGTATCTGTACACTGAGTGGTGTCTCTCAGTCCCTGTCTCTCAGGGAGATATCTGTACACTGACTGGTGTCTCTCAGTCCCTCGCTCTCAGGGAGATATCTGTACACTGACTGGTGTCTCACAGCCCCTGTCTCTCAGGGAGATATCTGTACACTGACTGGTGTCTCTCAGTCCCTGTCTGTCAGGGAGATATCTATACACTGAGTGGTGTCTCTCAGTCCCTCTCTCTCAGGGAGATATCTGTACACTGACTGGTGTCTCTCAGTCCCTCTCTCTCAGGGTGATATATGTACACTGACTGGTGTCTCTCAGTCCCTCTCTCTCAGGGAGGTATCTGTACACTGAGTGGTGTCTCTCAGTCCCTGTCTCTCAGGGAGATATATGCGCACTGACTGGTGTCTCTCAGTCCCTGTCTCTCAGGGAGATATCTGTACAGTGATTGGTGTCTCTCAGTCCCTCTCTCTCAGGGAGATATCTGTACTCTGACTGGTGTCTCACAGCCCCTGTCTCTCAGGGAGATATCTGTACACTGACTGGTGTCTCTCAGTCCCTGTCTGTCAGGGAGATATCTATACACTGAGTGGTGTCTCTCAGTCCCTCTCTCTCAGGGAGATATCTGTACACTGACTGGTGTCTCTCAGTCCCACTCTCTCAGGGAGATATATGTACACTGACTGGTGTCTCTCAGTCCCTCTCTCTCAGGGAGGTATCTGTACACTGAGTGGTGTCTCTCAGTCCCTGTCTCTCAGGGAGATATATGTACACTGACTGGTGTCTCTCAGTCCCTGTCTCTCAGGGAGATATCTGTACACTGAGTGGTGTCTCTCAGTCCCTCTCTCTCAGGGAGATATCTGCACTCTGACTGGTGTCTCTCAGTCCCTGTCTCTGAGGGAGATATCTGTACACTGAGTGGTGTCTCTCAGTCCCTCTCTCTCAGGGAGATATCTGTACACTGACTGGTGTCTCTCAGTCCCTCTCTCTCAGGGAGATATCTGTACACTGAGTGGTGTCTCTCAGTCCCTCTCTCTCAGGGAGATATCTGTACTCTGTCTGGTGTCTCTCAGTCCCTGTCTGTCAGGGAAATATCTATACACTGAGTGGTGTCACTCAGTCCCTGTCTCTCAGGGAGATATCTGTACACTGAGTGGTGTCTCTCAGTCCCTCTCTCTCAGGGAGATATCTGTACACTGAGTGGTGTCTCTCAGTCCCTCTCTCTCAGGGAGATATCTGTACACTGACTGGTGTCTCTCAGTCCCTCTCTCTCAGGGAGATATCTGTACACTGAGTGGTGTCTCTCAGTCCCTCTCTCTCAGGGAGATATCTGTACTCTGTCTGGTGTCTCTCAGTCCCTGTCTGTCAGGGAAATATCTATACACTGAGTGGTGTCACTCAGTCCCTCTCTCTCAGGGAGATATCTGTACACTGACTGGTGTCTCACAGTCCCTCTCTCTCAGGGAGATATCTGTACACTGACTGGTGTCTCTCAGTCCCTGTCTCTCAGGGAGCTTTATGTACACTGAGTGGTGTCTCTCAGGGAGATATCTGTACACTGACTGGTGTCTCTCAGTCCCTGTCTCTCAGGGAGCTTTATGTACACTGAGTGGTGTCTCTCAGTCCCCCTCTCACAGGGAGATATCTGTACACTGACTGGTGTCTCTCAGCCCCTGTCTCTCAGGGAGATATCTGTACACTGAGTGGTGTCTCTCAGTCCCTGTCTCTCAGGGAGATATCTGTACACTGAGTGGTGTCTCTCAGTCCCTCTCTCTCAAGGAGATATCTGTACACTGAGTGGTGTCTCTCAGTCCCTGTCTCTCAGGGAGATATATGTACACTGACTGGTGTCTCTCAGTCGTTCTCTCTCAGGGAGGTATCTGTACACTGACTGGTGTCTCTCAGTCCCTGTCTGTCAGGGAGATATCTATACACTGAGTGGTGTCTCTCAGTCCGTCTCTCTCAGGGAGATATCTGTACACTGACTGGTGTCTCTCAGTCCCTGTCTCTCAGGGAGATATCTGTACACTGACTGGTGTCTCACAGCCCCTGTCTCTCAGGGAGATATCTGTACACTGACTGGTGTCTCTCAGTCCCTGTCTGTCAGGGAGATATCTATACACTGAGTGGTGTCTCTCAGTCCCTCTCTCTCAGGGAGATATCCGTACACTGACTGGTGTCTCTCAGTCCCTCTCTCTCAGGGAGATATATGTACACTGACTGGTGTCTCTCAGTCCCTCTCTCTCAGGGAGGTATCTGTACACTGAGTGGTGTCTCTCAGTCCCTGTCTCTCAGGGAGATATATGCGCACTGACTGGTGTCTCTCAGTCCCTGTCTCTCAGGGAGATATCTGTACAGTGATTGGTGTCTCTCAGTCCCTCTCTCTCAGGGAGATATCTGTACTCTGACTGGTGTCTCTCAGTCCCTGTCTCTGAGGGAGATATCTGTACACTGAGTGGTGTCTCTCAGTCCCTCTCTCTCAGGGAGATATCTGTACACTGACTGGTGTCTCTCAGTCCCTCTCTCTAAGGGAGGTATCTGTACACTGAGTGGTGTCTCTCAGTCCCTGTCTCTCAGGGAGATATCTGTACACTGACTGGTGTCTCTCAGTCCCTGTCTCTCAGTGAGCTTTATGTACACTGAGTGGTGTCTCTCAGGGAGATATCTGTACACTGAGTGGTGTCTCTCAGTCCCTCTCTCTCAGGGAGATATCTGTACACTGACTGGTGTCTCTCAGCCCCTCTCTCTCAGGGAGATATCTGTGCACTGAGTTCTCAGGGAGATATCTGTACACTGAGTGGTGTCTCTCAGTCCCTCTCTCTCAGGGAGATATCTGTACTCTGACTGGTGTCTCTCAGTCCCTGTCTCTGAGGGAGATATCTGTACACTGAGTGGTGTCTCTCAGTCCCTCTCTCTCAGGGAGATATCTGTACACTGACTGGTGTCTCTAAGTCCCTCTCTCTCAGGGAGATATCTGTACACTGAGTGGTGTCTCTCAGTCCCTCTCTCTCAGGGAGGTATCTGTACACTGAGTGGTGTCTCTCAGTCCCTGTCTCTCAGGGAGATATCTGTACACTGACTGGTGTCTCTCAGTCCCTCGCTCTCAGGGAGATATCTGTACACTGACTGGTGTCTCACAGCCCCTGTCTCTCAGGGAGATATCTGTACACTGACTGGTGTCTCTCAGTCCCTGTCTGTCAGGGAGATATCTATACACTGAGTGGTGTCTCTCAGTCCCTCTCTCTCAGGGAGATATCTGTACACTGACTGGTGTCTCTCAGTCCCTCTCTCTCAGGGTGATATATGTACACTGACTGGTGTCTCTCAGTCCCTCTCTCTCAGGGAGGTATCTGTACACTGAGTGGTGTCTCTCAGTCCCTGTCTCTCAGGGAGATATATGCGCACTGACTGGTGTCTCTCAGTCCCTGTCTCTCAGGGAGATATCTGTACAGTGATTGGTGTCTCTCAGTCCCTCTCTCTCAGGGAGATATCTGTACTCTGACTGGTGTCTCACAGCCCCTGTCTCTCAGGGAGATATCTGTACACTGACTGGTGTCTCTCAGTCCCTGTCTGTCAGGGAGATATCTATACACTGAGTGGTGTCTCTCAGTCCCTCTCTCTCAGGGAGATATCTGTACACTGACTGGTGTCTCTCAGTCCCACTCTCTCAGGGAGATATATGTACACTGACTGGTGTCTCTCAGTCCCTCTCTCTCAGGGAGGTATCTGTACACTGAGTGGTGTCTCTCAGTCCCTGTCTCTCAGGGAGATATATGTACACTGACTGGTGTCTCTCAGTCCCTGTCTCTCAGGGAGATATCTGTACACTGAGTGGTGTCTCTCAGTCCCTCTCTCTCAGGGAGATATCTGCACTCTGACTGGTGTCTCTCAGTCCCTGTCTCTGAGGGAGATATCTGTACACTGAGTGGTGTCTCTCAGTCCCTCTCTCTCAGGGAGATATCTGTACACTGACTGGTGTCTCTCAGTCCCTCTCTCTCAGGGAGATATCTGTACACTGAGTGGTGTCTCTCAGTCCCTCTCTCTCAGGGAGATATCTGTACTCTGTCTGGTGTCTCTCAGTCCCTGTCTGTCAGGGAAATATCTATACACTGAGTGGTGTCACTCAGTCCCTGTCTCTCAGGGAGATATCTGTACACTGAGTGGTGTCTCTCAGTCCCTCTCTCTCAGGGAGATATCTGTACACTGAGTGGTGTCTCTCAGTCCCTCTCTCTCAGGGAGATATCTGTACACTGACTGGTGTCTCTCAGTCCCTCTCTCTCAGGGAGATATCTGTACACTGAGTGGTGTCTCTCAGTCCCTCTCTCTCAGGGAGATATCTGTACTCTGTCTGGTGTCTCTCAGTCCCTGTCTGTCAGGGAAATATCTATACACTGAGTGGTGTCACTCAGTCCCTCTCTCTCAGGGAGATATCTGTACACTGACTGGTGTCTCACAGTCCCTCTCTCTCAGGGAGATATCTGTACACTGACTGGTGTCTCTCAGTCCCTGTCTCTCAGGGAGCTTTATGTACACTGAGTGGTGTCTCTCAGGGAGATATCTGTACACTGACTGGTGTCTCTCAGTCCCTGTCTCTCAGGGAGCTTTATGTACACTGAGTGGTGTCTCTCAGTCCCCCTCTCACAGGGAGATATCTGTACACTGACTGGTGTCTCTCAGCCCCTGTCTCTCAGGGAGATATCTGTACACTGAGTGGTGTCTCTCAGTCCCTCTCTCTCAGGGAGATATCTGTACACTGACTGGTGTCTCTCAGTCCCTGTCTCTCAGGGAGATATCTGTACACTGAGTGGTGTCTCTCAGTCCCTCTCTCTCAAGGAGATATCTGTACACTGAGTGGTGTCTCTCAGTCCCTGTCTCTCAGGGAGATATATGTACACTGACTGGTGTCTCTCAGTCGACTCTCTCAGGGAGGTATCTGTACACTGACTGGTGTCTCTCAGTCCCTGTCTGTCAGGGAGATATCTATACACTGAGTGGTGTCTCTCAGTCCGTCTCTCTCAGGGAGATATCTGTACACTGACTGGTGTCTCTCAGTCCCTGTCTCTCAGGGAGATATCTGTACACTGACTGGTGTCTCACAGCCCCTGTCTCTCAGGGAGATATCTGTACACTGACTGGTGTCTCTCAGTCCCTGTCTGTCAGGGAGATATCTATACACTGAGTGGTGTCTCTCAGTCCCTCTCTCTCAGGGAGATATCCGTACACTGACTGGTGTCTCTCAGTCCCTCTCTCTCAGGGAGATATATGTACACTGACTGGTGTCTCTCAGTCCCTCTCTCTCAGGGAGGTATCTGTACACTGAGTGGTGTCTCTCAGTCCCTGTCTCTCAGGGAGATATATGCGCACTGACTGGTGTCTCTCAGTCCCTGTCTCTCAGGGAGATATCTGTACAGTGATTGGTGTCTCTCAGTCCCTCTCTCTCAGGGAGATATCTGTACTCTGACTGGTGTCTCTCAGTCCCTGTCTCTCAGGGAGATATCTGTACACTGAGTGGTGTCTCTCAGTCCCTCTCTCTCAGGGAGATATCTGTACACTGACTGGTGTCTCTCAGTCCCTCTCTCTAAGGGAGGTATCTGTACACTGAGTGGTGTCTCTCAGTCCCTGTCTCTCAGGGAGATATCTGTACACTGACTGGTGTCTCTCAGTCCCTGTCTCTCAGTGAGCTTTATGTACACTGAGTGGTGTCTCTCAGGGAGATATCTGTACACTGAGTGGTGTCTCTCAGTCCCTCTCTCTCAGGGAGATATCTGTACACTGACTGGTGTCTCTCAGCCCCTCTCTCTCAGGGAGATATCTGTGCACTGAGTTCTCAGGGAGATATCTGTACACTGAGTGGTGTCTCTCAGTCCCTCTCTCTCAGGGAGATATCTGTACTCTGACTGGTGTCTCTCAGTCCCTGTCTCTGAGGGAGATATCTGTACACTGAGTGGTGTCTCTCAGTCCCTCTCTCTCAGGGAGATATCTGTACACTGACTGGTGTCTCTAAGTCCCTCTCTCTCAGCTGGATATCTGTACACTGAGTGGTGTCTCTCAGTCCCTCTCTCTCAGGGAGGTATCTGTACACTGAGTGGTGTCTCTCAGTCCCTGTCTCTCAGGGAGATATCTGTACACTGACTGGTGTCTCTCAGTCCCTCGCTCTCAGGGAGATATCTGTACACTGACTGGTGTCTCACAGCCCCTGTCTCTCAGGGAGATATCTGTACACTGACTGGTGTCTCTCAGTCCCTGTCTGTCAGGGAGATATCTATACACTGAGTGGTGTCTCTCAGTCCCTCTCTCTCAGGGAGATATCTGTACACTGACTGGTGTCTCTCAGTCCCTCTCTCTCAGGGTGATATATGTACACTGACTGGTGTCTCTCAGTCCCTCTCTCTCAGGGAGGTATCTGTACACTGAGTGGTGTCTCTCAGTCCCTGTCTCTCAGGGAGATATATGCGCACTGACTGGTGTCTCTCAGTCCCTGTCTCTCAGGGAGATATCTGTACAGTGATTGGTGTCTCTCAGTCCCTCTCTCTCAGGGAGATATCTGTACTCTGACTGGTGTCTCACAGCCCCTGTCTCTCAGGGAGATATCTGTACACTGACTGGTGTCTCTCAGTCCCTGTCTGTCAGGGAGATATCTATACACTGAGTGGTGTCTCTCAGTCCCTCTCTCTCAGGGAGATATCTGTACACTGACTGGTGTCTCTCAGTCCCACTCTCTCAGGGAGATATATGTACACTGACTGGTGTCTCTCAGTCCCTCTCTCTCAGGGAGGTATCTGTACACTGAGTGGTGTCTCTCAGTCCCTGTCTCTCAGGGAGATATATGTACACTGACTGGTGTCTCTCAGTCCCTGTCTCTCAGGGAGATATCTGTACACTGAGTGGTGTCTCTCAGTCCCTCTCTCTCAGGGAGATATCTGCACTCTGACTGGTGTCTCTCAGTCCCTGTCTCTGAGGGAGATATCTGTACACTGAGTGGTGTCTCTCAGTCCCTCTCTCTCAGGGAGATATCTGTACACTGACTGGTGTCTCTCAGTCCCTCTCTCTCAGGGAGATATCTGTACACTGAGTGGTGTCTCTCAGTCCCTCTCTCTCAGGGAGATATCTGTACTCTGTCTGGTGTCTCTCAGTCCCTGTCTGTCAGGGAAATATCTATACACTGAGTGGTGTCACTCAGTCCCTCTCTCTCAGGGAGATATCTGTACACTGACTGGTGTCTCACAGTCCCTCTCTCTCAGGGAGATATCTGTACACTGACTGGTGTCTCTCAGTCCCTGTCTCTCAGGGAGCTTTATGTACACTGAGTGGTGTCTCTCAGGGAGATATCTGTACACTGACTGGTGTCTCTCAGTCCCTGTCTCTCAGGGAGCTTTATGTACACTGAGTGGTGTCTCTCAGTCCCTCTCTCTCAGGGAGATATCTGTACACTGACTGGTGTCTCTCAGGCCCTGTCTCTCAGGGAGATATCTGTACACTGAGTGGTGTCTCTCAGTCCCTCTCTCTCAGGGAGATATCTGTACACTGACTGGTGTCTCTCAGTCCCTGTCTCTCAGGGAGATATCTGTACACTGAGTGGTGTCTCTCAGTCCCTCTCTCTCAAGGAGATATCTGTACACTGAGTGGTGTCTCTCAGTCCCTGTCTCTCAGGGAGATATATGTACACTGACTGGTGTCTCTCAGTCGTTCTCTCTCAGGGAGGTATCTGTACACTGACTGGTGTCTCTCAGTCCCTGTCTGTCAGGGAGATATCTATACACTGAGTGGTGTCTCTCAGTCCGTCTCTCTCAGGGAGATATCTGTACACTGACTGGTGTCTCTCAGTCCCTGTCTCTCAGGGATATATCTGTACACTGACTGGTGTCTCACAGCCCCTGTCTCTCAGGGAGATATCTGTACACTGACTGGTGTCTCTCAGTCCCTGTCTGTCAGGGAGATATCTATACACTGAGTGGTGTCTCTCAGTCCCTCTCTCTCAGGGAGATATCCGTACACTGACTGGTGTCTCTCAGTCCCTCTCTCTCAGGGAGATATACGTACACTGACTGGTGTCTCTCAGTCCCTCTCTCTCAGGGAGGTATCTGTACACTGAGTGGTGTCTCTCAGTCCCTGTCTCTCAGGGAGATATATGCGCACTGACTGGTGTCTCTCAGTCCCTGTCTCTCAGGGAGATATCTGTACAGTGATTGGTGTCTCTCAGTCCCTCTCTCTCAGGGAGATATCTGTACTCTGACTGGTGTCTCTCAGTCCCTGTCTCTCAGGGAGATATCTGTACACTGAGTGGTGTCTCTCAGTCCCTCTCTCTCAGGGAGATATCTGTACACTGAGTGGTGTCTCTCAGTCCCTGTCTCTCAGGGAGATATCTGTACACTGACTGGTGTCTCTCAGTCCCTGTCTCTCAGTGAGCTTTATGTACACTGAGTGGTGTCTCTCAGGGAGATATCTGTACACTGAGTGGTGTCTCTCAGTCCCTCTCTCTCAGGGAGATATCTGTACACTGACTGGTGTCTCTCAGCCCCTCTCTCTCAGGGAGATATCTGTGCACTGAGTGGTGTCTCACAGTCCCTCTCTCTCAGGGAGATATCTGTACACTGAGTGGTGTCTCTCAGTCCCTCTCTCTCAGGGAGATATCTGTACTCTGACTGGTGTCTCTCAGTCCCTGTCTCTGAGGGAGATATCTGTACACTGAGTGGTGTCTCTCAGTCCCTCTCTCTCAGGGAGATATCTGTACACTGACTGGTGTCTCTCAGTCCCTCTCTCTCAGGGAGATATCTGTACACTGAGTGGTGTCTCTCAGTCCCTCTCTCTCAGGGAGGTATCTGTACACTGAGTGGTGTCTCTCAGTCCCTGTCTCTCAGGGAGATATTTGTACACTGACTGGTGTCTCTCAGTCCCTCTCTCTCAGGGAGATATCTGTACACTGACTGGTGTCTCTCAGTCCCTCGCTCTCAGGGCGATATCTGTACACTGACTGGTGTCTCACAGCCCCTGTCTCTCAGGGAGATATCTGTACACTGACTGGTGTCTCTCAGTCCCTGTCTGTCAGGGAGATATCTATACACTGAGTGGTGTCTCTCAGTCCCTCTCTCTCAGGGAGATATCTGTACACTGACTGGTGTCTCTCAGTCCCTCTCTCTCAGGGAGATATATGTACACTGACTGGTGTCTCTCAGTCCCTCTCTCTCAGGGAGATATCTGTACACTGACTGGTGTCTCACAGTCCCACTCTCTCAGGGAGATATATGTACACTGACTGGTGTCTCTCAGTCCCTCTCTCTCAGGGAGGTATCTGTACACTGAGTGGTGTCTCTCAGTCCCTGTCTGTCAGGGAAATATCTATACACTGAGTGGTGTCTCACAGTCCCTCTCTCTCAGGGAGATATCTGTACACTGACTGGTGTCTCTCAGTCCCTGTCTCTCAGGGAGCTTTATGTACACTGAGTGGTGTCTCTCAGGGAGATATCTGTACACTGACTGGTGTCTCTCAGTCCCTGTCTCTCAGGGAGCTTTATGTACACTGAGTGGTGTCTCTCAGTCCCTCTCTCTCAGGGAGATATCTGTACACTGACTGGTGTCTCTCAGTCCCTGTCTCTCAGGGAGATATCTGTACACTGAGTGGTGTCTCTCAGTCCCTCTCTCTCAGGGAGATATCTGTACACTGACTGGTGTCTCTCAGTCCCTGTCTCTCAGGGAGATATCTGTACACTGACTGGTGTCTCTCAGTCCCTCTCTCTCAAGGAGATATCTGTACACTGAGTGGTGTCTCTCAGTCCCTGTCTCTCAGGGAGATATATGTACACTGACTGGTGTCTCTCAGTCGTTCTCTCTCAGGGAGGTATGTGTACACTGACTGGTGTCTCTCAGTCCCTGTCTGTCAGGGAGATATCTATACACTGAGTGGTGTCTCTCAGTCCGTCTCTCTCAGGGAGATATCTGTACACTGACTGGTGTCTCACAGCCCCTGTCTCTCAGGGAGATATCTGTACACTGACTGGTGTCTCTCAGTCCCTGTCTGTCAGGGAGATATCTATACACTGAGTGGTGTCTCTCAGTCCCTCTCTCTCAGGGAGATATCTGTACACTGACTGGTGTCTCTCAGTCCCTGTCTCTCAGGGAGATATATGCGCACTGACTGGTGTCTCTCAGTCCCTGTCTCTCAGGGAGATATCTGTACAGTGATTGGTGTCTCTCAGTCCCTCTCTCTCAGGGAGATATCTGTACTCTGACTGGTGTCTCTCAGTCCCTGTCTCTCAGGGAGATATCTGTACACTGAGTGGTGTCTCTCAGTCCCTCACTCTCAGGGAGATATCTGTACACTGACTGGTGTCCCTCAGTCCCTCTCTCTAAGGGAGGTATCTGTACACTGAGTGGTGTCTCTCAGTCCCTGTCTCTCAGGGAGATATCTGTACACTGACTGGTGTCTCTCAGTCCCTGTCTCTCAGTGAGCTTTATGTACACTGAGTGGTGTCTCTCAGGGAGATATCTGTACACTGAGTGGTGTCTCTCAGTCCCTCTCTCTCAGGGAGATATCTGTACACTGACTGGTGTCTCTCAGCCCCTCTCTCTCAGGGAGATATCTGTGCACTGAGTGGTGTCTCACAGTCCCTCTCTCTCAGGGAGATATCTGTACACTGAGTGGTGTCTCTCAGTCCCTCTCTCTCAGGGAGATATCTGTACTCTGACTGGTGTCTCTCAGTCCCTCTCTCTCTGGGAGATATCTGTACACTGAGTGGTGTCTCTCAGTCCCTCTCTCTCAGGGAGATATCTGTACACTGACTGGTGTCTCTCAGTCCCTCTCTCTCAGGGAGATATCTGTACACTGAGTGGTGTCTCTCAGTCCCTCTCTCTCAGGGAGGTATCTGTGCACTGAGTGGTGTCTCTCAGTCCCTGTCTCTCAGGGAGATATTTGTACACTGACTGGTGTCTCTCAGTCCCTCTCTCTCAGGGAGATATCTGTACACTGACTGGTGTCTCTCAGTCCCTGTCTCTGAGGGAGATATCTGTACACTGAGTGGTGTCTCTCAGTCCCTCTCTCTCAGGGAGATATCTGTACACTGACTGGTGTCTCTCAGTCCCTCTCTCTCAGGGAGATATCTGTACACTGAGTGGTGTCTCTCAGTCCCTCTCTCTCAGGGAGATATCTGTACTCTGTCTGGTGTCTCTCAGTCCCTGTCTGTCAGGGAAATATCTATACACTGAGTGGTGTCTCTCAGTCCCTCTCTCTCAGGGAGATATCTGTACACTGACTGGTGTCTCACAGTCCCTCTCTCTCAGGGAGATATCTGTACACTGACTGGTGTCTCTCAGTCCCTGTCTGTCAGGGAGATATCTATACACTGAGTGGTGTCTCTCAGTCCCTCTCTCTCAGGGAGATATCTGTACACTGACTGGTGTCTCTCAGTCCCTCTCTCTCAGGGAGATATATGTACACTGACTGGTGTCTCTCAGTCCCTCTCTCTCAGGGAGATATCTGTACACTGACTGGTGTCTCTCAGTCCCACTCTCTCAGGGAGATATATGTACACTGACTGGTGTCTCTCAGTCCCTCTCTCTCAGGGAGGTATCTGTACACTGACTGGTGTCTCTCAGTCCCTGTCTCTCAGGGAGACATATGTACACTGACTGGTGTCTCTCAGTCCCTGTCTCTGAGGGAGATATCTGTACACTGAGTGGTGTCTCTCAGTCCCTCTCTCTCAGGGAGATATCTGTACACTGACTGGTGTCTCTCAGTCCCTCTCTCTCAGGGAGATATCTGTACACTGACTGGTGTCTCTCAGTCCCTCTCTCTCAGGGAGATATCTGTACACTGAGTGGTGTCTCTCAGTCCCTCTCTCTCAGGGAGATATCTGTACTCTGTCTGGTGTCTCTCAGTCCCTGTCTGTCAGGGAAATATCTATACACTGAGTGGTGTCACTCTGTCCCTCTCTCTCAGGGAGATATCTGTACACTGACTGGTGTCTCACAGTCCCTCTCTCTCAGGGAGATATCTGTACATTGACTGGTGTCTCTCAGTCCCTGTCTCTCAGGGAGCTTTATGTACACTGAGTGGTGTCTCTCAGGGAGATATCTGTACACTGACTGGTGTCTCTCAGTCCCTGTCTCTCAGGGAGCTTTATGTACACTGAGTGGTGTCTCTCAGTCCCTCTCTCTCAGGGAGATATCTGTACACTGACTGGTGTCTCTCAGTCCCTGTCTCTCAGGGAGATATCTGTACACTGAGTGGTGTCTCTCAGTCCCTCTCTCTCAGGGAGATATCTGTACACTGACTGGTGTCTCTCAGTCCCTGTCTCTCAGGGAGATATCTGTACACTGAGTGGTGTCTCTCAGTCCCTCTCTCTCAAGGAGATATCTGTACACTGAGTGGTGTCTCTCAGTCCCTGTCTCTCAGGGAGATATATGTACACTGACTGGTGTCTCTCAGTCGTTCTCTCTCAGGGAGGTATCTGTACACTGACTGGTGTCTCTCAGTCCCTGTCTGTCAGGGAGATATCTATACACTGAGTGGTGTCTCTCAGTCCGTCTCTCTCAGGGAGATATCTGTACACTGACTGGTGTCTCTCAGTCCCTGTCTCTCAGGGAGATATCTGTACACTGACTGGTGTCTCACAGTCCCTGTCTCTCAGGGAGACATATGTACACTGACTGGTGTCTCTCAGTCCCTGTCTCTCAGGGAGATATCTGTACACTGAGTGGTGTCTCTCAGTCCCTCTCTCTCAGGGAGATATCTGTACTCTGACTGGTGTCTCTCAGTCCCTGTCTCTGAGGGAGATATCTGTACACTGAGTGGTGTCTCTCAGTCCCTCTCTCTCAGGGAGATATCTGTACACTGACTGGTGTCTCTCAGTCCCTCTCTCTCAGGGAGATATCTGTACACTGAGTGGTGTCTCTCAGTCCCTCTCTCTCAGGGAGATATCTGTACTCTGTCTGGTGTCTCTCAGTCCCTGTCTGTCAGGGAAATATCTATACACTGAGTGGTGTCACTCTGTCCCTCTCTCTCAGGGAGATATCTGTACACTGACTGGTGTCTCACAGTCCCTCTCTCTCAGGGAGATATCTGTACATTGACTGGTGTCTCTCAGTCCCTGTCTCTCAGGGAGCTTTATGTACACTGAGTGGTGTCTCTCAGGGAGATATCTGTACACTGACTGGTGTCTCTCAGTCCCTGTCTCTCAGGGAGCTTTATGTACACTGAGTGGTGTCTCTCAGTCCCTCTCTCTCAGGGAGATATCTGTACACTGACTGGTGTCTCTCAGTCCCTGTCTCTCAGGGAGATATCTGTACACTGAGTGGTGTCTCTCAGTCCCTCTCTCTCAGGGAGATATCTGTACACTGACTGGTGTCTCTCAGTCCCTGTCTCTCAGGGAGATATCTGTACACTGAGTGGTGTCTCTCAGTCCCTCTCTCTCAAGGAGATATCTGTACACTGAGTGGTGTCTCTCAGTCCCTGTCTCTCAGGGAGATATATGTACACTGACTGGTGTCTCTCAGTCGTTCTCTCTCAGGGAGGTATCTGTACACTGACTGGTGTCTCTCAGTCCCTGTCTGTCAGGGAGATATCTATACACTGAGTGGTGTCTCTCAGTCCGTCTCTCTCAGGGAGATATCTGTACACTGACTGGTGTCTCTCAGTCCCTGTCTCTCAGGGAGATATCTGTACACTGACTGGTGTCTCACAGCCCCTGTCTCTCAGGGAGATATCTGTACACTGACTGGGGTCTCTCAGTCCCTGTCTGTCAGGGAGATATCTATACACTGAGTGGTGTCTCTCAGTCCCTCTCTCTCAGGGAGATATCCGTACACTGACTGGTGTCTCTCAGTCCCTCTCTCTCAGGGAGATATATGTACACTGACTGGTGTCTCTCAGTCCCTCTCTCTCAGGGAGGTATCTGTACACTGAGTGGTGTCTCTCAGTCCCTGTCTCTCAGGGAGATGTATGCGCACTGACTGGTGTCTCTCAGTCCCTGTCTCTCAGGGAGATATCTGTACAGTGATTGGTGTCTCTCAGTCCCTCTCTCTCAGGGAGATATCTGTACTCTGACTGGTGTCTCTCAGTCCCTGTCTCTCAGGGAGATATCTGTACACTGAGTGGTGTCTCTCAGTCCCTCTCTCTCAGGGAGATATCTGTACACTGACTGGTGTCTCTCAGTCCCTCTCTCTAAGGGAGGTATCTGTACACTGAGTGGTGTCTCTCAGTCCCTGTCTCTCAGGGAGATATCTGTACACTGACTGGTGTCTCTCAGTCCCTGTCTCTCAGTGAGCTTTATGTACACTGAGTGGTGTCTCTCAGGGAGATATCTGTACACTGAGTGGTGTCTCTCAGTCCCTCTCTCTCAGGGAGATATCTGTACACTGACTGGTGTCTCTCAGCCCCTCTCTCTCAGGGAGATATCTGTGCACTGAGTGGTGTCTCACAGTCCCTCTCTCTCAGGGAGATATCTGTACACTGAGTGGTGTCTCTCAGTCCCTCTCTCTCAGGGAGATATCTGTACACTGACTGGTGTCTCTCAGTCCCTCTCTCTCAGGGAGATATCTGTACACTGAGTGGTGTCTCTCAGTCCCTCTCTCTCAGGGAGATATCTGTACTCTGTCTGGTGTCTCTCAGTCCCTGTCTGTCAGGGAAATATCTATACACTGAGTGGTGTCACTCTGTCCCTCTCTCTCAGGGAGATATCTGTACACTGACTGGTGTCTCACAGTCCCTCTCTCTCAGGGAGATATCTGTACATTGACTGGTGTCTCTCAGTCCCTGTCTCTCAGGGAGCTTTATGTACACTGAGTGGTGTCTCTCAGGGAGATATCTGTACACTGACTGGTGTCTCTCAGTCCCTGTCTCTCAGGGAGCTTTATGTACACTGAGTGGTGTCTCTCAGTCCCTCTCTCTCAGGGAGATATCTGTACACTGACTGGTGTCTCTCAGTCCCTGTCTCTCAGGGAGATATCTGTACACTGAGTGGTGTCTCTCAGTCCCTCTCTCTCAGGGAGATATCTGTACACTGACTGGTGTCTCTCAGTCCCTGTCTCTCAGGGAGATATCTGTACACTGAGTGGTGTCTCTCAGTCCCTCTCTCTCAAGGAGATATCTGTACACTGAGTGGTGTCTCTCAGTCCCTGTCTCTCAGGGAGATATATGTACACTGACTGGTGTCTCTCAGTCGTTCTCTCTCAGGGAGGTATCTGTACACTGACTGGTGTCTCTCAGTCCCTGTCTGTCAGGGAGATATCTATACACTGAGTGGTGTCTCTCAGTCCGTCTCTCTCAGGGAGATATCTGTACACTGACTGGTGTCTCTCAGTCCCTGTCTCTCAGGGAGATATCTGTACACTGACTGGTGTCTCACAGTCCCTGTCTCTCAGGGAGACATATGTACACTGACTGGTGTCTCTCAGTCCCTGTCTCTCAGGGAGATATCTGTACACTGAGTGGTGTCTCTCAGTCCCTCTCTCTCAGGGAGATATCTGTACTCTGACTGGTGTCTCTCAGTCCCTGTCTCTGAGGGAGATATCTGTACACTGAGTGGTGTCTCTCAGTCCCTCTCTCTCAGGGAGATATCTGTACACTGACTGGTGTCTCTCAGTCCCTCTCTCTCAGGGAGATATCTGTACACTGAGTGGTGTCTCTCAGTCCCTCTCTCTCAGGGAGATATCTGTACTCTGTCTGGTGTCTCTCAGTCCCTGTCTGTCAGGGAAATATCTATACACTGAGTGGTGTCACTCTGTCCCTCTCTCTCAGGGAGATATCTGTACACTGACTGGTGTCTCACAGTCCCTCTCTCTCAGGGAGATATCTGTACATTGACTGGTGTCTCTCAGTCCCTGTCTCTCAGGGAGCTTTATGTACACTGAGTGGTGTCTCTCAGGGAGATATCTGTACACTGACTGGTGTCTCTCAGTCCCTGTCTCTCAGGGAGCTTTATGTACACTGAGTGGTGTCTCTCAGTCCCTCTCTCTCAGGGAGATATCTGTACACTGACTGGTGTCTCTCAGTCCCTGTCTCTCAGGGAGATATCTGTACACTGAGTGGTGTCTCTCAGTCCCTCTCTCTCAGGGAGATATCTGTACACTGACTGGTGTCTCTCAGTCCCTGTCTCTCAGGGAGATATCTGTACACTGAGTGGTGTCTCTCAGTCCCTCTCTCTCAAGGAGATATCTGTACACTGAGTGGTGTCTCTCAGTCCCTGTCTCTCAGGGAGATATATGTACACTGACTGGTGTCTCTCAGTCGTTCTCTCTCAGGGAGGTATCTGTACACTGACTGGTGTCTCTCAGTCCCTGTCTGTCAGGGAGATATCTATACACTGAGTGGTGTCTCTCAGTCCGTCTCTCTCAGGGAGATATCTGTACACTGACTGGTGTCTCTCAGTCCCTGTCTCTCAGGGAGATATCTGTACACTGACTGGTGTCTCACAGCCCCTGTCTCTCAGGGAGATATCTGTACACTGACTGGGGTCTCTCAGTCCCTGTCTGTCAGGGAGATATCTATACACTGAGTGGTGTCTCTCAGTCCCTCTCTCTCAGGGAGATATCCGTACACTGACTGGTGTCTCTCAGTCCCTCTCTCTCAGGGAGATATATGTACACTGACTGGTGTCTCTCAGTCCCTCTCTCTCAGGGAGGTATCTGTACACTGAGTGGTGTCTCTCAGTCCCTGTCTCTCAGGGAGATGTATGCGCACTGACTGGTGTCTCTCAGTCCCTGTCTCTCAGGGAGATATCTGTACAGTGATTGGTGTCTCTCAGTCCCTCTCTCTCAGGGAGATATCTGTACTCTGACTGGTGTCTCTCAGTCCCTGTCTCTCAGGGAGATATCTGTACACTGAGTGGTGTCTCTCAGTCCCTCTCTCTCAGGGAGATATCTGTACACTGACTGGTGTCTCTCAGTCCCTCTCTCTAAGGGAGGTATCTGTACACTGAGTGGTGTCTCTCAGTCCCTGTCTCTCAGGGAGATATCTGTACACTGACTGGTGTCTCTCAGTCCCTGTCTCTCAGTGAGCTTTATGTACACTGAGTGGTGTCTCTCAGGGAGATATCTGTACACTGAGTGGTGTCTCTCAGTCCCTCTCTCTCAGGGAGATATCTGTACACTGACTGGTGTCTCTCAGCCCCTCTCTCTCAGGGAGATATCTGTGCACTGAGTGGTGTCTCACAGTCCCTCTCTCTCAGGGAGATATCTGTACACTGAGTGGTGTCTCTCAGTCCCTCTCTCTCAGGGAGATATCTGTACACTGACTGGTGTCTCTCAGTCCCTCTCTCTCAGGGAGATATCTGTACACTGAGTGGTGTCTCTCAGTCCCTCTCTCTCAGGGAGGTATCTGTACACTGAGTGGTGTCTCAGTCCCTGTCTCTCAGGGAGATATTTGTACACTGACTGGTGTCTCTCAGCCCCTCTCTCTCAGGGAGATATCTGTGCACTGAGTGGTGTCTCACAGTCCCTCTCTCTCAGGGAGATATCTGTACACTGAGTGGTGTCTCTCAGTCCCTCTCTCTCAGGGAGATATCTGTACACTGACTGGTGTCTCTCAGTCCCTGTCTCTGAGGGAGATATCTGTACACTGAGTGGTGTCTCTCAGTCCCTCTCTCTCAGGGAGATATCTGTACACTGACTGGTGTCTCTCAGTCCCTCTCTCTCAGGGAGATATCTGTACACTGAGTGGTGTCTCTCAGTCCCTCTCTCTCAGGGAGATATCTGTACTCTGTCTGGTGTCTCTCAGTCCCTGTCTGTCAGGGAAATATCTATACACTGAGTGGTGTCTCTCAGTCCCTCTCTCTCAGGGAGATATCTGTACACTGACTGGTGTCTCACAGTCCCTCTCTCTCAGGGAGATATCTGTACACTGACTGGTGTCTCTCAGTCCCTGTCTGTCAGGGAGATATCTATACACTGAGTGGTGTCTCTCAGTCCCTCTCTCTCAGGGAGATATCTGTACACTGACTGGTGTCTCTCAGTCCCTCTCTCTCAGGGAGATATATGTACACTGACTGGTGTCTCTCAGTCCCTCTCTCTCAGGGAGATATCTGTACACTGACTGGTGTCTCTCAGTCCCACTCTCTCAGGGAGATATATGTACACTGACTGGTGTCTCTCAGTCCCTCTCTCTCAGGGAGGTATCTGTACACTGACTGGTGTCTCTCAGTCCCTGTCTCTCAGGGAGACATATGTACACTGACTGGTGTCTCTCAGTCCCTGTCTCTGAGGGAGATATCTGTACACTGAGTGGTGTCTCTCAGTCCCTCTCTCTCAGGGAGATATCTGTACACTGACTGGTGTCTCTCAGTCCCTCTCTCTCAGGGAGATATCTGTACACTGACTGGTGTCTCTCAGTCCCTCTCTCTCAGGGAGATATCTGTACACTGAGTGGTGTCTCTCAGTCCCTCTCTCTCAGGGAGATATCTGTACTCTGTCTGGTGTCTCTCAGTCCCTGTCTGTCAGGGAAATATCTATACACTGAGTGGTGTCACTCTGTCCCTCTCTCTCAGGGAGATATCTGTACACTGACTGGTGTCTCACAGTCCCTCTCTCTCAGGGAGATATCTGTACATTGACTGGTGTCTCTCAGTCCCTGTCTCTCAGGGAGCTTTATGTACACTGAGTGGTGTCTCTCAGGGAGATATCTGTACACTGACTGGTGTCTCTCAGTCCCTGTCTCTCAGGGAGCTTTATGTACACTGAGTGGTGTCTCTCAGTCCCTCTCTCTCAGGGAGATATCTGTACACTGACTGGTGTCTCTCAGTCCCTGTCTCTCAGGGAGATATCTGTACACTGAGTGGTGTCTCTCAGTCCCTCTCTCTCAGGGAGATATCTGTACACTGACTGGTGTCTCTCAGTCCCTGTCTCTCAGGGAGATATCTGTACACTGAGTGGTGTCTCTCAGTCCCTCTCTCTCAAGGAGATATCTGTACACTGAGTGGTGTCTCTCAGTCCCTGTCTCTCAGGGAGATATATGTACACTGACTGGTGTCTCTCAGTCGTTCTCTCTCAGGGAGGTATCTGTACACTGACTGGTGTCTCTCAGTCCCTGTCTGTCAGGGAGATATCTATACACTGAGTGGTGTCTCTCAGTCCGTCTCTCTCAGGGAGATATCTGTACACTGACTGGTGTCTCTCAGTCCCTGTCTCTCAGGGAGATATCTGTACACTGACTGGTGTCTCACAGCCCCTGTCTCTCAGGGAGATATCTGTACACTGACTGGTGTCTCTCAGTCCCTGTCTGTCAGGGAGATATCTATACACTGAGTGGTGTCTCTCAGTCCCTGTCTCTCAGGGAGATATCTGTACACTGACTGGTGTCTCACAGTCCCTCTCTCTCAGGGAGATATCTGTACACTGACTGGTGTCTCTCAGTCCCTGTCTGTCAGGGAGATATCTATACACTGACTGGTGTCTCTCAGTCCCTCTCTCTCAGGGAGATATCTGTACACTGACTGGTGTCTCTCAGTCCCTCTCTCTCAGGGAGATATATGTACACTGACTGGTGTCTCTCAGTCCCTCTCTCTCAGGGAGATATCTGTACACTGACTGGTGTCTCTCAGTCCCACTCTCTCAGGGAGATATATGTACACTGACTGGTGTCTCTCAGTCCCTCTCTCTCAGGGAGGTATCTGTACACTGACTGGTGTCTCTCAGTCCCTGTCTCTCAGGGAGACATATGTACACTGACTGGTGTCTCTCAGTCCCTGTCTCTCAGGGAGATATCTGTACACTGAGTGGTGTCTCTCAGTCCCTCTCTCTCAGGGAGATATCTGTACTCTGACTGGTGTCTCTCAGTCCCTGTCTCTGAGGGAGATATCTGTACACTGAGTGGTGTCTCTCAGTCCCTCTCTCTCAGGGAGATATCTGTACACTGACTGGTGTCTCTCAGTCCCTCTCTCTCAGGGAGATATCTGTACACTGAGTGGTGTCTCTCAGTCCCTCTCTCTCAGGGAGATATCTGTACTCTGTCTGGTGTCTCTCAGTCCCTGTCTGTCAGGGAAATATCTATACACTGAGTGGTGTCACTCTGTCCCTCTCTCTCAGGGAGATATCTGTACACTGACTGGTGTCTCACAGTCCCTCTCTCTCAGGGAGATATCTGTACATTGACTGGTGTCTCTCAGTCCCTGTCTCTCAGGGAGCTTTATGTACACTGAGTGGTGTCTCTCAGGGAGATATCTGTACACTGACTGGTGTCTCTCAGTCCCTGTCTCTCAGGGAGCTTTATGTACACTGAGTGGTGTCTCTCAGTCCCTCTCTCTCAGGGAGATATCTGTACACTGACTGGTGTCTCTCAGTCCCTGTCTCTCAGGTAGATATCTGTACACTGAGTGGTGTCTCTCAGTCCCTCTCTCTCAGGGAGATATCTGTACACTGACTGGTGTCTCTCAGTCCCTGTCTCTCAGGGAGATATCTGTACACTGAGTGGTGTCTCTCAGTCCCTCTCTCTCAAGGAGATATCTGTACACTGAGTGGTGTCTCTCAGTCCCTGTCTCTCAGGGAGATATATGTACACTGACTGGTGTCTCTCAGTCGTTCTCTCTCAGGGAGGTATCTGTACACTGACTGGTGTCTCTCAGTCCCTGTCTGTCAGGGAGATATCTATACACTGAGTGGTGTCTCTCAGTCCGTCTCTCTCAGGGAGATATCTGTACACTGACTGGTGTCTCTCAGTCCCTGTCTCTCAGGGAGATATCTGTACACTGACTGGTGTCTCACAGCCCCTGTCTCTCAGGGAGATATCTGTACACTGACTGGTGTCTCTCAGTCCCTGTCTGTCAGGGAGATATCTATACACTGAGTGGTGTCTCTCAGTCCCTCTCTCTCAGGGAGATATCTGTACACTGACTGGTGTCTCACAGTCCCTCTCTCTCAGGGAGATATCTGTACATTGACTGGTGTCTCTCAGTCCCTGTCTCTCAGGGAGCTTTATGTACACTGAGTGGTGTCTCTCAGGGAGATATCTGTACACTGACTGGTGTCTCTCAGTCCCTGTCTCTCAGGGAGCTTTATGTACACTGAGTGGTGTCTCTCAGTCCCTCTCTCTCAGGGAGATATCTGTACACTGACTGGTGTCTCTCAGTCCCTGTCTCTCAGGGAGATATCTGTACACTGAGTGGTGTCTCTCAGTCCCTCTCTCTCAGGGAGATATCTGTACACTGACTGGTGTCTCTCAGTCCCTGTCTCTCAGGGAGATATCTGTACACTGAGTGGTGTCTCTCAGTCCCTCTCTCTCAAGGAGATATCTGTACACTGAGTGGTGTCTCTCAGTCCCTGTCTCTCAGGGAGATATATGTACACTGACTGGTGTCTCTCAGTCGTTCTCTCTCAGGGAGGTATCTGTACACTGACTGGTGTCTCTCAGTCCCTGTCTGTCAGGGAGATATCTATACACTGAGTGGTGTCTCTCAGTCCGTCTCTCTCAGGGAGATATCTGTACACTGACTGGTGTCTCTCAGTCCCTGTCTCTCAGGGAGATATCTGTACACTGACTGGTGTCTCACAGCCCCTGTCTCTCAGGGAGATATCTGTACACTGACTGGTGTCTCTCAGTCCCTGTCTGTCAGGGAGATATCTATACACTGAGTGGTGTCTCTCAGTCCCTGTCTCTCAGGGAGATATCTGTACACTGACTGGTGTCTCACAGTCCCTCTCTCTCAGGGAGATATCTGTACACTGACTGGTGTCTCTCAGTCCCTGTCTGTCAGGGAGATATCTATACACTGACTGGTGTCTCTCAGTCCCTCTCTCTCAGGGAGATATCTGTACACTGACTGGTGTCTCTCAGTCCCTCTCTCTCAGGGAGATATATGTACACTGACTGGTGTCTCTCAGTCCCTCTCTCTCAGGGAGATATCTGTACACTGACTGGTGTCTCTCAGTCCCACTCTCTCAGGGAGATATATGTACACTGACTGGTGTCTCTCAGTCCCTCTCTCTCAGGGAGGTATCTGTACACTGACTGGTGTCTCTCAGTCCCTGTCTCTCAGGGAGACATATGTACACTGACTGGTGTCTCTCAGTCCCTGTCTCTCAGGGAGATATCTGTACACTGAGTGGTGTCTCTCAGTCCCTCTCTCTCAGGGAGATATCTGTACTCTGACTGGTGTCTCTCAGTCCCTGTCTCTGAGGGAGATATCTGTACACTGAGTGGTGTCTCTCAGTCCCTCTCTCTCAGGGAGATATCTGTACACTGACTGGTGTCTCTCAGTCCCTCTCTCTCAGGGAGATATCTGTACACTGAGTGGTGTCTCTCAGTCCCTCTCTCTCAGGGAGATATCTGTACTCTGTCTGGTGTCTCTCAGTCCCTGTCTGTCAGGGAAATATCTATACACTGAGTGGTTTCACTCTGTCCCTCTCTCTCAGGGAGATATCTGTACACTGACTGGTGTCTCACAGTCCCTCTCTCTCAGGGAGATATCTGTACATTGACTGGTGTCTCTCAGTCCCTGTCTCTCAGGGAGCTTTATGTACACTGAGTGGTGTCTCTCAGGGAGATATCTGTACACTGACTGGTGTCTCTCAGTCCCTGTCTCTCAGGGAGCTTTATGTACACTGAGTGGTGTCTCTCAGTCCCTCTCTCTCAGGGAGATATCTGTACACTGACTGGTGTCTCTCAGTCCCTGTCTCTCAGGGAGATATCTGTACACTGAGTGGTGTCTCTCAGTCCCTCTCTCTCAGGGAGATATCTGTACACTGACTGGTGTCTCTCAGTCCCTGTCTCTCAGGGAGATATATGTACACTGACTGGTGTCTCTCAGTCGTTCTCTCTCAGGGAGGTATCTGTACACTGACTGGTGTCTCTCAGTCCCTGTCTGTCAGGGAGATATCTATACACTGAGTGGTGTCTCTCAGTCCGTCTCTCTCAGGGAGATATCTGTACACTGACTGGTGTCTCTCAGTCCCTGTCTCTCAGGGAGATATCTGTACACTGACTGGTGTCTCACAGCCCCTGTCTCTCAGGGAGATATCTGTACACTGACTGGGGTCTCTCAGTCCCTGTCTGTCAGGGAGATATCTATACACTGAGTGGTGTCTCTCAGTCCCTCTCTCTCAGGGAGATATCCGTACACTGACTGGTGTCTCTCAGTCCCTCTCTCTCAGGGAGATATATGTACACTGACTGGTGTCTCTCAGTCCCTCTCTCTCAGGGAGGTATCTGTACACTGAGTGGTGTCTCTCAGTCCCTGTCTCTCAGGGAGATGTATGCGCACTGACTGGTGTCTCTCAGTCCCTGTCTCTCAGGGAGATATCTGTACAGTGATTGGTGTCTCTCAGTCCCTCTCTCTCAGGGAGTTATCTGTACTCTGACTGGTGTCTCTCAGTCCCTGTCTCTCAGGGAGATATCTGTACACTGAGTGGTGTCTCTCAGTCCCTCTCTCTCAGGGAGATATCTGTACACTGACTGGTGTCTCTCAGTCCCTCTCTCTAAGGGAGGTATCTGTACACTGAGTGGTGTCTCTCAGTCCCTGTCTCTCAGGGAGATATCTGTACACTGACTGGTGTCTCTCAGTCCCTGTCTCTCAGTGAGCTTTATGTACACTGAGTGGTGTCTCTCAGGGAGATATCTGTACACTGAGTGGTGTCTCTCAGTCCCTCTCTCTCAGGGAGATATCTGTACACTGACTGGTGTCTCTCAGCCCCTCTCTCTCAGGGAGATATCTGTGCACTGAGTGGTGTCTCACAGTCCCTCTCTCTCAGGGAGATATCTGTACACTGAGTGGTGTCTCTCAGTCCCTCTCTCTCAGGGAGATATCTGTACACTGACTGGTGTCTCTCAGTCCCTCTCTCTCAGGGAGATATCTGTACACTGAGTGGTGTCTCTCAGTCCCTCTCTCTCAGGGAGGTATCTGTACACTGAGTGGTGTCTCAGTCCCTGTCTCTCAGGGAGATATTTGTACATTGACTGGTGTCTCTCAGCCCCTCTCTCTCAGGGAGATATCTGTGCACTGAGTGGTGTCTCACAGTCCCTCTCTCTCAGGGAGATATCTGTACACTGAGTGGTGTCTCTCAGTCCCTCTCTCTCAGGGAGATATCTGTACTCTGACTGGTGTCTCTCAGTCCCTGTCTCTGAGGGAGATATCTGTACACTGAGTGGTGTCTCTCAGTCCCTCTCTCTCAGGGAGATATCTGTACACTGACTGGTGTCTCTCAGTCCCTCTCTCTCAGGGAGATATCTGCACACTGAGTGGTGTCTCTCAGTCCCTCTCTCTCAGGGAAGTATCTGTACACTGAGTGGTGTCTCTCAGTCCCTGTCTCTCAGGGAGATATTTGTACACTGACTGGTGTCTCTCAGTCCCTCTCTCTCAGGGAGATATCTGTACACTGACTGGTGTCTCTCAGTCCCTCGCTCTCAGGGAGATATCTGCACACTGACTGGTGTCTCACAGCCCCTGTCTCTCAGGGAGATATCTGTACACTGACTGGTGTCTCTCAGTCCCTGTCTGTCAGGGAGATATCTATACACTGAGTGGTGTCTCTCAGTCCCTCTCTCTCAGGGAGATATCTGTACACTGACTGGTGTCTCTCAGTCCCTCTCTCTCAGGGAGATATATGTACACTGACTGGTGTCTCTCAATCCCTCTCTCTCAGGGAGGTATCTGTACACTGAGTGGTGTCTCTCAGTCCCTGTCTCTCAGGGAGATATATGCGCACTGACTGGTGTCTCTCAGTCCCTGTCTCTCAGGGAGATATCTGTACAGTGATTGGTGTCTCTCAGTCCCTCTCTCTCAGGGAGATATCTGTACTCTGACTGGTGTCTCACAGCCCCTGTCTCTCAGGGAGATATCTGTACACTGACTGGTGTCTCTCAGTCCCTGTCTGTCAGGGAGATATCTATACACTGAGTGGTGTCTCTCAGTCCCTCTCTCTCAGGGAGATATCTGTACACTGACTGGTGTCTCTCAGTCCCACTCTCTCAGGGAGATATATGTACACTGACTGGTGTCTCTCAGTCCCTCTCTCTCAGGGAGGTATCTGTACACTGAGTGGTGTCTCTCAGTCCCTGTCTCTCAGGGAGATATATGTACACTGACTGGTGTCTCTCAGTCCCTGTCTCTCAGGGAGATATCTGTACACTGAGTGGTGTCTCTCAGTCCCTGTCTCTCAGGGAGATATCTGTACTCTGACTGGTGTCTCTCAGTACCTGTCTCTGAGGGAGATATCTGTACACTGAGTGGTGTCTCTCAGTCCCTCTCTCTCAGGGAGATATCTGTACACTGACTGGTGTCTCTCAGTCCCTCTCTCTCAGGGAGATATCTGTACACTGAGTGGTGTCTCTCAGTCCCTCTCTCTCAGGGAGATATCTGTACTCTGTCTGGTGTCTCTCAGTCCCTGTCTGTCAGGGAAATATCTATACACTGAGTGGTGTCACTCAGTCCCTCTCTCTCAGGGAGATATCTGTACACTGACTGGTGTCTGTCAGTCCCTGTCTCTCAGGGAGCTTTATGTACACTGAGTGGTGTCTCTCAGGGAGATATCTGTACACTGACTGGTGTCTCTCAGTCCCTGTCTCTCAGGGAGCTTTATGTACACTGAGTGGTGTCTCTCAGTCCCTCTCTCTCAGGGAGATATCTGTACACTGACTGGTGTCTCTCAGTCCCTGTCTCTCAGGGAGATATCTGTACACTGAGTGGTGTCTCTCAGTCCCTCTCTCTCAGGGAGATATCTGTACACTGACTGGTGTCTCTCAGTCCCTGTCTCTCAGGCAGATATCTGTACACTGAGTGGTGTCTCTCAGTCCCTCTTTCTCAAGGAGATAGCTGTACACTGAGTGGTGTCTCTCAGTCCCTGTCTCTCAGGGAGATATATGTACACTGACTGGTGTCTCTCAGTCGTTCTCTCTCAGGGAGGTATCTGTACACTGACTGGTGTCTCTCAGTCCCTGTCTGTCAGGGAGATATCTATACACTGAGTGGTGTCTCTCAGTCCTTCTCTCTCAGGGAGATATCTGTACACTGACTGGTGTCTCTCAGTCCCTGTCTCTCAGGGAGATATCTGTACACTGACTGGTGTCTCACAGCCCCTGTCTCTCAGGGAGATATCTGTACACTGACTGGTGTCTCTCAGTCCCTGTCTGTCAGGGAGATATCTATACACTGAGTGGTGTCTCTCAGTCCCTCTCTCTCAGGGAGATATCCGTACACTGACTGGTGTCTCTCAGTCCCTCTCTCTCAGGGAGATATATGTACACTGACTGGTGTCTCTCAGTCCCTCTCTCTCAGGGAGGTATCTGTACACTGAGTGGTGTCTCTCAGTCCCTGTCTCTCAGGGAGATATATGCGCACTGACTGGTGTCTCTCAGTCCCTGTCTCTCAGGGAGATATCTGTACAGTGATTGGTGTCTCTCAGTCCCTCTCTCTCAGGGAGATATCTGTACTCTGACTGGTGTCTCTCAGTCCCTGTCTCTCAGGGAGATATCTGTACACTGAGTGGTGTCTCTCAGTCCCTCTCTCTCAGGGAGATATCTGTACACTGACTGGTGTCTCTCAGTCCCTCTCTCTAAGGGAGGTATCTGTACACTGAGTGGTGTCTCTCAGTCCCTGTCTCTCAGGGAGATATCTGTACACTGACTGGTGTCCCTCAGTCCCTGTCTCTCAGTGAGCTTTATGTACACTGAGTGGTGTCTCTCAGGGAGATATCTGTACACTGAGTGGTGTCTCTCAGTCCCTCTCAGGGAGATATCTGTACACTGACTGGTGTCTCTCAGCCCCTCTCTCTCAGGGAGATATCTGTGCACTGAGTGGTGTCTCACAGTCCCTCTCTCTCAGGGAGATATCTGTACACTGAGTGGTGTCTCTCAGTCCCTCTCTCTCAGGGAGATATCTGTACTCTGACTGGTGTCTCTCAGTCCCTGTCTCTGAGGGAGATATCTGTACACTGAGTGGTGTCTCTCAGTCCCTCTCTCTCAGGGAGATATCTGTACACTGACTGGTGTCTCTCAGTCCCTCTCTCTCAGGGAGATATCTGTACACTGAGTGGTGTCTCTCAGTCCCTCTCTCTCAGGGAGGTATCTGTACACTGAGTGGTGTCTCTCAGTCCCTGTCTCTCAGGGAGATATTTGTACACTGACTGGTGTCTCTCAGTCCCTCTCTCTCAGGGAGATATCTGTACACTGAGTGGTGTCTCTCAGTCCCTCTCTCTCAGGGAGACATCTGTACACTGACTGGTGTCTCTCAGTCCCTCTCTCTCAGGGAGATATCTGTACACTGAGTGGTGTCTCTCAGTCCCTCTCTCTCAGGGAGATATCTGTACTCTGTCTGGTGTCTCTCAGTCCCTGTCTGTCAGGGAAATATCTATACACTGAGTGGTGTCACTCAGTCCCTCTCTCTCAGGGAGATATCTGTACACTGACTGGTGTCTCACAGTCCCTCTCTCTCAGGGAGATATCTGTACACTGACTGGAGTCTCTAAGACCCTGTCTCTCAGGGAGCTTTATGTACACTGAGTGGTGTCTCTCAGGGAGATATCTGTACACTGACTGGTGTCTCTCAGTCCCTGTCTCTCAGGGAGCTTTATGTACACTGAGTGGTGTCTCTCAGTCCCTCTCTCTCAGGGAGATATCTGTACACTGACTGGTGTCTCTCAGTCCCTGTCTCTCAGGGAGATATCTGTACACTGACTGGTGTCTCTCAGTCCCTGTCTCTCAGGGAGATATCTGTACACTGACTGGTGTCTCTCAGTCCCTCTCTCTCAGGGAGATATCTGTACACTGACTGGTGTCTCTCAGTCCCTGTCTCTCAGGGAGATATCTGTACACTGAGTGGTGTCTCTCAGTCCCTCTCTCTCAAGGAGATATCTGTACACTGACTGGTGTCTCTCAGTCCCTGTCTCTCAGGGAGATATCTGTACACTGACTGGTGTCTCTCAGTCCCTGTCTCTCAGTGAGCTTTATGTACACTGAGTGGTGTCTCTCAGGGAGATATCTGTACACTGAGTGGTGTCTCTCAGTCCCTCTCTCTCAGGGAGATATCTGTACACTGACTGGTGTCTCTCAGCCCCTCTCTCTCAGGGAGATATCTGTGCACTGAGTGGTGTCTCACAGTCCCTCTCTCTCAGGGAGATATCTGTACACTGAGTGGTGTCTCTCAGTCCCTCTCTCTCAGGGAGGTATCTGTACAGTGAGTGGTGTCTCTCAGTCCCTCTCTCTCAGGGAGGTATCTGTACACTGACTGGTGTCTCCCAGTCCCTGTCTGTCAGGGAGATATCTATACACTGAGTGGTGTCTCTCAGTCCGTCTCTCTCAGGGAGATATCTGTACACTGACTGGTGTCTCACAGCCCCTGTCTCTCAGGGAGATATCTGTACACTGACTGGTGTCTCTCAGTCCCTGTCTGTCAGGGAGATATCTATACACTGAGTGGTGTCTCTCAGTCCCTGTCTCTCAGGGAGATATCTGTACAGTGACTGGTGTCTCTCAGTCCCTCTCTCTCAGGGAGATATCTGTACGCTGACTAGTGTCTCTCAGTCCCTCTCTCTCAGGGAGATATCTGTACACTGAGTGGTGTCTCTCAGTCCCTCTCTCTCAGGGAGATATCTGTACACTGACTGGTGTCTCTCAGTCCCTGTCTCTCAGGGAGATATATGTACACTGACTGGTGTCTCTCAGTCCCTCTCTCTCAGGGAGGTATCTGTACACTGACTGGTGTCTCTCAGTCCCTGTCTCTCAGGGAGATATCTGCACACTGAGTGGTGTCTCTCAGTCCCTCTCTCTCAGGGAGATATCTGTGCAATGAGTGGCGTCTCTCAGTCCCTGTCTCTCAGGGAGATATCTGTACAGTGAGTGGTGTCTCTCAGTCCCTCTCTCTCAGGGAGATATCTGTACTCTGACTGGTGTCTCTCAGTCCCTGTCTCTCAGGGAGATATCTGTGCACTGAGTGGTGTCTCTCAGTCCCTCTCTCTCAGTGAGATATCTGTACACTGACTGGTGTCTCTCAGTCCCTGTCTCTCAGGGAGATATCTGTACACTGAGTGGTGTCTCTCAGTCCCTGTCTCTCAGGGAGATAGCTGTACACTGACTGGTGTCTCTCAGTCCCACTCTCTCAGGGAGATATCTGTACACTGACTGGTGTCTCTCAGTCCCTCTCTCTCAGGGAGATATCTGTACACTGAGTGGTGTCTCTCAGTCCCTCTCTCTCAGGGAGATATCTGTACTTTGTCTGGTGTCTCTCAGTCCCTGTCTGTCAGGGAAATATCTATACACTGAGTGGTGTCACTCAGTCCCTCTCTCTCAGGGAGATATCTGTACACTGACTGGTGTCTCACAGTCCCTCTCTCTCAGGGAGATATCTGTACACTGACTGGAGTCTCTCAGACCCTGTCTCTCAGGGAGCTTTATGTACACTGAGTGGTGTCTCTCAGGGAGATATCTGTACACTGACTGGTGTCTCTCAGTCCCTGTCTCTCAGGGAGCTTTATGTACACTGAGTGGTGTCTCTCAGTCCCTCTCTCTCAGGGAGATATCTGTACACTGACTGGTGTCTCTCAGTCCCTGTCTCTCAGGGAGATATCTGTACACTGAGTGGTGTCTCTCAGTCCCTCTCTCAGGGAGATATCTGTACACTGACTGGTGTCTCTCAGTCCCTGTCTCTCAGGGAGATATCTGTACACTGAGTGGTGTCTCTCAGTCCCTCTCTCTCAAGGAGATATCTGTACACTGAGTGGTGTCTCTCAGTCCCTGTCTCTCAGGGAGATATATGTACACTGACTGGTGTCCCTCAGTCCGTCTCTCTCAGGGAGATATCTGTACACTGACTGGTGTCTCTCAGTCCCTGTCTCTCAGGGAGATATATGTACACTGACTGGTGTCTCTCAGTCCCTGTCTCTCAGGGAGATATCTGTACACTGACTGGTGTCTCTCAGTCCCACTCTCTCAGGGAGATATATGTACACTGACTGGTGTCTCTCAGTCCCTCTCTCTCAGGGAGGTATCTGTACACTGAGTGGTGTCTCTCAGTCCCTGTCTCTCAGGGAGATATCTGTACACTGACTGGTGTCTCTCAGTCCCTGTCTCTCAGGGAGATATCTGTACACTGAGTGGTGTCTCTCAGTCCCTGTCTCTGAGGGAGATATCTGTACACTGAGTGGTGTCTCTCAGTCCCTCTCTCTCAGGGAGATATCTGTACACTGACTGGTGTCTCTCAGTCCCTCTCTCTCAGGGAGATATCTGTACACTGAGTGGTGTCTCTCAGTCCCTCTCTCTCAGGGAGATATCTGTACTCTGTCTGGTGTCTCTCAGTCCCTGTCTGTCAGGGAAATATCTATACACTGAGTGGTGTCACTCAGTCCCTCTCTCTCAGGGAGATATCTGTACACTGACTGGTGTCTCACAGTCCCTCTCTCTCAGGGAGATATCTGTACACTGACTGGTGTCTCTCAGTCCCTGTCTCTCAGGGAGCTTTATGTACACTGAGTGGTGTCTCTCAGTCCCTCTCTCTCAGGGAGATATCTGTACACTGACTGGTGTCTCTCAGTCCCTGTCTCTCAGGGAGATATCTGTACACTGACTGGTGTCTCTCAGTCGTTCTCTCTCAGGGAGGTATCTGTACACTGACTGGTGTCTCTCAGTCCCTGTCTGTCAGGGAGATATCTATACACTGAGTGGTGTCTCTCAGTCCGTCTCTCTCAGGGAGATATCTGTACACTGACTGGTGTCTCTCAGTCCCTGTCTCTCAGGGAGATATCTGTACACTGACTGGTGTCTCACAGCCCCTGTCTCTCAGGGAGATATCTGTACACTGACTGGTGTCTCTCAGTCCCTGTCTCTCAGGGAGATATCTGTACACTGAGTGGTGTCTCTCAGTCCCTCTCTCTCAGGGAGATATCTGTACACTGACTGGTGTCTCTCAGTCCCTCTCTCTAAGGGAGGTATCTGTACACTGAGTGGTGTCTCTCAGTCCCTGTCTCTCAGGGAGATATCTGTACACTGACTGGTGTCCCTCAGTCCCTGTCTCTCAGTGAGCTTTATGTACACTGAGTGGTGTCTCTCAGGGAGATATCTGTACACTGAGTGGTGTCTCTCAGTCCCTCTCTCTCAGGGAGATATCTGTACACTGACTGGTGTCTCTCAGCCCCTCTCTCTCAGGGAGATATCTGTGCACTGAGTGGTGTCTCACAGTCCCTCTCTCTCAGGGAGATATCTGTACACTGAGTGGTGTCTCTCAGTCCCTCTCTCTCAGGGAGATATCTGTACTCTGACTGGTGTCTCTCAGTCCCTGTCTCTGAGGGAGATATCTGTACACTGAGTGGTGTCTCTCAGTCCCTCTCTCTCAGGGAGATATCTGTACACTGACTGGTGTCTCTCAGTCCCTCTCTCTCAGGGAGATATCTGTACACTGAGTGGTGTCTCTCAGTCCCTCTCTCTCAGGGAGGTATCTGTACACTGAGTGGTGTCTCTCAGTCCCTGTCTCTCAGGGAGATATTTGTACACTGACTGGTGTCTCTCAGTCCCTCTCTCTCAGGGAGATATCTGTACACTGAGTGGTGTCTCTCAGTCCCTCTCTCTCAGGGAGACATCTGTACACTGACTGGTGTCTCTCAGTCCCTCTCTCTCAGGGAGATATCTGTACACTGAGTGGTGTCTCTCAGTCCCTCTCTCTCAGGGAGATATCTGTACTCTGTCTGGTGTCTCTCAGTCCCTGTCTGTCAGGGAAATATCTATACACTGAGTGGTGTCACTCAGTCCCTCTCTCTCAGGGAGATATCTGTACACTGACTGGTGTCTCACAGTCCCTCTCTCTCAGGGAGATATCTGTACACTGACTGGAGTCTCTCAGACCCTGTCTCTCAGGGAGCTTTATGTACACTGAGTGGTGTCTCTCAGGGAGATATCTGTACACTGACTGGTGTCTCTCAGTCCCTGTCTCTCAGGGAGCTTTATGTACACTGAGTGGTGTCTCTCAGTCCCTCTCTCTCAGGGAGATATCTGTACACTGACTGGTGTCTCTCAGTCCCTGTCTCTCAGGGAGATATCTGTACACTGACTGGTGTCTCTCAGTCCCTCTCTCTCAGGGAGATATCTGTACACTGACTGGTGTCTCTCAGTCCCTGTCTCTCAGGGAGATATCTGTACACTGAGTGGTGTCTCTCAGTCCCTCTCTCTCAAGGAGATATCTGTACACTGAGTGGTGTCTCTCAGTCCCTGTCTCTCAGGGAGATATATGTACACTGACTGGTGTCCCTCAGTCGTTCTCTCTCAGGGAGGTATCTGTACACTGACTGGTGTCTCTCAGTCCCTGTCTGTCAGGGAGATATCTATACACTGAGTGGTGTCTCTCAGTCCGTCTCTCTCAGGGAGATATCTGTACACTGACTGGTGTCTCACAGCCCCTGTCTCTCAGGGAGATATCTGTACACTGACTGGTGTCTCTCAGTCCCTGTCTGTCAGGGAGATATCTATACACTGAGTGGTGTCTCTCAGTCCCTGTCTCTCAGGGAGATATCTGTACACTGACTGGTGTCTCTCAGTCCCTCTCTCTCAGGGAGATATCTGTACGCTGACTAGTGTCTCTCAGTCCCTCTCTCTCAGGGAGATATCTGTACACTGAGTGGTGTCTCTCAGTCCCTCTCTCTCAGGGAGATATCTGTACACTGACTGGTGTCTCTCAGTCCCTGTCTCTCAGGGAGATATATGTACACTGACTGGTGTCTCTCAGTCCCTCTCTCTCAGGGAGGTATCTGTACACTGACTGGTGTCTCTCAGTCCCTGTCTCTCAGGGAGATATCTGCACACTGAGTGGTGTCTCTCAGTCCCTCTCTCTCAGGGAGATATCTGTGCAATGAGTGGCGTCTCTCAGTCCCTGTCTCTCAGGGAGATATCTGTACAGTGAGTGGTGTCTCTCAGTCCCTCTCTCTCAGGGAGATATCTGTACTCTGACTGGTGTCTCTCAGTCCCTGTCTCTCAGGGAGATATCTGTGCACTGAGTGGTGTCTCTCAGTCCCTCTCTCTCAGTGAGATATCTGTACACTGACTGGTGTCTCTCAGTCCCTGTCTCTCAGGGAGATATCTATACACTGAGTGGTGTCTCTCAGTCCCTGTCTCTCAGGGAGATATCTGTACACTGACTGGTGTCTCTCAGTCCCACTCTCTCAGGGAGATATCTGTACACTGACTGGTGTCTCTCAGTCCCTCTCTCTCAGGGAGATATCTGTACACTGAGTGGTGTCTCTCAGTCCCTCTCTCTCAGGGAGATATCTGTACTTTGTCTGGTGTCTCTCAGTCCCTGTCTGTCAGGGAAATATCTATACACTGAGTGGTGTCACTCAGTCCCTCTCTCTCAGGGAGATATCTGTACACTGACTGGTGTCTCACAGTCCCTCTCTCTCAGGGAGATATCTGTACACTGACTGGAGTCTCTCAGACCCTGTCTCTCAGGGAGCTTTATGTACACTGAGTGGTGTCTCTCAGGGAGATATCTGTACACTGACTGGTGTCTCTCAGTCCCTGTCTCTCAGGGAGCTTTATGTACACTGAGTGGTGTCTCTCAGTCCCTCTCTCTCAGGGAGATATCTGTACACTGACTGGTGTCTCTCAGTCCCTGTCTCTCAGGGAGATATCTGTACACTGAGTGGTGTCTCTCAGTCCCTCTCTCAGGGAGATATCTGTACACTGACTGGTGTCTCTCAGTCCCTGTCTCTCAGGGAGATATCTGTACACTGAGTGGTGTCTCTCAGTCCCTCTCTCTCAAGGAGATATCTGTACACTGAGTGGTGTCTCTCAGTCCCTGTCTCTCAGGGAGATATATGTACACTGACTGGTGTCCCTCAGTCCGTCTCTCTCAGGGAGATATCTGTACACTGACTGGTGTCTCTCAGTCCCTGTCTCTCAGGGAGATATCTTTACACTGACTGGTGTCTCACAGCCCCTGTCTCTCAGGGAGATATCTGTACACTGACTGGTGTCTCTCAGTCCCTGTCTGTCAGGGAGATATCTATACACTGAGTGGTGTCTCTCAGTCCCTCTCTCTCAGGGAGATATCCGTACACTGACTGGTGTCTCTCAGTCCCTCTCTCTAAGGGAGGTATCTGTACACTGAGTGGTGTCTCTCAGTCCCTGTCTCTCAGGGAGATATCTGTACACTGACTGGTGTCTCTCAGTCCCTGTCTCTCAGTGAGCTTTATGTACACTGAGTGGTGTCTCTCAGGGAGATATCTGTACACTGAGTGGTGTCTCTCAGTCCCTCTCTCTCAGGGAGATATCTGTACACTGACTGGTGTCTCTCAGCCCCTCTCTCTCAGGGAGATATCTGTGCACTGAGTGGTGTCTCACAGTCCCTCTCTCTCAGGGAGATATCTGTACTCTGACTGGTGTCTCTCAGTCCCTGTCTCTGAGGGAGATATCTGTACACTGAGTGGTGTCTCTCAGTCCCTCTCTCTCAGGGAGATATCTGTACACTGACTGGTGTCTCTCAGTCCCTCTCTCTCAGGGAGATATCTGTACACTGAGTGGTGTCTCTCAGTCCCTCTCTCTCAGGGAGGTATCTGTACACTGAGTGGTGTCTCTCAGTCCCTGTCTCTCAGGGAGATATTTGTACACTGACTGGTGTCTCTCAGTCCCTCTCTCTCAGGGAGATATCTGTACACTGACTGGTGTCTCACAGCCCCTGTCTCTCAGGGAGATATCTGTACACTGACTGGTGTCTCTCAGTCCCTGTCTGTCAGGGAGATATCTAGACACTGAGTGGTGTCTCTCAGTCCCTCTCTCTCAGGGAGATATCTGTACACTGACTGGTGTCTCTCAGTCCCTCTCTCTCAGGGAGATATATGTACACTGACTGGTGTCTCTCAGTCCCTCTCTCTCAGGGAGATATCTGTACACTGACTGGTGTCTCTCAGTCCCACTCTCTCAGGGAGATATATGTACACTGACTGCTGTCTCTCAGTCCCTCTCTCTCAGGGAGGTATCTGTACACTGAGTGGTGTCTCTCAGTCCCTGTCTCTCAGGGAGATATATGTACACTGACTGGTGTCTCTCAGTCCCTGTCTCTCAGGGAGATATCTGTACACTGAGTGGTGTCTCTCAGTCCCTCTCTCTCAGGGAGATATCTGTACTCTGACTGGTGTCTCTCAGTCCCTGTCTCTGAGGGAGATATCTGTACACTGAGTGGTGTCTCTCAGTCCCTCTCTCTCAGGGAGATATCTGTACACTGACTGGTGTCTCTCAGTCCCTCTCTCTCAGGGAGATATCTGTACACTGAGTGGTGTCTCTCAGTCCCTCTCTCTCAGGGAGATATCTGTACTCTGTCTGGTGTCTCTCAGTCCCTGTCTGTCAGGGAAATATCTATACACTGAGTGGTGTCACTCAGTCCCTCTCTCTCAGGGAGATATCTGTACACTGACTGGTGTCTCACAGTCCCTCTCTCTCAGGGAGATATCTGTACACTGACTGGTGTCTCTCAGTCCCTGTCTCTCAGGGAGCTTTATGTACACTGAGTGGTGTCTCTCAGGGAGATATCTGTACACTGACTGGTGTCTCTCAGTCCCTGTCTCTCAGGGAGCTTTATGTACACTGAGTGGTGTCTCTCAGTCCCTCTCTCTCAGGGAGATATCTGTACACTGACTGGTATCTCTCAGTCCCTGTCTCTCAGGGAGATATCTGTACACTGAGTGGTGTCTCTCAGTCCCTCTCTCTCAGGGAGATATCTGTACACTGACTGGTGTCTCTCAGTCCCTGTCTCTCAGGGAGATATCTGTACACTGAGTGGTGTCTCTCAGTCCCCCTCTCTCAAGGAGATATCTGTACACTGAGTGGTGTCTCTCAGTCCCTGTCTCTCAGGGAGATATATGTACACTGACTGGTGTCCCTCAGTCGTTCTCTCTCAGGGAGGTATCTGTACACTGACTGGTGTCTCTCAGTCCCTGTCTCTCAGGGAGATATATGTACACTGACTGGTGTCCCTCAGTCGTTCTCTCTCAGGGAGGTATCTGTACACTGACTGGTGTCTCTCAGTCCCTGTCTGTCAGGGAGATATCTATACACTGAGTGGTGTCTCTCAGTCCGTCTCTCTCAGGGAGATATCTGTACACTGACTGGTGTCTCTCAGTCCCTGTCTCTCAGGGAGATATCTGTACACTGACTGGTGTCTCATAGCCCCTGTCTCTCAGGGAGATATCTGTACACTGACTGGTGTCTCTCAGTCCCTGTCTGTCAGGGAGATATCTAAACACTGAGTGGTGTCTCTCAGTCCCTCTCTCTCTCAGGGAGATATATGTACACTGACTGGTGTCTCTCAGTCCCTCTCTCTCAGGGAGGTATCTGTACACTGAGTGGTGTCTCTCAGTCCCTGTCTCTCAGGGAGATATATGCGCACTGACTGGTGTCTCTCAGTCCCTGTCTCTCAGGGAGATATCTGTACAGTGATTGGTGTCTCTCAGTCCCTCTCTCTCAGGGAGATATCTGTACTCTGACTGGTGTATCTCAGTACCTGTCTCTCAGGGAGATATCTGTACACTGAGTGGTGTCTCTCAGTCCCTCTCTCTCAGGGAGATATCTGTACACTGACTGGTGTCTCTCAGTCCCTCTCTCTAAGGGAGGTATCTGTACACTGAGTGGTGTCTCTCAGTCCCTGTCTCTCAGGGAGATATCTGTACACTGACTGGTGTCTCTCAGTCCCTGTCTCTCAGTGAGCTTTATGTACACTGAGTGGTGTCTCTCAGGGAGATATCTGTACACTGAGTGGTGTCTCTCAGTCCCTCTCTCTCAGGGAGATATCTGTACACTGACTGGTGTCTCTCAGCCCCTCTCTCTCAGGGAGATATCTGTGCACTGAGTGGTGTCTCACAGTCCCTCTCTCTCAGGGAGATATCTGTACACTGAGTGGTGTCTCTCAGTCCCTCTCTCTCAGGGAGATATCTGTACTCTGACTGGTGTCTCTCAGTCCCTGTCTCTGAGGGAGGTATCTGTACACTGAGTGGTGTCTCTCAGTCCCTCTCTCTCAGTGAGATATCTGTACACTGACTGGTGTCTCTCATTCCCTCTCTCTCAGGGAGATATCTGTACACTGAGTGGTGTCTCTCAGTCCCTCTCTCTCAGGGAGGTATCTGTACACTGAGTGGTGTCTCTCAGTCCCTGTCTCTCAGGGAGATATTTGTACACTGACTGGTGTCTCTCAGTCCCTCTCTCTCAGGGAGATATCTGTACACTGACTGGTGTCTCTCAGTCCCTCGCTCTCAGGGAGATATCTGTACACTGACTGGTGTCTCACAGCCCCTGTCTCTCAGGGAGATATCTGTACACTGACTGGTGTCTCTCAGTCCCTGTCTGTCAGGGAGATATCTATACACTGAGTGGTGTCTCTCAGTCCCTCTCTCTCAGGGAGATATCTGTACACTGACTGGTGTCTCTCAGCCCCTCTCTCTCAGGGAGATATCTGTGCACTGAGTGGTGTCTCACAGTCCCTCTCTCTCAGGGAGATATCTGTACACTGAGTAGTGTCTCTCAGTCCCTCTCTCTCAGGGAGATATCTGTACTCTGACTGGTGTCTCTCAGTCCCTGTCTCTGAGGGAGATATCTGTACTCTGACTGGTGTCTCTCAGTCCCTCTCTCTCAGGGAGATATCTGTACACTGACTGGTGTCTCTCAGTCCCTCTCTCTCAGGGAGATATCTGTACACTGAGTGGTTTCTCTCAGTCCCTCTCTCTCAGGGAGATATCTGTACACTGAGTGGTGTCTCTCAGTCCCTGTCTCTCAGGGAGATATATGTACACTGACTGGTTTCTCTCAGTCCCTCTCTCTCAGGGAGATATCTGTACACTGAGTGGTGTCTCACAGCCCCTGTCTCTCAGGGAGATATCTGTACACTGTCTGGTGTCTCTCAGTCCCTCTCTCTCAGGGAGATATCTATACACTGAGTGGTGTCTCTCAGTCCCTCTCTCTCAGGGAGATATCTGTACACTGACTGGTGTCTCACAGTCCCTCTCTCTCAGGGAGATACCTGTACACTGACTGGTGTCTCTCAGTCCCTGTCTCTCAGGGAGCTTTATGTACACTGAGTGGTGTCTCTCAGGGAGATATCTGTACACTGACTGGTGTCTCTCAGTCCCTGTCTCTCAGGGAGCTTTATGTACACTGAGTGGTGTCTCACAGTCCCTCTCTCTCAGGGAGATATCTGTACACTGACTGGTGTCTCTCAGTCCCTCTCTCTCAGGGAGATATCTATACACTGAGTGGTGTCTCTCAGTCCCTGTCTCTCAGGGAGATATCTGTACACTGACTGGTGTCTCTCAGTCCCTCTCTCTCAGGGAGATATCTGTACGCTGACTAGTGTCTCTCAGTCCCTCTCTCTCAGGGAGATATCTGTGCACAGAGTGGTGTCTCTCAGTCCCTCTCTCTCAGGGAGATATCTGTACACTGAGTGGTGTCTCTCAGTCCCTGTCTCTCAGGGAGATATATGTACACTGACTGGTGTCTCTCAGTCCCTCTCACAGGGAGGTATCTGTGCACTGAGTGGTGTCTCTCAGTCCCTGTCTCTCAGGGAGATATATGTACACTGACTGGTGTCTCTCAGTCCTTGTCTCTCAGGGAGATATCTGTACACTGAGTGGTGTCTCTCAGTCCCTCTCTCTCAGGGAGATATCTGTACACTGAGTGGTGTCTCTCAGGGAGATATCTGTACACTGACTGGTGTCTCACAGTCCCTCTCTCTCAGGGAGATACCTGTACACTGACTGGTGTCTCTCAGTCCCTGTCTCTCAGGGAGCTTTATGTACACTGAGTGGTGTCTCTCAGGGAGATATCTGTACACTGACTGGTGTCTCTCAGTCCCTGTCTCTCAGGGAGCTTTATGTACACTGAGTGGTGTCTCACAGTCCCTCTCTCTCAGGGAGATATCTGTACACTGACTGGTGTCTCTCAGTCCCTCTCTCTCAGGGAGATATCTATACACTGAGTGGTGTCTCTCAGTCCCTGTCTCTCAGGGAGATATCTGTACACTGACTGGTGTCTCTCAGTCCCTCTCTCTCAGGGAGATATCTGTACGCTGACTAGTGTCTCTCAGTCCCTCTCTCTCAGGGAGATATCTGTGCACAGAGTGGTGTCTCTCAGTCCCTCTCTCTCAGGGAGATATCTGTACACTGAGTGGTGTCTCTCAGTCCCTGTCTCTCAGGGAGATATATGTACACTGACTGGTGTCTCTCAGTCCTTGTCTCTCAGGGAGATATCTGTACACTGAGTGGTGTCTCTCAGTCCCTCTCTCTCAGGGAGATATCTGTACACTGAGTGGTGTCTCTCAGTCCCTGTCTCTCAGGGAGATATCTGTACACTGACTGGTGTCTCTCAGTCCCTGTCTCTCAGTGAGCTTTATGTACACTGAGTGGTGTCTCTCAGGGAGATATCTGTACACTGAGTGGTGTCTCTCAGTCCCTCTCTCTCAGGGAGATATCTGTACACTGACTGGTGTCTCTCAGCCCCTCTCTCTCAGGGAGATATCTGTGCACTGAGTGGTGTCTCACAGTCCCTCTCTCTCAGGGAGATATCTGTACACTGAGTGGTGTCTCTCAGTCCCTCTCTCTCAGGGAGGTATCTGTACACTGAGTGGTGTCTCTCAGTCCCTGTCTCTCAGGGAGATATTTGTACACTGACTGGTGTCTCTCAGTCCCTCTCTCTCAGGGAGATATCTGTACACTGAGTGGTGTCTCTCAGTCCCTCGCTCTCAGGGAGATATCTGTACACTGACTGGTGTCTCAAAGCCCCTGTCTCTCAGGGAGATATCTGTACACTGACTGGTGTCTCTCAGTCCCTGTCTGTCAGGGAGATATCTATACACTGAGTGGTGTCTCTCAGTCCCTCTCTCTCAGGGAGATATCTGTACACTGACTGGTGTCTCTCAGCCCCTCTCTCTCAGGGAGATATCTGTGCACTGAGTGGTGTCTCACAGTCCCTCTCTCTCAGGGAGATATCTGTACACTGAGTGGTGTCTCTCAGTCCCTCTCTCTCAGGGAGATATCTGTACTCTGACTGGTGTCTCTCAGTCCCTGTCTCTGAGGGAGATATCTGTACACTGAGTGGTGTCTCTCAGTCCCTCTCTCTCAGGGAGATATCTGTACACTGACTGGTGTCTCTCAGTCCCTCTCTCTCAGGGAGATATCTGTACACTGAGTGGTGTCTCTCAGTCCCTCTCTCTCAGGGAGATATCTGTACACTGAGTGGTGTCTCTCAGTCCCTGTCTCTCAGGGAGATATATGTACACTGACTGGTGTCTCTCAGTCCCTCTCTCTCAGGGAGATATCTGGACACTGACTGGTGTCTCTCAGACCCTCTCTCTCAGGGAGATATCTGTACACTGAGTGGTGTCTCACAGCCCCTGTCTCTCAGGGAGATATCTGTACACTGTCTGGTGTCTCTCAGTCCCTCTCTCTCAGGAAGATATCTATACACTGAGTGGTGTCTCTCAGTCCCTCTCTTTCAGGGAGATATCTGTACACTGACTGGTGTCTCACAGTCCCTCTCTCTCAGGGAGATACCTGTACACTGACTGGTGTCTCTCAGTCCCTGTCTCTCAGGGAGCGTTATGTACACTGAGTGGTGTCTCTCAGGGAGATATCTGTACACTGACTGGTGTCTCTCAGTCCCTGTCTCTCAGGGAGCTTTATGTACACTGAGTGGTGTCTCACAGTCCCTCTCTCTCAGGGAGATATCTGTACACTGACTGGTGTCTCTCAGTCCCTGTCTCTCAGGGAGATATCTGTACACTGAGTGGTGTCTCTCAGTCCCTCTCTCTCAGGGAGATATCTGTACACTGACTGGTGTCTCTCAGTCCCTGTCTCTCAGGGAGATATCTATACACTGAGTGGTGTCTCTCAGTCCCTGTCTCTCAGGGAGATATCTGTACACTGACTGGTGTCTCACAGCCCCTGTCTCTCAGGGAGATATCTGTACACTGACTGGTGTCTCTCAGTCCCTGTCTGTCAGGGAGATATCTATACACTGAGTGGTGTCTCTCAGTCCCTCTCTCTCAGGGAGATATCTGTACTCTGACTGGTGTCTCTCAGTCCCTGTCTCTGAGGGAGATATCTGTACACTGAGTGGTGTCTCTCAGTCCCTCTCTCTCAGGGAGATATCTGTACACTGACTGGTGTCTCTCAGTCCCTCTCTCTCAGGGAGATATCTGTACACTGACTGGTGTCTCTCAGTCCCTCTCTCTCAGGGAGATATCTGTACACTGACTGGTGTCTCTCAGTCCCTGTCTCTCAGGGAGATATATGTACACTGACTGGTGTCTCTCAGTCCCTCTCTCTCAGGGAGATATCTGGACACTGACTGGTGTCTCTCAGTCCCTCTCTCTCAGGGAGATATCTGTACACTGAGTGGTGTCTCACAGCCCCTGTCTCTCAGGGAGATATCTGTACACTGTCTGGTGTCTCTCAGTCCCTCTCTCTCAGGGAGATATCTATACACTGAGTGGTGTCTCTCAGTCCCTCTCTCTCAGGGAGATATCTGTACACTGACTGGTGTCTCACAGTCCCTCTCTCTCAGGGAGATACCTGTACACTGACTGGTGTCTCTCAGTCCCTGTCTCTCAGGGAGCTTTATGTACACTGAGTGGTGTCTCTCAGGGAGATATCTGTACACTGACTGGTGTCTCTCAGTCCCTGTCTCTCAGGGAGCTTTATGTACACTGAGTGGTGTCTCACAGTCCCTCTCTCTCAGGGAGATATCTGTACACTGAGTGGTGTCTCTCAGTCCCTGTCTCTCAGGGAGATATCTATACACTGAGTGGTGTCTCTCAGTCCCTGTCTCTCAGGGAGATATCTGTACACTGACTGGTGTCTCTCAGTCCCTCTCTCTCAGGGAGATATCTGTACGCTGACTAGTGTCTCTCAGTCCCTCTCTCTCAGGGAGATATCTGTACACTGAGTGGTGTCTCTCAGTCCCTGTCTCTCAGGGAGATATATGTACACTGACTGGTGTCTCTCAGTCCCTCTCACAGGGAGGTATCTGTGCACTGAGTGGTGTCTCTCAGTCCCTGTCTCTCAGGGAGATATATGTACACTGAGTGGTGTCTCTCAGTCCCTCTCTCTCAGGGAGATATCTGTACACTGAGTGGTGTCTCTCAGTTCCTGTCTCTCAGGGAGATATCTGTACACTGAATTGTGTCTCTCAGTCCCTCTCTCTCAGGGAGATATCTGTACTCTGACTGGTGTCTCTCAGTCCCTCTCTCTCAGGGAGATATCTGTGCACTGAGTGGTGTCTCTCAGTCCCTCTCTCTCAGGGAGGTATCTGTACACTGAGTGGTGTCTCTCAGTCCCTCTCTCTCAGGGAGATATCTGTACACTGAGTGGTGTCTCACAGCCCCTGTCTCTCAGGGAGATATCTGTACACTGTCTGGTGTCTTTCAGTCCCTGTCTGTCAGGGAGATATCTATACATTGAGTGGTGTCTCTCAGTCCCTCTCTCTCAGGGAGATATATGTACACTGACTGGTGTCTCACAGTCCCTCTCTCTCAGGGAGATACCTGTGCACTGACTTGTGTCTCTCAGTCCCTGTCTCTCAGGGAGCTTTATGTACACTGAGTGGTGTCTCTCAGGGAGATATCTGTACACTGACTGGTGTCTCTCAGTCCCTGTCTCTCAGGGAGCTTTATGTACACTGAGTGGTGTCTCACAGTCCCTCTCTCTCAGGGAGATATCTGTACACTGACTGGTGTCTCTCAGTCCCTGTCTCTCAGGGAGATATCTGTACACTGACTGGTGTCTCTCAGTCCCTGTCTCTCAGGGAGATATCTGTACACTGAGTGGTGTCTCTCAGTCCCTGTCTCTCAGGGAGATATCTGTACACTGACTGGTGTCTCTCAGTCCCTGTCTCTCAGGGAGATATCTGTACACTGAGTGGTGTCTCTCAGTCCCTGTCTCTCAGGGAGATATCTGTACACTGACTGGTGTCTCTCAGTCCCTGTCTCTCAGGGAGATATCTGTACACTGACTGGTGTCTCTCAGTCCATGTCTCTCAGTGAGCTTTATGTACACTGAGTGGTGTCTCTCAGGGAGATATCTGTACACTGAGTGGTGTCTCTCAGTCCCTCTCTCTCAGGGAGATATCTGTACACTGACTGGTGTCTCTCAGCCCCTCTCTCTCAGGGAGATATCTGTGCACTGAGTGGTGTCTCACAGTCCCTGTCTCTCAGGGAGATATCTGTACACTGAGTGGTGTCTCTCAGTCCCTGTCTCTCAGGGAGATATCTGTACACTGAGTGGTGTCTCACAGTCCTCTCTCTCAGGGAGATATCTGTACACTGACTGGTGTCTCTCAGTCCCTCTCTCTCAGGGAGATATCTGTACACTGACTGGTGTCTCTCAGTCCCTCTCTCTCAGGGAGATATCTGTACACTGAGTGGTGTCTCTCAGTCCCTCTCTCTCAGGGAGATATCTGTACACTGAGTGGTGTCTCTCAGTCCCTGTCTCTCAGGGAGATATATGTACACTGACTGGTGTCTCTCAGTCCCTCTCTCTCAGGGAGATATCTGGACACTGACTGGTGTCTCTCAGTCCCTCTCTCTCAGGGAGATATCTGTACACTGAGTGGTGTCTCTCAGTCCCTGTCTCTCAGGGAGATATCTGTACACTGAGTGGTGTCTCTCAGTCCCTGTCACTGAGGGAGATATCTGTACACTGACTGGTGTCTCTCAGTCCCTCTCTCTCAGGGAGATATCTGTACACTGACTGGTGTCTCTCAGTCCCTCTCTCTCAGGGAGATATCTGTACACTGACTGGTGTCTCTCAGTCCCTCTCTCTCAGGGAGATATCTGTACACTGACTGGTGTCTCTCAGTCCCTGTCTCTCAGGGAGATATATGTACACTGACTGGTGTCTCTCAGTCCCTCTCTCTCAGGGAGATATCTGGACACTGACTGGTGTCTCTCAGTCCCTCTCTCTCAGGGAGATATCTGTACACTGAGTGGTGTCTCACAGCCCCTGTCTCTCAGGGAGATATCTGTACACTGTCTGGTGTCTCTCAGTCCCTCTCTCTCAGGGAGATATCTATACACTGAGTGGTGTCTCTCAGTCCCTCTCTCTCAGGGAGATATCTGTACACTGACTGGTGTCTCACAGTCCCTCTCTCTCAGGGAGATACCTGTACACTGACTGGTGTCTCTCAGTCCCTGTCTCTCAGGGAGCTTTATGTACACTGAGTGGTGTCTCTCAGGGAGATATCTGTACACTGACTGGTGTCTCTCAGTCCCTGTCTCTCAGGGAGCTTTATGTACACTGAGTGGTGTCTCACAGTCCCTCTCTCTCAGGGAGATATCTGTACACTGAGTGGTGTCTCTCAGTCCCTGTCTCTCAGGGAGATATCTATACACTGAGTGGTGTCTCTCAGTCCCTGTCTCTCAGGGAGATATCTGTACACTGACTGGTGTCTCTCAGTCCCTCTCTCTCAGGGAGATATCTGTACGCTGACTAGTGTCTCTCAGTCCCTCTCTCTCAGGGAGATATCTGTACACTGAGTGGTGTCTCTCAGTCCCTGTCTCTCAGGGAGATATATGTACACTGACTGGTGTCTCTCAGTCCCTCTCACAGGGAGGTATCTGTGCACTGAGTGGTGTCTCTCAGTCCCTGTCTCTCAGGGAGATATATGTACACTGAGTGGTGTCTCTCAGTCCCTCTCTCTCAGGGAGATATCTGTACACTGAGTGGTGTCTCTCAGTTCCTGTCTCTCAGGGAGATATCTGTACACTGAATTGTGTCTCTCAGTCCCTCTCTCTCAGGGAGATATCTGTACTCTGACTGGTGTCTCTCAGTCCCTCTCTCTCAGGGAGATATCTGTGCACTGAGTGGTGTCTCTCAGTCCCTCTCTCTCAGGGAGGTATCTGTACACTGAGTGGTGTCTCTCAGTCCCTCTCTCTCAGGGAGATATCTGTACACTGAGTGGTGTCTCACAGCCCCTGTCTCTCAGGGAGATATCTGTACACTGTCTGGTGTCTTTCAGTCCCTGTCTGTCAGGGAGATATCTATACATTGAGTGGTGTCTCTCAGTCCCTCTCTCTCAGGGAGATATATGTACACTGACTGGTGTCTCACAGTCCCTCTCTCTCAGGGAGATACCTGTGCACTGACTTGTGTCTCTCAGTCCCTGTCTCTCAGGGAGCTTTATGTACACTGAGTGGTGTCTCTCAGGGAGATATCTGTACACTGACTGGTGTCTCTCAGTCCCTGTCTCTCAGGGAGCTTTATGTACACTGAGTGGTGTCTCACAGTCCCTCTCTCTCAGGGAGATATCTGTACACTGACTGGTGTCTCTCAGTCCCTGTCTCTCAGGGAGATATCTGTACACTGAGTGGTGTCTCTCAGTCCCTGTCTCTCAGGGAGATATCTGTACACTGACTGGTGTCTCTCAGTCCCTGTCTCTCAGGGAGATATCTGTACACTGACTGGTGTCTCTCAGTCCCTGTCTCTCAGGGAGATATCTGTACACTGACTGGTGTCTCTCAGTCCCTGTCTCTCAGGGAGATATCTGTACACTGACTGGTGTCTCTCAGTCCATGTCTCTCAGTGAGCTTTATGTACACTGAGTGGTGTCTCTCAGGGAGATATCTGTACACTGAGTGGTGTCTCTCAGTCCCTCTCTCTCAGGGAGATATCTGTACACTGACTGGTGTCTCTCAGCCCCTCTCTCTCAGGGAGATATCTGTGCACTGAGTGGTGTCTCACAGTCCCTGTCTCTCAGGGAGATATCTGTACACTGAGTGGTGTCTCTCAGTCCCTGTCTCTCAGGGAGATATCTGTACACTGAGTGGTGTCTCACAGTCCTCTCTCTCAGGGAGATATCTGTACACTGACTGGTGTCTCTCAGTCCCTCTCTCTCAGGGAGATATCTGTACACTGACTGGTGTCTCTCAGTCCCTCTCTCTCAGGGAGATATCTGTACACTGAGTGGTGTCTCTCAGTCCCTCTCTCTCAGGGAGATATCTGAACACTGAGTGGTGTCTCTCAGTCCCTGTCTCTCAGGGAGATATATGTACACTGACTGGTGTCTCTCAGTCCCTCTCTCTCAGGGAGATATCTGGACACTGACTGGTGTCTCTCAGTCCCTCTCTCTCAGGGAGATAGCTGTACACTGAGTGGTGTCTCACAGCCCCTGTCTCTCAGGGAGATATCTGTACACTGTCTGGTGTCTCTCAGTCCCTCTCTCTCAGGAAGATATCTATACACTGAGTGGTGTCTCTCAGTCCCTCTCTCTCAGGGAGATATCTGTACACTGACTGGTGTCTCACAGTCCCTCTCTCTCAGGGAGATACCTGTACACTGACTGGTGTCTCTCAGTCCCTGTCTCTCAGGGAGCGTTATGTACACTGAGTGGTGTCTCTCAGGGAGATACCTGTACACTGACTGGTGTCTCTCAGTCCCTGTCTCTCAGGGAGCTTTATGTACACTGAGTGGTGTCTCACAGTCCCTCTCTCTCAGGGAGATATCTGTACACTGACTGGTGTCTCTCAGTCCCTGTCTCTCAGGGAGATATCTGTACACTGAGTGGTGTCTCTCAGTCCCTCTCTCTCAGGGAGATATCTGTACACTGACTGGTGTCTCTCAGTCCCTGTCTCTCAGGGAGATATCTATACACTGAGTGGTGTCTCTCAGTCCCTGTCTCTCAGGGAGATATCTGTACACTGACTGGTGTCTCACAGCCCCTGTCTCTCAGGGAGATATCTGTACACTGACTGGTGTCTCTCAGTCCCTGTCTGTCAGGGAGATATCTATACACTGAGTGGTGTCTCTCAGTCCCTCTCTCTCAGGGAGATATCTGTACTCTGACTGGTGTCTCTCAGTCCCTGTCTCTGAGGGAGATATCTGTACACTGAGTGGTGTCTCTCAGTCCCTCTCTCTCAGGGAGATATCTGTACACTGACTGGTGTCTCTCAGTCCCTCTCTCTCAGGGAGATATCTGTACACTGAGTGGTGTCTCTCAGTCCCTCTCTCTCAGGGAGATATCTGTACACTGACTGGTGTCTCTCAGTCCCTGTCTCTCAGGGAGATATATGTACACTGACTGGTGTCTCTCAGTCCCTCTCTCTCAGGGAGATATCTGGACACTGACTGGTGTCTCTCAGTCCCTCTCTCTCAGGGAGATATCTGTACACTGAGTGGTGTCTCACAGCCCCTGTCTCTCAGGGAGATATCTGTACACTGTCTGGTGTCTCTCAGTCCCTCTCTCTCAGGGAGATATCTATACACTGAGTGGTGTCTCTCAGTCCCTCTCTCTCAGGGAGATATCTGTACACTGACTGGTGTCTCACAGTCCCTCTCTCTCAGGGAGATACCTGTACACTGACTGGTGTCTCTCAGTCCCTGTCTCTCAGGGAGCTTTATGTACACTGAGTGGTGTCTCTCAGGGAGATATCTGTACACTGACTGGTGTCTCTCAGTCCCTGTCTCTCAGGGAGCTTTATGTACACTGAGTGGTGTCTCACAGTCCCTCTCTCTCAGGGAGATATCTGTACACTGAGTGGTGTCTCTCAGTCCCTGTCTCTCAGGGAGATATCTATACACTGAGTGGTGTCTCTCAGTCCCTGTCTCTCAGGGAGATATCTGTACACTGACTGGTGTCTCTCAGTCCCTCTCTCTCAGGGAGATATCTGTACGCTGACTAGTGTCTCTCAGTCCCTCTCTCTCAGGGAGATATCTGTACACTGAGTGGTGTCTCTCAGTCCCTGTCTCTCAGGGAGATATATGTACACTGACTGGTGTCTCTCAGTCCCTCTCACAGGGAGGTATCTGTGCACTGAGTGGTGTCTCTCAGTCCCTGTCTCTCAGGGAGATATATGTACACTGACTGGTGTCTCTCAGTCCTTGTCTCTCAGGGAGATATCTGTACACTGAGTGGTGTCTCTCAGTCCCTCTCTCTCAGGGAGATATCTGTACACTGAGTGGTGTCTCTCAGTTCCTGTCTCTCAGGGAGATATCTGTACACTGAATTGTGTCTCTCAGTCCCTCTCTCTCAGGGAGATATCTGTACTCTGACTGGTGTCTCTCAGTCCCTGTCTCTCAGGGAGATATCTGTGCACTGAGTGGTGTCTCTCAGTCCCTCTCTCTCAGGGAGGTATCTGTACACTGAGTGGTGTCTCTCAGTCCCTCTCTCTCAGGGAGATATCTGTACACTGAGTGGTGTCTCACAGCCCCTGTCTCTCAGGGAGATATCTGTACACTGTCTGGTGTCTCTCAGTCCCTGTCTGTCAGGGAGATATCTATACATTGAGTGGTGTCTCTCAGTCCCTCTCTCTCAGGGAGATATATGTACACTGACTGGTGTCTCACAGTCCCTCTCTCTCAGGGAGATACCTGTGCACTGACTGGTGTCTCTCATTCCCTGTCTCTCAGGGAGCTTTATGTACACTGAGTGGTGTCTCTCAGGGAGATATCTGTACACTGACTGGTGTCTCTCAGTCCCTGTCTCTCAGGGAGCTTTATGTACACTGAGTGGTGTCTCACAGTCCCTCTCTCTCAGGGAGATATCTGTACACTGACTGGTGTCTCTCAGTCCCTGTCTCTCAGGGAGATATCTGTACACTGAGTGGTGTCTCTCAGTCCCTGACTCTCAGGGAGATATCTGTACACTGACTGGTGTCTCTCAGTCCCTGTCTCTCAGGGAGATATCTGTACACTGACTGGTGTCTCTCAGTCCCTGTCTCTCAGGGAGATATCTGTACACTGACTGGTGTCTCTCAGTCCCTGTCTCTCAGGGAGATATCTGTACACTGACTGGTGTCTCTCAGTCCATGTCTCTCAGTGAGCTTTATGTACACTGAGTGGTGTCTCTCAGGGAGATATCTGTACACTGAGTGGTGTCTCTCAGTCCCTCTCTCTCAGGGAGATATCTGTACACTGACTGGTGTCTCTCAGCCCCTCTCTCTCAGGGAGATATCTGTGCACTGAGTGGTGTCTCACAGTCCCTCTCTCTCAGGGAGATATCTGTACACTGAGTGGTGTCTCTCAGTCCCTCTCTCTCAGGGAGATATCTGTACTCTGACTGGTGTCTCTCAGTCCCTGTCTCTGAGGGAGATATCTGTACACTGAGTGGTGTCTCTCAGTCCCTCTCTCTCAGGGAGATATCTGTACACTGACTGGTGTCTCTCAGTCCCTCTCTCTCAGGGAGATATCTGTACACTGAGTGGTGTCTCTCAGTCCCTCTCTCTCAGGGAGATATCTGTACACTGAGTGGTGTCTCTCAGTCCCTGTCTCTCAGGGAGATATATGTACACTGACTGGTGTCTCTCAGTCCCTCTCTCTCAGGGAGATATCTGTACACTGACTGGTGTCTCTCAGTCCATGTCTCTCAGTGAGCTTTATGTACACTGAGTGGTGTCTCTCAGGGAGATATCTGTACACTGAGTGGTGTCTCTCAGTCCCTCTCTCTCAGGGAGATATCTGTACACTGACTGGTGTCTCTCAGCCCCTCTCTCTCAGGGAGATATCTGTGCACTGAGTGGTGTCTCACAGTCCCTCTCTCTCAGGGAGATATCTGTACACTGAGTGGTGTCTCTCAGTCCCTCTCTCTCAGGGAGATATCTGTACTCTGACTGGTGTCTCTCAGTCCCTGTCTCTGAGGGAGATATCTGTACACTGAGTGGTGTCTCTCAGTCCCTCTCTCTCAGGGAGATATCTGTACACTGACTGGTGTCTCTCAGTCCCTCTCTCTCAGGGAGATATCTGTACACTGAGTGGTGTCTCTCAGTCCCTCTCTCTCAGGGAGATATCTGTACACTGAGTGGTGTCTCTCAGTCCCTGTCTCTCAGGGAGATATATGTACACTGACTGGTGTCTCTCAGTCCCTCTCTCTCAGGGAGATATCTGGACACTGACTGGTGTCTCTCAGTCCCTCGCTCTCAGGGAGATATCTGTACACTGAGTGGTGTCTCACAGCCCCTGTCTCTCAGGGAGATATCTGTACACTGTCTGGTGTCTCTCAGTCCCTCTCTCTCAGGAAGAAATCTATACACTGAGTGGTGTCTCTCAGTCCCTCTCTCTCAGGGAGATATCTGTACACTGACTGGTGTCTCACAGTCCCTCTCTCTCAGGGAGATACCTGTACACTGACTGGTGTCTCTCAGTCCCTGTCTCTCAGGGAGCTTTATGTACACTGAGTGGTGTCTCTCAGGGAGATATCTGTACACTGACTGGTGTCTCTCAGTCCCTGTCTCTCAGGGAGCTTTATGTACACTGAGTGGTGTCTCACAGTCCCTCTCTCTCAGGGAGATATCTGTACACTGACTGGTGTCTCTCAGTCCCTGTCTCTCAGGGAGATATCTGTACACTGAGTGGTGTCTCTCAGTCCCTCTCTCTCAGGGAGATATCTGTACACTGACTGGTGTCTCTCAGTCCCTGTCTCTCAGGGAGATATCTATACACTGAGTGGTGTCTCTCAGTCCCTGTCTCTCAGGGTGACATCTGTACACTGACTGGTGTCTCTCAGTCCCTCTCTCTCAGGGAGATATCTGTACGCTGACTAGTGTCTCTCAGTCCCTCTCTCTCAGGGAGATATCTGTACACTGAGTGGTGTCTCTCAGTCCCTCTCTCTCAGGGAGATATCTGTACACTGACTGGTGTCTCTCAGTCCCTGTCTCTCAGGGAGATATATGTACACTGACTGGTGTCTCTCAATCCCTCTCACAGGGAGGTATCTGTGCACTGAGTGGTGTCTCTCAGTCCCTGTCTCTCAGGGAGATATATGTACACTGACTGGTGTCTCTCAGTCCTTGTCTCTCAGGGAGATATCTGTACACTGAGTGGTGTCTCTCAGTCCCTCTCTCTCAGGGAGATATCTGTACACTGAGTGGTGTCTCTCAGTTCCTGTCTCTCAGGGAGATATCTGTACACTGAATGGTGTCTCTCAGTCCCTCTCTCTCAGGGAGATATCTGTACTCTGACTGGTGTCTCTCAGTCCCTGTCTCTCAGGGAGATATCTGTGCACTGAGTGGTGTCTCTCAGTCCCTCTCTCTCAGGGAGATATCTGTACACTGACTGGTGTCTCTCAGTCCCTCTCTCTCAGGGAGGTATCTGTACACTGAGTGGTGTCTCTCAGTCCCTCTCTCTCAGGGAGATATCTGTACACTGAGTGGTGTCTCAGAGCCCCTGTCTCTCAGGGAGATATCTGTACACTGTCTGGTGTCTCTCAGTCCCTGTCTGTCAGGGAGATATCTATACATTGAGTGGTGTCTCTCAGTCCCTCTCTCTCAGGGAGATATATGTACACTGACTGGTGTCTCACAGTCCCTCTCTCTCAGGGAGATACCTGTGCACTGACTGGTGTCTCTCAGTCCCTGTCTCTCAGGGAGCTTTATGTACACTGAGTGGTGTCTCTCAGGGAGATATCTGTACACTGACTGGTGTCTCTCAGTCCCTGTCTCTCAGGGAGATATCTGTACACTGAGTGGTGTCTCTCAGTCCCTGTCTCTCAGGGAGATATCTGTACACTGACTGGTGTCTCTCAGTCCCTGTCTCTCAGGGAGATATCTATACACTGAGTGGTGTCTCTCAGTCCCTCTCTCTCAGGGAGATATCTGTACACTGACTGGTGTCTCTCAGTCCCTCTCTCTCAGGGAGATATCTGTACACTGACTAGTGTCTCTCAGTCCCTCTCTCTCAGGGAGATATCTGTACACCGAGTGGTGTCTCTCAGTCCCTCTCTCTCAGGGAGATATCTGTACACTGACTGGTGTCTCTCAGTCCCTGTCTCTCAGGGAGATATATGTACACTGAATGGTGTCTCTCAGTCCCTCTCACAGGGAGGTATCTGTGCACTGAGTGGTGTCTCTCAGTCCCTGTCTCTCAGGGAGATATATGTACACTGACTGGTGTCTCTCAGTCCTTGTCTCTCAGGGAGATATCTGTACTCTGAATGGTGTCTCTCAGTCCCTGTCTCTCACGGAGATATCTTTGCACTGAGTGGTGTCTCTCAGTCCCTCTCTCTCAGGGAGATATCTGTACATTGACTGGTGTCTCACAGTCCCTCTCTCTCAGGGAGATATCTGTACACTGACTGGTGTCTCTCAGTCCCTCTCTCTCAGGGAGATATCTGTACACTGACTGGTGTCTCTCAGTCCCTGTCTCTCAGGGAGATATCTGTACACTGAGTGGTGTCTCTCAGTCCATCTCTCAGGGAGATATCTGTACACTGAGTGGTGTCTCTCAGTCCCTCTCTCTCAGGGAGATATCTGTAAACTGACTAGTGTCTCTCAGTCCCTCTCACAGGGAGGTATCTGTGCACTGAGTGGTGTCTCTCAGTCCCTGTCTCTCAGGGAGATATCTGTACTCTGAATGGTGTCTCTCAGTCCCTGTCTCTCAGGGAGATATCTTTGCACTGAGTGGTGTCTCTCAGTCCCTCTCTCTCAGGGAGATATCTGTACACTGACTGGTGTCTCACAGTCCCTCTCTCTCAGGGAGATATCTGTACACTGAGTGGTGTCTCTCAGTCCCTCTCTCTCAGGGAGATATCTGTACACTGACTGGTGTCTCTCAGTCCCTGTCTCTCAGGGAGATATCTGTACACTGAGTGGTGTCTCTCAGTCCCTGTCTCTCAGGGAGATATCTGTACACTGAGTGGTGTCTCACAGTCCTCTCTCTCAGGGAGATATCTGTACACTGACTGGTGTCTCTCAGTCCCTCTCTCTCAGGGAGATATCAGTACACTGAGTGGTGTCTCTCAGTCCCTCTCTCTCAGGGAGATATATGTACACTGACTGGTGTCTCTCAGTTCCTGTCTCTCAGGGAGATATCTGTACACTGAATGGTGTCTCTCAGTCCCTCTCTCTCAGGGAGATATCTGTACTCTGACTGGTGTCTCTCAGTCCCTGTCTCTCAGGGAGATATCTGTGCACTGAGTGGTGTCTCTCAGTCCCTCTCTCTCAGGGAGATATCTGTACACTGACTGGTGTCTCTCAGTCCCTGTCTCTCAGGGAGATATCTGTACACTGATTGGTGACTCACAGTCCCTCTCTCTCAGGGAGATATCTGTACACTGACTGGTGTCTCTCAGTCCCTCTCTCTCAGGGAGATATCTGTACACTGACTGGTGTCTCTCAGTCCCTGTCTCTCAGGGAGATATCTGTACACTGAGTGGTGTCTCTCAGTCCCTCTCTCAGGGAGATATCTGTACACTGAGTGGTGTCTCTCAGGGAGATATCTGTACACTGAGTGGTGTCTCACAGTCCTTCTCTCTCAGGGAGATATCTGTACACTGACTGGTGTCTCTCAGTCCCTCTCTCTCAGGGAGATATCTGTACACTGAGTGGTGTCTCTCAGTCCCTCTCTCTCAGGGAGATATATGTACACTGACTGGTGTCTCTCAGTCCCTCTCTCTCAGGGAGGTATCTGTACACTGAGTGGTGTCTCTCAGTCCCTGTCTCTCAGGGAGATATATGTACACTGACTGGTGTCTCTCAGTCCCTGTCTCTCAGGGAGATATCTGTACACTGAGTGGTGTCTCTCAGTCCCTCTCTCTCAGGGAGATATCTGTACAATGAGTGGTGTCTCTCAGTCCCTGTCTCTCAGGGAGATATCTGTACACTGACTGGTGTCTCTCAGTCACTCTCTCTCAGGGAGATATCTGTACAATGACTGGTGTCTCACAGTCCCTCTCTCTCAGGGAGGTATCTGTGCACTGACTGGTGTCTCTCAGACCCTGTCTCTCAGGGAGATATCTGTACACTGACTGGTGTCTCTCAGTCCCTCTCTCTCAGGGAGATATCTGAACACTGAGTGGTGTCTCTCAGTCCCTGTCTCTCAGGGAGATATATGTACACTGATTGGTGTCTCTCAGTCCCTCTCTCTCAGGGAGATATCTGTACACTGACTGATGTCTCTCAGTCCCTCTCTCTCAGGGAGATATCTGTACACTGAGTGGTGTCTCTCAGTCCCTGTCTCTCAGGGAGATATCTGTACACTGAGTGGTGTCTCTCAGTCCCTCTCTCTCAGGGAGATATCTGAACACTGAGTGGTGTCTCTCAGTCCCTGTGTCTCAGGGAGATATCTGTACACTGACTGGTGTCTCTCAGTCCCTCTCTCTCAGGGAGATATCTGTACACTGAGTGGTGTCTCTCAGTCCCTGACTCTCAGGGAGATATCTGTACACTGACTGGTGTCCCTCAGTCCCTCTCTCTCAGGGAGATATCTGTACGCTGAGTGGTGTCTCTCAGTCCCTCTCTCTCAGGGAGATATCTGTACAGTGACTGGTGTCTCTCAGTCCCTGTCTCTCAGGGAGATATCTGTACACTGAGTGGTGTCTCACAGTCCCTCTCTCTCAGGGAGATATCTGTACGCTGACTGGTGTCTCTCAGTCCCTCTCTCTCAGGGAGATATCTGTACGCTGACTGGTGTCTCTCAGTCCCTCTCTCTCAGGGAGATATCTGTACACTGAGTGGTGTCTCTCAGTCCCTCTCTCTCAGGGAGATATATGTACACTGACTGGTGTCTCTCAGTCCCTCTCTCTCAGGGAGATATCTGTACACTGAGTGGTGTCTCTCAGTCCCTGTCTCTCAGGGAGATATATGTACACTGACTGGTGTCTCTCAGTCCCTCTCTCTCAGGGAGGTATCTGTACACTGAGTGGTGTCTCTCAGTCCCTGTCTCTCGGGGAGATATATGTACACTGACTGGTGTCTCTCAGTCCCTCTGTCTCAGGGAGATATCTGTACACTGAGTGGTGTCTCTCAGTCCCTCTCTCTCAGGGAGATATCTGTACACTGAGTGGTGACTCTCAGTCCCTGTCTCTCAGGGAGATATCTGTACACTGAGTGGTGTCTCTCAGTCCCTGTCTCTCAGGGAGATATCTGTACACTGAGTGGTGTCTCTCAGTACCTCTCTCTCAGGGAGATATATGTACACTGATTGGTGTCTCTCAGTCCCTCTCTCAGGAAGGTATCTGTACACTGAGTGGTGTCTCTCAGTCCCTGTCTCTCAGGGAGATATATGTACACTGACTGGTGTCTCTCAGTCCTTGTCTCTCAGGGAGATATATGTACACTGACTGGTGTCTCTCAGTCCCTCTCTCTCAGGGAGGTATCTGTACACTGAGTGGTGTCTCTCAGTCCCTGTCTCTCAGGGAGATATATGTACACTGACTGGTGTCTCTCAGTCCCTCTCTCTCAGGGAGATATCTGTACACTGACTGGTGTCTCTCAGTCCCTCTCTCTCAGGGAGATATCTGTACACTGAGTGGTGTCTCTCAGTCCCTCTCTCTCAGGGAGATATCTGTACAGTGACTGGTGTCTCTCAGTCCCTGTCTCTCAGGGAGATATCTGTACACTGAGTGGTGTCTCACAGTCCCTCTCTCTCAGGGAGATATCTGTACACTGACTGGTGTCTCTCAGTCCCTCTCTCTCAGGGAGATATCTGTACGCTGACTGGTGTCTCTCAGTCCCTCTCTCTCAGGGAGATATCTGTACGCTGACTGGTGTCTCTCAGTCCCTCTCTCTCAGGGAGATATCTGTACACTGAGTGGTGTCTCTCAGTCCCTCTCTCTCAGGGAGATATATGGACACTGACTGGTGTCTCTCAGTCCCTCTCTCTCAGGGAGATATCTGTACACTGAGTGGTGTCTCTCAGTCCCTGTCTCTCAGGGAGATATATGTACACTGACTGGTGTCTCTCAGTCCCTCTCTCTCAGGGAGGTATCTGGACACTGAGTGGTGTCTCTCAGTCCCTCTCTCTCGGGGAAATATATGTACACTGACTGGTGTCTCTCAGTCCCTCTCTCTCAGGGAGATATCTGTACACTGAGTGGTGTCTCTCAGTCCCTCTCTCTCAGGGAGATATCTGTACACTGAGTGGTGTCTCTCAGTCCCTCTCTCTCAGGGAGATATCTGTACACTGAGTGGTGTCTCTCAGTCCCTGTCTCTCAGGGAGATATCTATACACTGAGTGGTGTCTCTCAGTCCCTGTCTCTAAGGGAGATATCTGTACACTGAGTGGTGTCTCTCAGTCCCTCTCTCTCAGGGAGATATCTGTACACTGACTGGTGTCTCTCAGTCCCTCTCTCTCAGGGAGATATCTGGACACTGAGTGGTGTCTCACAGCCCCTGTCTCTCAGGGAGATATCTGTACACTGACTGGTGTCTCTCAGTCCCTCTCTCTCAGGGAGATATCTGTACACTGACTGGTGTCTCTCAGTCCCAGTCTCTCAGGGAGATATCTGTACACTGGGTGGTGTCTCACAGTCCCTCTCTCTCAGGGAGATATCTGTACACTGACTGGTGTCTCTCAGTCCCTGTCTCTCAGGGAGATATCTGTACACTGAGTGGTGTCTCACAGTCCCTCTCTCTCAGGGAGATATCTGTACACTGACTGGTGTCTCTCAGTCCCTCTCTCTCAGGGAGATATCTGTACGCTGACTAGTGTCTCTCAGTCCCTCTCTCTCAGGGAGATATCTGTACACTGAGTGGTGTCTCTCAGGGAGATATCTGTACACTGACTGGTGTCTCTCAGGGAGATATCTGTACACTGACTGGTGTCTCTCAGTCCCTGTCTCTCAGGGAGATATATGTACACTGAGTGGTGTCTCTCAGTCCCTCTCTCTCAGGGATGTATCTGTACACTGAGTGGTGTCTCTCAGTCCCTGTCTCTCAGGGAGATATATGTACACTGACTGGTGTCTCTCAGTCCCTGTCTCTCAGGGAGATATCTGTACACTGAGTGGTGTCTCTCAGTCCCTCTCTCTCAGGGAGATATCTGTACAATGAGTGGTGTCTCTCAGTCCCTGTCTCTCAGGGAGATATCTGTACAGTGAGTGGTGTCTCTCCGTCCCTCTCTCTCAGGGAGATATCTGTACTCTGACTGGTGTCTCTCAGTCCCTGTCTCTCAGGGAGATATCTGTACACTGACTGGTGTCTCTCAGTCCCTCTCTCTCAGGGAGGTATCTGTACACTGAGTGGTGTCTCTCAGTCTCTGTCTCTCAGGGAGATATCTGTACACTGACTGGTGTCTCTCAGTCCCTGTCTCTCAGGGAGCTTTATGTACACTGAGTGGTGTCTCTCAGGGAGATATCTGTACACTGAGTGGTGTCTCTCAGTCCCTCTCTCTCAGGGAGATATTTGTACACTGACTGGTGTCTCTCAGCCCCTCTCTCTCAGGGAGATATCTGTGCACTGAGTGGTGTCTCACAGTCCCTCTCTCTCAGGGAGATATATGTACACTGACTGGTGTCTCTCAGTCCCTGTCTCTCAGGGAGATATCTGTACACTGACTGGTGTCTCTCAGTCCATGTCTCTCAGTGAGCTTTATGTACACTGAGTGGTGTCTCTCAGGGAGATATCTGTACACTGAGTGGTGTCTCACAGTCCCTCTCTCTCAGGGAGATATCTGTACACTGAGTGGTGTCTCACAGTCCCTCTCTCTCAGGGAGATATCTGTACACTGAGTGGTGTCTCTCAGTCCCTCTCTCTCAGGGAGATATCTGTACTCTGACTGGTGTCTCTCAGTCCCTGTCTCTGAGGGAGATATCTGTACACTGAGTGGTGTCTCTCAGTCCCTCTCTCTCAGGGAGATATCTGTACACTGACTGGTGTCTCTCAGTCCCTCTCTCTCAGGGAGATATCTGTACACTGAGTGGTGTCTCTCAGTCCCTCTCTCTCAGGGAGGTATCTGTACACTGAGTGGTGTCTCTCAGTCCCTGTCTCTCAGGGAGATATTTGTACACTGACTGGTGTCTCTCAGTCCCTCTCTCTCAGGGAGATATCTGTACACTGACTGGTGTCTCTCAGTCCCTCGCTCTCAGGGAGATATCTGTACACTGACTGGTGTCTCACAGCCCCTGTCTCTCAGGGAGATATCTGTACACTGACTGGTGTCTCTCAGTCCCTGTCTGTCAGGGAGATATCTATACACTGAGTGGTGTCTCTCAGTCCCTCTCTCTCAGGGAGATATCTGTACACTGACTGGTGTCTCTCAGCCCCTCTCTCTCAGGGAGATAACTGTGCACTGAGTGGTGTCTCACAGTCCCTCTCTCTCAGGGAGATATCTGTACACTGAGTGGTGTCTCTCAGTCCCTCTCTCTCAGGGAGATATCTGTACTCTGACTGGTGTCTCTCAGTCCCTGTCTCTGAGGGAGATATCTGTACACTGAGTGGTGTCTCTCAGTCCCTCTCTCTCAGGGAGATATCTGTACACTGACTGGTGTCTCTCAGTCCCTCTCTCTCAGGGAGATATCTGTACACTGAGTGGTGTCTCTCAGTCCCTCTCTCTCAGGGAGATATCTGTACACTGAGTGGTGTCTCTCAGTCCCTGTCTCTCAGGGAGATATATGTACACTGACTGGTGTCTCTCAGTCCCTCTCTCTCAGGGAGATATCTGGACACTGACTGGTGTCTCTCAGTCCCTCTCTCTCAGGGAGATATCTGTACACTGAGTGGTGTCTCACAGCCCCTGTCTCTCAGGGAGATATCTGTACACTGTCTGGTGTCTCTCAGTCCCTCTCTCTCAGGAAGAAATCTATACACTGAGTGGTGTCTCTCAGTCCCTCTCTCTCAGGGAGATATCTGTACACTGACTGGTGTCTCACAGTCCCTCTCTCTCAGGGAGATACCTGTACACTGACTGGTGTCTCTCAGTCCCTGTCTCTCAGGGAGCTTTATGTACACTGAGTGGTGTCTCTCAGGGAGATATCTGTACACTGACTGGTGTCTCTCAGTCCCTGTCTCTCAGGGAGCTTTATGTACACTGAGTGGTGTCTCACAGTCCCTCTCTCTCAGGGAGATATCTGTACACTGACTGGTGTCTCTCAGTCCCTGTCTCTCAGGGAGATATCTGTACACTGAGTGGTGTCTCTCAGTCCCTCTCTCTCAGGGAGATATCTGTACACTGACTGGTGTCTCTCAGTCCCTGTCTCTCAGGGAGATATCTATACACTGAGTGGTGTCTCTCAGTCCCTGTCTCTCAGGGTGACATCTGTACACTGACTGGTGTCTCTCAGTCCCTCTCTCTCAGGGAGATATCTGTACGCTGACTAGTGTCTCTCAGTCCCTCTCTCTCAGGGAGATATCTGTACACTGAGTGGTGTCTCTCAGTCCCTCTCTCTCAGGGAGATATCTGTACACTGACTGGTGTCTCTCAGTCCCTGTCTCTCAGGGAGATATATGTACACTGACTGGTGTCTCTCAGTCCCTGTCTCTCAGGGAGATATCTGTACACTGAGTGGTGTCTCTCAGTCCCTCTCTCTCAGGTAGATATCTGTACACTGAGTGGTGTCTCTCAGTTCCTGTCTCTCAGGGAGATATCTGTACACTGAATGGTGTCTCTCAGTCCCTCTCTCTCAGGGAGATATCTGTACTCTGACTGGTGTCTCTCAGTCCCTGTCTCTCAGGGAGATATCTGTGCACTGAGTGGTGTCTCTCAGTCCCTCTCTCTCAGGGAGATATCTGTACACTGACTGGTGTCTCTCAGTCCCTCTCTCTCAGGGAGGTATCTGTACACTGAGTGGTGTCTCTCAGTCCCTCTCTCTCAGGGAGATATCTGTACACTGAGTGGTGTCTCAGAGCCCCTGTCTCTCAGGGAGATATCTGTACACTGTCTGGTGTCTCTCAGTCCCTGTCTGTCAGGGAGATATCTATACATTGAGTGGTGTCTCTCAGTCCCTCTCTCTCAGGGAGATATATGTACACTGACTGGTGTCTCACAGTCCCTCTCTCTCAGGGAGATACCTGTGCACTGACTGGTGTCTCTCAGTCCCTGTCTCTCAGGGAGCTTTATGTACACTGAGTGGTGTCTCTCAGGGAGATATCTGTACACTGACTGGTGTCTCTCAGTCCCTGTCTCTCAGGGAGATATCTGTACACTGTGTGGTGTCTCTCAGTCCCTGTCTCTCAGGGAGATATCTGTACACTGACTGGTGTCTCTCAGTCCCTGTCTCTCAGGGAGATATCTATACACTGAGTGGTGTCTCTCAGTCCCTCTCTCTCAGGGAGATATCTGTACACTGACTGGTGTCTCTCAGTCCCTCTCTCTCAGGGAGATATCTGTACACTGACTAGTGTCTCTCAGTCCCTCTCTCTCAGGGAGATATCTGTACACCGAGTGGTGTCTCTCAGTCCCTCTCTCTCAGGGAGATATCTGTACACTGACTGGTGTCTCTCAGTCCCTGTCTCTCAGGGAGATATATGTACACTGAATGGTGTCTCTCAGTCCCTCTCACAGGGAGGTATCTGTGCACTGAGTGGTGTCTCTCAGTCCCTGTCTCTCAGGGAGATATATGTACACTGACTGGTGTCTCTCAGTCCTTGTCTCTCAGGGAGATATCTGTACTCTGAATGGTGTCTCTCAGTCCCTGTCTCTCAGGGAGATATCTTTGCACTGAGTGGTGTCTCTCAGTCCCTCTCTCTCAGGGAGATATCTGTACATTGACTGGTGTCTCACAGTCCCTCTCTCTCAGGGAGATATCTGTACACTGACTGGTGTCTCTCAGTCCCTCTCTCTCAGGGAGATATCTGTACACTGACTGGTGTCTCTCAGTCCCTGTCTCTCAGGGAGATATCTGTACACTGAGTGGTGTCTCTCAGTCCATCTCTCAGGGAGATATCTGTACACTGAGTGGTGTCTCTCAGTCCCTCTCTCTCAGGGAGATATCTGTAAACTGACTAGTGTCTCTCAGTCCCTCTCACAGGGAGGTATCTGTGCACTGAGTGGTGTCTCTCAGTCCCTGTCTCTCAGGGAGATATCTGTACTCTGAATGGTGTCTCTCAGTCCCTGTCTCTCAGGGAGATATCTTTGCACTGAGTGGTGTCTCTCAGTCCCTCTCTCTCAGGGAGATATCTGTACACTGACTGGTGTCTCACAGTCCCTCTCTCTCAGGGAGATATCTGTACACTGACTGGTGTCTCTCAGTCCCTCTCTCTCAGGGAGATATCTGTACACTGACTGGTGTCTCTCAGTCCCTGTCTCTCAGGGAGATATCTGTACACTGAGTGGTGTCTCTCAGTCCCTGTCTCTCAGGGAGATATCTGTACACTGAGTGGTGTCTCACAGTCCTCTCTCTCAGGGAGATATCTGTACACTGACTGGTGTCTCTCAGTCCCTCTCTCTCAGGGAGATATCAGTACACTGAGTGGTGTCTCTCAGTCCCTGTCTCTCAGGGAGATATCTGTACACTGAGTGGTGTCTCTCAGTCCCTCTCTCAGGGAGATATCTGTACACTGAGTGGTGTCTCTCAGGGAGATATCTGTACACTGAGTGGTGTCTCACAGTCCCTCTCTCTCAGGGAGATATCTGTACACTGACTGGTGTCTCTCAGTCCCTCTCTCTCAGGGAGATATCTGTACACTGAGTGGTGTCTCTCAGTCCCTCTCTCTCAGGGAGATATATGTACACTGACTGGTGTCTCTCAGTCCCTCTCTCTCAGGGAGGTATCTGTACACCGAGTGGTGTCTCTCAGTCCCTGTCTCTCAGGGAGATATATGTACACTGACTGGTGTCTCTCAGTCCCTGTCTCTCAGGGAGATATCTGTACACTGACTGGTGTCTCTCAGTCACTCTCTCTCAGGGAGATATCTGTACAATGACTGGTGTCTCACAGTCCCTCTCTCTCAGGGAGGTATCTGTGCACTGACTGGTGTCTCTCAGACCCTGTCTCTCAGGGAGATATCTGTACACTGACTGGTGTCTCTCAGTCCCTCTCTCTCAGGGAGATATCTGAACACTGAGTGGTGTCTCTCAGTCCCTGTCTCTCAGGGAGATATATGTACACTGATTGGTGTCTCTCAGTCCCTCTCTCTCAGGGAGATATCTGTACACTGACTGATGTCTCTCAGTCCCTCTCTCTCAGGGAGATATCTGTACACTGAGTGGTGTCTCTCAGTCCCTGTCTCTCAGGGAGATATCTGTACACTGAGTGGTGTCTCTCAGTCCCTCTCTCTCAGGGAGATATCTGAACACTGAGTGATGTCTCTCAGTCCCTGTGTCTCAGGGAGATATCTGTACACTGACTGGTGTCTCTCAGTCCCTCTCTCTCAGGGAGATATCTGTACACTGAGTGGTGTCTCTCAGTCCCTGACTCTCAGGGAGATATCTGTACACTGACTGGTGTCCCTCAGTCCCTCTCTCTCAGGGAGATATCTGTACGCTGAGTGGTGTCTCTCAGTCCCTCTCTCTCAGGGAGATATCTGTACAGTGACTGGTGTCTCTCAGTCCCTGTCTCTCAGGGAGATATCTGTACACTGAGTGGTGTCTCACAGTCCCTCTCTCTCAGGGAGATATCTGTACGCTGACTGGTGTCTCTCAGTCCCTCTCTCTCAGGGAGATATCTGTACGCTGACTGGTGTCTCTCAGTCCCTCTCTCTCAGGGAGATATCTGTACACTGAGTGGTGTCTCTCAGTCCCTCTCTCTCAGGGAGATATATGTACACTGACTGGTGTCTCTCAGTCCCTCTCTCTCAGGGAGATATCTGTACACTGAGTGGTGTCTCTCAGTCCCTGTCTCTCAGGGAGATATATGTACACTGACTGGTGTCTCTCAGTCCCTCTCTCTCAGGGAGGTATCTGTACACTGAGTGGTGTCTCTCAGTCCCTGTCTCTCGGGGAGATATATGTACACTGACTGGTGTCTCTCAGTCCCTCTGTCTCAGGGAGATATCTGTACACTGAGTGGTGTCTCTCAGTCCCTCTCTCTCAGGGAGATATCTGTACACTGAGTGGTGTCTCTCAGTCCCTGTCTCTCAGGGAGATATCTGTACACTGAGTGGTGTCTCTCAGTCCCTGTCTCTCAGGGAGATATCTGTACACTGAGTGGTGTCTCTCAGTACCTCTCTCTCAGGGAGATATATGTACACTGACTGGTGTCTCTCAGTCCCTCTCTCAGGAAGGTATCTGTACACTGAGTGGTGTCTCTCAGTCCCTGTCTCTCAGGGAGATATATGTACACTGACTGGTGTCTCTCAGTCCTTGTCTCTCAGGGAGATATATGTACACTGACTGGTGTCTCTCAGTCCCTCTCTCTCAGGGAGGTATCTGTACACTGAGTGGTGTCTCTCAGTCCCTGTCTCTCAGGGAGATATATGTACACTGACTGGTGTCTCTCAGTCCCTCTCTCTCAGGGAGATATCTGTACACTGACTGGTGTCTCTCAGTCCCTCTCTCTCAGGGAGATATCTGTACACTGAGTGGTGTCTCTCAGTCCCTCTCTCTCAGGGAGATATCTGTACAGTGACTGGTGTCTCTCAGTCCCTGTCTCTCAGGGAGATATCTGTACACTGAGTGGTGTCTCACAGTCCCTCTCTCTCAGGGAGATATCTGTACACTGACTGGTGTCTCTCAGTCCCTCTCTCTCAGGGAGATATCTGTACGCTGACTGGTGTCTCTCAGTCCCTCTCTCTCAGGGAGATATCTGTACGCTGACTGGTGTCTCTCAGTCCCTCTCTCTCAGGGAGATATCTGTACACTGAGTGGTGTCTCTCAGTCCCTCTCTCTCAGGGAGATATATGGACACTGACTGGTGTCTCTCAGTCCCTCTCTCTCAGGGAGATATCTGTACACTGAGTGGTGTCTCTCAGTCCCTGTCTGTCAGGGAGATATATGTACACTGACTGGTGTCTCTCAGTCCCTCTCTCTCAGGGAGGTATCTGGACACTGAGTGGTGTCTCTCAGTCCCTCTCTCTCGGGGAAATATATGTACACTGACTGGTGTCTCTCAGTCCCTCTCTCTCAGGGAGATATCTGTACACTGAGTGGTGTCTCTCAGTCCCTCTCTCTCAGGGAGATATCTGTACACTGAGTGGTGTCTCTCAGTCCCTCTCTCTCAGGGAGATATCTGTACACTGAGTGGTGTCTCTCAGTCCCTCTCTCTCAGGGAGATATCTGTACACTGAGTGGTGTCTCTCAGTCCCTGTCTCTCAGGGAGATATATGTACACTGACTGGTGTGTCTCAGTCCCTCACTCTCAGGGAGGTATCTGTACACTGAGTGCTGTCTCTCAGTCCCTGTCTCTCAGGGAGATATCTGTACACTGAGTGGTGTCTCTCAGTCCCTCTCTCTCAGGGAGATATCTGTACACTGACTGGTGTCTCTCAGTCCCTCTCTCTCAGGGAGATATCTGGACACTGAGTGGTGTCTCACAGCCCCTGTCTCTCAGGGAGATATCTGTACACTGACTGGTGTCTCTCAGTCCCTCTCTCTCAGGGAGATATCTGTACACTGACTGGTGTCTCTCAGTCCCAGTCTCTCAGGGAGATATCTGTACACTGGGTGGTGTCTCACAGTCCCTCTCTCTCAGGGAGATATCTGTACACTGACTGGTGTCTCTCAGTCCCTGTCTCTCAGGGAGATATCTGTACACTGAGTGGTGTCTCACAGTCCCTCTCTCTCAGGGAGATATCTGTACACTGACTGGTGTCTCTCAGTCCCTCTCTCTCAGGGAGATATCTGTACGCTGACTAGTGTCTCTCAGTCCCTCTCTCTCAGGGAGATATCTGTACACTGAGTGGTGTCTCTCAGGGAGATATCTGTACACTGACTGGTGTCTCTCAGGGAGATATCTGTACACTGACTGGTGTCTCTCAGTCCCTGTCTCTCAGGGAGATATATGTACACTGAGTGGTGTCTCTCAGTCCCTCTCTCTCAGGGATGTATCTGTACACTGAGTGGTGTCTCTCAGTCCCTGTCTCTCAGGGAGATATATGTACACTGACTGGTGTCTCTCAGTCCCTGTCTCTCAGGGAGATATCTGTACACTGAGTGGTGTCTCTCAGTCCCTCTCTCTCAGGGAGATATCTGTACAATGAGTGGTGTCTCTCAGTCCCTGTCTCTCAGGAAGATATCTGTACAGTGAGTGGTGTCTCTCCGTCCCTCTCTCTCAGGGAGATATCTGTACTCTGACTGGTGTCTCTCAGTCCCTGTCTCTCAGGGAGATATCTGTACACTGACTGGTGTCTCTCAGTCCCTCTCTCTCAGGGAGGTATCTGTACACTGAGTGGTGTCTCTCAGTCTCTGTCTCTCAGGGAGATATCTGTACACTGACTGGTGTCTCTCAGTCCCTGTCTCTCAGGGAGCTTTATGTACACTGAGTGGTGTCTCTCAGGGAGATATCTGTACACTGAGTGGTGTCTCTCAGTCCCTCTCTCTCAGGGAGATATCTGTACACTGACTGGTGTCTCTCAGCCCCTCTCTCTCAGGGAGATATCTGTGCACTGAGTGGTGTCTCACAGTCCCTCTCTCTCAGGGAGATATATGTACACTGACTGGTGTCTCTCAGTCCCTGTCTCTCAGGGAGATATCTGTACACTGAGTGGTGTCTCTCAGTCCCTCTCTCTCAGGGAGATATCTGTACTCTGACTGGTGTCTCTCACTCCCTGTCTCTGAGGGAGATATCTGTACACTGAGTGGTGTCTCTCAGTTGCTCTCTCTCAGGGAGATATCTGGACACTGACTGGTGTCTCTCAGTCCCTCTCTCTCAGGGAGATATCTGTACACTGAGTGGTGTCTCTCAGTCCCTCTCTCTCAGGGAGAAATCTGTACACTGAGTGGTGTCTCTCAGTCCCTCTCTCTCAGGGAGATATCTGTACAGTGACTGGTGTCTCTCAGTCCCTGTCTCTCAGGGAGATATCTGTACACTGAGTGGTGTCTCACAGTCCCTCTCTCTCAGGGAGATATCTGTACACTGACTGGTGTCTCTCAGTCCCTCTCTCTCAGGGAGATATCTGTACAATGACTGGTGTCTCTCAGTCCCTGTCTCTCAGGGAGATATCTGTACAGTGACTGGTGTCTCTCAGTCCCTGTCTCTCAGGGAGCTTTATGTACACTGAGTGGTGTCTCTCAGGGAGATATCTGTACACTGAGTGGTGTCTCTCAGTCCCTCTCTCTCAGGGAGATATCTGTACACTGTCTGGTGTCTCTCAGTCCCTGTCTGTCAGGGAGATATCTATACATTGAGTGGTGTCTCTCAGTCCCTCTCTCTCAGGGAGATATATGTACACTGACTGGTGTCTCTCAGTCCCTGTCTCTCAGGGAGCTTTATGTGCACTGAGTGGTGTCTCTCAGGGAGATATCTGGACACTGACTGGTGTCTCTCAGTCCCTCTCTCTCAGGGAGATATCTGTACACTGACTGCTGTCTCTCTGTCCCTGTCTCTCAGGGAGCTTTATGTACACTGAGTGGTGTCTCTCAGGGAGATATCTGTCCACTGACTGGTGTCTCTCAGTCCCTGTCTCTCAGGGAGCTTTATGTACACTGAGTGGTGTCTCTCAGTCCCTCTCTCTCAGGGAGATATCTGTACACTGACTGGTGTCTCAGTCCCTGTCTCTCAGGGAGATATCTGTCCACTGACTGGTGTCTCTCAGTCCCTCTCTCTCAGGGAGATATCTGTACACTGACTGGTGTCTCTCAGTCCCTGTCTCACAGGGAGATATCTGTACACTGAGTGGTGTCTCACAGTCCCTCTCTCTCAGGGAGATATCTGTACACTGACTGGTGTCTCTCAGTCCCTGTCTCTCAGGGAGATATCTGTACACTGAGTGGTGTCTCTCAGTCCCTGTCTCTCAGGGAGATATCTGTACACTGACTGGTGTCTCACAGTCCCTCTCTCTCAGAGAGATATCTGTACACTGACTGGTGTCTCTCAGTCCCTCTCTCTCAGGGAGATATCTGTACACTGAGTGGTGTCTCTCAGTCCCTCTCTCTCAGGGAGATATCTGTACACTGAGTGGTGTCTCTCAGTCCCTGTCTCTCAGGGAGATATATGTACACTGACTGGTGTCTCTCAGTCCCTCTCTCTCAGGGAGGTATCTGTACACTGACTGGTGTCTCTCAGTCCCTGTCTCTCAGGGAGATATCTGTACACTGAGTGGTGTCTCAGAGTCCCTCTCTCTCAGGGAGATATCTGAACACTGAGTGGTGTCTCTCAGTCCCTGTGTCTCAGGGAGATATATGTACACTGAATGGTGTCTCTCAGTCCCTCTCTCTCAGGGAGATATCTGTACACTGAGTGGTGTCTCACAGCCCCTGTCTCTCAGGGAGATATCTGTACACTGACTGGTGTCTCTCAGTCCCTGTCTGTCAGGGAGATATCTATACACTGAGTGGTGTCTCTCAGTCCCTCTCTCTCAGGGAGATATCTGTACACTGACCGGTGTCTCTCAGTCCCTCTCTCTCAGGGAGATATCTGTACACTGACTGGTGTCTCTCAGTCCCTCTCTCTCAGGGAGATATCTGTACACTGAGTGGTGTCTCTCAGTACCTCTCTCTCAGGGAGATATCTGTACACTGACTGGTGTCTCTCAGTCCCTGTCTCTCAGGGAGATATCTGTACACTGACTAGTGTCTCTCAGTCCCTCTCTCTCAGGGAGATATCTGTACACTGACTGGTGTCTCACAGTCCATCTCTCTCAGAGAGATATCTGTACACTGACTGGTGTCTCTCAGTCCCTCTCTCTCAGGGAGATATCTGTACGCTGACTAGTGTCTCTCAGTCCCTCTCTCTCAGGGAGATATCTGTACACTGACTGGTGTCTCTCAGGGAGAGATCCGTACACTGACTGGTGTCTCTCAGGGAGATATCTGTACACTGACTGGTGTCTCTCAGGGAGATATCTGTACACTGACTGGTGTCTCTCAGGGAGATATCTGTACACTGACTGGTGTCTCTCAGTCCCTGTCTCTCAGGGAGATATATGTACACTGAGTGGTGTCTCTCAGTCCCTCTCTCTCAGGGATGTATCTGTACACTGAGTGGTGTCTCTCAGTCCCTGTCTCTCAGGGAGATATATGTACACTGACTGGTGTCTCTCAGTCCCTGTCTCTCAGGGAGATATCTGTACACTGAGTGGTGTCTCTCAGTCCCTCTCTCTCAGGGAGATATCTGTACAATGAGTGGTGTCTCTCAGTCCCTGTCTCTCAGGGAGATATCTGTACAGTGAGTGGTGTCTCTCCGTCCCTCTCTCTCAGGGAGATATCTGTACTCTGACTGGTGTCTCTCAGTCCCTGTCTCTCAGGGAGATATCTGTACACTGAGTGGTGTCTCTCAGTCCCTCTCTCTCAGGGAGATATCTGTACACTGACTGGTGTCTCTCAGTCCCTCTCTCTCAGGGAGATATCTGTACACTGACTGGTGTCTCTCAGTCCCTGTCTCTCAGGGAGATATCTGTACACTGAGTGGTGTCTCTCAGTCCCTGTCTCTCAGGGAGATATCTGTACACTGACTGGTGTCTCTCAGTCCCTGTCTCTCAGGGAGCTTTATGTACACTGAGTGGTGTCTCTCAGGGAGATATCTGTACACTGAGTGGTGTCTCTCAGTCCCTCTCTCTCAGGGAGATATCTGTACACTGAGTGGTGTCTCTCAGTTGCTCTCTCTCAGGGAGATATCTGGACACTGACTGGTGTCTCTCAGTCCCTATCTCTCAGGGAGATATCTGTACACTGACTGGTGTCTCTCAGTCCCTGTCTCTCAGGGAGATATCTGTACACTGAGTGGTGTCTCTCAGTCCCTCTCTCTCAGGGAGATATCTGTACACTGAGTGGTGTCTCTCAGTCCCTCTCTCTCAGGGAGATATCTGTACACTGAGTGGTGTCTCTCAGTTGCTCTCTCTCAGGGAGATATCTGGACACTGACTGGTGTCTCTCAGTCCCTCTCTCTCAGGGAGATATCTGTGCACTGAGTGGTGTCTCTCAGTCCCTCTCTCTCAGGGAGATATCTGTACACTGAGTGGTGTCTCTCAGTCCCTGTCTCTCAGGGAGATATCTGTACACTGACTGGTGTCTCTCAGTCCCTCTCTCTCAGGGAGATATCTGTACACTGAGTGGTGTCTCACAGCCCCTGTCTCTCAGGGAGATATCTGTACACTGAGTGGTGTCTCTCAGGGAGATATCTGTCCACTGACTGGTGTCTCTCAGTCCCTGTCTCTCAGGGAGCTTTATGTACACTGAGTGGTGTCTCAGTCCCTCTCTCTCAGGGAGATATCTGTACACTGACTGGTGTCTCAGTCCCTGTCTCTCAGGGAGATATCTGTACACTGAGTGGTGTCTCTCAGTCCCTCTCTCTCAGGGAGATATCTGTACACTGACTGGTGTCTCTCAGTCCCTGTCTCACAGGTAGATATCTGTACACTGAGTGGTGTCTCACAGTCCCTCTCTCTCAGGGAGATATCTGTACACTGACTGGTGTCTCTCAGTCCCTGTCTCTCAGAGAGATATCTGTACACTGAGTGGTGTCTCTCAGTCCCTCTCTCTCAGGGAGATATCTGTACACTGACTGGTGTCTCACAGTCCCTCTCTCTCAGAGAGATATCTGTACACTGACTGGTGTCTCTCAGTCCCTCTCTCTCAGGGAGATATCTGTACACTGAGTGGTGTCTCTCAGTCCCTGTCTCTCAGGGAGATATCTGTACACTGAGTGGTGTCTCAGAGTCCCTCTCTCTCAGGGAGATATCTGAACACTGATTGGTGTCTCTCAGTCCCTGTGTCTCAGGGAGATATATGTACACTGACTGGTGTCTCTCAGTCCCTCTCTCTCAGGGAGATATCTGTACACTGAGTGGTGTCTCACAGCCCCTGTCTCTCAGGGAGATATCTGTACACTGACTGGTGTCTCTCAGTCCCTGTCTGTCAGGGAGATATCTATACACTGAGTGGTGTCTCTCAGTCCCTCTCTCTCAGGGAGATATCTGTACACTGACCGGTGTCTCTCAGTCCCTCTCTCTCAGGGAGATATCTGTACACTGACTGGTGTCTCTCAGTCCCTGTCTCTCAGGGAGATATCTGTACACTGAGTGGTGTCTCTCAGTACCTCTCTCTCAGGGAGATATCTGTACACTGACTGGTGTCTCTCAGTCCCTCTCTCTCAGGGAGATATCTGTACACTGACTGGTGTCTCACAGTCCATCTCTCTCAGAGAGATATCTGTACACTGACTGGTGTCTCTCAGTCCCTCTCTCTCAGGGAGATATCAGTACGCTGACTAGTGTCTCTCAGTCCCTCTCTCTCAGGGAGATATCTGTACACTGACTGGTGTCTCTCAGGGAGATATCTGTACACTGACTGGTGTCTCTCAGGGAGATATCTGTACACTGACTGGTGTCTCTCAGGGAGATATCTGTACACTGACTGGTGTCTCTCAGGGAGATATCTGTACACTGACTGGTGTCTCTCAGTCCCTGTCTCTCAGGGAGATATATGTACACTGAGTGGTGTCTCTCAGTCCCTCTCTCTCAGGGATGTATCTGTACACTGAGTGGTGTCACTCAGTCCCTGTCTCTCAGGGAGATATATGTACACTGACTGGTGTCTCTCAGTCCCTCTCTCTCAGGGAGATATCTGTACACTGAGTGGTGTCTCTCAGTCCCTCTCTCTCAGGGAGATATCTGTACAATGAGTGGTGTCTCTCAGTCCCTGTCTCTCAGGGAGATATCTGTACAGTGAGTGGTGTCTCTCCGTCCCTCTCTCTCAGGGAGATATCTGTACTCTGACTGGTGTCTCTCAGTCCCTGTCTCTCAGGGAGATATCTGTACACTGAGTGGTGTCTCTCAGTCCCTCTCTCTCAGGGAGATATCTGTACACTGACTGGTGTCTCTCAGTCCCTCTCTCTCAGGGAGATATCTGTACACTGACTGGTGTCTCTCAGTCCCTGTCTCTCAGGGAGATATCTGTACACTGAGTGGTGTCTCTCAGTCCCTGTCTCTCAGGGAGATATCTGTACACTGACTGGTGTCTCTCAGTCCCTGTCTCTCAGGGAGCTTTATGTACACTGAGTGGTGTCTCTCAGGGAGATATCTGTACACTGAGTGGTGTCTCTCAGTCCCTCTCTCTGAGGGAGATATCTGTACACTGAGTGGTGTCTCTCAGTTGCTCTCTCTCAGGGATATATCTGGACACTGACTGGTGTCTCTCAGTCCCTGTCTCTCAGGGAGATATATGTACACTGAGTGGTGTCTCTCAGTCCCTCTCTCTCAGGGAGATATCTGTACACTGACTGGTGTCTCACAGTCCCTCTCTCTCAGAGAGATATCTGTACACTGACTGGTGTCTCTCAGTCCCTCTCTCTCAGGGAGATATCTGTACACTGAGTGGTGTCTCTCAGTCCCTCTCTCTCAGGGAGATATCTGTACACTGAGTGGTGTCTCTCAGTCCCTGTCTCTCAGGGAGATATATGTACACTGACTGGTGTCTCTCAGTCCCTCTCTCTCAGGGAGGTATCTGTACACTGACTGGTGTCTCTCAGTCCCTGTCTCTCAGGGAGATATCTGTACACTGAGTGGTGTCTCAGAGTCCCTCTCTCTCAGGGAGATATCTGAACACTGAGTGGTGTCTCTCAGTCCCTGTGTCTCAGGGAGATATATGTACACTGACTGGTGTCTCTCAGTCCCTCTCTCTCAGGGAGATATCTGTACACTGAGTGGTGTCTCACAGCCCCTGTCTCTCAGGGAGATATCTGTACACTGACTGGTGTCTCTCAGTCCCTGTCTGTCAGGGAGATATCTATACACTGAGTGGTGTCTCTCAGTCCCTCTCTCTCAGGGAGATATCTGTACTCTGACTGGTGTCTCTCAGTCCCTCTCTCTCAGGGAGATATCTGTACACTGACTGGTGTCTCTCAGTCCCTGTCTCTCAGGGAGATATCTGTACACTGAGTGGTGTCTCTCAGTACCTCTCTCTCAGGGAGATATCTGTACACTGACTGGTGTCTCTCAGTCCCTGTCTCTCAGGGAGATATCTGTACACTGACTGGTGTCTCTCAGTCCCTCTCTCTCAGGGAGATATCTGTACACTGACTGGTGTCTCACAGTCCATCTCTCTCAGAGAGATATCTGTACACTGACTGGTGTCTCTCAGTCCCTCTCTCTCAGGGAGATATCTGTACGCTGACTAGTGTCTCTCAGTCCCTCTCTCTCAGGGAGATATCTGTACACTGACTGGTGTCTCTCAGGGAGATATCTGTACACTGACTGGTGTCTCTCAGGGAGATATCTGTACACTGACTGGTGTCTCTCAGGGAGATATCTGTACACTGACTGGTGTCTCTCAGGGAGATATCTGTACACTGACTGGTGTCTCTCAGGGAGATATCTGTACACTGACTGGTGTCTCTCAGTCCCTGTCTCTCAGGGAGATATATGTACACTGAGTGGTGTCTCTCAGTCCCTCTCTCTCAGGGATGTATCTGTACACTGAGTGGTGTCTCTCAGTCCCTGTCTCTCAGGGAGATATATGTACACTGACTGGTGTCTCTCAGTCCCTGTCTCTCAGGGAGATATCTGTACACTGAGTGGTGTCTCTCAGTCCCTCTCTCTCAGGGAGATATCTGTACAATGAGTGGTGTCTCTCAGTCCCCGTCTCTCAGGGAGATATCTGTACAGTGAGTGGTGTCTCTCCGTCCCTCTCTCTCAGGGAGATATCTGTACTCTGACTGGTGTCTCTCAGTCCCTGTCTCTCAGGGAGATATCTGTACACTGAGTGGTGTCTCTCAGTCCCTCTCTCTCAGGGAGATATCTGTACACTGACTGGTGTCTCACAGTCCCTCTCTCTCAGGGAGATATCTGTACACTGACTGGTGTCTCTCAGTCCCTGTCTCTCAGGGAGATATCTGTACACTGAGTGGTGTCTCTCAGTCCCTGTCTCTCAGGGAGATATCTGTACACTGACTGGTGTCTCTCAGTCCCTGTCTCTCAGGGAGCTTTATGTACACTGAGTGGTGTCTCTCAGGGAGATATCTGTACACTGAGTGGTGTCTCTCAGTCCCTCTCTCTCAGGGAGATATCTGTACACTGAGTGGTGTCTCTCAGTTGCTCTCTCTCAGGGAGATATCTGGACACTGACTGGTGTCTCTCAGTCCCTCTCTCTCAGGGAGATATCTGTGCACTGAGTGGTGTCTCTCAGTCCCTCTCTCTCAGGGAGATATCTGTACACTGAGTGGTGTCTCTCAGTCCCTGTCTCTCAGGGAGATATCTGTACACTGACTGGTGTCTCTCAGTCCCTCTCTCTCAGGGAGATATCTGTACACTGAGTGGTGTCTCACAGCCCCTGTCTCTCAGGGAGATATCTGTACACTGACTGGTGTCTCTCAGTCCCTGTCTGTCAGGGAGATATCTATACACTGAGTGGTGTCTAACAGTCCCACTCTCTCAGGGAGATATCTGTACACTGACTGGTGTCTCTCTGTCCCTGTCTCTCAGGGAGCTTTATGTACACTGAGTGGTGTCTCTCAGGGAGATATCTGTCCACTGACTGGTGTCTCTCAGTCCCTGTCTCTCAGGGAGCTTTATGTACACTGAGTGGTGTCTCAGTCCCTCTCTCTCAGGGAGATATCTGTACACTGACTGGTGTCTCAGTCCCTGTCTCTCAGGGAGATATCTGTACACTGAGTGGTGTCTCTCAGTCCCTCTCTCTCAGGGAGATATCTGTACACTGACTGGTGTCTCTCAGTCCCTGTCTCACAGGGAGATATCTGTACACTGAGTGGTGTCTCACAGTCCCTCTCTCTCAGGGAGATATCTGTACACTGACTGGTGTCTCTCAGTCCCTGTCTCTCAGAGAGATATCTGTACACTGAGTGGTGTCTCTCAGTCCCTCTCTCTCAGGGAGATATCTGTACACTGACTGGTGTCTCACAGTCCCTCTCTCTCAGAGAGATATCTGTACACTGACTGGTGTCTCTCAGTCCCTCTCTCTCAGGGAGATATCTGTACACTGAGTGGTGTCTCTCAGTCCCTCTCTCTCAGGGAGATATCTGTACACTGAGTGGTGTCTCTCAGTCCCTGTCTCTCAGGGAGATATATGTACACTGACTGGTGTCTCTCAGTCCCTCTCTCTCAGGGAGGTATCTGTACACTGACTGGTGTCTCTCAGTCCCTGTCTCTCAGGGAGATATCTGTACACTGAGTGGTGTCTCAGAGTCCCTCTCTCTCAGGGAGATATCTGAACACTGAGTGGTGTCTCTCAGTCCCTGTGTCTCAGGGAGATATATGTACACTGACTGGTGTCTCTCAGTCCCTCTCTCAGGGAGGTATCTGTACACTGAGTGCTGTCTCTCAGTCCCTGTCTCTCAGGGAGATATATGTACACTGACTGGTGTCTCTCAGTCCCTCTCTCTCAGGGAGATATCTGTCCACTGACTGGTGTCTCTCAGTCCCTCTCTCTCAGGGAGATATCTGTACACTGAGTGGTGTCTCACAGCCCCTGTCTCTCAGGGAGATATCTGTACACTGACTGGTGTCTCTCAGTCCCTGTCTGTCAGGGAGATATCTATACACTGAGTGGTGTCTCTCAGTCCCTCTCTCTCAGGGAGATATCTGTACACTGACTGGTGTCTCTCAGTCCCTCTCTCTCAGGGAGATATCTGTACACTGACTGGTGTCTCTCAGTCCCTGTCTCTCAGGGAGATATCTGTACACTGAGTGGTGTCTCTCAGTACCTCTCTCTCAGGGAGATATCTGTACACTGACTGGTGTCTCTCAGTCCCTGTCTCTCAGGGAGATATCTGTACACTGACTGGTGTCTCTCAGTCCCTCTCTCTCAGGGAGATATCTGTACACTGACTGGTGTCTCACAGTCCATCTCTCTCAGAGAGATATCTGTACACTGACTGGTGTCTCTCAGTCCCTCTCTCTCAGGGAGATATCTGTACACTGAGTGGGGTCTCTCAGTCCCTCTCTCTCAAGGAGATATCTGTACACTGAGTGGTGTCTCTCAGTCCCTGTCTCTCAGGGAGATATATGTACACTGACTGGTGTCTCTCAGTCCCTCTCTCTCAGGGAGGTATCTGTACACTGACTGGTGTCTCTCAGTCCCTGTCTCTCAGGGAGATATCTGTACACTGAGTGGTGTCTCTCAGTCCCTCTCTCTCAGGGAGATATCTGAACACTGAGTGGTGTCTCTCAGTCCCTCTCTCTCAGGGAGATATATGTACACTGACTGGTGCCTCTCAGTCCCTCTCTCTCAGGGAGGTATCTGTACACTGAGTGGTGTCTCTCAGTCCCTGTCTCTCAGGGAGATATATGTACACTGACTGGTGTCTCTCAGTCCCTCTCTCTCAGGGAGATATCTGTACACTGACTGGTGTCTCTCAGTCCCTCTCTCTCAGGGAGATATCTGTACACTGAGTGGTGTCTCACAGCCCCTGTCTCTCAGGGAGATATCTGTACACTGACTGGTGTCTCTCAGTCCCTCTCTCTCAGGGAGGTATCTGTACACTGAGTGGTGTCTCTCAGTCCCTGTCTCTCAGGGAGATATATGTACACTGACTGGTGTCTCTCAGTCCCTCTCTCTCAGGGAGATATCTGTACACTGAGTGGTGTCTCACAGCCCCTGTCTCTCAGGGAGATATCTGTACACTGACTGGTGTCTCTCAGTCCCTGTCTGTCAGGGAGATATCTATACACTGAGTGGTGTCTCTCAGTCCCTCTCTCTCAGGGAGATATCTGTACACTGACCGGTGTCTCTCAGTCCCTCTCTCTCAGGGAGATATCTGTACACTGACTGGTGTCTCTCAGTCCCTGTCTCTCAGGGAGATATCTGTACACTGAGTGGTGTCTCTCAGTACCTCTCTCTCAGGGAGATATCTGTACACTGACTGGTGTCTCTCAGTCCCTCTCTCTCAGGGAGATATCTGTACACTGACTGGTGTCTCACAGTCCATCTCTCTCAGAGAGATATCTGTACACTGACTGGTGTCTCTCAGTCCCTCTCTCTCAGGGAGATATCAGTACGCTGACTAGTGTCTCTCAGTCCCTCTCTCTCAGGGAGATATCTGTACACTGACTGGTGTCTCTCAGGGAGATATCTGTACACTGACTGGTGTCTCTCAGGGAGATATCTGTACACTGACTGGTGTCTCTCAGGGAGATATCTGTACACTGACTGGTGTCTCTCAGGGAGATATCTGTACACTGACTGGTGTCTCTCAGTCCCTGTCTCTCAGGGAGATATATGTACACTGAGTGGTGTCTCTCAGTCCCTCTCTCTCAGGGATGTATCTGTACACTGAGTGGTGTCACTCAGTCCCTGTCTCTCAGGGAGATATATGTACACTGACTGGTGTCTCTCAGTCCCTCTCTCTCAGGGAGATATCTGTACACTGAGTGGTGTCTCTCAGTCCCTCTCTCTCAGGGAGATATCTGTACAATGAGTGGTGTCTCTCAGTCCCTGTCTCTCAGGGAGATATCTGTACAGTGAGTGGTGTCTCTCCGTCCCTCTCTCTCAGGGAGATATCTGTACTCTGACTGGTGTCTCTCAGTCCCTGTCTCTCAGGGAGATATCTGTACACTGAGTGGTGTCTCTCAGTCCCTCTCTCTCAGGGAGATATCTGTACACTGACTGGTGTCTCTCAGTCCCTCTCTCTCAGGGAGATATCTGTACACTGACTGGTGTCTCACAGTCCCTCTCTCTCAGAGAGATATCTGTACACTGACTGGTGTCTCTCAGTCCCTCTCTCTCAGGGAGATATCTGTACACTGAGTGGTGTCTCTCAGTCCCTCTCTCTCAGGGAGATATCTGTACACTGAGTGGTGTCTCTCAGTCCCTGTGTCTCAGGGAGATATATGTACACTGACTGGTGTCTCTCAGTCCCTCTCTCAGGGAGGTATCTGTACACTGAGTGCTGTCTCTCAGTCCCTGTCTCTCAGGGAGATATATGTACACTGACTGGTGTCTCTCAGTCCCTCTCTCTCAGGGAGATATCTGTCCACTGACTGGTGTCTCTCAGTCCCTCTCTCTCAGGGAGATATCTGTACACTGAGTGGTGTCTCACAGCCCCTGTCTCTCAGGGAGATATCTGTACACTGACTGGTGTCTCTCAGTCCCTGTCTGTCAGGGAGATATCTATACACTGAGTGGTGTCTCTCAGTCCCTCTCTCTCAGGGAGATATCTGTACACTGACTGGTGTCTCTCAGTCCCTCTCTCTCAGGGAGATATCTGTACACTGACTGGTGTCTCTCAGTCCCTGTCTCTCAGGGAGATATCTGTACACTGAGTGGTGTCTCTCAGTACCTCTCTCTCAGGGAGATATCTGTACACTGACTGGTGTCTCTCAGTCCCTGTCTCTCAGGGAGATATCTGTACACTGACTGGTGTCTCTCAGTCCCTCTCTCTCAGGGAGATATCTGTACACTGACTGGTGTCTCACAGTCCATCTCTCTCAGAGAGATATCTGTACACTGACTGGTGTCTCTCAGTCCCTCTCTCTCAGGGAGATATCTGTACACTGAGTGGGGTCTCTCAGTCCCTCTCTCTCAAGGAGATATCTGTACACTGAGTGGTGTCTCTCAGTCCCTGTCTCTCAGGGAGATATATGTACACTGACTGGTGTCTCTCAGTCCCTCTCTCTCAGGGAGGTATCTGTACACTGACTGGTGTCTCTCAGTCCCTGTCTCTCAGGGAGATATCTGTACACTGAGTGGTGTCTCTCAGTCCCTCTCTCTCAGGGAGATATCTGAACACTGAGTGGTGTCTCTCAGTCCCTCTCTCTCAGGGAGATATATGTACACTGACTGGTGCCTCTCAGTCCCTCTCTCTCAGGGAGGTATCTGTACACTGAGTGGTGTCTCTCAGTCCCTGTCTCTCAGGGAGATATATGTACACTGACTGGTGTCTCTCAGTCCCTCTCTCTCAGGGAGATATCTGTACACTGACTGGTGTCTCTCAGTCCCTCTCTCTCAGGGAGATATCTGTACACTGAGTGGTGTCTCACAGCCCCTGTCTCTCAGGGAGATATCTGTACACTGACTGGTGTCTCTCAGTCCCTCTCTCTCAGGGAGGTATCTGTACACTGAGTGGTGTCTCTCAGTCCCTGTCTCTCAGGGAGATATATGTACACTGACTGGTGTCTCTCAGTCCCTCTCTCTCAGGGAGATATCTGTACACTGAGTGGTGTCTCACAGCCCCTGTCTCTCAGGGAGATATCTGTACACTGACTGGTGTCTCTCAGTCCCTGTCTGTCAGGGAGATATCTATACACTGAGTGGTGTCTCTCAGTCCCTCTCTCTCAGGGAGATATCTGTACACTGACCGGTGTCTCTCAGTCCCTCTCTCTCAGGGAGATATCTGTACACTGACTGGTGTCTCTCAGTCCCTGTCTCTCAGGGAGATATCTGTACACTGAGTGGTGTCTCTCAGTACCTCTCTCTCAGGGAGATATCTGTACACTGACTGGTGTCTCTCAGTCCCTCTCTCTCAGGGAGATATCTGTACACTGACTGGTGTCTCACAGTCCATCTCTCTCAGAGAGATATCTGTACACTGACTGGTGTCTCTCAGTCCCTCTCTCTCAGGGAGATATCAGTACGCTGACTAGTGTCTCTCAGTCCCTCTCTCTCAGGGAGATATCTGTACACTGACTGGTGTCTCTCAGGGAGATATCTGTACACTGACTGGTGTCTCTCAGGGAGATATCTGTACACTGACTGGTGTCTCTCAGGGAGATATCTGTACACTGACTGGTGTCTCTCAGGGAGATATCTGTACACTGACTGGTGTCTCTCAGTCCCTGTCTCTCAGGGAGATATATGTACACTGAGTGGTGTCTCTCAGTCCCTCTCTCTCAGGGATGTATCTGTACACTGAGTGGTGTCACTCAGTCCCTGTCTCTCAGGGAGATATATGTACACTGACTGGTGTCTCTCAGTCCCTCTCTCTCAGGGAGATATCTGTACACTGAGTGGTGTCTCTCAGTCCCTCTCTCTCAGGGAGATATCTGTACAATGAGTGGTGTCTCTCAGTACCTGTCTCTCAGGGAGATATCTGTACAGTGAGTGGTGTCTCTCCGTCCCTCTCTCTCAGGGAGATATCTGTACTCTGACTGGTGTCTCTCAGTCCCTGTCTCTCAGGGAGATATCTGTACACTGAGTGGTGTCTCTCAGTCCCTCTCTCTCAGGGAGATATCTGTACACTGACTGGTGTCTCTCAGTCCCTCTCTCTCAGGGAGATATCTGTACACTGACTGGTGTCTCTCAGTCCCTGTCTCTCAGGGAGATATCTGTACACTGAGTGGTGTCTCTCAGTCCCTGTCTCTCAGGGAGATATCTGTACACTGACTGGTGTCTCTCAGTCCCTGTCTCTCAGGGAGCTTTATGTACACTGAGTGGTGTCTCTCAGGGAGATATCTGTACACTGAGTGGTGTCTCTCAGTCCCTCTCTCTGAGGGAGATATCTGTACACTGAGTGGTGTCTCTCAGTTGCTCTCTCTCAGGGAGATATCTGGACACTGACTGGTGTCTCTCAGTCCCTGTCTCTCAGGGAGATATATGTACACTGAGTGGTGTCTCTCAGTCCCTCTCTCTCAGGGAGATATCTGTACACTGACTGGTGTCTCACAGTCCCTCTCTCTCAGAGAGATATCTGTACACTGACTGGTGTCTCTCAGTCCCTCTCTCTCAGGGAGATATCTGTACACTGAGTGGTGTCTCTCAGTCCCTCTCTCTCAGGGAGATATCTGTACACTGAGTGGTGTCTCTCAGTCCCTGTCTCTCAGGGAGATATATGTACACTGACTGGTGTCTCTCAGTCCCTCTCTCTCAGGGAGGTATCTGTACACTGACTGGTGTCTCTCAGTCCCTGTCTCTCAGGGAGATATCTGTACACTGAGTGGTGTCTCAGAGTCCCTCTCTCTCAGGGAGATATCTGAACACTGAGTGGTGTCTCTCAGTCCCTGTGTCTCAGGGAGATATATGTACACTGACTGGTGTCTCTCAGTCCCTCTCTCTCAGGGAGATATCTGTACACTGAGTGGTGTCTCACAGCCCCTGTCTCTCAGGGAGATATCTGTACACTGACTGGTGTCTCTCAGTCCCTGTCTGTCAGGGAGATATCTATACACTGAGTGGTGTCTCTCAGTCCCTCTCTCTCAGGGAGATATCTGTACTCTGACTGGTGTCTCTCAGTCCCTCTCTCTCAGGGAGATATCTGTACACTGACTGGTGTCTCTCAGTCCCTGTCTCTCAGGGAGATATCTGTACACTGAGTGGTGTCTCTCAGTACCTCTCTCTCAGGGAGATATCTGTACACTGACTGGTGTCTCTCAGTCCCTGTCTGTCAGGGAGATATCTATACACTGAGTGGTGTCTCTCAGTCCCTCTCTCTCAGGGAGATATCTGTACACTGACCGGTGTCTCTCAGTCCCTCTCTCTCAGGGAGATATCTGTACACTGACTGGTGTCTCTCAGTCCCTGTCTCTCAGGGAGATATCTGTACACTGAGTGGTGTCTCTCAGTACCTCTCTCTCAGGGAGATATCTGTACACTGACTGGTGTCTCTCAGTCCCTCTCTCTCAGGGAGATATCTGTACACTGACTGGTGTCTCACAGTCCATCTCTCTCAGAGAGATATCTGTACACTGACTGGTGTCTCTCAGTCCCTCTCTCTCAGGGAGATATCAGTACGCTGACTAGTGTCTCTCAGTCCCTCTCTCTCAGGGAGATATCTGTACACTGACTGGTGTCTCTCAGGGAGATATCTGTACACTGACTGGTGTCTCTCAGGGAGATATCTGTACACTGACTGGTGTCTCTCAGGGAGATATCTGTACACTGACTGGTGTCTCTCAGGGAGATATCTGTACACTGACTGGTGTCTCTCAGTCCCTGTCTCTCAGGGAGATATATGTACACTGAGTGGTGTCTCTCAGTCCCTCTCTCTCAGGGATGTATCTGTACACTGAGTGGTGTCACTCAGTCCCTGTCTCTCAGGGAGATATATGTACACTGACTGGTGTCTCTCAGTCCCTCTCTCTCAGGGAGATATCTGTACACTGAGTGGTGTCTCTCAGTCCCTCTCTCTCAGGGAGATATCTGTACAATGAGTGGTGTCTCTCAGTCCCTGTCTCTCAGGGAGATATCTGTACAGTGAGTGGTGTCTCTCCGTCCCTCTCTCTCAGGGAGATATCTGTACTCTGACTGGTGTCTCTCAGTCCCTGTCTCTCAGGGAGATATCTGTACACTGAGTGGTGTCTCTCAGTCCCTCTCTCTCAGGGAGATATCTGTACACTGACTGGTGTCTCTCAGTCCCTCTCTCTCAGGGAGATATCTGTACACTGACTGGTGTCTCTCAGTCCCTGTCTCTCAGGGAGATATCTGTACACTGAGTGGTGTCTCTCAGTCCCTGTCTCTCAGGGAGATATCTGTACACTGACTGGTGTCTCTCAGTCCCTGTCTCTCAGGGAGCTTTATGTACACTGAGTGGTGTCTCTCAGGGAGATATCTGTACACTGAGTGGTGTCTCTCAGTCCCTCTCTCTGAGGGAGATATCTGTACACTGAGTGGTGTCTCTCAGTTGCTCTCTCTCAGGGAGATATCTGGACACTGACTGGTGTCTCTCAGTCCCTGTCTCTCAGGGAGATATATGTACACTGAGTGGTGTCTCTCAGTCCCTCTCTCTCAGGGAGATATCTGTACACTGACTGGTGTCTCACAGTCCCTCTCTCTCAGAGAGATATCTGTACACTGACTGGTGTCTCTCAGTCCCTCTCTCTCAGGGAGATATCTGTACACTGAGTGGTGTCTCTCAGTCCCTCTCTCTCAGGGAGATATCTGTACACTGAGTGGTGTCTCTCAGTCCCTGTCTCTCAGGGAGATATATGTACACTGACTGGTGTCTCTCAGTCCCTCTCTCTCAGGGAGGTATCTGTACACTGACTGGTGTCTCTCAGTCCCTGTCTCTCAGGGAGATATCTGTACACTGAGTGGTGTCTCAGAGTCCCTCTCTCTCAGGGAGATATCTGAACACTGAGTGGTGTCTCTCAGTCCCTGTGTCTCAGGGAGATATATGTACACTGACTGGTGTCTCTCAGTCCCTCTCTCTCAGGGAGATATCTGTACACTGAGTGGTGTCTCACAGCCCCTGTCTCTCAGGGAGATATCTGTACACTGACTGGTGTCTCTCAGTCCCTGTCTGTCAGGGAGATATCTATACACTGAGTGGTGTCTCTCAGTCCCTCTCTCTCAGGGAGATATCTGTACTCTGACTGGTGTCTCTCAGTCCCTCTCTCTCAGGGAGATATCTGTACACTGACTGGTGTCTCTCAGTCCCTGTCTCTCAGGGAGATATCTGTACACTGAGTGGTGTCTCTCAGTACCTCTCTCTCAGGGAGATATCTGTACACTGACTGGTGTCTCTCAGTCCCTGTCTCTCAGGGAGATATCTGTACACTGACTGGTGTCTCTCAGTCCCTCTCTCTCAGGGAGATATCTGTACACTGACTGGTGTCTCACAGTCCATCTCTCTCAGAGAGATATCTGTACACTGACTGGTGTCTCTCAGTCCCTCTCTCTCAGGGAGATATCTGTACGCTGACTAGTGTCTCTCAGTCCCTCTCTCTCAGGGAGATATCTGTACACTGACTGGTGTCTCTCAGGGAGATATCTGTACACTGACTGGTGTCTCTCAGGGAGATATCTGTACACTGACTGGTGTCTCTCAGGGAGATATCTGTACACTGACTGGTGTCTCTCAGGGAGATATCTGTACACTGACTGGTGTCTCTCAGTCCCTGTCTCTCAGGGAGATATATGTACACTGAGTGGTGTCTCTCAGTCCCTCTCTCTCAGGGATGTATCTGTACACTGAGTGGTGTCTCTCAGTCCCTGTCTCTCAGGGAGATATATGTACACTGACTGGTGTCTCTCAGTCCCTGTCTCTCAGGGAGATATCTGTACACTGAGTGGTGTCTCTCAGTCCCTCTCTCTCAGGGAGATATCTGTACAATGAGTGGTGTCTCTCAGTCCCTGTCTCTCAGGGAGATATCTGTACAGTGAGTGGTGTCTCTCCGTCCCTCTCTCTCAGGGAGATATCTGTACTCTGACTGGTGTCTCTCAGTCCCTGTCTCTCAGGGAGATATCTGTACACTGAGTGGTGTCTCTCAGTCCCTCTCTCTCAGGGAGATATCTGTACACTGACTGGTGTCTCACAGTCCCTCTCTCTCAGGGAGATATCTGTACACTGACTGGTGTCTCTCAGTCCCTGTCTCTCAGGGAGATATCTGTACACTGAGTGGTGTCTCTCAGTCCCTGTCTCTCAGGGAGATATCTGTACACTGACTGGTGTCTCTCAGTCCCTGTCTCTCAGGGAGCTTTATGTACACTGAGTGGTGTCTCTCAGGGAGATATCTGTACACTGAGTGGTGTCTCTCAGTCCCTCTCTCTCAGGGAGATATCTGTACACTGAGTGGTGTCTCTCAGTTGCTCTCTCTCAGGGAGATATCTGGACACTGACTGGTGTCTCTCAGTCCCTCTCTCTCAGGGAGATATCTGTGCACTGAGTGGTGTCTCTCAGTCCCTCTCTCTCAGGGAGATATCTGTACACTGAGTGGTGTCTCTCAGTCCCTGTCTCTCAGGGAGATATCTGTACACTGACTGGTGTCTCTCAGTCCCTCTCTCTCAGGGAGATATCTGTACACTGAGTGGTGTCTCACAGCCCCTGTCTCTCAGGGAGATATCTGTACACTGACTGGTGTCTCTCAGTCCCTGTCTGTCAGGGAGATATCTATACACTGAGTGGTGTCTAACAGTCCCACTCTCTCAGGGAGATATCTGTACACTGACTGGTGTCTCTCTGTCCCTGTCTCTCAGGGAGCTTTATGTACACTGAGTGGTGTCTCTCAGGGAGATATCTGTCCACTGACTGGTGTCTCTCAGTCCCTGTCTCTCAGGGAGCTTTATGTACACTGAGTGGTGTCTCAGTCCCTCTCTCTCAGGGAGATATCTGTACACTGACTGGTGTCTCAGTCCCTGTCTCTCAGGGAGATATCTGTACACTGAGTGGTGTCTCTCAGTCCCTCTCTCTCAGGGAGATATCTGTACACTGACTGGTGTCTCTCAGTCCCTGTCTCACAGGGAGATATCTGTACACTGAGTGGTGTCTCACAGTCCCTCTCTCTCAGGGAGATATCTGTACACTGACTGGTGTCTCTCAGTCCCTGTCTCTCAGAGAGATATCTGTACACTGAGTGGTGTCTCTCAGTCCCTCTCTCTCAGGGAGATATCTGTACACTGACTGGTGTCTCACAGTCCCTCTCTCTCAGAGAGATATCTGTACACTGACTGGTGTCTCTCAGTCCCTCTCTCTCAGGGAGATATCTGTACACTGAGTGGTGTCTCTCAGTCCCTCTCTCTCAGGGAGATATCTGTACACTGAGTGGTGTCTCTCAGTCCCTGTCTCTCAGGGAGATATATGTACACTGACTGGTGTCTCTCAGTCCCTCTCTCTCAGGGAGGTATCTGTACACTGACTGGTGTCTCTCAGTCCCTGTCTCTCAGGGAGATATCTGTACACTGAGTGGTGTCTCAGAGTCCCTCTCTCTCAGGGAGATATCTGAACACTGAGTGGTGTCTCTCAGTCCCTGTGTCTCAGGGAGATATATGTACACTGACTGGTGTCTCTCAGTCCCTCTCTCAGGGAGGTATCTGTACACTGAGTGCTGTCTCTCAGTCCCTGTCTCTCAGGGAGATATATGTACACTGACTGGTGTCTCTCAGTCCCTCTCTCTCAGGGAGATATCTGTCCACTGACTGGTGTCTCTCAGTCCCTCTCTCTCAGGGAGATATCTGTACACTGAGTGGTGTCTCACAGCCCCTGTCTCTCAGGGAGATATCTGTACACTGACTGGTGTCTCTCAGTCCCTGTCTGTCAGGGAGATATCTATACACTGAGTGGTGTCTCTCAGTCCCTCTCTCTCAGGGAGATATCTGTACACTGACTGGTGTCTCTCAGTCCCTCTCTCTCAGGGAGATATCTGTACACTGACTGGTGTCTCTCAGTCCCTGTCTCTCAGGGAGATATCTGTACACTGAGTGGTGTCTCTCAGTACCTCTCTCTCAGGGAGATATCTGTACACTGACTGGTGTCTCTCAGTCCCTGTCTCTCAGGGAGATATCTGTACACTGACTGGTGTCTCTCAGTCCCTCTCTCTCAGGGAGATATCTGTACACTGACTGGTGTCTCACAGTCCATCTCTCTCAGAGAGATATCTGTACACTGACTGGTGTCTCTCAGTCCCTCTCTCTCAGGGAGATATCTGTACACTGAGTGGTGTCTCTCAGTCCCTCTCTCTCAAGGAGATATCTGTACACTGAGTGGTGTCTCTCAGTCCCTGTCTCTCAGGGAGATATATGTACACTGACTGGTGTCTCTCAGTCCCTCTCTCTCAGGGAGGTATCTGTACACTGACTGGTGTCTCTCAGTCCCTGTCTCTCAGGGAGATATCTGTACACTGAGTGGTGTCTCTCAGTCCCTCTCTCTCAGGGAGATATCTGAACACTGAGTGGTGTCTCTCAGTCCCTCTCTCTCAGGGAGATATATGTACACTGACTGGTGCCTCTCAGTCCCTCTCTCTCAGGGAGGTATCTGTACACTGAGTGGTGTCTCTCAGTCCCTGTCTCTCAGGGAGATATATGTACACTGACTGGTGTCTCTCAGTCCCTCTCTCTCAGGGAGATATCTGTACACTGACTGGTGTCTCTCAGTCCCTCTTTCTCAGGGAGATATCTGTACACTGAGTGGTGTCTCACAGCCCCTGTCTCTCAGGGAGATATCTGTACACTGACTGGTGTCTCTCAGTCCCTCTCTCTCAGGGAGGTATCTGTACACTGAGTGGTGTCTCTCAGTCCCTGTCTCTCGGCGAGATATCTGTACACTGACTGGTGTCTCTCAGTCCCTCTCTCTCAGGGAGATATCTGTACACTGAGTGGTGTCTCTCAGTCCCTCTCTCTCAGGGAGATATCTGTACACTGAGTGGTGTCTCTCAGTCCCTCTCTCTCAGGGAGACATATGTACACTGACTGGTGTCTCTCAATCCCTCTCTCTCAGGGAGGTATCTGTACACTGACTGGTGTCTCTCAGTCCCTGTCTCTCAGGGGGATATCTGTACACTGAGTGGTGTCTCAGAGTCCCTCTCTCTCAGGGAGATATCTGAACACTGAGTGGTGTCTCTCAGTCCCTGTGTCTCAGGGAGATATATGTACACTGACTGGTGTCTCTCAGTCCCTCTCTCTCAGGGAGATATCTGTACACTGAGTGGTGTCTCACAGCCCCTGTCTGTCAGGGAGATATCTATACACTGAGTGGTGTCTCTCAGTCCCTCTCTCTCAGGGAGATATCTGTACACTGACTGGTGTCTCTCAGTCCCTCTCTCTCAGGGAGATATCTGTACACTGACTGGTGTCTCTCAGTCCCTGTCTCTCAGGGAGATATCTGTACACTGAGTGGTGTCTCTCAGTACCTCTCTCTCAGGGAGATATCTGTACACTGACTGGTGTCTCTCAGTCCCTGTCTCTCAGGGAGATATCTGTACACTGACTGGTGTCTCTCAGTCCCTCTCTCTCAGGGAGATATCTGTACACTGACTGGTGTCTCACAGTCCATCTCTCTCAGAGAGATATCTGTACACTGACTGGTGTCTCTCAGTCCCTCTCTCTCAGGGAGATATCTGTACGCTGACTAGTGTCTCTCAGTCCCTCTCTCTCAGGGAGATATCTGTACACTGACTGGTGTCTCTCAGGGAGATATCTGTACACTGACTGGTGTCTCTCAGGGAGATATCTGTACACTGACTGGTGTCTCTCAGGGAGATATCTGTACACTGACTGGTGTCTCTCAGTCCCTGTCACTCAGGGAGATATATGTACACTGAGTGGTGTCTCTCAGTCCCTCTCTCTCAGGGATGTATCTGTACACTGAGTGGTGTCTCTCAGTCCCTGTCTCTCAGGGAGATATATGTACACTGACTGGTGTCTCTCAGTCCCTGTCTCTCAGGGAGATATCTGTACACTGAGTGGTGTCTCTCAGTCCCTCTCTCTCAGGGAGATATCTGTACAATGAGTGGTGTCTCTCAGTCCCTGTCTCTCAGGGAGATATCTGTACAGTGAGTGGTGTCTCTCAGTCCCTCTCTCTCAGGGAGATATCTGTACACTGACTGGTGTCTCACAGTCCCTCTCTCTCAGGGAGATATCTGTACACTGACTGGTGTCTCTCAGTCCCTGTCTCTCAGGGAGATATCTGTACACTGAGTGGTGTCTCTCAGTCCCTGTCTCTCAGGGAGATATCTGTACACTGACTGGTGTCTCTCAGTCCCTGTCTCTCAGGGAGCTTTATGTACACTGAGTGGTGTCTCTCAGGGAGATATCTGTACACTGAGTGGTGTCTCTCAGTCCCTCTCTCTCAGGGAGATATCTGTACACTGAGTGGTGTCTCTCAGACCCTCTCTCTCAGGGAGATATCTGGACACTGACTGGTGTCTCTCAGTCCCTCTCTCTCAGGGAGATATCTGTGCACTGAGTGGTGTCTCTCAGTCCCTCTCTCTCAGGGAGATATCTGTACACTGAGTGGTGTCTCTCAGTCCCTGTCTCTCAGGGAGATATCTGTACACTGACTGGTGTCTCTCAGTCCCTGACTCTCAGGGAGCTTTATGTACACTGAGTGGTGTCTCTCAGGGAGATATATGTACTCTGACTGGTGTCTCTCAGTCCCTCTCTCTCAGGGAGATATCTGTACACTGACTGGTGTCTCTCAGTCCCTCTCTCTCAGGGAGATATCTGTACACTGAGTGGTGTCTCACAGCCCCTGTCTCTCAGGGAGATATCTGTACACTGACTGGTGTCTCTCAGTCCCTGTCTGTCAGGGAGATATCTATACACCGAGTGGTGTCTAACAGTCCCACTCTCTCAGGGAGATATCTGTACACTGACTGGTGTCTCTCTGTCCCTGTCTCTCAGGGAGCTTTATGTACACTGAGTGGTGTCTCTCAGGGAGATATCTGTCCACTGACTGGTGTCTCTCAGTCCCTGTCTCTCAGGGAGCTTTATGTAAACTGAGTGGTGTCTCAGTCCCTCTCTCTCAGGGAGATATATGTACACTGACTGGTGTCTCTCAGTCCCTCTCTCTCAGGGAGGTATCTGTACACTGACTGGTGTCTCTCAGTCCCTGTCTCTCAGGGAGATATCTGTACACTGAGTGGTGTCTCAGAGTCCCTCTCTCTCAGGGAGATATCTGAACACTGACTGGTGTCTCTCAGTCCCTCTCTCAGGGAGGTATCTGTACACTGAGTGGTGTCTCTCAGTCCCTGTCTCTCAGGGAGATATATGTACACTGACTGGTGTCTCTCAGTCCCTCTCTCTCAGGGAGATATCTGTACACTGACTGGTGTCTCTCAGTCCCTCTCTCTCAGGGAGATATCTGTACACTGAGTGGTGTCTCACAGCCCCTGTCTCTCAGGGAGATATCTGTACACTGACTGGTGTCTCTCAGTCCCTGTCTGTCAGGGAGATATCTATACACTGAGTGGTGTCTCTCAGTCCGTCTCTCTCAGGGAGATATCTGTTCACTGACTGGTGTCTCTCAGTCCCTGTCTCTCAGGGAGATATCTGTATACTGAGTGGTGTCTCACAGTCCCTCTCTCTCAGGGAGATATCTGTACACTGACTGGTGTCTCTCAGTCCCTGTCTCTCAGGGAGATATCTGTACACTGAGTGGTGTCTCTCAGTCCCTGTCTCTCAGGGAGATATCTGTACACTGACTGGTGTCTCTCAGTCCCTGACTCTCAGGGAGCTTTATGTACACTGAGTGGTGTCTCTCAGGGAGATATCTGTACACTGAGTGATGTCTCTCAGTCCCTCTCTCTCAGGGAGATATCTGTACACTGAGTGGTGTCTCTCAGTCCCTCTCTCTCAGGGAGATATCTGGACACTGACTGGTGTCTCTCAGTCCCTCTCTCTCAGGGAGATATCTGTGCACTGAGTGGTGTCTCTCAGTCCCTCTCTCTCAGGGAGATATCTGTACACTGAGTGGTGTCTCTCAGTCCCTGTCTCTCAGGGAGATATATGTACTCTGACTGGTGTCTCTCAGTCCCTCTCTCTCAGGGAGATATCTGTACACTGACTGGTGTCTCTCAGTCCCTCTCTCTCAGGGAGATATCTGTACACTGAGTGGTGTCTCACAGCCCCTGTCTCTCAGGGAGATATCTGTACACTGACTGGTGTCTCTCAGTCCCTGTCTGTCAGGGAGATATCTATACACTGAGTGGTGTCTAACAGTCCCACTCTCTCAGGGAGATATCTGTACACTGACTGGTGTCTCTCTGTCCCTGTCTCTCAGGGAGCTTTATGTACACTGAGTGGTGTCTCTCAGGGAGATATCTGTCCACTGACTGGTGTCTCTCAGTCCGTCTCTCAGGGAGCTTTATGTAAACTGAGTGGTGTCTCAGTCCCTCTCTCTCAGGGAGATATATGTACACTGACTGGTGTCTCTCAGTCCCTCTCTCTCAGGGAGGTATCTGTACACTGACTGGTGTCTCTCAGTCCCTCTCTCTCAGGGAGATATCTGTACACTGAGTGGTGTCTCAGAGTCCCTCTCTCTCAGGGAGATATCTGAACACTGAGTGGTGTCTCTCAGTCCCTGTGTCTCAGGGAGATATATGTACACTGACTGGTGTCTCTCAGTCCCTCTCTCAGGGAGGTATCTGTACACTGAGTGGTGTCTCTCAGTCCCTGTCTCTCAGGGAGATATATGTACACTGACTGGTGTCTCTCAGTCCCTCTCTCTCAGGGAGATATCTGTACACTGACTGGTGTCTCTCAGTCCCTCTCTCTCAGGGAGATATCTGTACACTGAGTGGTGTCTCACAGCCCCTGTCTCTCAGGGAGATATCTGTACACTGACTGGTGTCTCTCAGTCCCTGTCTGTCAGGGAGATATCTATACACTGAGTGGTGTCTCTCAGTCCGTCTCTCTCAGGGAGATATCTGTTCACTGACTGGTGTCTCTCAGTCCCTGTCTCTCAGGGAGATATCTGTATACTGAGTGGTGTCTCACAGTCCCTCTCTCTCAGGGAGATATCTGTACACTGACTGGTGTCTCTCAGTCCCTGTCTCTCAGGGAGATATCTGTACGCTGACTGGTGTCTCTCAGTCCCTCTCTCTCAGGGAGATATCTGTACACTGACTGGTGTCTCTCAGTCCCTCTCTCTCAGGGAGATATCTGTACACTGACTGGTCTCTCTCAGTGCCTCTCTCTCAGGGAGATATATGTACACTGACTGGTGTCTCTCAGTCCCTCTCTCTCAGGGAGGTATCTGTACACTGAGTGGTGTCTCTCAGTCCCTGTCTCTCAGGGAGATATATGTACACTGACTGGTGTCTCTCAGTCCCTGTCTCTCAGGGAGATATCTGTACACTGAGTGGTGTCTCTCAGTCCCTTTCTCTCAGGGAGATATATGTACACTGACTGGTATCTCTCAGTCCCTCTCTCTCAGGGAGGTATCTGTACACTGAGTGGTGTCTCTCATTCCCTGTTTCTCAGGGAGATATATGTACACTGACTGGTGTCTCTCAGTCCCTGTCTCTCAGGGAGATATCTGTACACTGAGTGGTGTCTCTCAGTCCCTCTCTCTCAGGGAGATATCTGTACACTGAGTGGTGTCTCTCAGTCCCTCTCTCTCAGGGAGATATCTGTACACTGACTGGTGTCTCACAGTCCCTCTCTCTCAGGGAGATATCTGTACACTGACTGGTGTCTCTCAGTCCCTGTCTCTCAGGGAGCTTTATGTACACTGAGTGGTGTCTCTCAGGGAGATATCTGTACACTGACTGGTGTCTCTCAGTCCCTGTCTCTCAGGGAGCTTTATGTACACTGAGTGGTGTCTCTCAGTCCCTCTCTCTCAGGGAGATATCTGTACACTGACTGGTGTCTCTCAGTCCCTGTCTCTCAGGGAGATATCTGTACACTGAGTGGCCGGGTTCATTACCCAGTACCAAATCCAATGTGGCATCGCCCCTGGTTGGCCTGTCCACATACTGTGTCAGAAAACCCTCCTGCACACACTGGACAAAAACAGACCTATCTAAAGTACTCGAACTATAGTATTTCCAGTCAATATTTGGAAAGTTAAAGTCCCCCATAACCACTACCCTGTTACTCTCGCTCCTGTCGAGAATCATCTTCGCTATCCTTTCCTCTACATCTCTGGAACTATTCGGAGGTCTATAGAAAACTCCCAACAGGGTGACCTCTCCTCTCCTGTTTCTAACCTCGGCCCATACTACCTCAGTAGACGAGTCCTCAAACGTCCTTTCTGCCGCTGTAATACTTTCCTTGATTAACAATGCCACACCCCCCCCCCTCTTTTACCCTCTTCTCTGTTCTTACTGAAACATCTAAATCCCGGAACCTGCAACATCCATTCCTGCCCCTGCTCTACCCATGTCTCTGAAATGGCCACAACATCAGGATCCCAGGTACCAACCCATGCTGCAAGCTCACCCACCTTATTCCGGATGCTCCTGGCGTTGAAATAGACACACTTTAAACCAAGTTCTTGCTTGCCAGTGCCCTCTTGCGTCCCTGTAACCTTATCCCCTACCTCACTACTCTCAACAGCCTGTACACTGGAACTACAATTTAGGTTCCCATTCCCCTGCTGATTTAGTTTAAACCCCCCCCGAAGAGCACTAACAAATATTGCTCCCTTGGCTGCAAGTAAGACCCAACTGATGCATTTTGGCTGATTTTATTGCTGCAGGGAAACGGGGCTAAAACAAAGAGGTTATATTATTGATAAGGTGCAGCTGTTTCCTCATCTGTGCAGGAGCTGTCACATCAAAATGTGCGGACTTGGAAGGAAGGGGGGGGGGGAATATTTGGTGGGGACTGGGGGTGGGGGGGCGGTCCCTAAGCTTCAGTCCTTGCTATCCCATGTCCACATCCTCCGGTTTTAGCTGAATGAGATCCTTGTCTATTCTCAGAGAGATGGCGCACTCCATGCCAGGCAAAAAGCAATTTTTCAGTGGTTTGGTTTGGGGAACGCATATACCCACCCATGGGTTTCGATGCATTTCAGATACTTGAACAGCCAGGGCAAGTAAAAGGCAGCAACCTTCCAGTCCCACAACCCTTCGAGATCTCTGCACTCCTCCAGTCCTGGCCTTTTGCACGTCCCCTATTTTATTCCCTCCTCCATTGGTGTCCGTGCCTTCAACTGCCAAGACCCGAGCTCTGAGATTCCCTCCCTAAACCTCTCGGCATCTCTAACACTAAGTCCTCCTTTAAGATGCTCCTTAAAATCTAAAATAAAAGCAAAATACTGTGGATGCTGGAAATCTGAAATAAAAACATAAAGTGCTGGAAATACTCAGCAGGTCTGGTAGCTGGGTTAACAGAGTTAAGGTTTCAGGTCTGTGACCAGCTCTGATGAAAGGTCACAGACCTGAAACGTTAACACGGTTTCTCTCACAGATGCTGCCAGACCTGCTGAGTAGTTCCAGCACTTTCTGTTTTTACTCCTTAAAAGCTACCTCTTTGACCAAGCTTTTGGTCAAATGTTTTCTTGATAACCCCTCCTGTGAAGTGCCATGGGGTGTTTTACTCAGTTAAAGGCCACTCAGCTCCTGACCTCATTACAGCCTTGGTTCAAACACGGACAAAAGAGCTGAACTCAAGAGGTGAGGTGAGAGTGACTGCCCTTGACATCAAGGCAGCATTTGACCGAGTATGGCATCAAGGAGCCCTAGCAAAACTGGAGTCAATGGGAATCAGGGGGAAAACTCTCTGCTGGTTGGAGTCATACCTAGCGCAAAGGAAGATGGCTGTGGTTGTTGGAGGTCAATCATCTGAGCTCCAGGACATCACTGCAGGAGTTCCTCAGGATAGTGTCCTCGGCCCAACCATCTTCAGCTGCTTCATCAATGACCTTCCTTCAATCATAAGGTCAGAAGTGGGGATGTTTGCGGATGATTGCACAATGTTCAGCTCCATTCGTTACTCCTCAAATACTGAAGCGGTCCGTGTAGAAATGCAGCAAGACCTGGACAATATCCAGGCTTGGGCTGTTAAGTGGCAAGTAACATTTGCGCCACACAAGTGCCAGGCAATGACCATCTCCAACAAGAGAGAATCTAACCATCTCCCCTTGACATTCAATGGCATTACCATCGCTGAATCCCCCACTATCAACATCCTAGGGGTTACCATTGACCAGAAACTGAACTGGAGTAGCCATATAAATACCATGGCTACAAGAGCAGGTCAGAGGCTAGGAATCCTGAGGCGAGTAACTCACCTCCTGACTCCCCAAAGCCTGTCCATCATCTACAAGGCACAAGTCAGGAATGTGATGAACACTCTCCAATTGCCTGGATGGGTGCAGCTCCAACAACACTCAAGAAGCTCGACACCATCCAGAACAAAGCAGCCCGCTTGATTGGCACACCTTGCACAAACATTCACTCCCTCCACCACCGACGCACAGTGACAGCAGTGTGTACCATCTACAAGATGCACTGCAGCAATGCACCAAGGCTCCTTAGACAGAACATTCTAAACCCGCGACCTCTACCACCTCGAAGGACAAGAGCAGCAGATGCATGGGAACATCACCACCTGCAAGTTCCCGTCCAAGTCACACACCATCCTGACTTGGAACTATATCGCCGTTCCTTCACTGTCGCTGGGTCAAAATCCTGGAACTCCCTTCCTAACAGCACTGTGGGTGTACCTACCTCACATGGACTCAGCGGTTCAAGAAGGCAGCTCACCACCACCTTCTCAAGGGCAATTAGGGATGGGCAATAAATGCTGACCTAGTCAATGACACCTACATCCCAAGAATGAATTAAAAAAAGGCACTTTATAAATGCAAATTGTTGTTGTTGTTGTTGAGTAGGAAGATGGCTAGGAAAGTGACAGATTCATGATTTATGTTTAAACGAGCAGTGAATATATGTTTCCAATAAATGGCGAAGAATAAGTAAAGCTTTTGATCACGAGGGAGGTCAGACCAAGGAGGCCTTTACTGCCCAGACAGTAATCTGATGGAGTGGACCACTTGCCGGTTCGAGGATTCAATAGATTTTCATCCCATTGATTCTAGTCTGGAACCTTCAGGTGCAGTGGGGTTGAAAGGAAGGGATAGTTGGACAAGGACATGCAGATATATTTCATTTTATATATATCTACATAGACTACACAGCACAGAAACAGGCCATTTGGCCCAACTAGTCTGTGCTGTGTTTATAGTCCCATTTTTTTTTAGAACATTACAGCGCAGTACAGGCCCTTCGGCCCTCGATGTTGCGCCGTCCTGTGAAACCATCTGACCTACACTATTCCATTTTCATCCATATGTCTATCCAATGATCACTTAAATGCCCTTAAAGTTGGCGAGTCTACTACTGTTGCAGGCAGGGCGTTCCACGCCCCTACTACTCTCTGTGTAAAGAAACTACCTCTGACATCTGTCCTATATCTATCACCCCTCAATTTAAAGCTATGTCCCCTCGTGTTTGCCATCACCATCCGAGGAAAAAGACTCTCACTATCCACCCTATCCAACCCTCTGATTATCTTAGTGGTGTCCTGATCAATATTCCTTCTCCAACCAATTTGTTTGTTGATTTTATCTGCCTCATCTCAGCCTTTCAGCATATCTTTCTATTCCCTTTTCTCTCATGTATTTGTCTCGTTTCCTTTTCAAAGCAACTAAACTATTTGCTTCAACCATTTCCAGTGGTAGCGAGTTCCACATCCTAACCACTCTCTGTAACTCAGTGCTAACGGTATCAGGTCATGGATGAAAGATGAAAAGTCACGACCTGAAACGTTAACTCTGCTTCTCTCTCCACAGACGCTGCCTGAATGCTGAGTATTCCCAGCATTTTGTGTTTTTGTATCGGGTCACTGTGCTGTGTAAATCTGATCTTACACCTGGTTGGAAAAGCCTCTTGAAGCAGCCCTAACTTTTTGTTGATCCATAATTAGACTCTTTCTTTGGTACCTGAATAGTGATGGGTTACATTGTGGATAAGCTCCACAATGAGGTGATCCAATAAATTCACAATCAAGTACAAATCACAGAAAACCATTTGCATTATTGATGCAACTCAATCCTTTCAGAATTCGCCTTTGCCAGTTCGTATCATTTAAACAAAATGGGGTCTAGGTGGGATGACATTCCTTGACTTATGCTCAAAGGATCTGGATCTTTGTCTACTGCTAGTTTAAGTTTTCAATACTGATCAGGAAATAAACTGATATTCAAAAATGTAACTTGTGGCATGTTTCTTGCTGATCAACATATACCTGGCTTATGACTGCAAGTGGGAGAACTCCATTAATATTTAACACTTTTTCTTATTCATTTGAGGGATTGAGTGTTTCTGGCTAGGCTGGCATTTCTTACCCTTGAATGGAGTGCCTTGCTAGACCATTTTGGAGGGTATTTTAAGAGTCAACAACATTGCTGTGGGTCTGGAATCACAGGTAGGTCAAAACAGGTGAGAGTGGCAGATTTCCTTCCCTAAAGGACATTAGTGAACCACGTGGGCTGATATAACAATGGTCTCATGGTCATCATTAGACTAGCCTTTTTATTTTCAGATTTATTAATTGACTTCATATTTCACCATCTATGGTGGGATTTGAACCCATGTTCCCAGAGCATTAGCAAATACTCTGGATTATGAGCCCAGTGACATTACCACTATGCCATCACCTTCCCCCCAGAACACTTAGCATTCCTCAATATGAAGAGTGTGTGGCATGCCTGCCCTCCTTCTCAATATAAATGATGGATTGGATGTTCATCAAATGTCAGGGCATCAGTGCTTGGGGTCAGCCAGAGTCTTAGACAATCAGGTTGTGAGACTTCACAGCAACAAATGCCAGAGAAAATTTGCGATGGGCTGTAAATTCCAGCAGGTTGTGGAGAGATGAAGGAGCAGTGGTTGTCAACTTGGGTCTCACCAGCTCTGTACAATATACACAAGAATAATCTGACAATAATATTGCCATAAAACATCCTACTTACTGCACCCATTTGAAGTTTGGATCAGCTTTTGTTTTCATCCAGTGATGTTTTGCTTTTAAATTTGCTCAGACAACTTCATTTTCAAACTCACAGCAAGAGCAAGACCGAATTAAAATCTGTCTGGAATTCTTTCTCCACTGGTTGTTAAGGCCCTGTCTGTTTCTTCCTATTATTATTCAACATCTCACAGACCTATTCAAAGATGAGAAGGGAGTCCTCACCAGTGGTGTCCTGATCAATATTCCTTCTCCAACCAATTTGTTTGTTGATTTAGGAACATAAGAACAGGAAGCGGACACTCAGCCCCTTAAGTCTGTTCCACTATTCAATTAAATCATGGCTGATCTGTATCTTAATTCCATTTAGCTGCCTTGGTGCCATATCCTTTCATCCCCTCATGTAAGAAAAAAACTATCTAGCTCAGTTTTGAAATGTTCATTTGACCCTCAGCCTCGGAGAGAGATTCGGATTCCCAATACCCTCTGTGTGAATAACTGGTTCCTGAAATCAGCCCTGAACAGCCTAACTCTAAAATTTTAAGCTAACACCCCCCTGTTCTGGACTCCCTCCCCTGCCACCAGAGAAAATCTTACTTCCAGTGACCCTATCAGAAGCTTGCGGAATCCTGTTGTGATGGAGGATGACTACCATGTTTGTCGACATAACACTGCACCTCAGTATAACTCAGTGGAGGTGAAATGATTTGAACCATTTGAGAGACCTGACAAGTGATATATAAATGCGAGACTTGTTTTTTTTGCATTTTGCAAACATTAATCAGAATTTTCTGAAACTATATGCCTTGGCTTGAAATTACCGATAATGAGGAATATTCTGAGTTTTCTACCTCCACATTGCATCTTGAGATGAGGTGAAACTTTTATTGGAGCTCTGCTCCTGGATGAACGTGTTTACGATCGGTACACAAAATAATGATAGCACATTCAGCCTCAAGTAAAACTTCAATATCAGACTGATTTCTTTCACTGTTCAACCACAAATTGAATTTTGTGCAGCCTGAGCCTCGGCATATTAATTTACAATTAGGGAAATTAAGTTCTTCCCTGCATTTAGATAATTGCAAAGTCTGGAGTCTGAGTTTCACTTGTTCCTTTGCCATTTCATAGGAAGCCAGACAAGTTCAACTCTGGAGGAACATAAGAACAATCACGGACAGGAAAAGACCCTCCAGCCCATCCAGCTTACCCCACTCAATGGGGATACCTTGTACATTACTATATAGACACTCTCCACCCCTCCAAAAGCTTGTGATTTCCTGGGAGAGACAGAAGAAACAGATAGAAACCCAGGCCAATTTAGGTGGGGGTGGGGGAGAGGGTGGGTGGGGTGAAATATGGGAAGTCCCTCTCTGACAGGCAATTGGAACAAGTCCAGGAGACCTTTCTGGCCCTGGAAGAGTGGGAGAATTTGGGAGAAACATGAAATTCAGGAGACCCAGTAGGATGGTAGGATGCATTGATGTGTCTGCAGGTGTGTCATCTGTGGAAGGTGCTACAGTTTTTTTTTTAGTTTTAGTTTTTAGTTTTAGAGATACAGCACTGAAACAGGCCCTTCGGCCCACCGAGTCTGTGCCGACCATCAACCACCCATTTATACTAATCCTACACTAATTCCATATTCCTACCGCATCCCCACCTGTTCCTATATTTCCCTACCACCTACCTATACTAGGGGCAATTTTATAATGGCCAATTAACCTATCAACCAGCAAGTCTTTGGCATGTGGGAGGAAACCGGAGCACCCGGAGGAAACCCACGCAGACACAGGGAGAACTTGCAAACTCCACACAGGCAGTACCGAGAATTGAACCCGGGTCGCTGGAGCTGTGAGGCTGCGGTGCTAACCACTGCGCCACATTTCCCCATGAAAGGGGTGGGGGAGGAGGAGCATGGGGTAGAAACTATTGGGCAAGTCCTTTTTAGGTTAGGCAGCCTTTTTATGACATCTGAACTAATTATTTCCTCAAATGTTTAACCAATCTGATAACATAAATGGGTACAATATCCGAGATGTGATCTGCTGTTTCCGTACACAATAGGCGCTTAATCGGAAAATTGCAAACAGCGCATCAGAAATTTCCCTCACTGTGCCCGTCCTCCCCCCATCCCGCCTCCACTTCCCACAATAAGCTGCCTGCTGTGTGCAAGTTCCAAGAGGGCCTTGGAAAATTTAACCCCAGTGACCCCTGGATGCTCCCAAAAAACACTTTTCTCCCCTCCTCTTCTGAAGTTGTTTACTTGATTGGCATCCCAGCCCCATCATCTTCAACATTCATTCCTTCCCCCACCATTGGCATATCTTGGCTGCAGATTGTACCATCTACAGGAGTGTCTGCAGCAACTCGCCAAGGCTTCTTGCTTGACAGCACCTCGCAAACCTGCAACTTCTACCACCTAGAAAGCCAAGGGCACCAGGTCCATGGGAACACCACCACCTCTAAGTTCCCCTCTGGGTCACATACCATCCTGACTTGGACATACATCATTATTCCTTCGTCGGCATTGGACCATAAATCCTGGAATTCCCGACCTAAAAGCACTGTGGCAATTCTAACAGGACTAGACAGGCCAGATGCAGGGAGGATGTTCCCGATGGCTGGGGAGTCCAGAACCAGGGGTCACAGTTTCAGGATATGGGGTATGCCATTTAGAATCGACATGAGGAGAAATTTCTTCACTCAGAGGGTGGTGAACCTGTGGAATTCTCTACCACAGAAGGTTGTGGAGGCCAAGTCATTAAATATATTCAAGAAGGAGATAGATGTATTTCTTAATGCCAAAGGGGTCAAGGGATATGGGGAGAAAACGGGAACAGGGTACTGAATTAGACGATCAGCCATGATCTTTTTTGAATGGTGGAGCAGGCCCGATGGGCCAAATGGCCTACTCCTGCTCCTATTTTCTATGTTTACCTTCACCACACAAGCCCCTGAGAGGGGAGGAGCATGGCATCACAGCCATGTCTATTCCTGTCCACAAATAGACACCTCCATCCAGAGGGATCAAACATCGAAAAGCTTGTATTTTCAGTGTGGTGGATCAATGTCATACCACAATAATTAACGTAATGTGACAAACCTAGAAGTCCATTGTGGAGCAATCTGCCCTAGAAGATGCAATGTGAAGCGAGGTGTCTGTGGCTCAGTTGGTAGCACTCTCGCCTCTGTGTCAAAAGTTTGTGGGCAGAAGTCAGACTTAAGGACTTAAGAGCAGAACAATCTATGCTGACACTACAGTGCAGCACTGAAGGATGTTAAAGATCCCATAGCAGTATTTCAAAGAAGAGCAGAGGAGTTATCCCTGGTGTCCTGGCCAATATTTATCCCTCAATCAATATTACAGAAGAACAGATTATCTGGTCATTATCACATTGCTGTTTGTAGGAGTTTGCTGTGTGCAAATTGGCTGCCATGTTTCCTACATTACAACAGTGACTACACTTTTTAAATACTTCATTGGCTGTAAAGTGCTTTGGGATGTCCGGTGGTCATTTTATGCACTATATAAATGCATAGACTCATTTACAGCACAGAAGGAGACCATTCAGCCCATCGAGTCCATGCCAGCTCGCCATGGAGCTATCCAGTCAGTCCCACTCCCCTGCTCAATTTTGTTTAAAAGGGAAATAGATACTTACTTGGGACATCAGGTGCATTATAAGATAGGTTTTCAACAATAATGTGGCTCCAGGGGAGGGAACTGCACTTGCAGAATTGGGCCTAGTGTTGTAGCACCCTTTTAGATTGAAGCTCCCTGAGAGTCCAACTTCCCACTGGGAACACCAAAGTATCCTTTGGAGGAAGTATTAAAAAGGATGGAGCTGTCATGGTTAACCAAAACAGTACAGCATGCCCATGAACCACTGGCATACTCCTGTTCAAAGTATTTTCATGAGCTCTCTATATCCGTTGAGCTATCTACATAGGTAAGACTAAAACATGAAAGACCATTTTTAAAAAATTATATATTTCAAGTTTAATTTTAATTTCATATAATAAAACCAACCCAGTGCTCACTATTCATGTTGAAATGCAGTAAGCTAGGGGTCAAATGTTCCAATAAATTGAAGCCGGTTTCCTCTCGTTCCCCCACATCCTATTTCCTGACCACAGCTTCATTTCCCAGTTTTTAATTCCTTTTCTGGTCAATTTTTTAATACATTTTCATGGAATTAGCATTTATTTTCAGCTTGTTAGTTTCTCATTCTCCGACTGCTTCTTGCACAGTGCACAGCTATTTTCCGACTGCATTTTTAATCCAAATTCATTCTCGGGATTTATTGCCCTTTCCTAGTTTCCCAGCTTTGATACAACTGCATGGCTTGCTAGGCCACTTTAAAAGGAAGCTCAGAGCCAGGCACAGTGTGGGACTGGAGTCACATCAATTAGGGGTGGGCAATAAATGCTGGCCTTGCCAGCGACACCCACACCCCGTGAATGAATAAAAAAGTGTTGTCAAGCATTGAATTCCCAGTGATTTTCTTAGCCAATATCCAAATGCTATTACTTTCTAGCAGGATTTACCAGTTGTATGTTGGTCTCAACACCCCTGAGCTAGGGAGGGTGGGAGGAGGAAAGAACAGTTAGCTGTGGTTCCGACTGCTGATCACCATCTTAGCACCTCTGTTGCAAACAGCCAGTGGGTGGATGTTGACTGAAGACAGGATCAGGTTTGACTGTAGTGGTCTAATAGCCTTACAGTCCAGGCTTGCAGATGAAGAATGATTACATGCATGATGTACCCCATAGCATGTGTAAGTATCTTTGGGATGAAATTGGGAGGGGCAAAATAAAGTAGAAAATACCTGATTGAAAGACAGCAGCAGCCTGTACATCAAAATAACTCCAATAACCAATGGCAACTCCTGACAGCAGCCCTCGAGAACACTGGAACTTTGACCCCAATAGGCTAACCTGTATGCACATGCACACATAACCAAGCTGCGTAATTAACATAAATGAATTATTCATACTTATGTAACTACTCTTCATTAAGCCTGAAAACTGGGTTGATGATTTGCATATTGTTGTCTGCTCTATAAAATATTCATCTAATTATAATATTGTTACCCAATTTGAGTCCAAAGAAAAGAATCATGCACCAACCAGAGAGTTATGTAGCTAATGAGCCAATTATACGACCTTCTTCTTCTTCTTCTTTGGCCTCCTTGTCTCGAGAGACAATGGGTAAGCGCCTGGAGGTGGTCAGTGGTTTGTGAAGCAGCGCCTGGAGTGGCTATAAAGGCCAATTCTAGAGTGACAGACTCTTCCACAGGTGCTGCAGATAAAATTGGTTGCCGGGCTGTTACACAGTTGGCACTTTCCTTGCGCTTCTGTCTTTTTTCCTGCCAACTGCTAAGTCTCTTCGAGTCGCCACGCTTTAGCCCCGCCTTTATGGTTGCCCGCCAGCTCTGGCGATCGCTGGCAACTGACTCCCACGACTTGTGATCAATGTCACAGGACTTCATGTCGCGTTTGCAGACGTCTTTAAAGCGGAGACATGGACGGCCGGTGGGTCTGGTACCAGTGATGAGCTTGCTGTACAATGTGTCCTTGGGGATCCTGCCATCTTCCATGCGGCTCAAATGGCCAAGCCATCTCAGGTGCCGCTGGCTTAGTGGGGTGTATATGCTGAGGATGTTGGCCGCCTCGAGGACTTCTGTGTTGGAGATACGGTCCTGCCACCTGATGCCAAGGATTCTCCGGAGGCAGCGAAGATGGAATGAATTGAGACGTCGCTCTTGACTGATGTACGTTGTCCAGGCCTCGCTGCCGTAGAGCAAGGTAGTGAGGACACAGGCCTGATACACTCGGACTTTTGTGTTCCGTGTCAGTGCGGCATTTTCCCACACTCTCTTGGCCAGTCTGGACATAGCAGTGGAAGCCTTTCCCATGCGCTTGTTTAATTCTGCATCGAGAGACAGGTTACTGGTGATAGTTGAGCCTAGGTAGGTGAACTCTTGAACCACTTCCAGAGTGTAGTCGCCAATATTGATGGATGGGGCATTTCTGACGTCCTGACCCATGATGTTCGTTTTCTTGAGGCTGATGGTTAGGCCAAATTCATTGCAGGCAGCCGCAAACCTGTCGATGAGTCTCTGCAGACACTGTTCAGTGTGAGGTGTTAATGCAGCATCGTCAGCAAAGAGGAGTTCGCTGATGAGGATGAGCTGGACGTACAGCCAACAAAATCGGAACTCAGTGATGCCATTGATTCTCTAGCCAGCGGAAAAGCCCCTGGGAAGGATGGCATTACCCCTGAAATCATCAAGAGTGCCAAGCCTGCTATACTTCCAGCACTGCACGAATTATACTACCAGTCTCATGTTAATGCAATGCAATTTTGGATCCACCTCGAGGCAAAACTAGAGTGTAACTCAGGAGTAAAGTTGGCGATCTGACTAAAGGCTAGTGAAGTGGCATTCCCATCCGGAGGTTTCCTCGCTCTGCTTAGGTTTTACAGTGGCTGCAGTATAACTGCAGTCCAGTGCAAATCCACCTTTAAAGCCTCATTGAAACTTGGGGCCTTGAAATTCCAGAGATACTTCCAGTCTCCTGGATGACCAGGAACAGAGCCATTTGTGACCATTTCTGCTGTTTCGTTGGGAGGTTGGCTAGAGTTACAGCAGGGGAGCAGTGGAAAAGCCCGTAGAATTTCAGGCGTCTGATTCTTTGTAGTGTCAACAAAGGCCTGGTTTTGCCAGTGCACTCCACTAGTCTAAAATCTAATCAACACATGGAAGCATTGAGTTGATCACTGCTGGATAAAGTGCAAGGCAGACCCGGAAGCCTAACTCCAGCCTAATGGCTTGCCATCACCCTCTACAGGGCCAAAGAGAGGTGAGTAGGCATCTCACAGGGATATCCCTCGTCCCCTAGGATCCATCCACACACTTTGGGGGTTGGATTGAAAATCTGAGGCAGACTGGACTGGTGGAGGATGAAGGAGTCATGGCACCTGCCAGATAAACGAGTGTATACGTGGATGAAGCTCTTGTTTTGGTCGCAGTCCAGCTGGATGTTGAGGGAGTGGAAGACCTTCCTGTTGATGGATCTCACTGGCAGTTCACTGAGTGCCTTGATACCCACATAGGTACAACTGATGATGCCCTGCACCTAGGGAAATCCAGCAATGGAAGCAAAACCCAATATCCTCTGTCCCTGTGAGGTCATGTCATCATTAAATGAATGTGCTGTCCAGCGCTGGCAAAGAGGGCATCAGTGACCAGCGAGATGCAGTGGTGTGCAGTCGTTTGCGAGACGCCACAAAGGTCCGCAGCTGATCCTTGAAAGGAGACAGAAGTGAAGAAGTTCAAGGCCACAGTAACTTTGACAGCGATTGGCAGGGCATGGTGACCAGTGCTGCGAGGTGCAAGGTCTTCGGCGACGAGGACACAGATGTCTGTGACTATCTACCTGTAGAGTTGCAATCTCCTGCAGCACTGGTTCTCAGTCATCTCCAGGTAGCTGTGTCTTTGGCGATAATTCCTGTGTTGCGGGTTTGGCCTCCATTTCCTCCCGACCTTCTTTCCTCTTCTGTGCCCTCCTGATACACAGGGTTCTGCCCTTTCTCCGGACGGTGTTGTCCCTCATCACCACTGGACACAATATCTTCCCTATCGTTAACTGGAGCCTTCCTTCTGGGCAGGTGGCCACCCAACTGTCCTTGGTAGCCTTGCCCCCTATACTTCTGCCCTCTCAATGACAGAAGGGGAGGGGGGTGGGTGCCAATGCTATTCAAACCCCAGGCGCTGAGTGCCCACTCTCCCTGCCACCTGCACAGCACCAAGGGCTCCCCCTTAACAAGTTCCCAGTCCTCCTTTGCCCCGCTGACCCTCTTATGGGATGGGGTGATGTCCTGGGGCAGCCATCTCCCACTCTCTACCCACTTCCTTTCACATGATCAATTTCTGAGGGCATAAGTAACTTGTCCTGCCCTTTAAATATTTGTATCTCAAACCTTCACAAACTCTTAACGAGCTTTTAAATAGCTTCAATTAGCCTCAAGTGGGAGAAGATCAGGAATCATGTCCCACCCTCCCCCACCCTGGTAATTGTTGCTGGCACCGGGATCGGCATCTTGAAATTGGCAGACTGCCCCGCGCTGGTATTTTTGGGGTTCCCCCCACCCCCATCTCTGTTCCCGCCAGGAGAGCATTGGAATAGTCAAGTCTAGAGGTAACAAAGACATAGATGAGGGTTTCAGCAGCAGGTTAGCGAAGGCAAGGGTGCAGTTAGGTGATGCTTGCTGATGGCACAGATATGTGGTCAGAGGCTCATCTCAATCTGGTTCAGCGTCAGACAGTTGCCAAGGATGGAGTCGGTGGCGAGGGAACGGAGTTTGTGGCGGGATCCGAAGACAATGGTTTCGGTCTTCCCAATATTTAGTTGGAGGAAATTTCTCTTCATCCAGTGCTGGATGTCAGGCAAGCAGTCTGATAATTTAGAGATAGTGGCGGGATCGAGAGAAGTGGTGATGAGGTAGAGCTGAGCGTCAGCAGTGTTACTTCACCTCTTGGTTAGAGGTTGCGGATCAAGTTCCAACTCAAGACTTTAAGTAATCTAGGCCAATACTCCAGTGCAGTATTGAGGGAGTACTGCATTGTCAGAAGTGGTGTCTTTTGCATGGGATGTAAAACCCAGAACCTAGTTATCCATTCCAATGGCTCAGATGTTTGCAAACAGCCCTATCTGGAAATGAGCAGGGAGTTTTCCAGGTGTCTTGTTGGACAATTCTCACTGAATAAATATCAGCTAAATACAGATTAACTGGTCATTAAATTCCGCCCAGTCAAAGGAAAATAATTTATAGAGAAGTGCGTTACAGTAGGCCTGAGCAGATGAAAAGAAATAATGATTGGTGATTGCAGCTACAAATGGGATTGAACAATTTAATTAAGTTGGGGGACCAAATTCAAACTTTCCCAAGATGATTCTGAAAGGCAGATGAACACAATTAAGATTGGATCATTTAGGTAATTTAGAATAGGTTTAGCAGATTCAGAAAAGTGCTTTGGATATAATTAAATCTGCTCTATATTCAGCACAATTAATGGTCCCTCTCGGCACTGGTCTTCATGCAGGAAAATAAGTTGAGTTCAGTTGAAAGTGCTGTCAGGAAATCTGAGCATGGAATTGATTAAACGTTGACATCTATTGGTTATTAAAATGGAATTTGAATAATGAATCACGACGAAAATGGCAAATGGTGGGAAGGTGCAGAAGTTTGATCAGGGCCAAAAATCATAACATTGGGGATAATTCTAACCTATCCCGCCCGTCAGTGAACCTACGGTTTCAGGGCTAATGCAGATTTTATATCCTGCCTGATTTTACTCTCCACTGAAGCCATCAGAGAGCAATGTCAGCATGTTAGGTTAATATTACCCCTATGTTTGAAATGGGATTCGAACTTTGTTTTAAATTGCCAGACTTGCCATTTTTTTCTCTTTGTAACCTTGAACTGCTTACTTACAGATAGCTCCATCATTCCAGTCTGGAACTGAGATGGCTATATTTAACCTAAACCATCCACTGGAAAACGGATGGGATTGGATCAACATCCATTTTATACCCCACCTGATTTTTGTCAAATTTTGTTTGATAACGATCCTCCTATGTGTCACTGGGTTGAAAGTATACGAGTAATCTGAGGAGAAACAGGTGACTTTGGACCTATAGTCTCCAAAGCTCTCTACCGTTAGTGATTTTCCACACATTGTGTCTGGATCTGTTGTAGATTAATTGCTAGAGATTGATCGCTATGATTAGTCAATAATTCCATTATCATTGTATCATGAGACTACCAGACTGATAGAAGACAAGTGACACGGACTGGTCTTTTCTCATTTAACAATTGCTATGTTCCTGAAGTTCAGGTTGTAACAATGGTTGGTCTAGTGATCCACTCATGCTTTGCCTGTACCTCTCACGCAGCCTCACTCAATGACTCTAGAGATAGTCCGGAGATAGCAGAAGGTATATCTAAATAAGCGATCAATAATCAAGAACCTTTAGAAACCAATTAGAACAGGTTGGGCTAAGAGTTGCTTGCGTAATGCATCTGAACTGTTCTGAGGTACATTTTTCACTGAGTCTTTATTTACCAGAGTGGAGCTGGAGAAGACTTGGTCAATGGGCCAAGTTTTCCTTTGAGGCCTGTGACAATTCCACACCATTGTGCATGCGAATTTGAAGAAGAAGCTTCAGCTTGTCAAAGTCCCTGACCTTGGCCTGCAGGAAGCTGCCATCCAATTGGTGAAAAGAGGTTGATTTCTGATTGGACAATCAGGAATGGGCCTTAACCAATCCTCCAGGCCCAGGAACCTAATGATATTTCAGCTTCCAAGTTTTCAAGCTATGATAGGGAAAAGGCACAGGGGGGGACCAGTCGAAAGATGGTGTGGGGAAACAGTGCAAGGAAGGAGGATGAGGCAAAACATGGGAACTGCTTGAATTTACTGAGTATAAGTACTTGAAATTCTTCTGTATGGGTTGGTTCACCTTTTTCTTTGCCAAACAGCTTGCATTGCAGCATAATCATTTACGGCTCACTTGATGATTTTGAAACGCGTATCTGGCTCCCAGCTCCAACGGGCTGCAGATCCCAACACTTGAGCAACATCCAATTTTTTTTGACCATGTTTTGCTTCATTACATCGTGGGGAAAAACTTTTTTCTGCAACGAGGATTTGGAATGCAATGCCTGATAGAGTGGTGGTACAGATTCAAAACTAGCCTTACAAAAGTTAATCAGACAGCTGAAGGAGAAAAGATTGCAGCAATACGGGGAAAGAGCAGAAGAAGTGGGACTCACCCTTCAAAAGATAGGCCGAATGGTCTGTTACTGTGCTACACTATTCTATAAATCTTGGGTTCAGGTGTTTAATTTGGGTGAAAATCACACAACAAGAACATAAGTCTGGACCAAAGGAAGAGGAGAATAATTATCACCTTGTCCCTACTCTCTAACATAAACTCGCTCCCTAAACTCCAACTCCTTGCCAGGTCTTTCCTCACTTTTAAAACTCTCTTCAAAATCTACCTTTTCATTCTGTGATTTTAGATATCTCTCCTAACCCTCTGGGTTTTTTTTTTGTTCTTCAGAGAATTCCTTTGGGATGTTTTGGGGAGTGGATCATTCCTTACAGCTCACATAACTCAAGGGCAAAGTTTAAAAAAAAGGCTTGCATTTATATAGCACTTTGCACAACCACCAGACAATGAAGTACTTTTTAAAAATGCTGTCACTGTTGCAACACAGAACAAAGAACAAAGAACAGTACAGCACAGGAACAGGCCATTCGATCCTCCAAGCCTTCGCCGATCTTGATGCCTATCTAAACTAAAACCTTCTGCACTTCCGGGGACCATATCCCTCAATTCCCTTCCTATTCATGTATTTGTCAAGATGCCTCTTAAACGTCGCTATCGTACCTGCTTCCACCACCTCCCCCGGCAGCACGTTCCTGGCACTCACCATGTGCCTTGCACATCCTCTCCAAACTTTGCCCCTCACACCTTAAACCTATGACCCCTAGTAACTGACTCTTCCACCCTGGGTTAAAGCTTCTAACTATCCACTCTGTCCATGCCATTCATAACTTTGTAAACCTCTATCAAGTCGCCCCTCCACCTCTGTAGTTCCAGTGAAAACAATCCGAGTTTATCCAACCTCTCCTCATAGCTAATGCCCTCCAGACCAGGCAACACCCTGGTAAACCTCTTCTGTACCCTCTCCAAAGCCTCCACGTCCTTCTGGTAGTGTGGCGACCAGAGTTGCACGCAATATTCTAAGTGTGGCCTAATTAAAGTTCTGTACAGCTGCAGCATGACTTGCCAATTTTTATACTCTGTGTCCCGACCGATGAAAGCAAGCATGCCATATGCCTTCTTGACTACCTTATCCACCTGCGTTGCCACTTTCGGTGACCTGTGGACCTGTACGCCCAGATCTCTCTGCCTGGCAATACTCCAAAGGTTCTGCCATTTACTGTATATTTTCCACCTGTATTAGATCTTCCAAAATGCATAACCTCACATTTGTCCGGATTAAACTCCATCTGCCATTTCTCTGCTCAAGTCTCCAACCGATCTATATCCTGCTGTACAATCCTCATCACTATCCGCAACTCCACCAACATTTGTGTCGTCCGCAAACTTACTAATCAGACCAGCTACATTTTCCTCCAAATCATTTATATATACTACAAACAGCAAAGGTCCCAGCACTGATCCCGGCAGAACACCACTAGTCACAGCCCTCCATTCAGAAAAGCACCCTTCCACTGCTACCCTCTGTCTTCTATGACCAAGCCAGTTCTGTATCCATCTTGCCAGCTCACCTCTGATCCCGTGTGACTTCACTTTTTGTACCAGTCTGCCATGAGGGACCTTGTCAAAGGCTTTACTGATGTCCATGTAGACAACATCCACTGCCCTTCCTTCATCAATCATCTTCGTCACTTCCTCAAAAAACTCAATCAAGTTAGTGAGACGTGACCTCCCCTTCACAAAACCATTCTGCCTCTCGCTAATAAGTTCATTTGTTTCCAAATGGGAGTAAATCCTGTCCCGAAGAATCCTCTCTAATAATTTCCCTACCACTGACGTAAGGCTCACTGGCCTATAATTTCCTGGATTATCCTTGCTACCTTTTTTAAACAAAGGAACAACATTGGCTATTCTCCAGTCCTCTGGGACCTCACCTGTAGCCAATGAGGATACAAAGATTTCTATCAAGGCCCCAGCAATTTCTTCCCTTGCCTCCCTCAGTATTCTGGGGTAGATCCCATCAGGCCCTGGGGACTTAGCTACCTTAATGCTTTGCAAGACGCCCAACACCTCCTCCTTTTTGATAACGACATAACCCAGACTATCTACACTCCCTTCCCTAGACTCGTCATCCACCAAGTCCTTCTCTTTGGTGAATACTGATGTAAAGTACTCAGTTAGTACCTCGCCCATTTCCTGTGGCTCGACACATAGATTCCCTCCTCTGTCCTTGAGTGGGCCAACCCTTTCCCTGGTTACCTCTTGCTCTTTATATACATATAAAAGCCTTGGGATTCTCCTTAATCCTGTTTGCCAATGACTTTTCATGACCCCTTTTAGCCCTCCTGACTCCTTGCTTAAGTTCCTCCCTACTGTTTTTATATTCCTCGAGGGCTTCGTCTGTTCCCAGCCTTCCAGCCCTTACGAATGCTTCCTTTTTCTTTTTGACTAGGCTCACAATATCCCTCATTATCCAAGGTTCCCGAAACTTGCCAAACTTAATGTCGGAAATGCTGCAGCTGCTTTGCACACAGCAAGATCCCACAAACAGCAATGTGAAAATGACCAAATAATCTGTTTTTGTGATGTTGATTAAGGGGAAAATATTGGGCAGGAGGGATAACTACACTGTTCTTCTTCAAAATAGTGCCATGGGATACTTTACATCCAGCTGAACATCTCATCTGAAAATCATCACTTCCAATAGTGCAGCAGTCCCACAGTACTGCACTGGAGTATCAGCCTTGATTTTTATGCCTAAGTCTCTGGAATGTCTACTGTCACAATTGTGGCTTGCAAATATTTTATTAAAACCATTTCTGACAGAGGATCTGCATTTATTATAAGCATTGCGTGCTTACAATACTGACAGGACTTTTCCTGGCACTTCAGTAAGAGCTGAACCCCTCAGACTAACGGACTGGTGATTGAGCAGTAGCTACAAGCTAGGTCCCACTTGTGTTTGCCTGGCTTTGTTGCGGACAGGTCTATCAGCTGAAATTGTCCCAAATGGACCACAGTATTTAAAGCTCGTGACTGCAGCACTATTTTGCAGCCCAATACTCTGCATAATGAATCTCAACTGAAAGAGTATCCATTACCGGTTCCTCCTCAGGGCAATTTCAAATCTACCAGTTGATTTCCTTTGACGTTGCTCACAGTTATTTGAAAATTGTATTTTTCTTCTTATAACTGTATTTGCTTGTCTCACTCTCTATCATTATTTCTGTTTGCCCCTCACTTTTTGTTGGCCTTTCACTATTAAAGAAAAAAAGACTTGCATTTATATAGCACCTTTTAATGACCTCAGCACGTCTCGAAGCGTTTTACAGCCAATGAAGTACTTTCAAAGTGTAGTCGCTGTTGTAATGTAGGAAACACAGCAGCTGATTTGTGCACAGCAAGCCCCCACAAACAGCAATGTGATAATGACATGATAATCTGTTTTTGTGATGCTGATTGAGGGATAAATATTGGGCAGGAAACTGGGGAGAACTCCCTTGCTTTTTCTTCAGACGAGTGCCATGGGATCTTTTACATCCACTCTGAGAGAGCAGACGGGGCCACAGTTTACCATCTGAAAGTCAGCACCACTGACAGTGTAGCACTCCCTCAGTAATGGCACTGGAGTGTCAGCCTTGATTTTTGTGCTCAAGTCTCAGGGTAGGGACTTAAATCCACAACCTTGTGACTCAGAGATGAGAATGCTACCAACTGAGCCACAACTGGCATAAACCTTTGTTTCTCACAGTCTGTATGACCCTTACGCACTTTAGCCTGTTATTTTTGCATATCTCCATTTGTTTACAACTTAGAAACATCCCACCCCATGCACCCACTTCCCCCCACCACCCCCCAAAACTTTTTTTTAGGTTCTTCTTGGTTTGCCTTACAAAATTGTATATGAGTGACTGTTATTCCCTGGAGCTATGTACAGTCATACCATCAATACTCACATGTTCCCAACTGCTTACTTTTTAGATGTTAAGGTTAAAAGTAAGTGTGATGTAAAATAGACATCTTTGCTTTCTATTTTGCAGAAGTAGTGAAAACTTGATATCATCTTGAACAAAACAGATGTTCTAAATTGGTGCGTTTTGGCTCAGTTGGTAGCTGTCACATTGAGATATTTTCTTAAAACTCCAAAAGCCTGCACACAGTCTGTGATGTAGTTTCAGGAAAGTTAGCTGGCATGCCGACCTTCTCAGAGTTCTGTTCCTCGCATACCAGATCACTTTGGAATAATGGGGAATGTCTAACCGCTCCAGAGATATTTGCACTTCTAATGTTACAATGATGTCCACTCACTTGGCTGAGTAGGGGGATCTTAGCTCAACAGGCAATGTAGTTTTAGTGGCTCATGAATCATGACGCTGTTGGTCACGCATTGTCTCTTTCATGGGCTGATTTGTTCGCACTCCCCACCTCTTCCTCCCGGCACAGCTGGGCTTTCCATCTTATTTGGCAGAGCTCCTTCCCAGTTGCACCTGAGCAGCCCGCTGAAGTCTATTATGTTGTGCGTTCTTCAGCGGAGCCAGTGGTAGAATTTTGGAGCAAACCCATTTTTGCATGCACAGCCACTTCCACTGCCCCACACATCTTCTTATGTTTACTGTTCTGTCTAGTTGGTAGGAACGTAGGAATGGGAGGAGGCCATTTCGCCCCTTGAGCTTCTTCCACCACTAAATGAGCCCATTGCTGATATTCAACCTAACTTCATATACCTGCCTTTGCCCCATATTTCTTAATACCTTTGGTTAACAAAAATCTATCAATCCCAGATTTAAAATTAACAATTGATCTAGCATTGCCATTTGCAGAAGAGAATTCTGTACCTCTACCACCCTTTGTGTGCAGAAGTGTTTCCTAATTTCACTCCCGAAAGATCCGACTCTAGTTTTTAAGGCTGTGCCCCTTAGTCCCAGACTCCTCAAGCAGCAGAAATAGTTTCTCTCTATCTACCCTAATTGTTCCCCTTAATATCTTGAAAACTTCAATCAAATCACCCCTGAACCTTCTAAATTCCAGTGAATGCAACCCTCATAATTTAACACTTGGAGTCCAGGTCATAGAGTCATTTATTTAGAGATACAGCACTGAAACAGGCCCTTCGGCCCACCGAGTCTGTGCCGACCAACAACCACCCATTTATACTAACCCTACAGTAATCCCATATTCCCTAACACCTACCTACACTAGGGGCAATTTACAAATGGCCAATTTACCTATCACCTACAAGTCTTTGGCTGTGGGAGGAAACCGGAGCACCTGGCGAAAACCCATGCGGTCACAGGGAGAACTTGCAAACTCCGCACAGGCAGTACCCAGAATCGAACCCGGGTCTCTGGAGCTGTGATGCTAACCACTGCGCCACTGTGCCGCATAGCACAGAAGAAAGCTATTCAGCCCACCAAGACCATGCCGGCCCTCCACTGAGCTATCCAGTCAGTCCCATTCCCTGGATCGATCCCCGTACCCCTGCAAGTTTATTTCCTTCAAGTGGCCATCCAATTTCCTTTTCAAATCCTTGATTGTCTTCTCTTTCACCTGCCTTGTGGGCAGCAAGTTCCAGGTCACTAACATCCACTGCGTAAAACAGTTCCTCCTTATATTCCCCCTGCATCTCTTGCTCAAAACCTTCAATCTGTGTCCCCTAGTCTTTGTACCATTAGTTAATGGGAACAGTTTTTCCTTGTCTAACTTATCTAAGCCTGTCAGAATCTTGTATGTTAAATCTCCTCTCAATATCCTTTGTTCTAAGGAGAACAACACCAACTTTTACAACCTAACCTTGTAACTAAAATCCCCCATCCCTGGAACTATTCTGGTAAATCTCCTCTACACCCTCTCAAGGACCCTCACATCTTTCCTAAAGTGTGTTGACCAGAACTGGATGCAATACTCCAACCGGGGCCTAACCAAAGCTTTATAAAGCTTTAGCGTAACTTCCCTGCTTTTGTACTCAATGTCTCTATTTTGTGAAGCCCAAGATCCCATATGCTTATCTAACCACCCACTCAATATGTCCTGTCACCTTCAAAAATCGATACACATGCACCCCCAGGTCCCTCTGCTCCTGCACACTCTTTAGAACTGTGCCATTAAGTATATATTGCCTCTCCCTATTCCTTCTGCCAAAATGTATCAGCTCACATTTGTCAGTATTATTTCCATCTCCCAACTGTCTGCCCATTCTGCTAGCCTATCTCTGTCCTCTTGCAGGCAGATCTTATCATCCTCACTGTTTGCCACACATGCAAGTTCGTTGTCATCATCAAATTTTGAAATTTTACTCTGTAATCCAAGATCCAAATCCTTTATATACAGCAAGAAAAGCTGTGCTCCTAGCAATGACCCTTGGGGAACACCACTGTCTACCATCCTCCAGTCTGAAAAACAACCATTTACCATGACTCGCTGTTTTCTGTCCTTAAACCAATTTTTAAAAATCCAATTGGATAATGACCCTCCTATTCCATGAGCCTCAATTTTGCTAGCCAGACTTTTATGTGGTACTTTATCAAATGCTTTCTTAAAATCCATATAGACAACATCCACCACATTCCCTTCACCAACCTTCTCTGTGACTTCATCAAAAAATTCAATTAGATTAGTCAAGCATGATCTCCCTTTTACAAATCTGTGCTGGCGATCCTGAATTAACTCAAATCTCTCCAAGTGGAGTCTGTTGATTTTTTCCCCTGATTATTGTTTCTAAAATCTTACCCAGCACTGTGTTAAACTAACTGGCCTGCAGTTGCCAGGACTGTCCTTATACCCTTTCTTGAATAAGGGTGTCATATTTGCCACTCTGCAACTCTGGCACCTCCCCTGTATCCAGGGAAGATTGGAAGATTATGGCAAACCCTTCTGCCATCTCCATCCCCACTTCCTTTAGCAACCTCGGATGCAAGCCATCCAGACCAGGTGACTTACCTACCCTAAGCAAAACCAGCCCTTTCAGTACCTCCCCCTCTCAATTTTTACCCTATCCATTGCCTCTACTCTCTCCCCTGCTACTGATATTTTGTTAAATTCCTCTTTCTTAGTAAACACTGATACAAAATACTCATTAAGTATTTTAGCCTTTCCCTGCACCTGTACGCATATATTACCCTTTGTCCCTAATAGGTCCCACTCTACTTCTTACTACACGCTTACTATTTACATGCCAGTGGAAGATTTTTGGATTCCTTTTTATGTTGATGGCGCCCGTCTGTCTCGGGAGACGATGGACAGCGCCCGGGTTGTATGCTGGAGTGTCCTCTCCAGTGTGTAGGCCTGGGCAAATAGTATGGAGACCCTGGGTTGCCCAAGCATCAGGACCTCCCCTCTCAGCATTGCTAGTATTGTCCAAAGGAAAGGAAAAAAAAACAGCACTGTTTGGCACCAGCTCTGTTGCAGGAGTTGCCGGAAAGCTGCCTGATAAATGAAGGACTCCACTTTGGACTTCCTGTTGGGATTTGCTCTCTTAGCTTTCTTCTCCCCCGAGACACCCACAAGGCAGTGAGGCTATTTGCCCATAGCTTGGGGTCTGAGTCATGGGTACCAAGGTGGAGCCACACACTGGTGTGCCTGCATGCCATGCGTCTGAATGCTCAGCCTCCTCCGAGTCCTCAGTAGTTTAGCCTGGGACAGGGTGGGGGGGTGGTTACCCAGTTTGTGTATGTCGTCACAGGGAGGCACTTACTGATGGAGAGGCTACGTACTGGCGGGGAGAGGCTTTCACATGCGACCTTATGTTCGTAATACTTGTACTGCTAGCCAATGGTGAGAGCTGAAAATGAGAGGTGACAAGCAGACCAACCATTCCACGCCACCCACTACACTAACATACGTGATGCACCATATCAACCGCAAATTGCCATTCTATTCTCACATTCTCTCTTTGCCAGTCTTATTTTCATCTTCACCTCTCGTCTCAACTTATTGTATATAGCCTGGTTCTCGCTTGAAGAATTCACCTGACATGCATCATACACCCTCATTTCTTGTTTAATCATAATCTCTATCTCCCTCATCATCCAAGGAGTCCTGTTTTTGGTTCCTCTACCTTTTGCGTTATTGGAATGTACCTACCCTGTACCTGAAGCATCTCTTCCTTAAAGATAACACATTGTTCCGATACAGCTTTTCCTGTCAGGTATCATTCTGGTAAATCCATGCTGCTTTCCCTCCAGGGTCAATATATCCTTACTAAGGTGTGATCCCCGGAACGGCTCACAGTACTCCAGGTGTGGTCTAACCAGGGCTTTGTATAACTGCCCCCTTGTATTCTCGTCCTCCAGATATAAAGCCAGCATTCCATTAAACTTTTTAATTATTTTCTGCACCTGTTCATGGCATTTTGATGGTCTAGATACCCGGACCCCCAAGTCTGTTTGGACCTCTACTGTTTCTCGCTTTTACCCTTTAGAAAGTACTCTGTTCTAACCTTTCAGGTTCAAAGTGGATGACCTCACATTTGCCTACATTAAGATCCATCTGCCTCATTCACAATCTTTCGATATCTCTTTGAAGGATTTTGTAGACTTTTCAAGACCAGTTTTAAAGAAGCTGACGGGTTGACTGGAACCCTGGATTATTTACCAGCAAAGGAAGCTGAGTTTGGTTAAAAGAACCAACTGTTCAAAATGGCATGCTGTGAAGATTGGCTGGATTTGTAAAATTGTGGTGCAGGCCATGTGGAAGGCTACAAACGAAGAGGCCTTAGGGGACTGTGAGAATGCTTTAAAACACCAGCGGGAAGAAATTCACTCATGTATCATCGAAGAGCGCCACACGGGTCCGCAGGAAGCAGCCCGCAGCCCCTGGGCAACTGAGGTAAGTCTGCATAGCGCTGCTTCGCGAACCGATTTCTCCTGCCCAGGTGTTGTTTTTGTAACACCAGTCAGTGCAAACATGGGAGGGAGAGGGTGGAAATTTACTGAACATGGAATGTTCAGCAAGAATGGTACAAGAACGGCCATCCCTAAGTGAAAGGCAGGCACGGTGCACGAAACAGAGCAGAAGAACACGACGCAGGATGTCAATGGATTATTAACTTTTCCATGTTCACAAAGGAGAGGAATTGACCATCTTGAGTTTCAGTGATACCACTGAGGTTGTATGCACCTCTATGTGCAAGCCTATTGTGTCTTAATGTTTGTAAAACCATTATTTGGATAAGTTTAAAGTCTTGGTCGATCTCACCTCTGGTTATCTTACAAAGAGAATTAAAACAACTACCCTGCTGCCTGTAGTCGTGACACTTTAAGTGTCACATGGACACAACTGTAAATTTCGATAAAAGAAAGCCAGTCTGACCTCTAGTTGAACTAAGAATCTACTGACTGCTATCAGTCTCTAATTGACTTCAGAAAGGCATTCAAGCTTTCTTTTATTTGACTTCAAAGACTCACACAAGGAAAGAAAGCTACTCTGGCCTCTAACTGCGTTGATCATTTAATTGTGAGCAATCAGCATGTAATTGAATTCAAAGCTGCAGAGAAATTACACCTTGTAGCTTTAAAGCCACAGACACCTGAACTTCAGTCGCTGAATATTACATTCTATGTTATGTGGTTTAATACTTATTGTCTTTTAAAACTGAGTATCCTGCAGCCCACCATAAACTGTGTCAATGGGACATCTAGTGCATCTGGAGATGCATTCAGCACATATGTAAACTGTAGGAAGGGGTTAGAATCCGTTCCTTCCTTTCTGCTTACTTTATACACAATGATGTGTGACAGACACGGAAGGGTTCGAGATGTAAGATTTTAAATCATGTATGTTTATATAAGAATGCAAGAATTTTTAGTTGCAGGATTAAGGTTATTTGGCCCAATACCTTTACCTGCTTTCCTGATCACCATATTCTTCAATTGCTTCTCTCCTAACACATCTGGCTACTTCTTAATGCATTTGTCCCGTTTGCTACAATGGCATTCTCTCATGGCTGTTTCCACAAGTCAATGATTCTTTCTTTGAAAAATCTCTGCTAATTTCCCCTTGTTCTATCTTCTTTTTAACCTGCGTGCCATAGAGTCATAGTAAAGGCCTGCTTGGGTATACAATTGAAACCCGACTCGAGCCCGACCAGACCACATCTAATCTGAACCCGACCCGGGCCCAAGTCCTGTGGTTTTTTCCCGTGCCCAACCCGACCCGACTCAACTACCAGAAATTAATGATGCTTACTCTTACTTCCCTTTCCCTCCCTGACCAAAAGGCAGCACTGCCACTGTGTCCGACCCGGCCCAACCCGAGCTGAGCCCGAGTGCCGGACCCAGAAGAACAACCCGACTTGACCCGAACCTGACACGTAAGGCGGCACAGTGGCGCAGTGGTTAGCACCGCAGCCTCACAGCTCCAGGGGCCGGGTTCGATTCCAGGTACTGCCTGTGTGGAGTTTGCAAGTTCTCCCTGTGTCTGCGTGGGTTTTCTCCGGGTGCTCCGGTTTCCTCCCACAAGTCAAAAGACTTGCAGGTTGATAGGTAAATTGGCCATTATAAATTGTCACTAGTATAGGTAGGTGGTAGGGAAATATAGGGACAGGTGGGGATGTTTGGTAGGAATATGGGATTAGTGTAGGATTAGTATAAATGGGTGGTTGATGGTCGGCACAGACTCGGTGGGCCGAAGGGCCTGTTTCAGTGCTGTATCTCTAATCTAATCTAATGTTGCGGGTCCCATCTGGTTCGGGTCGGGTAGCCATGCTCTAAGTCATAGAGTCATTTACGGCACAGAAAGAGACCATTCAGCCCACCGAGTCCATGCTGGCTCTCCACAGAGCAATCCAGGCATTCCCACTCCCCTGCTCAATACCCGTAGCCCTGCAAGTTTATTTCCTTCAAGTGGCCATCCAATTTGTTTTTAAAGTCATTGTTTGTCTCCGCTTCCATCACCCTTGTGGGCAGCGAGTTCCAGAACATTACCACCCACTGTGTAAAAAAGTTCTTTGTCGTATTCCCCCTGCATCTCTTGCCCATAAACCTTCAATCTGTGTCCCCTAGTCCCTGTACCATTAGTTAATAGGAACAGTTTTTCCTTGTCTAACTTGTCTACGCCTGTCATAATCTTGTACACCTCTATTAAATCTCCCCTCAATCTCCTTTGTTCTAAGGAGAACATAGAAACATAGAAAATAGAAGCAGGAGTAGGCCATTTGGCCCTTCAAGCCTGCACCGCCATTCAATACGATCATGGCTGATCGTCCAAACTCAGTACCCAGTTCTAGCTTTCTCCCCATATCCCTTGATTCCTTTAGCACTAAGAACTATATCTAACTCTTTCTTGAATATATTTAATGATTTGGCCTCAACCCTAGCTTTTCCAACCTAACCTTGTAACTAAAATCCCCCATCCCTGGAACCATTCTGGTAAATCTCCTCTGCACCCTCTCAAAGACCCTCACATCCTTCCTAAAGTGTGGTGACCACAACAGGGTGCAATTCTCCAGTTGGGGCCAAACCAGAGCTTTATAAAGGTTCAGCATAACATCCCTGCTTTTGTACTCAATGTCTCTATTTATGAAGCCCAAGATCCCATATGCTTATGAACCACTCTCTCAATATGTCTGCCACCTTCAAAGATCGATGGACAGGTAGCCCTAGGTGCCCCTGCTCCTGCACACTCGTTAGAACTGTGCCATTAAGTGTATATTGGCTCTTTTATTCCTTCTGACCGGATGTATCTCCTGATGTTTCAACCCTTTGTCATTGTGAACATCTGCCTGGATGAGCTTTCTCAATTCTTTGCATAATCTTGAAAATTTCAATTCGAATTTCGTAAAGTCTCTTTTCCAAGAAGAATGAGTGCAAAGTTCACAACCTTTCCTCAGAATAAATTCCCTGATACCTGGGATCATAGCATTGCTCACCTCTGCATCTCCTTATCGAGTAGAGTGGCATAGCACAGAAGGAGGCCATTTGGTCCATTAAGAACAAAGAACAAAGATAATTACAGCACAGGAACAGGCCCTTCGGCCCTCCAAGCCTGCGCCGATCCAGATCCTCTCTCTAAACATGTCGCCTATTTTCTAAGGTTCTGTATCTCTTTTCTTCCTGCCCATTCATGTATCTGTCTAGATACATCTTAAAAGACTCCATCGTGCCCGCGTCTACCACCTCCGCTGGCAACGCGTTCCAGGTGCCCACCACCCTCTGCGTAAAGAACTTTCCACGCATATCCCCACTAAACATTTCCCCTTTCACTTTGAACTTATGTCCTCTAGTAATTGAAACCCCCACTCTGGGAAAAAGCCTCTTACTGTCCACCCTGTCTATACCTCTCATGATTTTGTACACCTCAATCAGGTCCCCCCTCAACCTCCGTCTTTCTAATGAAAATAATCCTAATCTACTCAACCTCTCTTCATAGCTAGCGCCCTCCATACCAGGCAACATCCTGGTGAACCTCCTCTGCGCCCTCTCCAAAGCATCCACATCCTTTTGATAATGTGGCGACCAGAACTGTACGCAGTATTCCAAATGTGGCCGAACCAAAGTCCTATACAACTGTAACATGACCTGCCAACTCTTGTACTCAATGCCCCGTCCGATGAAGGAAAGCATGCCGTATGCCTTCTTGACCACTCTATTTACCTGCGTTGCCACCTTCAGGGAACAGTGGACCTGAACACCCAAATCTCTCTGGACATCAATTTTCCCCAGGACTTTTCCATTTACTGTATAGTTCACTCTTGAATTGGATCTTCCAAAATGCATCACCTCGCATTTGCCCTGATTGAACTCCATCTGCCATTTCTCTGCCCAACTCTCCAATCTATCTACATTCTGCTGTATTCTCTGACAGTCCCCTTCACTATCTGCTACTCCACCAATCTTAGTGTCGTCTGCAAACTTGCTAATCAGTCCACCTATACTTTCCTCCAAATCATTAATGTATATCACAAACAACAGTGGTCCCAGCACGGATCCCTGTGGAACACCACTGGTCACACGTCTCCATTTTGAGAAACTCCCTTCTACTGCTACTCTCTGTCTCCTGTTGCCCAGCCAGTTCTTTATCCATCTAGCTAGTACACCTTGGACCCCAAGCGCCTTCACTTTCTCCATCAGCCTGCCATGGGGAACCTTATCAAACGCCTTACTGAAGTCCATGTATATGACATCGACAGCCCTTCCCTCATCAATCAACTTTGTCACTTCCTCAAAGAATTCTATTAAGTTGGTAAGACATGACCTTCCCTGCACAAAACCATGTTGCCTATCACTGATGAGCCCATTTTCTTCCAAATGGGAATAGATCCTATCCCTCAGTATCTTCTCCAGCAGCTTCCCTACCACTGACGTCAGGCTCACCGGTCTATAATTACCTGGATTATCCCTGCTACCCTTCTTAAACAAGGGGACAACATTAGCAATTCTCCAGTCCTCCGGGACCTCACCCGTGTTTAAGGATGCTGCAAAGATATCTGTTAAGGCCCCAGCTATTTCCTCTCTCGCTTCCCTCAGTAACCTGGGATAGATCCCATCCGGACCTGGGGACCTGTCCACCTTAATGCCCTTTAGAATACCCAACACTTCCTCCCTCCTTATGCCGACTTGACCTGGAGTAATCAAACATCTGTTCCTAACCTCAACATCCGTCATGTCCCTCTCCTCGGTGAATACCGATGCAAAGTACTCGTTTAGAATCTCACCCATTTTCTCTGAGTCCAAGCATAACATTCCTCCTGTCATTGTAAGGGCTTTATTAATATCCCTGCCAATGCATTGATGGTTTTCTGTTTCACAAAAATGACCAGGTTGGGGTTCTCTCTAAACCCTCCCGCCAGCCTTGGAACGACTCACGGATTCATGTCTAAGGGAACTGGTCAATTGTTCTGGTAGAATTTCCCACTTTGCTGATGGGTTAATAAAGCAGATGGGATCCTGAGCTTTAGAAACAGGTCTAGAGTATAAAAGTCAGGAAGTGATGCTAAACCTTTATAAAATAATAGTTTGTCCTCGGCTGCAGTATTGTGTCCAATTCTGGTTAACAAAACTGAGGCTCATGGGATAGGAGGGCCTGTGTCAGCTTGGATCAAAAATTGGTGAAAGGACAGAAGGCAGCGAGTTGTGGTAAATGGTTGTTTTTCAGACTGGAAGATGGTAGACAGCAGTGTTCCCCAAAAGTCAGTGCTTTTTGTCAAATTTTAATATTTGCCGATGATAACAAACTTGGAGGAGATGCAAACAGTGAGGATGACTCCAATCGACTACAACAGGACATAGATAGTTGAGCAGAATGGGCAGACAAGTGTCAGAAGGAATTTAATACAGGGAAATGTGAGGTGATGTATTTTGGCAGAAGGGATAGGGAGAGGCAATATAGACTTAATGGCCCAGTTCTAGAGAGTGTGCAGGGACAGAGGGACCTGGGGATACATGGACATACATCTTTGAAGGTGGCAGGACATATTGAGAAAGTAGTCAGCAAAGCATATGGGATCTTGGGCTTCATAAATAGAGATTTTGAATACAAAAGCATGAAAGTTATGCTGAATGTTTATAAGCCTCTGGTTAGGCCACGACCAGAATACTGCATCCAATTCTGGTGACCACACTTTAGGAAGGATGTGAGGGTCCATTGGAGGGAGCAGAGGGGATGGTGGTTCCAGAGATGGGGGATTTTAGCAAAGTGGACTGGAAACAGCTACTTGAAGGTCAATCAGTGTCAGAGCAGTGAGAGTTACTGAGGGTCGAGAACAAATATGTTCACACAAAGACAAACAGGGTGGGACTCCCAAATCTAGAGCCCCTTGGATGTCAAGGATCAAACCGGGTAGGATAAGGCACAAGAGGGAAGCTTATGTCAGATACCGAGAGCTCAATACCACAGAAAGTGTCGAAAGTTCAGGGGTGAAATTAAAAAGCAAATTAGGAGAGCAAAGAAATGGCCGGAAAATAATATTACCAAGTAAAAGCAAAGAAATCACAAAGATGTTTTATAAATACATTAAGAGCACGAGGATAACTAAGGATAGAGTATTAGGGACCAAAAAGGGAATGTGTGTGTGGAGGTGGGAGATGTGGGCATGGTTCATAATGAATACTTTGTGTCCGTCTTTATAAAAGAGGGGGAACGATGCAGATATTGTAGTTAAAGAGGAGGAGTGTGAAATATTGGATGGGATAAACAGAGTGAGAGGGAAATATTAAGGGGTTTGGCATCTTTGAAAGTGGATAAATGGTCAGGCCTGGATGCATTGGAATCAGTTCAGAGAAGGTTCACTCGGCTGATTCCTGGGATGAAGGGGTTGTCTTATGAGGGATGGTTGAACAGGTTGGGACTATACTCATTGGAGTTGAGAAGAATGAGAGGTGATCTTATTGAAACAGACAAGATTCTGAGGGGACTTTACAGGGCGGATGTTGGGAGGATGTTCCCCTTGTGGAGGAGTCTTGAACTAGGGGGCACAGTTTAAAAATAAAGGTTCTGCCATTTAAGACTGAGCTAGCGGTTGGTTAGGCTTTGGAATTCTCTTCCCCAGAAAGCAGTGGAGGTTGGGTCAATGACTATATACAAGGGAGTCAAGGGTTACGGGGGGCAGGCAGGAAAGTGGAGTTAAAGTCACTATCAGATCAATCATGATCGTATTGACTGGCAGAACAGGCTCGATGGGCTGAATGGCCTACTCCTGCTCCTATTTCTTTGGATCTACTGTATAAATTGGAGGGTTTTCTCTCCACTTTTTAAACCATTTTTATAGCAGAGACAGGGCCATGTGTAATATAAACACAGACAGGGTCCAGTGCAGACCTAACTAGTGCATTGATAACTGAGACTAGTGTAAAAGGTATCAAGGATACAGAATTGTAAATATACATTCAGGGGAAATTTTTTTAGGCCAGTATCTAGCAAGGTCAACAAGAGATGGGTCAGTTTTACACTTAGTTTTAGGGAATGAAGCTGAGCCGGTGGAAGGTGATTTAGAAAAAGTGGACTGGAAAAAGCTACTTGAAGGTAAATCAGTGTCAGAGCAGTGAGAGGGAATCATTTCATCTTGGAGGATTTATTATTTCAGAGTTATTTTTTATTTTCAGAGAAATTCAAATTCACAAGAGCCCAATGTGGGATTTGAACTCCTGCTTTTTCAGTCATTAGCTCAGGTTTTCAGATTACAAACTGTAAAAGACATTCACCTTCCTCCTGTTGCTGCCTGACTGTCTCAGCTTTTGTATATTGTCCCCAATCTTGTTCTTTCATGTGTCGAAAGACTTTGATGTTATTCAGACATTGGTAAACCACTTCATTCTCTCAGGACATCGGCTGAAAGACATTCAGGGACACAATCCACAATCTAATTCACACCCTATTCAAGCAACCAAAATCTTCAACTCCATTCAAACACCCCGATATCCTGTCCCTGCACAGATAACTGACAGTTCCACAATGCAGGAATGTCTGAATGAGAAACCACATTTACCTGACACAATCCAAGCTCCAAATTGAATCATTAAGATATCGAAAATACCACAGAAATGTGACTTGTTCCTGGTAACAGTGAGACTGAAACATTTCAGGCTACTATTCAACCAGGAAGGATTCTGAGAAAAGTCAGGATCAGGATTGAAAGAGAAAGAGAGAGGGTGAAATGGAGAGAGAGAGAAAGAGACTGTCAGCTCCTGTATGTGTTAGGGTTCTCTGTTCCTTCACCTATTTTAACATTGTACCATTTAATTTCGATTGCCTCTCCCAGTCTTCCTTCCAAAATCCATCACTTCACATTTCTCAGCATTGAAGTTAACCTGCCATGTGTCTGTCCAATTTACCAGACTGCCAACAGCCTCCTGAAGTCTGCTACTATTCTCTTCTCTCTCTGCTACATTTCCAAAGATTTGTGTCATCTACAAACTTTAAAGTTCTGCCCCGTAAACCCAAGTCAAGTCATTAATATACAGAGTAAAGCTCCCTCTACACTGATCCATCAAACACTCCCAGGGCAGGAAGATCATGGGGTGGATACAAGAGTGAATCTCGCTCCACACTGTCCGAAACAGACAGAGAGAGAGAGAGACAGAATGAGAGAAACAGAGAGACACAGACCGACAGGGTGACTGAGAGAGAAAGAAGGATATTTAACATCGGACATAGGAAGAGGAGGCAATTTAACCCCTCAACCCTGTTCCAGCATTCAATGAGACCAGGGCTGATCTGTGATCTAACGAACACCATATATCCCACCTTTGCCCCTTATCTCTTAATACCTTTGGCGAACAAGAATCTATCAATCACAGATTTAAAAATTAACCAATAAGCCAGCATGACATTTCCACAACCAATATCATGAGGATGTGATGGCTCCCACAGTGGAATAGCTTGCCTGCTATTTAAAATGGAGGCTATTCCTTCTGGATCATCAAAAGTGTCCACCTGGGCCCCAACTTCATCTACATTTCTCCCTCTCCCGATGCTTTTTTTTTCTCCATACCTATCTCTTATATGACACAGCAGTGAAGGATGACATCAAATTAATATATCTTACATTCTCCCTTTCAATCCACTCCAACAAACTCTCTCTCAAACCTTGCCCCTCTCTACAGCCCTCTCTCTGCCTTTATATATAACCCTCTTTCCCTCTGTCTCTCTCCGAGTGTCAGAGATAGCAGGAGGGAGAGACAGAGAGAGGAAGACAGAGAGAGAATGTTGAAGGAACTGTACTCTGTTCCTGAGCTGTGCTGAACCTGCTCTGGGAGTGTTTGATGGGCGACATTAGAACAAAGATAATTAAAACACAGGAACAGGCCCTTCGGCCCTCCAAGCCTGCGCCGATCCAGATCCTCTCTCTAAACATGTCGCCTATTTTCTAAGGTTCTGTATCTCTTTTCTTCCTGCCCATTCATGTATCTGTCTAGATACATCTTAAAAGAATCCATCGTGCCCGCATCTACCACCTCCACTGGCAATGCGTTCCAGGTGCCCACCACCCTCTGCGTAAAGAACTTTCCACGCATATCCCCCCTAAACTTTTCCCCTTTCACTTTGAACTCGTGCCCTCTCGTAATTGAAACCCCCACTCTGGGAAAAAGCCTCTTGCTATCCACCCTGTCTATACCTCTCATGATTTTGTACACCTCAATCAGGTCCCCCCTCAACCTCCGTCTTTCTAATGAAAATAATCCTAATCTGCTCAACCTCTCTTCATAGCTAGCGCCCTCCATACCAGGCAACATCCCGGTGAACCTCCTCTGCACCCTCTCCAAAGCATCCACATCCTTTTGATAATGTGGCGACCAGAACTGTACGCAGTATTCCAAATGTGGCCGAACCAAAGTCTTATACAACTGTAACATGACCTGCCAACTCTTGTACTCAATGCCCCGTCCGATGAAGGAAAGCATGCCGTATGCCTTCTTGACCACTCTATTTACCTGCGTTGCCACCTTCAGGGAACAGTGGACCTGAACACCCAAATCTCTCTGGACATGAATTTTCCCCAGGACTTTTCCATTTACTGTATAGTTCACTCTTGAATTGGATCTTCCAAAATGCATCACCTCGCATTTGCCCTGATTGAACTCCATCTGCCATTTCTCTGCCCAACTCTCCAATCTATCTATATTCTGCTGTATTCTCTGACAGTCCCCTTCACTATCTGCTACTCCACCAATCTTAGTGTCGTCTGCAAATTTGCTAATCAGTCCACCTATACTTTCCTCCAAATCATTAATGTATATCACAAACAACAGTGGTCCCAGCACGGATCCCTGTGGAACACCACTGGTCACACGTCTCCATTTTGAGAAACTCCCTTCTACTGCTACTCTCTGTCTCCTGTTGCCCAGCCAGTTCTTTATCCATCTTGCTAGTACACCTTGGACCCCAAGCGCCTTCACTTTCTCCATCAGCCTGCCATGGGGAACCTTATCAAACGCCTTACTGAAGTCCATGTATATGACATCGACAGCCCTTCCCTCATCAATCAACTTTGTCACTTCCTCAAAGAATTCTATTAAGTTGGTAAGACATGACCTTCCCTGCACAAAACCATGTTGCCTATCACTGATGAGCCCATTTTCTTCCAAATGGGAATAGATCATATCCCTCAGTATCTTCTCCAGCAGCTTCCCTACCACTGACGTCAGGCTCACCGGTCTATAATTACCTGGATTATCCCTGCTACCCTTCTTAAACAAGGGGACAACATTAGCAATTCTCCAGTCCTCCGGGACCTCACCCGTGTTTAAGGATGCTGCAAAGATATCTGTTAAGGCCCCAGCTATTTCCTCTCTCGCTTCCCTCAGTAACCTGGGATAGATCCCATCCGGACCTGGGGACTTGTCCACCTTAATGCCCTTTAGAATACCCAACACTTCCTCCCTCCTTATGCCGACTTGACCTAGAGTAATCAAACATCTGTTCCTAACCTCAACATCCGTCATGTCCCTCTCCTCGGTGAATACCGATGCAAAGTACTCGTTTAGAATCTCACCCATTTTCTCTGAGTCCAAGCATAACATTCCTCCTTTGTCCTTTAGTGGGCCAATCCTTTCTCTGGTTACCCTCTTTCTCCTTATATATGAATAAAAGGCTTTGGGATTTTCCTTAACCCTGTTTGCTAAAGATATTTCATGACCCCTTTTAGCCCTCTTAATTCCTCGTTTCAGATTGGTCCTACATTCCCGATATTCTTCCAAAGCTTCGTCTTTCATCAGCCGCCTAGACCTTATGTATGCTTCCTTTTTCCTCTTAGCTAGTCTCACAATTTCACCTGTCATCCATGGTTCCCTAATCTTGCCATTTCTATCCCTCATTTTCACAGGAACATGTCTCTCCTGCACGCTAATCAACCTCTCTTTAAAAGCCTCCCACATATCACATGTGGATTTACCTTCAAACAGCTGCTCCCAATCTACATTTCCCAGCTCCTGCCGAATTTTGGTATAGTTGGCCTTCCCCCAATTTAGCACTCTTCCTTTAGGACCACTCTCGTCTTTGTCCATGAGTATTTTAAAGCTTACGGAATTGTGATCACTATTCCCAAAGTAGTCCCCTACTGAAACTTCAACAACCTGGCCGGGCTCATTCCCCAACACCAGGTCCAGTATGGCCCCTTCCCGAGTTGGACTATTTACATACTGCTCTAGAAAACCCTCCTGGATGCTCCTTACAAATTCTGCTCCATCTGGACCTCTAACACTAAGCGAATCCCAGTCAATGTTGGGAAAATTAAAATCTCCTATCACCACCACCCTGTTGCTCCTACATCTTTCCATAATCTGTTTACATATTTGTACCTCTATCTCACGCTCGCTGTTGGGAGGCCTGTAGTACAGCCCCAACATTGTTACCGCACCCTTCCTATTTCTGAGTTCTGTCCATATTGCCTCACTGCTCGAGTCCTCCATAGTGCCCTCCTTCAGCACAGCTGTGATATCCTCTTTGACCAGTAATGCAACTCCTCCACCCCTTTTACCTCCCTCTCTATCCCGCCTGAAGCATCGATATCCTGGGATATTTAGTTGCCAATCATGCCCTTCCCTCAACCAAGTCTCAGTAATAGCAATAACATCATACTCCCAGGTACCAATCCAAGCCCTAAGTTCATCTGCCTTACCAACTACACTTCTTGCATTAAAACAAATGCACCTCAGACCACCAGTCCCTTTATATTCATCATCTGCTCCCTGCCTGCTCTTCCCCTTAGTCACACTGACTTCATTATCTAGTTCCTTACAGGCTTTTGTTACTACCTCCTTACTGTCAACTGACCTCAATTGGTTCCCATCCCCCTGCCACATTAGTTTAAACCCTCCCCAACAGCGTTAATCGGCCGTGTACAGTCCTATATCAGGCTGTGAAGAAGCAGAACATGTTCAGTACACAACGGGTCAAAGGGAATGATTCACTCCTGTCTGCTACTGGGAAGAGAGACTGACCTTAACATCAAGGCAGCGTTTGACCGAGTGTGGCATCAAGGGGCCCGAGTAAAACTCAGTGGGAATCAGGGGAAACCTCACCACTGGTTGGAGCACAAAGGAAGATGGTTGTGGTTGTTGGAGGTCAATCATCTCAGTCTCAGGACATCACTGCAGGAAAATAGAGACAAGATAAATGAAAACTTTCAGTCTGTCATAAAAAGTGAAATGGTCGAACAATGTTGTTATGGGAAAGCCCAGGCCTCCATCTGATTCCATTCAGACAGACAGACAGATATCAATATAAATGAAGACATATATTTGTCTGGGTTAGAGATGGAAGACTGAACATTCCCTTCGGTCTTGTTACTAGCTATCAGCAGCTGTGTACAATTTCTAATTGCTCTGGTTTGATGTGGGTAATATTTATCTTTGAAAGGATGGGGTGACTCTTATAACAATCTCCCAGAGATAAAGTAGGATTGAGGGACTGGAGTAAAGGTCAGTAATAGTGCAATGCACTTCACACGACTGAGTAACAAACTCTGTTGTGTTAAAGTTTAATAAATCACACTTGTGTTGCACTGTGACAATTGTCGGCAGTTTTTTTTTTAACAATAGGGATTGATTTTCTTGCAGGATTTTCGATTGTACTTTCCTTTATTGGCCGATATATAGAAGATAAGAGCAGGGAGGTTATGCTCGAACCAGAGAAAACACTAGTTAGACCACAGCTAGAGTACTGCACAGAGTTCTGGTCAGCACATTACAGGCAGGATGTGATTAGAGGAGAGAGAGAGAGAGTACAGAGGAGATTTACAGAGGATGCTGTCAGGAATGGAGAATTTTAGCTACCAGGAAAGATTAGACAGGCTGGAGTTGTTTTCTTTGGAACGGAGGAGGCTGATGGGAGATTTAATCGAGGTGTATAAAGTTATGAAGAGTCCAGATAGAGTGGATAGGAAGGACCAATAGAGAACAACCCACGGTGGCCAATCTAGCCAGATATCTGAAGGAACTGAAATAAAGACAGAGAGAGGGAGAGAAAGAGGGACAGAGAGAGAGAAAGAGAGGGGGGAGGGAGAAAGAGAGAGACTTAACGAAAGGGACAGAGGGCGAGAGAGAGATAGAGAGAGGGATGGGGGAGAGAGAGAGAGAGGGATAGAGAGAGAGAGAGAGAGAGAGAGAGAAAGATACAGAGATGGGGTGAGGGGGAGAGAGACGGATGGGGTGAGGGGGAGAGAGACGGATGGGGTGAGGGGGAGAGAGACGGATGGGGTGAGGGGGAGAGAGACGGATGGGGTGAGGGGGAGAGAGACGGATGGGGTGAGGGGGAGAAAGACGGATGGGGTGAGGGGGAGAAAGACGGATGGGCTGAGGGGGAGAGAGACGGATGGGCTGAGGGGGAGAGAGACGGATGGGCTGAGGGGGAGAGAGCGAGAGAGAGAGAAAGATACAGAGATGGGCTGAGGGAGAGATAGAGAGAGAGAGAGATGGGGTGAGGGGGAGAGAGGAAGAGAGAGAGAGATAGAGATAGAGAGAGAGATGGGCTGAGGGAGAGAGAGGGAGAGAAAGAGAGATAGAGAGAGAGAGAGAGAGATGGGGTGAGGGGGAGTGAGACGGATAATCAAATGTGCACCTATGCAATACTTGCTTTGAAATTAAGTGCCATAGATTCATTTCAAGCAGGCGGTCTGTGACCCCCTGAGTTTGTAGCAGTTTTAGTAGTCTGGATGTTTTTGGGAACACAGAAAAGAATTGGAATTATTTTCCCTCTCTGCTTTCTGAAAGTGCCAATCTGTGCTGAGATACACTTGCCGTTGCCTCTTTTCAGTGACAAATGACCATTCGCAGCAGGCCGGTTGTCAGGGCTAAGTGCAGCACCGTGACTTTGGTCGTGCATTCACCCTGATCCTGTCAAAAAGAATAAAACAGGACGGTACCGAGATGAAAATTAGCCCCTTTGACCCTTGCTGTGATGATGTTCCCCTAATCTCATATCCAAGCATCCATTCTTCAGGTGTAAGCCTCAACAGTGAATGACTATGAAAGTCTTTGCTGTCAGGTCCAACTCTATTTTCAACCTGACATCCATTTACCAGCATGAGTCATTAGACAGTGATCAAGAATGAGAACGTTGGTCCATTTTCCACTGCCAGTGACACGAAAGGTAAGACTTGCATTTATATAGCACCTTTCATGACCTCAGGACATCCTAAAGCACATTAGAGCCAATGAAGTACACTTGAAGTGTAGTCATTGTTGTAATGTAGGAAACGTGGCAACCAATTTGTGCAAGTGTCATTACAGCAGCCCAGCTGCTGCTGGCTGGGATTAGCCAACTGTTACAAACCCAAATTGGAAATCTAGCGCTGACACAGCCTGGTTCCAGCCTTGAAAATGCGCCACATGTCATTTGGAATCATGAAGGGAGCTGAGCATTGCCCAGTTTAATTTGGCGAGGGGCATGGGGGTTGAATGGGTTAAAGAGAAAACTGAGGCTGGATTTTGGTGAGCTTCAAAAATGGTGCTGCGCACATGCGACATTTAATGCGGGGGCTCATTTACTGCCCACCCCAATAACGTAGAGGGTGCCGGCGCCATTTGTAAAGGGCTTCAAGCCCTTACAAGTAATCTTAATTTTTAAAGTGAAATGCATGCTACTGTTAAATTAAAAAAATTTAATAATATCGAAGCCCCTCTGCCACTCCCCCAGTGACCAAACAATTTGCTTATTGCCCTCTCCCCCATAAAAAAAACTTTCATCTGATCTCAAACTTTCCCCCTGAACTTTATTAACTCTGACTTTAAACCCCTTCCCACCATCCCCTCAACCAACAGCAAGAGTTTTCCCTGCTCCCCCACCCCCTCTTCACCCTGAAAACTTCACTCCCCCCCCACCCCCATCCCAACCAAGGTTCCGCCGCGGATCTCCAAAAAGAGATCCGAAGGAGCAGGAGTTCCGGCAGCCGGCTGGAATATTGGAGTGGCTGGCCGTCGTGAAAGGAAGTCTTTATTCATCTAAATTAAATTAATTAACATATTTTAATTCGGTCCCTGTCGCCGAGTGGCAAGGGACCACCATGAGGCCCGTGGCGGGCCTCTCCCGGAGTTAGTTTCCAGGCCCCCCTGCCACGACCCCCGACGTCGGCGGGGCTGGTAAAATCCAGCCGCTGGTTAACAAAATTGGGAATATTGTGACAGAGATCTGCTGACTGTAATCAGAGAGACTAGGGACTAAAGAAAAATCATTTTTTGAAATACTGCTCATTACATTTCTTTATAGGTCCGTGATGACATTATGTTGAAGCCTGTAATGGGTCTTCTGCAGTGGCTGGAACATTCTAGAAGGCACTTTATGAACATTTTATTTTTTTCAATACAATCTAACGAGGTGGACAGGGGGAAAATAACTGGGTCGAATGACCCCAGCGCTCACTGCAACACACAAGCCACAAGGGTAGTAAAAACCATTCTGCTAAAGCCATAACTCTGAATTCATTAATATCAGAGGATTATTAATTTTCTCTATTATTCAGATTTTCCAGACAATATTGGGAAAACTTTATGTATTGCAGTCTCAGCACTACCCTCAGCCAATTAAACTTTCTCTTTATGAATATCAGAATCTTGAAAAGAATTAGAACATTAGAACATTACAGCGCAGTACAGGCCCTTCGGCCCTCGATGTTGCGCCGACCATCTGACCGACACTATTCCATTTTCATCCATATGTCTATCCAATGACCACTTAAATGCCCTTAAAGTTGGCGAGTCTACTACTGTTGCAGGCAGGGCGTTCCACGCCCCTACTACTCTCTGCGTAAAGAAACTACCTTTGACATCTGTCCTATATCTTTCACCCCTCAACTTAAAGCTATGTCCCCTCGTGTTTGCCATCATCATCCGAGGAAAAAGACTCTCACTATCCACCCTATCTAACCCTCTGATTATCTTGTATGTCTCTATTAAGTCACCTCTCCTCCTCCTTCTCTCTAACGAAAACAACCCCAAGTCCCTCAGCCTTTCCTCGCAAGACCTTCCTTCCATACCAGGCAACATCCTAGTAAATCTCCTCTGCACCCTTTCCAAAGCTTCCACATCCTTCCTATAATGCGGTGACCAGAACTGCACGCAATACTCAAGGTGCGGCCTCACCAGAGTTTTGTACAGCTGCATCATGACCTCGTGGCTCCGAAACTCGATCCCCCTACTAATAAAAGCTAACACACCATATGCCTTCTTAACAGCCCTATTAACCTGGGTAGCAACTTTCAGGGATTTATGTACCTGGACACCAAGATCTCTCTGCTCATCTACACTACCAAGAATCTTCCCATTAGCCCAGTACTCTGCATTGCTGTTACTCCTTCCAAAGTGAATCACCTCACACTTCTCCGCATTAAACTCCATTTGCCATCTCACAGCCCAGCTCTGCAGCCTATCTATGTCCCTCTGTACCCTACAACACCCTTCGACACTATCCACAACTCCACCGACCTTCGTGTCATCCGCAAATTTACTAACCCACCCTTCTACACCCTCATCCAGGTCATTTATAAAAATGACAAACAGCAGTGGCCCCAAAACAGAACCTTGCGGTACACCACTAGTAACTAAACTCCAGGATGAACATTTGCCATCAACCACCACCCTCTGTCTTCTTTCAGCTAGCCAATTTCTGATCCAAAGCTCTAAATCACCTTCAACCCCATACTTCCCTATTTTCTGCAATAGCCTACCGTGGGGAACCTTATCAAACGCCTTACTGAAATCCATATACACCACATCCACGGCTTTACCCTCATCCACCTGTTTGGTCACCTTCTCGAAAAACTCAATAAGGTTTGTGAGGCACGACCTACCTTTCACAAAACCGTGCTGACTATCGCAAATGAACTTATTCTTTTCAAGATGATTATAAATCCTATCTCTTATAACCCTTTCCAACATTTTACCCACAACCGAAGTAAGGCTCACAGGTCTATAATTACCAGGGCTGTCTCTACTCCCCTTCTTGAACAAGGGGACAACATTTGCTATCCTCCAGTCCTCCGGCACTACTCCTGTCGACAATGACGACATAAAGATCAACAACAACGGCTCTGCAATCTCCTCCCTGGCTTCCCAGAGAATCCTAGGATAAATCCCATCTGGCCCAGGGGACTTATCTATTTTCACTCTTTCCAAAATTGATAACACCTCCTCCTTGTGAATCTCAATCCCATCTAGCCTAGTAGGCTGTATCTCAGTAATCTCCTCGGCAACATTTTCTTTCTCTACTGTAAATACTGACGAAAAATATTCATTTAACGCTTCCCCTATCTCCTCTGATTCCGCACACAACTTCCCACTACTATCCTTGATTGGCCCTGTTCTAACTCTTATCATTCTTTTATTCCTGATATACCTATAGAAAGCCTTAGGGTTTTCTTTGATCCTATCCGCCAATGACTTCTCGTGTCCTCTCCTTGCTCTTCTTAGCCCTCCCTTTAGATCCTTCCTGGCTAGCTTGTAACTCTCAAGCGCCCTAACTGAGCCTTCACGTCTCATCCTAACATAAGCCGCCCTCTTCCTCTTGACAAGCGCTTCAACTTCTTGAGTAAACCACGGCTCCCTCGCTCGACAACTTCCTCCCTGCCTGACAGGTACATACTTATCAAGGACTCGCATTAGCTGCTCCTTGAATAAGCTCCACATTTCGTTTGTGCCCATCCCCTGCAGTTTCCTTCCCCATCCTACACATCCTAAATCTTGCCTAATCGCGTCATAATTTCCTTTCCCCCAGCTATAATTCTTGCCCTGCGGTATATACCTGTCCCTGCCCATCGCTAAGGTAAACCTAACCGAATTGTGATCACTATCGCCAAAGTGCTCACCTACATCTAAATCGAACACCTGGCCGGGTTCATTACCCAGTACCAAATCCAATGTGGCATCGCCCCTGGTTGGCCTGTCCACATACTGTGTCAGAAAACCCTCCTGCACACACTGGACAAAAACAGACCCATCTAAAGTACTCGAACTATAGTATTTCCAGTCAATATTTGGAAAGTTAAAGTCCCCCATAACCACTACCCTGTTACTCTCGCTCCTGTCGAGAATCATCTTCGCTATCCTTTCCTCTACATCTCTGGAACTATTCGGAGGTCTATAGAAAACTCCCAACAGGGTGACCTCTCCTCTCCTGTTTCTAACCTCGGCCCATACTACCTCAGTAGACGAGTCCTCAAACGTCCTTTCTGCCGCTGTAATACTTTCCTTGATTAACAATGCCACACCCCCCCCTCTTTTAACCTCTTCTCTGTTCTTACTGAAACATCTAAATCCCGGAACCTGCAACATCCATTCCTGCCCCTGCTCTACCCATGTCTCTGAAATGGCCACAACATCAGGATCCCAGGTACCAACCCATGCTGCAAGCTCACCCACCTTATTCCGGATGCTCCTGGCGTTGAAATAGACACACTTTAAACCAAGTTCTTGCTTGCCAGTGCCCTCTTGCGTCCCTGTAACCTTATCCCCTACCTCACTACTCTCAACAGCCTGTACACTGGAACTACAATTTAGGTTCCCATTCCCCTGCTGATTTAGTTTAAACCCCCCCCCCCCCCGGAAGAGCACTAACAAATATTGCTCCCTTGACTGCAAGTAAGACCCAACTGATGCATTTTGGCTGATTTTATTGCTGCAGGGAAACGAGGCTAAAACAAAGAGGTTATATTATTGATAAGGTGCAGCTGTTTCCTCATCTGTGCAGGAGCTGTCACATCAAAATGTGCGGACTTGGAAGGAAGGGGGGGGGGGGAATATTTGGTGGGGACTGGGGGTGGGGGGGGCGGTCCCTAAGCTTCAGTCCTTGCTATCCCATGTCCACATCCTCCGGTTTTAGCTGAATGAGATCCTTGTCTATTCTCAGAGAGATGGCGCACTCCATGCCAGGCAAAAAGCAATTTTTCAGTGGTTTGGTTTGGGGAACGCATATACCCACCCATGGGTTTCGATGCATTTCAGATACTTGAACAGCCAGGGCAAGTAAAAGGCAGCAACGGTAAATTGCCTAGTGACAAAAGATGTGGAGGATAGCATTTCACCTTGAGTCCTATCAATACAGATGGTTCTGTGCCAGCAATGCCTATGAATACATTAAGAGGGTGCCCCTCCAAGAGTGCAGAAGATAAAAATGTAATCCTTGATGAAGATAGGACAATGAGCAAAAATAAATAACAGCATTCAATCAGATTAGGGGGAAGGGTCATGACCCCTGCACCATGCCCCATTATAGTACCCTCTACACCAGCTAATGGGCAACGTGTAATGAAAATAGAAAATGCTGAACACTCTCAGCAGTTCAAGCAACATCTGTGGAGAGAGAAACAGAGTTAACGGGTGGATTTGAAAGCCCCTCCCTCTGGCAGGGGAGCAATGAAGATTGCCATGGAGGAGATCCGCCACCGACCCCGACGGCAGCAGGCCCCGTACTGACATCGGTGGCAGTGGCGAGGCCTCGTGGCGACCGCCCCACTGCTCGGCGACGAGACCCGCATTAAAATATATAAATGCCTACTTACCATGCAGGTCGCAGTGATTCAGCCATCACGTTGTAATCTTTATTCTGGCGGCCGGCAATCCCACGCCTTTGAATCCCCATTCGGGGAAATGAGGCGCAACGCCTGTGGGGAGTGGGGGAGTGGGGGGGGGAGGAGGTGATTTTCTCTGTGTGGGAGGCGGGGAGCGAGTTTGCAACGCTTCGGATTTGTCGGGGGAGGGTGTAGGGAAGGGGTAAAAGACAAAGGTTCTGAACTTTAGGGGTCATGCAAATGTCAAATTTTCAAGGTTAGGTATTCCGAGGGGGAAAAGGGCAGAATGTTCTGATATACCATTGGGGGTGGGAGAGTGCATGGAAAGGTTATTTTATTCATTTTGACGAAACTTTACAGTAACTGGCCCTTTAAATTTCAAATGCTCATTGAGGGCCGCAAGCCCTTTAAAAATGGCGCCAGCGCATTGGCGCCAGATGCCATTGGCCGTGGGGGCTCGCCCGCCCCCTCCACGTGATCGGGGGTGGGGGGTGGGGCAGCCACCCTGGACATGGTAATGAGCTGCCGCATTTGGAATCGCGGCCAGTCCGTGTAGTGGTCACCGTGCGGGTCGAATTGTTTTACGCATGCCGCCTATTCCGGCAGCGGAGGCTTAAAATGCGACCCAACGTTTCAGATCGATGACATTTCATTGGATATGGAAGAAGTTAGAGATGGAACAGTTCCTTAAGCAAGTACAGAAGCAGTTAAAGGGAGGCGGGAGAGGGGGATGGTGGTGGGGGGAGAACAAAAAGGAAAGTACTGTGATAGGGTGGAAGACAGGAGAGATTAAATGAGAAAAGGGATGATGGTGCAAGGCAATAGAGGATGGTAATGGGACAAGAAAGGAAACAAAATATGTGTCTAGAGTGGTGTTTCCCAAACCTCTTCGTCCACGGACCACTTAGCTGAGGCACAAGACCCTGCGGATCAACTACCGGTCCTACCCCACCCATTTTTATTTGCCACTGTAAAAAAACTCATCAGAATTAATGGGGTGCTGCTTTTGATGAGACATCAATGAGGTGATGTCTGGTTCCAAGCTGGAGAGCTTCCGTCTCACGTCGGGCTCCACATTCAACCAGTTCTTCTTCTTTGTTTTCAGCCCCACAAGTGTTGGAAATCTGATCTCGCAGTTGTATGTTGTAACAGACACATAAATCTTGCTTATAAAACTACATTGTTGTTGTTTGCACTTAAGACGACTCATGCCGTGCGTGCAGGAGAAGGTCTGGCTATGTGGACGTCATGCGAGTAGTGGGGATGAGGGTTCTGGTCTGTGCTCTCGTATGTCCTCGGCTGTGGCGTTGCACAATAGTGACTTGCATTTTGAACAAGCCCGTGGAACACCTGGAGGACCCTCGTGGAGACCACCCTTTGAGAACCGTTGATCTACAGAAAATGTAAACGGCAACGGCAGAACGATTACCAGCACCTGCTCTCCGACAAAATGGAAGCATTGGTTGTGATCTGAAATTTTTGAACTCAGTGTTGAGTCTGGAAAGTTGTTAATGGGCAATGTGTTCTGTTTATCTATTGCTAACTTTCCATGTCCAATTTCCATATATTATAAGATCACTTCACGCACAGTTAAAAATTATAAAATGTCATGTTTTTTTCATAACTCTTGATAGAGGGGCAGAGGAAGATTTACAAGATCATGAGATAGGTTTTGAAGCAGAGGGCCTTTGACCCATTGCATTTCATCCTTCCAGAACCTTCCTATTTTATCTGTGATGTTCGACACTCGTTTAAACACTTTCTTCAGCTTAATGATACCTTCCAATAATTTTAGGGGGCTTATTTCTGCCATGTCGGGTCACCATCTTAAAATCAGATGTACATCACTTTGCCACTCCAGATGTATAGAGCACAACACCAATACCAATTTATACAGCACTCCTGATCTATACAGAACACCATCATTCCTGATCTATCCAGTGCACCTTCACTCCTGATATATATAGCACACTTTCACACCTGAAGTATACACTGCAGCTCCATTCCAAATTGGGCTGTACAATCCATCCATTCAGAATATTTGGTCTTCTAAGTATGGTATATTGGTGAGGAATATTGGAATTGGCAAGCCTCTTCTTCTTCTTCTTTGGCCTCCTTATCTCGAGAGACAATGGGTAAGTGCCTGGAGGTGGTCAGTGGTTTGTGAAGCAGCGCCTGGAGTGGCTAGAAAGGCCAATTCTAGAGTGACAGACTCTTCCACAGGTGCTGCAGATAAAATTGGTTGCCGGGCTGTTACACAGTTGGCTCTCTCCTTGCGCTTCTGTCTTTTTTCCTGCCAACTACTAAGTCTCTTCGACTCGCCACACTTTAGCCCCGCCTTTATGGCTGCCCGCCAGCTCTGGTGATCACTGGCAACTGACTCCCACGACTTGTGATCAATGTCACAGGACTTCATGTCGCGTTTGCAGTCGTCTTTAAAGTGGAGACATGGACGGCCGGTGGTTCTGATAGCAGTGGCGAGCTCGCTGTACAATGTGTCCTTGGGGATCCTGCCATCTTCCATGCGGCTCACATGGCCAAGCCATCTCAAGCGCCACGGACTCAGTAGGGTTTATATGCTGGGGATGTTGGCCGCCTCGAGAACTTCTGTGTTGGAGATACGGTACTGCCACCTGATGCCAAGGATTCTCCGGAGGCAGCGAAGATGGAATGAATTGAGATGTCGCTCTTGGCTGACATACGTTGTCCAGGCCTCGCTGCCATTGAGCAAGGTACTGAGGACACAGGCTTGATACACTCGGACTTTTGTGTTCCGTGTCAGTGCGCCATTTTCCCACACTCTCTTGGCCAGTATGGACATAGCAGTGGAAGCCTTTCCCATGCGCTTGTTGATTTCTGCATCGAGAGACAGGTTACTGGTGATAGTTGAGCTTAGGTAGGTCTTATTTCTGCCATGTCGGGTCACCATCTTAAAATCAGATGTACATCGCTTTGCCGCTCCAGATGTATAGAGCACAACACCAATACCAATTTATACAGCACTCCTGATCTACACAGCACACCATCATTCCTGATCTATCCAGTGCACCTTCACTCCTGATATATATAGCACACTTTCACACCTGAAGTATACACTGCAGCTCCATTCCAAATTGGGCTGTACAATCCATCCATTCAGAATATTTGGTCTTCTAAGTATGGTATTTTGGTGAGGAATATTGGAATTAGCAAGCCTATGAAGTCAGTAACTTACTTAACTGGATGAGTTTGTAAGATTTATATACCATGATGTACAAAAGGATATATGTACATTTTAAGACTCTTTATTGGCTTTTCCCTTGTGCACCAAAACAAGTTGGCTACACTACCATTTTGTCAGAATACTAAAATCTTGAAAAATACATTTTTATAAAGCAACCGGGCCATTATAAATAAGGAGACAGAGCTACAGATGTTACCTAAAGTAAGAATCTCTTACAGTCCTATCACATTGCACACGAGATAATCCCCTGTCGCCACATACACTCCACAGATCTTGTTCACAGTTTTGACTGTAAAACTGTATTAAGTTTGAACATGAACTGTTTTATATATTACACAGTCTGCCTTGGATGGTAACATAATCACTTAACATCCACCATTACCAATAAAGGGAACAGTGAAATATCTGTTGAAAGAGAGTTTCTTGGTGAATTATAGATGATGAATGACATTTCTGTCTCAGCCCTGTCTTCAGTGATGTGTAGAATTCCTTCCAGGGCGTTCCAAATCATTGCCTCAACTAGTCCTTACCTTCTGACTAGGTTTCAATAAATGTCACATTTAGATCACCATTTGAAGGTCTCTCACCATGCTTCAATATGCTTGAGTGACAAGGTGTTGAAACCTAATGGGTACCTTTGACGTGCAAATTCACTGTATATGTGTTGCAGGTTCTTGTCCTGGGTTAGACGATGTGCATGCTTGAAGTTCTGTTTGGATTGATGGTTTTGGTTCGTAATTCTGCATTTGATACTGAGATAGACATTAATTGCTCTTTAGTATAGAATCTCTTCAGATTAAGCTCAACTTTTGTCATCACACTCGCCATTGAAAAAGCTGCGAGTCTTTCAGAATTTAGATCCATAGCTGCCTATTTTTTCTGATTTGATATTATACTCTATATAATTTGTGTCCTGTTACAATTTTTTATATGAGTATTTTGGGCTTTGAGCAATAGTGCAAAATGGACAATATGGTCTCAACCGCTTGTTACACATCTTTCCTAATTTCCATTTCCAATGTGGAAATAAAAATCAGGAAAAGAATGAAAGACTTGCATTTATATAGCACCTTTCATGACCACAGGATGTTCCAAAGTGCTTTACAGCCAATTAAGTACTTTTTGAAGTGTTGTACTGTAGGAAATATGGCAACCACTTTGCACACAACAGGCTCCCACAAACAACAAAGTGATAATGACCAGATTTTTTTGGTCATGTTGATTTATGGATAAATATAGGCCAGGACAGTGGGGATAACTTCTCTGTTCCTCCTCAAAATACTCCCAGGGGATCTTTTACATCCATCTGAGAGGGCAGACAATGCCTCAGTTGAACATTTCATTTAAAAGATAGCACCTTGAATAGTGCAGCACTCTCTCAGTACTGCAATGGAAAATTTTTATTAACCAAGTGTCTCAAGGGATATGGAGCAAAGGAAGGTATATGGAGTTAGTTCAAAGATCAGCCATGACCTCATTGAATGGCAGAACAGATTCGAGGGACTAAATGACCGACTCCTTCCGATGTTCCTACGAATTCTTTTTCTTTTCTGGTCCTGTAAGTGCAGAACATGTCTTTTTATTCTGAAACATTGTGAAAGAGTAGAAACTCAATTTGTACAGCATCTATAATATCCATCTTTTGAAAGAATAATTAAGACTTACTCTCTGATAGGATTCTAAAATCCCAGGTCAGTAGAAAGCAGGATTTTAAATTTGTCATTTTTGATTCCTGACCCCATCTGTCACTTCCGAGAAGCCTCTCGCAGATGTGTCAGTAGAGTATCCCCATGGATCTGATGGATCAGTGCTCTGAGATAATATTATTGAGTCTCTAGCCACTCTTTGAGGACGTCTTTCCTATTTCTATGCTGGTACAAGCAATTTCGAAACGGCAATGAGGGACGAAAAAACTCATCTGTCTTCATAATCCAACAAGTGCATAACTGGGCAAAAGGCCCAGGAACAACACCAGAAGGAACGACATCACCTGCTAACACATTAAGGGTACACAGAATATTTTGCCAGAATGGGGAAGTCTTAGGATACTGAGACAAAATTTGATGCAATATTTTCTGAGTGCAGAGTTATAAATAATAAGAGGTTTGTTTTGATAATTCACATAGGAACACCCATTCCTAATGCACTATACCATACATCATCGGGCTCTGTCAAAATTGCTTCTAAGCCAGCTATTAGGAGGTGCATAAAGGAGCCTTTGATTGACTTCAGTTGTCTAACTTTTCCTCCCTTCCTTTATATTGATAAATGTCTCATCTCCACTTGAAGTCTTGGAGCAATCATACTTGGAGCAAAACTTTTATCAAAATGCTATATTGTGAGAACAAAAAGGATTTCCACTAATGCCTACTACAAGAATATCGCCCCCCCGCCTCCCCCCCCGCGCCCCCACCAACTCCATCCTCCGATTCCCACAGCTACCTCAATCATAGTTCCTCACCTCAGCTTCCTGTGAGGGCTTTATTCCATTCTCTCAGTTTCTCTACCTCTGGTAAAACCTGGCTACCCGACCAAACCCAACTACATGTGTTGGGTTCGGGTCGGGTCTGTATTCTATGTCCAGCATTCAGGCTCGGGTCCAGTTGGACTGGACTGTACTGTTTTGTTTCATATTGTTTTCATTTTAATCTACAATTTTTTGCTGTTTCAATAATACGTTTTTTATTTTCAGGTCGGGTCAGGCATCTAAAAAAATTAAAGGACTCGGGCTTGGGTGGGCTTCAGATTGGCTGTTGTCGGGTTGGGCCCAGGTCAGGTTTTAATTTTACACCCCAGCCAAGCTTTAATCTCTAGTCTAAGCTGAAAAGTTACAACTTTTCTTCTCAAGATAATCTTAATCATATTCCTGGTCCATTTCTAAGTTACTTTTAATTCTACACTGGGTCAAAGCCAGATCAATGCTGGTTATATTTGCAAAAACCTGTTCTTTTGAGTTACTTCTCTAAGTCTGTGGTTTTGGGTTGTAAATCCCTGTATTACAACAGTTCTTATCTGCACTATAGACACTAATCCACTCATAATCTAATATACACTGAAGACTAGCAAAAAAAAAACAAGCTGTTTCAAAGGTTCTGTCTCTATTTTCTGAGGGCTTTTATGGAACTGATTTCTGTTATAGAGTAAAGCACATCTATTTCATTTAATTATATCAAGTAATGTTTTAGTTCAAAATTTTTTACATTTTTTTTCTCCAGCAATTGATTTTAAGGCTTCATTCCCATTAGTGGCTTGAGATTCCTGACTGGTTTGCTTATCAAGCTGACCTGAAGGTCAGTGGCTACTTTGTTTTTTTCCCTAAGGTCTGATTCCTTAAAGAAGTTTCTGCCAAAATCTCCAAGTCGCACGTATTCCGTTTTAATTTTAATTTTCTCACTTAATTGCAAAGACAAAAATAAAACTTTGAGTTTGAGTTGACTTGTATGAACCAATCAAGTTTGGATTTTGGATTAGAAGCAGGATTTGGTGGAAGTCAACATAAGATCATAAGAAATAGGAGTGGGAGTCGGCCCTTTGGCCCCTCTAGCTTGCTCTGCCAAGCAACAAGATCATGGCTGACCTTCTAACTCAACTACCTTCACATAACCCATATCTCCCGTATCCCTTAATTCCCAAAATTCTATTGACCTCTGTCCGAAATATACTCAATGACTGAGCATCCACAGCTCTCTGGGGTAGAAAATTCCAAAGAGTCACAGCCCTTTGAGTGAAGAAATTTCTCCTCATCTCAGTCCTAAACGGCCGACCACTTATACTGAGACTGTGACCCTGTGTTCTAGATCTCCAGGCAGGGAAACATGCTCCCAGCATCTACCCTGTCAAGCCCCTTAAGAATTTTATATTTTTCACTTGGAAGAGCTCTCGTTCTTCTAAACTCCAGGGAATATAGGCCTAGTCTAATCAATCTCTCCTCATACAATAATCTCCTCATCCCAGGAACCAGTCGAGTTCTGAAGGTCATCGACCTGAAACATTAACTCTGTTTGTCTCACCACAGATGCTGCCAGAACTGGAGTATTTCTAGTATTTTCTGTTTTCATTTCAAATCTCCAGCATCCACAGTATTTTGCTTTTGTACCAGTCTAGTGAACCTTCATTGTACTCCCTCTCGGGCAAGTATGTTTTTCCTTAAGTATCAAGACCAAACCTTCACACAGTACTCCAGGTGTGGCCTCGCCAATCCCCTGTATAATTGTAGTAAGACTTCTTAACTCTTATACACCAATCCCTTTGTAACAAAAGCTAACATACCATTTGTCTTTCTAATTGCTTGCTGTACCTGCATGTTAACTTTCTGTGATTCCTGTACAAGGACACCCAGGTCCTTCTGAATGCAAACATTTCCTGGTCTCTCACTATTCAAAAGATATTCTGCCTCTCTTTCCCTACCAAAGTAGATCACTTCACACTTTGTCACATTGTATTCCATCTGTCATGTTCTTGCCCAGTCATCCAATCTGGATCTATCGCTCTGCAGCTCTTTGCATCCTTCTCACTGCTTACTTTCCTACTTAAGTACAGTGTCAGGCAACCCCCCCCACCATCTGCCTAGACTGAGGCACACATGATTTTACCACATGAACATTAAAACTTAAAATTGCAAGCCCCTGACTGGAAGGACATTTGCATAGAACTAGCAGTGTTGGAACAAAAGGGACTCAGTAGTTACTTCCCCAATAATACAGAAGTGGTCAGACCAGTTTTAATCACATGACGAACTGGCTGTTGCAGAGAATTTGAACTTGTAATAAAGGATTTTGAAGAGACTGTTCCATATAAGGAGCTAGTCACACGACTAACCTGCTGGGCAACCTGGGAGTTTTTTTGACTTTGAACTCCCAACAAAGGAATTGGAACAGAGAATGCTGTGTGCTCATGGACTGAGAACATCTCCTCTCCTGTCTGCCTGCCTCCATCTCTTTCCACGGAACTGAATCTTGTGAAAACACGTGAAACTCAAAGAGAGAAAGGTTTCCTACATAAACAAGGTTTTAAGAAGACTACTGGGCCCCAACAAAATGCAAGACCATATCTTCAATCAAGGACTACAGCGAGCTCAAGAAACAGTAACAAGATATTGCCTCAAACTGTTATACTTAATCTTTTCCTCTGCTCTTTTCTGTCCCTATCTGCATGTTTATATCACGTGTGCATACTAGCATGGTCACGTCGTATATCTGTAGGTGTGAACCGTATTAGAGTTTAAGTTTAACGTTTAATTAATTTCATCTTTCTTCTTCAAACCACAGAAAGCCTATTTGTGCTCATTTCTTTGCCTTATAATTGGAAAGTTGTGAACAAGGATTCACAAAAAGGGGAGCTCAAAACACTGTGTGAAAAATTAAACCCTGTTACAATAAAACCAGGTGTAGATAGTAACAGACCCCCTAGACAACTTTCGCACCTGGTCGTAACAACAGTCATGGTGGAATTCCTCCAACCTAAGAGAGTGTAATTGTGGAATATGTTGCCAGGGGAAACAGTCAAGTAGACAGTGGCTTAGGGGCACAACAAGATGTGTTTCTACAGAGAGGAGGCATTGAGGAATAGAAGGCGAGTAAAAAAGTAAGAAAGACTTGAATTTATGGTTCGCCTTTTATGGTTAAAGGACCTCCCAAAGGACTTTACAGCCAATAAGGTACTTTTAAAGTGTAGTCACTGCTGTAATGTAGGAAACGTGGCAGCCAATTTGCACACAGCAAGCTCCCACAATCTGATAATGACCAGAGCATCACAGCCTCACAGCTCCAGCGACCCGGGTTCGGTTCTGGGTATTGCCTGTGCGGAGTTTGCAAGTTCTCCCTGTGATCACGTGGGTTTCCTCCGGGTGCTCCAGTTTCCTCCCACATACCAAAGACTTGCGGGTTGACAAGTAAATTGGCCATTGTAAATTGCCCCTAGTGTAGGTAGGAGAATTGAGGGAAGGTGGGGATGTGAGAGGGAAATGGGATTAATGTAGGGTTAGTATAAATGGGTGGTTGATGGTTAGCACAGACTCGGTTGGCCGAAGGGCCTGTTTCAGTGCTGTATCTCTCTATGACTCCATGACTCTATAATCTGCTTTCGTGATGATGATCAAGGGATAAACATTGCCAGGACACCTGAAACAGAACATAAATTTCTCCCTTAATGAGTGTCTGCCTGAGAAAGCACTTTAGAAGTTAGATATAAATGCTAGTCTTTCTTAATTTTTCTTTTTACATAACATTTTAGCACACACAGATAAGCTGACTGTTAGCTGCACTTTGCTATATTTCTTTAAAACTGACTGCTCGCTACAAAAATATTTTTTATATGCGTTGGCGAAGGACGAGAAAGCTGACCTGTGTATTAAAAAAGTCTTCCAATGACATCTATTGTCAAGATCACTAGGTTGTCACAGCAGAGATCAAATTTAGGAGTACACTCTCAGTTCTGACCTCTGACCTGACTCTGTACTCCAGCAGTGTGATTGGCAGTGACCAGGAGGGAGGTGAATGCAGAGGTCAGCAGCATGAGCACTACACAAAGTATGTGTTTACTGAAACGAGTTCTCTTTGCTAAAAGTCATGAATAGCTGCATACCAGATGGTGCTAATGCAGTGTTGTTAACAGGTAGGTTGACTTTATTGTAACCCATGCAACAGGGGAATAACAATCATGCTAGTTGGATGGTTACTGCAGTCTCAGAAAGTTAAAATGGTGCCACACAATGCAAGTTTTGCCTGTTCCAATTTTGGGAAAATTTGCATTTTGCACGGAATGTTCATGTTAAAATAAAGACTTCCATTTATTTGTTACAACCTCAGGATGTCCCAAAACGCTTTACAGCCAATGAAGTATTTTTGAACTGTAGTCCCTCTTGCAATGCAGGAAACATGGCAGCCAATTTGCACACAGCAAGATCCCACAAACAGCAATGTGATAATGACGAGATCATCTGGTTTTTAGTGATGTTCGTTGAGGGCTGAATAACGTCTAGGACTCTGGGGGAGATCTCCCCTGCTGTTTTTTTTTAAATAGTCCAGTGGGATCTTTTACATCAACCTGAGAGGGTAGATGAGGCCTCAGTTCAATGCTTCAACTAAAAGGCTGTGCCTAGTGCCTTTGTGCTCAAGGTTCAGGTATGGGGATTAAATCCACAACCTGCTGATTCAAAGGCTATCACTGAGCTACAGCTGATACAATGGTTAGTGGTAGCAAGCAGTGGCATCAGTAGGGCATGTGATTCAGTGAAGCACAAAGCTTCACCACATATAGATAGTCACTGAGATATCCAATAAGGAATTCCAGAGAAACTTCTTTACTCGGAGAGTATTGAGAATGTAGAACCTGCCACCACATGGACTGGTTGAGGTGATTAGCAGAGATTCATTTAAGGGCAAGCTATACGAGAAAAGAGAGAAAGGAACAGAAGGATATGGTGATAGGGTGAGGTGAATTTCAATGAGGAGTGCAGGAGAGCATACCAGGAGCAGTACCAGGCATACCTCACTTACCTTGGGTCTGGGCTCCAATGCTGGACCTTGCCCCAGGCCTGGTGTAGTACCAGCAGTGGCCACTGCTCCCAGTAGTGCTGTCAATACTACTGAGCTGCCAGTCCTCTGATTGGCAGACAGCTCTTGGAGGTGGGGTACCTGTCCTTAAAGGGGCAGGGATCCCAGCGCCAGGTAGTTAATTGCTTGAGCACCATTGAATTGCATCGGGGTGGGGGGGGGGGGGGGTGCTCTGAGATCCCAAGGTGGGGTTCCCCTCACCTTTTCAGCCCAGCACTGGGATCCCATCCGCCTCGACTAAATTCAGCCCTATATCGCCATTCCTTTACTGTCGCTGGGTCAAAATCCTGGAACTCTCCCTAACAGCACTGTGGGTGTACCTACACCACACTGGCTGCAGCAGTTCAAAATAGCAGCTCATCACTAACTTCTCAAGGACAATTAGGGATGGGCGATAAATGCTGACCTTGCCAGCGATGCCCACATCCCAAGAATGAATTTAAAAAAGTAAGGTGGGAGGAGGCTTGTGTGGAGCACAAACATTGGCGTGGAACTGTTGGGCCTATTTTTGCACTGCAAATTCTATTAAATTCCTCATGTTCAGCATTACTAAACATTTTCAAGAATGGACAGTGAATCCATCACAATTTGATTACACCTAGCTGGTTTTGCAGGTGTAAAATGAGGACCAAAGCATCCAATATGTGCCATATTGTTAAAGGCAGAAACAGAAGTGTCCAGGACCTTGAAACAAGTTCTAGCCCCTTTGCATATGTGAACAAGGGGCCTAATGGCTGATGAGGCCCTTTCCCAATATTGAGCCCTGAATGCAGCCAGTGCTATCCAAGAGGTACGTTTGTTGAAAAATACTTTGCTGAAAGTGGAACCAGGAGGGCAAGAATGTTCCTTCCAGATCTACTGCAATGGCAAAAATCTCTCAGCCCTTCCCTGATCGCTTCCAGCCCCACACCCCCAACATCTCTCAATCACTGCCCTCCCCATTGCCTACTCCCTCTGGATCACATGCCCCCACACATCCATTTGACAACAGTTAAATGGTACATTCTCAAAAAATAAAGACTCCAATATAAGAACATCTTATCTCAAAGGTTGCAAGGTTGCTTTCATTAGGCATGTGCAGAATAACCCAATTACATTTTCAGAAAATAATGTCAGCAGCACCAAAACCTCCCTGCTCCTCTCCTCATTCCATCTTTCATTGGCTTGAAAAAACAAAATCCGAATTTCTTAGTTGGAAAAAAATGAGAGCTGGGTACGACCAAATCTGTTTTATTCTCAATGCCGCCGAATGTCACTTCTCAAAATATTGTTATTGGATTTCCTTTCCCGCTAACTTTGAAAAATTCAATCTTGAAAATATTCCGAAGCAAACAGATTTTTTTTGGCAGTGAATTGGTCAGGTATTTTCCAAGTGCTCCTGTTTTGTGACATCACTGATGTCATCAAGATGCAGAGTCCAGGATTTATATGCGGTCAGGATAACTGTGCGTGCAAAGTATATTTGGATAGATTCTGCTCAAGTATTGGAGTTACAGTTTATACTATAAACTGGATAATGGATTTACCATGCCTTTAATAAAAACTACTGGTGCTTTTGCAATGATGGTTGATGAAAGCTTGATGTGGCGAACATCAATTAAATATGCAGTTGATTCTCGTTGACTTCAATTGTTTTACTGAAGGAATCAGATTTCTGTAGAGGCTAATTAAATAATTTGGTTTGATTCCTTGTGCCAGAAAGCCCCCAAAAATTGATCCATAGCACATGTTGGAACAAAAGCTCAGTCTACTGCCAAGATTGCAAAAGAATGTTGGTATGTATATATTTATGTGGGCAAGTATGATGCTTTTTGTTCGGAGACAGGGGCTGCAGAATTCGGCTTCTTAGAGCCCTGTTTCTTGACATCATGAGCGCCATTTGGTGTCTGCAGCATACTGGCAACTTCTAATGCGAGCCTTGCCAGGTGCCACTTTGGTAAGGGCATTAGCGCGCATGCAGGGAGCAACCGCCAGAAATATGCAGCGTAGGCAGATCATGATGTCAATCAGCATGGAACGCTGATTTGATGCCACATTTACCTGGCAGGGAAGAAACCATGATCAGTGGCCTTTGATCCTGTTCCAGGTAGGTTTTGAGTGAAATGGCTGCAACCAATTCTAGAGCTTCAGGCCAGGGAGATCATAACACCTTTTGGGTGGCGGTGAAGGATAAGGAAGGAGGTGCAGCGGTTGACCGTACCTTCTTCATTAAGAAAATCCTTATTGATTGCTGTGGATTCCAAGCTGTGGACATCTTCTCCCTGCAGGACTTCCCCAGCAGTGGATATTTCCATGTGACTTTCAAGAAGGTGGCGGGATGCATCAAGTTCCTGAGGGTGTTCAAGGAGAAGGGAAACCAGGTGCCGCTGTCGATCCTCACAGTGGAGCCACTCTTCACACTGCTATCGCAACGTGACCGGGTGGTGACAATTCACCTCTATAACCCCCATGTTCCTGTGGTGGATGTACTCACCTTCCTCACCAGGTACATTGAGGTGGTCGGCAGCAGCACTGATGTCAAGGACCCATTTGGGATTTGGACCAGCAAGCGGCAGGTCAAGGTGACCTCGAAGGTCGATGCCAATTAAGCCATCATCCACCCTCCCTCCAGCTTCACTATTGGGGGAAGTCGAGGCTTCCTGGTCTACGCGGGGCAGCCCAGAGTTTGGCACACCTGTGGAAAATCTGGACATGTGGCAGCTAAGTGCAGCACAGTCATCTGCAAGAAGGAAGGCCATCAGACCAAGGACTGTAAACAGAGTAAGTGCTGCAACCTGTGTGGTGAGGCAGGACACCTCGACAAAACCTGCCCCAAACGCTACCTCAGTTATGCTCAGGCGACAAGATCCAAGGAAAGGCTGGGAGAAGGAACATTGAACGCATCTGGTGCTGGGAAGGAGACAAGCAACCCTCTCCGCAGCGAGGAAAGTCTAGCTGAGAAGGAGAAGAAAGGGGAGGCAGCTGCAACCAGTGACCCAACACCTACCCCGTTGCAGGAAACCCTTCCTCTCCAGACAGAATCAATGGAGCAGGAGGCAGCAGATGAACAAACAGGTCAGTGGCAAGTGGTACAAAGGAAAACCACAAAGAAAAAACCTCCAAAAAAGGAACAGGCCACCACCCAAACCATTGGCAAGAGGAGGCTACCATCTGAGACAGACTACGGCAGCTCCTCCTCACTGGACGAGGAAGGGACGGAACGACGGCACCTGCAAAAGAAGCGACAGAGCTCAAAGGATCTGGAAGATAAAGCCCCCCAGCTCCGGGGCACTGGAAGCTGTGATGGGCCCAGCGTGACCTGAACCCAAAGCGATGAACCCAGCAACATGCCTAGCGCATCCCAGCTCCGGGACACCGAAAGCAAAGAGGTGTTGGGTGCACTCCAGCTCCGGAAATCCGGGAGCAGTGATGTCTTCAAGGAGGAACAGAGGAGAAAGATACCAACAGCAGAGGACAGCCCAAGCCTTGCTGCCTACAAGACACCCCCGATGTCACCCCAGTGAAACAAACCCTGCATGAGAAACCAGGAGGGGTTTCTGAGCCCAACGAATGTGAAACAGCTTGCGCACACTATGGGTATGCAGGAACATCCCAAAGGACTGGGACTAACAAGGACAAATAGTATGGGAAGCAACAACTAACTTTTAAAAAAAATGGGTACTAGGATTGCTTCAATTAATGTGCATAGCATTAAATCCACTACGCGATGTGTTTCAATCTTGGATTACCTCGCCAAGGTCAAAGCCGACCTACTGTTTCTGCAGGAGTGTGGAATACCACACCTTAGCACCTGCAGGAAATGGTCGCGATGGTGGTCCCACGGGCCATCGATCTGGTCAGGGGGCAAAGATTCCCGTTCCTCCGGCCTGGGTATTCTGCTGCGGGGAGGTAACTTCACCATCTCCGAAGTTAAGGAGGTGGTGGGCGGTCGCCTCCTTGTAGCAGATGTAATGTACAACAATGCTCTGCTCTGGTTGATCAACATGTACGCCCCGGTTCAATGCAGCGAGCGGCTGACTGTCTTAGCAGCTCCCATTGCTACTGGTGACATCCAGGCCAATCATTCGAGGTGGTGATTTCAACTGCATCATCGATGCAGCTGGACGATCCGGCAGTGACGACAGCAAACTGGACGCTACGTCCAGATTCCTAATGGAAACAGTAAAAGATGCCAAACTGCACGATGTCTTCAGCAAACCTGCAGATGGAGCGCAGCGTAGATACACCTGGTCAAGATCAGACCGGTCTGCCTGTTCCAGGATTGACTTCCTGTTTGTGTCCCGTGCTGTCACGGTCAGATCCACCGATGTTCAGCCGGTGTTCTTCTCCAGCCATTGCCTCTTACTGGCTGACTGTCACTTACAGGACGACCAGCGGGTTGGCAGGGGGACATGGAAGCTCAATGCTACCCTGCTAACCCCAGAGAACTTTGAGGAACTCAAAGGGATTACAAAGGTTGCAGCACCGTGAAACCCCTCTGAGTCTCCAGTTCACTGGTGGGAGGCGATCAAGGAGAAGATCAAGAGGTTTTTTATCTTCAAAGGTGTTCAGAAGGCGAGAGAGAGACAGAGGGAAATGTCCCGACTCCAGAAAAGAATGCAAAATCTGCTCCGGCTGTAGTCGATGGGGGTCGAGGTCAAGGAGGATCTCCAAGAGGTGAAGAGCCAGCAGGCCTTGCTCTTCACGGAGGCCTCCAAGATCATCTTCTGGTCCAGAGTCCGCATTGAACAGGATGGGACGTGCTTGCGTTACTTCTTCCAAAAGGTACCACAGAGAGAGCTCTGTGATCAGCAGCCTGAAGGAAGAGGATGGTTTGGTAAAGTCTTTGTAGTCCGACATACTAAGGATCAGTATACTGAGGATCAGTAGCACCGTCAGGTCAGACTACCTGAAGGTGCTGGGGATATGGTTTGGAAGGGATGGGGCGTGCGCCAAAACCTGGAAGGAGCGAGTAGCCAGGGTACACCATAAACTGAGCATGTGGGATCAGCGATCTCTCTCCATTGTGGGTAAGAACCTGGTCATCAGGTGCGAGGCGCTCCCGTTGTTGCTGTATGTGGTGCAAGTCTGGCCCATATCCCACTCCTGCGCCGTGGCAGTCACCCAAGACATTTTCCTCTTTATCTGGAGATGCAAAATGGATCGGGTCCGAAGGGACACGATGTTCGAACCTCTGGATAAGGGCGGGAAAAATATACCCAACATCGCCCTCATCCTGATGACCACTTTCGTTTGGGGTTGCATCAAGCTGTGCGTACAGCCCCAGTACGCAAACACCAAGTATCACAACGTGTTTTGAGGTTCTATCTGTCCCCGGCGTTGCGAAGGATTGGTCTGATCACATTGCAGCGGAACACTCCAGCCAGTTGGACCGTGCTGTATCACCTACCCTTAGTGGGAAAGTTTCTGCAGGAAAACACTTTTGACCACCAATCCATCAGGCAGTGGGCTGCATGGAATGTCCTCAAGACCCTATGGGAAAAGGAGATGGTGGATCCGGTCGGATGGTTCCCCGAGAAGACTGCCAAAGTCTGCTTTGGAATGCCTCATCACCAGAACTTTCAAACAAGCACCAAGACGTAGCTTGGCTGGTGGTGAGAAGGGCCCTCCCCGTCAGATCCTTCCTGCATGCCCGGAGTCTCGCCACCACGCCCCCCCCACCTTCCACACACTGCCCTCGAGGTGGCTGCGGTGAGGAAGAGACAGTTGCCCACCTCCTTCTGGAATGTGTCTTTGCAAAGCAGGTGTGGAAAGAGATGCAGTGATTTTTGTCGAGGTTCATCCCAAGCAGCTCTGTAACACAGGAGTCTCTGCTCTGTGGGCTGTTCCCAGGAACACACACCGAGATAAACATCAACTGCTGCTGGACGACCATCAATTTGGTGAAAGACGCTCTTTGGTCTGCCCGAAACTTGCTGGTCTTCCAGCACAAAGAGTTGTCCACGACCGAGTGTTGCAGACTGGCACATTCCAAGGTCCAGGACAACGTGCTGAGGGACGCACTAAAGCTTGGGGCAGCCACTGCAAAGGCTCAATGGGGAAAGACCACTGTGTAAGGTCCTCCCACCAAAGTGAACTGAGGGGCTGGACCCATGGGAAACCCCTCGGGCTATATACACCAGATATGAGTTTGCTGTAAAATGTACATGGCATGTAAAATGGAATGGAAGGGTTGTGAGGCAACTCACTCCTGTATTGAAGAAAATTGATTTCCTTTGCACTCTTTGGAATGTCAACTTGGTACTGTTTTGAACTGGTTTATAATGCATATTTTACAGATTTTTATGAATAAAATATATTTTTGGGGAAAAAAAGAGATTTGTTGCCAAGCTGCCATTTTGGAGCTCAATGCTCCAACTAATTCTGTCTCTTAAATACACACAGGTGAACACACCTTCAGGACCCCTCCCCGCCACCAGTGCTATTCAAAGGGATCATCAGCTGCTTCCAGGTTGGTTGCTGATTGATTTCTACTGGCTCTTACTGTGATTGTAGAAATGTTTGGAGATTTCTAGTATTCCTAAAGTTGATGAAGTCTACAGTAAAAGCTGGCTCAGGTCTGCAAATGAGATCCGACCTGAGCCCGAGGGAACCCCATCCGGCCCCGAGCCCGACCCGGATCGAGTCCTTCCATTTTTTCCCGCGCTCGACCCTGCCCGACCATCAGTAAACCTACCTTCCGTTTTTCACTTTGTTGCTTGCCTGCACAAGCTTAAAATAACTGTAAAAAAACCACCTTTGGAGTCCAAAAAGTAAATTAACATTAGAGTCACTTACCTGAGGTGGTGATAGAGCGTGTCTGATCCAGCCCGAATGCCGGACCTGGAAGTGCGACCCGTCCTGATCCGAACCAAACACATGCCGTCGGGTCCTGTCGGGTTCGGGTCGGGTAGCAGGTCTTTCGTCTACAGGGAGTGGTGTGGCAGCTGCTGCAGGACTTTGTCCTGACTGCAAGGATTCTGCACAAATCACTTGGTCCCAGGCACGAGTGCGGTACTTTGCGTTTGCCTTGGACTACAGCATCGATAGGGAGAATGAGCAGAGGTGACACAGAGCAGGTCGAGCTGCTGGAAGGGGAGAACGGCTCAAGGACCTGCAGGGGAGGGAAAGTCTGCAGTTTGTAAATCAGAAGAGATTATCGGATGAGGGGGAAGTTGGATGTGAGGAGGAGGATTAGGTGTCGGAGCCACAGGGTTAGTTAGAATTAGAATTAGAATTAGAATATTACAGCGCAGTACAGGCCCTTCGGCCCTCGATGTTGCGCCGATCATCTGACCTACACTATTCCATTTACATCCATATGTCTATCCAATGACCACTTAAATGCCCTTAAAGTTGGCGAGTCTACTACTGTTGCAGGCAGGGCGTTCCACACCCCTACTGCTCTCTGCGTAAAGAAACTACCTCTGACATCTTCTGTGGAAAGAGAAGTAGAGTTAACGTTTCGGGTCAGTGACCCTTCTTCGGAACTTCCGAAGTTCCGAAGAAGGGTCACTGACCCGAAACGTTAACTCTGCTTCTCTTTCCACAGATGCTGCCAGACCTGCTGAGTGAATCCAGCATTTCTTGTTTTTGTTTCAGATTTCCAGCATCCGCAGTATTTTGCTTTTATTTACCTCTGACATCTGTCCTATATCTTTCACCCCTCAACTTAAAGCTATGTCCCCTCGTGTTTGCCATCCTCATCCGAGGAAAAAGACTCTCACTATCCACCCTATCTAACCCTCTGATTATCTTGTATGTCTCTATTAAGTCACCTCTCCTCCTCCTTCTCTCCAATGAAAACAACCTCAAGTCCCTCAGCCTTTCCTCGTAAGACCTTCCTTCCATACCAGGCAACATCCTAGTAAATCCCCTCTGCACCCTTTCCAAAGCTTCCACATCCTTCCTATAATGCGGTGACCAGAACTGCACGCAATACTCAAGGTGCGGCCTCACCAGAGTTTTGTACAGCTGCATCATGACCTCGTGGCTCCGAAACTCGATCCCCCTACTAATAAAGGCTAACACACCATATGCCTTCTTAACAGCCCTATTAACCTGGGTAGCAACTTTCAGGGATTTATGTACCTGGATACCAAGATCTCTCTGCTCATCTACACTACCAAGAATCTTCCCATTAGCCCAGTACTCTGCATTGCTGTTACTCCTTCCAAAGTGAATCACCTCACACTTCTCCGCATTAAACTCCATTTGCCATCTCTCAGCCCAGCTCTGCAGCCTATCTATGTCCCTCTGTACCCTACAACACCCTTCGACACTATCCACAACTCCACCGACCTTCGTGTCATCCGCAAATTTACTAACCCACCCTTCTACACCCTCATCCAGGTCGTTTATAAAAATGACAAACAGCAGTGGCCCCAAAACAGAACCTTGCGGTACACCACTAGTAACTAAACTCCAGGATGAACATTTGCAATCAACCACCACCCTCTGTCTTCTTTCAGCTAGCCAATTTCTGATCCAAAGCTCTAAATCACCTTCAACCCCATACTTCCCTATTTTCTGCAATAGCCTACCGTGGGGAACCTTATCAAACGCCTTACTGAAATCCATATACACCACATCCACGGCTTTACCCTCATCCACCTGTTTGGTCACCTTCTCGAAAAACTCAATAAGGTTTGTGAGGCACGACCTACCTTTCACAAAACCGTGCTGACTATCGCAAATGAACTTATTCTTTTCAAGATGATTATAAATCCTGTCTCTTATAACTTTTTCCAACATTTTACCCACAACCGAAGTAAGGCTCACAGGTCTATAATTACCAGGGCTGTCTCTACTCCCCTTCTTGAACAAGGGGACAACATTTGCTATCCTCCAGTCCTCCGGCACTACTCCTGTCGACAATGACGACATAAAGATCAACAACAACTGCTCTGCAATCTCCTCCCTGGCTTCCCAGAGAACCCTAGGATAAATCCCATCTTGCCCAGAGGACTTATCTATTTTCACTCTTTCCAAAATTGCTAACACCTCCTCCTTGTGAATCTCAATCCCATCTAGCCTAGTAGGCTGTATCTCAGTAATCTCCTCGGCAACATTTTCTTTCTCTACTGTAAATACTGACGAAAAATATTCATTTAACGCTTCCCCTATCTCCTCTGATTCCGCACACAACTTCCCACTACTATCCTTGATTGGCCCTGTTCTAACTCTTATCATTCGTTTATTCCTGATATACCTATAGAAAGCCTTAGGGTTTTCTTTGATCCTATCCGCCAATGACTTCTCGTGTCCTCTCCTTGCTCTTCTTAGCCCTCCCTTTAGATCCTTCCTGGCTAGCTTGTAACTCTCAAGCGCCCTAACTGAGCCTTCACGTCTCATCCTAACATAAGCCGCCCTCTTCCTCTTGACAAGCGCTTCAACTTCTTGAGTAAACCACGGCTCCCTCGCTCGACAACTTCCTCCCTGCCTGACAGGTACATACTTATCAAGGACACGCATTAGCTGCTCCTTGAATAAGCTCCACATTTCGTTTGTGCCCATCCCCTGCAGTTTCCTTCCCCATCCTACGCATCCTAAATCTTGCCTAATCGCGTCATAATTTCCTTTCCCCCAGCTATAATTCTTGCCCTGCGGTATATACCTGTCCCTGCCCATCGCTAAGGTAAACCTAACCGAATTGTGATCACTATCGCCAAAGTGCTCACCTACATCTAAATCGAACACCTGGCCGGGTTCATTACCCAGTACCAAATCCAATGTGGCATCGCCCCTGGTTGGCCTGTCCACATACTGTGTCAGAAAACCCTCCTGCACACACTGGACAAAAACAGACCCATCTAAAGTACTCGAACTATAGTATTTCCAGTCAATATTTGGAAAGTTAAAGTCCCCCATAACCACTACCCTGTTACTCTCGCTCCTGTCGAGAATCATCTTCGCTATCCTTTCCTCTACATCTCTGGAACTATTCGGAGGTCTATAGAAAACTCCCAACAGGGTGACCTCTCCTCTCCTGTTTCTAACCTCGGCCCATACTACCTCAGTAGACGAGTCCTCAAACGTCCTTTCTGCCGCTGTAATACTTTCCTTGATTAACAATGCCACACCCACCCCCCTTCTTTTACCATCTTCTCTGTTCTTACTGAAACATCTAAAGTAGACCACCCCATGTCTCTGCATCACAGACTCGGGGGATGAGTAGACCGCACACAGTCTCTGTATCACAGACTCGGGGGATGAGTAGACCGCACACAGTCTCTGTATCACTGATTCAGGGGATGAGTAGACCGCCTTCTGCCCGTGTATCACAGACTCGGGGGATGAGTAGACCGCACACAGTCTCTGTATCACTGACTCGGGGGATGAGTAGACCGCCGCCTGTCTCTGTATAACAGACTCATGGGATGAGTAGAACGCCCCCTGTCTCTGTATCACAGACTCAGGAGATGAGTAGACCGCCCCCTGTCTCTGTATCACAGACTCAGGGGATGAGTCGACCGCCCCCGTCTCTGTATCACACACTCGGGGGATGAGTAGACCGCCCCCTGTCTCTGTATCACAGAGCCCGGGGATGAGTAGAGCGCCCCCTGTCTCTGTATCACAGACTCAGGGGATGAGTCGACCGCCCCCTGTCTCTGTGTCACAGACTCAGGGGATGAGTCGACCGCCCCCTGTCTCTTTATTACTGACCCAGGGGATGAGCAAACTGCCCCTTGTCTCTGTATCTCAGATTCAGGGGATGAGTAGACCGTCCCCTGTCTCAGTATCAGAGACTCAGAAGATGAGTAGACCGCCCCTTGTCTCTGTATCACAGACTCAGGGGATGAGTGCACCGCCCCCTGTTTCTTTGTCATTGATTCAGGGGATGAATAGACCGCCCCCTGTCTCGGTATCACAGACTCAGTGGATGAGTAGACCGCCCCATGTCTCTGCATCATAGACTCAGGGGAGGAGTAGAGCGCCCCCTGTCTCTGTATCACACACTCGGGGGATGAGTAGACCGCCTCCTGTCTCTGCATCACTGACTCAGGGGATGAGTACACCGCCCCTGTTTCTGTATCATTGATTCAGGGGATGAGCAAACTGCCCCTTGTCTCTGCATCTCAGATTGAGGGGATGAGTAGCCAACCGCCTGTCTCTGTATCACAGACTCAGCGGATGAGTAGACCGCCCCCTGTCCCTGCATCACACACTCGGGGGATGAGTAGACCGCCCCCTGTCTCTGTATCAGAGACTCAGGGGATGAGTAAACCGCCCCCTGTTTCTGTACCATTGATTCAGCGGATGAGTAGACCGCCCCCTGTCTCTGTGTCACAGACTCAGGGGATGAGTAGACCGCCCCCTGTCTCTGTATCACAGACACAGGGGATGAGCAAACCGCCCCCTGTCTCTGTATCTCAGATTCAGGGGATGAGTAGACCGCCCCCTGTCTCTATATAACAGACTCAGGGGATGAATAGACCGCCCCCTGTCTCTGTATCACAGACTCAGGGGATGAGTCGACCGCGCCGTTTGTCTGCATCACAGACTCAGGGGATGAGTAGACCGCCCCTGTCTCTGTATCATCCACTCGGGGGATGAGTAGACCGCCCCCTGTCTCTGTATCACAGACTCAGGGGATGAGTACACCGCCCAATGTTTCTGTATCATTGATTCTGGGGATGAGTAGACTGCCCCCTGTCTCTTTATTACTGACCCAGGGGATGAGCAAACTGCCCCTTGTCACTGTATCTCAGATTCAGGGGATGAGTAGACGGCCCCCTGTCTCTGTATCACAGACCCAGGGGATGAGCAAACTGCCCCTTGTCTCTGTATCTTAGACTCAGGGGATGAGTACACCGCCCCCTGTCTCTGTATCACACACTCGGGGGATGAGTACACCGCCCCCTGTCTCTGTATCACACACTCGGGGATGATTAATCTGCCCCCTGTCGCTGCATCATAGACTCAGGTGATGTGCAGACCTCCCCCTATCTCTGTATCTTAGACTCAGGGGAGGTGTAGACCTCCCCCTGTCTCTGTGTCACAGACTCAGGGGATGAGTAGACCGCCCCCTGTCTCTGTGTCACAGACTCAGGCGATGAGTAAACTGCCACTTGTCTCTGTTTCACAGACTCAGGGAATGAGTAGACCACCCCTGTCTCTGTATAACAGACTCAGGGGATGAGTAGACCGCCCCCTGTCTCTGTGTCACAGAGTCAGTTAATGAGTGGACCATCCCCTGTCTCTGTATCACAGACTCAGTGGATGAAAAGACCCCCCACTGTCTCTGTATCAAAGACTCAGGGGATGAGTATACCGCCCCCTGTCTCTGTATCTCAGATTCAGGGGATGACTAGACCGCCCCCTGTCTTTGGATCACACAATCAGTGGATGGGTAGATCAGCCCCTGTCTCTGTATCAAAGACTCAGGGGCTGAGTAGACCACCCACTGTCTGCGTATCACAAACTGAGGGGATAGGTAGACCGCCCCCTGTCTCTGTATCACAAATTGAGGGGATGAGTAGACCGCCCCCTGTCTCTGTATCACAGACTCAGTGGATGAGTAGACCGTCCCCTGTCTTTGGATCACACAATCAGTGGATGGGTAGATCAGCCCCTGTCTCTGTATCAAAGACTCAGGGGCTGAGTAGACCACCCCCTGTCTGCGTATCACAAACTGAGGGGATAAGTAGACCGCCCCCTGTCTCTGTATCACAAATTGAGGGGATGAGTAGACCGCCCCCTGTCTCTGTATCACACACTCGCGGGATGAGTAGACTGCCCCCTGTCTCTGTTTCATTGATATAGGGGATGAGTATACCGCCCCCTGTCTCTGTGTCACAGACTCAGGGGATGAGTAGACCGCCCCCTGTCCCTGTATCACAGACTCAGGGGATGAGTAGACCGCCCCCTGTCCTTGTATCACAGACTCAGGGGATGAGTACACCGCTCCCTGTTTCTGTATCATTGATTCTGGGGATGAGTAGACCGCTCACTGTCTCTCTGTCACAGACTCAAGGGATGAGTGGACCGCCCCCTGTCTCTGTGTCACAGACTCAGGGGATGAGTAGACCGCCCCCTGTCTCTTTATCACTGACCCAGGGGATGAGCAAACTGCCCCTTGTCACTGTATCTCAGATTCAGTGGATGAGTAGACCGCCCCCGTCTCTGTATCACAGAGCCCGGGGATGAGTAGAGCGCCCCCTGTCTCTGTATCACAGACTCAGGGGATGAATACACCGCCCCCTCTCTCTTTATCACTGACCCAGGGGATGAGCAAACTGCCCCTTGTCTCTGTATCTCAGATTGAGGGGATGGGTAGCCAACCGCCTGTCTCTGTATCACAGACTCAGGGGATGAGTAGACCGCCCCGTTTGTCTGCATCACAGACTCAGGGGATGAGTTGACCGCCCCCTGTCTCTGTGTCACAGAGTCAGGGGATGTGTAGACCGACCCCTGTCTCTGTATCACCGACCCAGGGGATGAGCAAACTGCCCCTTGTCTCTGTATCTCAGATTCAGGGGATGAGTAGACCGTCCCCTGTCTCAGTATCAGAGACTCAGAAGATGAGTAGACCGCCCCCTGTCTCTGTATCACAGACTCAGGGGATGTGTAGACCGCCCCCTGTCTCTGTATCACAGACCCAGGGGATGAGCAAACTGCCCCTTGTCTCTGTATCTCAGATTCAGGGGATGAGTAGACCGTCCCCTGTCTCAGTATCAGAGACTCAGAAGATGAGTAGACCGCCCCCTGTTTCTGTATCATTGATTCTGGGGATGAGTAGACCGCCCCCTTTCTCTCTTTCACTGACCCAGGGGATGAGCAAACTGCCCCTTGTCACTGTACCTCAGATTCAGGGGATGAGTAGACCACTGCCTTTCTCGGTATCACAGACTCAGGGGATGAGTAGACCGCCCCGTTTGTCTGCATCACAGTCTCAGGGGATGAGTAGAGCGCCCCCTGTCCCTGTATCACAGACTCAGGGGATGAGTACACCGCCTTCTATCTCTGTTTCTTAGATTCAAGGGATGAGTCGACCGCCCCCTGTTTCTGTATCTCAGACTCAAGGGATGATTAGACAGCCCCCTTTCTCTGTATCACACATTCGGGGGAAGAGTAGACCGCCCCCTATCTCTGTATCACAGACTCAGGGGATGAGTAGACCGCCCCCTATCTCTGTATCACAGACTCAGGGGATGAGTAGACCGCCCCCTGTCTCTGCATCACAGACTCATGGGATGAGTAGACCGCCCCCTGTCTCTGTATCATTGATTCAGGGGATGAGTAGACCGCCCCCTGTCTCTGTGTCACAGACTCAGGCGATGAGTAAACTGCCACTTGTCTCTGTATCACAGACTCAGGGAATGAGAAGACCGCCCCCTGTCTCTGCATAACAGACTCAGGGGATGAGTAGACCGCCCCCTGTCTCTGTGTCACAGAGTCAGTTAATGAGTGGACCGTCCCCTGTCTCTGTATCACAGACTCAGTGGATGAGAAGACCGCCCCCTGTCTCTGTCTCACAAATTTAGGGGATGAGTAGACCGTCCCCTGTCTTTGTATCACACACTCAGTGGTTGAGCAGACTGCCCCCTGTCTCTGTATCACAGGCTCAGGGGATGAGTAGACCGCCCCCTGTCTCTGTATCACAGACTCAGGGGATGAGTAGACCGCCCCCTTCCTCTCGATCACAGACCCAGGGGATGAGTAAACTGCCCCTTGTCTCTGTGTCACAGACTCAGTGGATGAGTAGACCGCCCCCTGTCTCTGTATCACAGACTCAGGGAATGAGTAGAGCGCTCCCTGTCTCTGTATCTCACACTTAGGGAAAGAGTTAACTGCCCCCTATCTCTGTATCACACTCAGGGGATGAGTAGACCGCCCCCTTCCTCTCGATCACAGACCCAGGGGATGAGTAAACTGCCACTTGTCTCTGTATCTCAGATTCAGGGGATGAGTAAACTGCCCCCTGTCTCTGTATCATAGACTCAGGGAATGAGTAGACCGCCCCCTGTCTCTGTGTCACAGACTCAGGGGATGAGTAGACCGCCCCCTGTCTCTTTATCACTGACCCAGGCGATGAGCAAACTGCCCCTTGTCTCTGTATCTCAGATTCAGGGGATGAGTAGATCACTGCCTGTCTGTATCACAGACTCAGGGGATGAGTAGACCGCCCCGTTTGTCTGCATCACAGACTCAGGGGATGAGTACACCGCCCCCTGTTTCTGTATCATTGATTCAGGGGACGAGTAGACCGCCCACTGTCTCTGTATCACAGAATCAGGGGATGAGTAGACCGCCCCATGTCTCTGTATCATAGACTCAGGGGATGAGTAGACTGCCCCCTGTCTCTGTGTCACAGATTTCGGGGATGAGTAGACCGCCCCTTGTCTCTGTATCACAGACTCAGGGGATGAGTAGACCGCCCCCTGTCTCTGTATCACAGACTCAGGGGATGAGTACACCGCCCCCTGTTTCTGTATCATTGATTCTGCAGATGAGTAGACCGCCCCCTGTCTCTCTGTCACACACTCAGGGGATGAGTAGACTGCCCCCTGTCTCTTTCTGAATTACCCAGGGGATGAGCAAACTGCCCCTTGTCACTGTATCTCAGATTCAGGGAATGAGTAGACCACTGCCTGTCTCTGTATCACAGACTCAGGGGATGGGTAGACCGCCCCCTTCCTCTCTATCACAGACCCAGTGGATGAGTAAACTGCCCCCTGTCTCTGTCTTCTAGACTCAGGGAATGAGTAGAGCGCCCCCTGTCTCTGTATCTCACACTCAGGGAAAGAGTTAAACGCCCCCTATCTCTGTATCACAGACTCAGGAGATGAGTAGACCGCACCCTTCCTCTCCATCACAGACCCAGGGCATGAGTAAACCGCCCCATGTCTCTGTATCACAGAGCCCGGGGATGAGTGGAGCGTCCCCTGTCTCTATCTCACACACTCGGGGGATGAGTAGACCGCCCCGTTTGTCTGCATCACAGTCTCAGGGTATGAGAACACCGCCCCCTGTTTCTGTTTCATTGATTCAGGGGATGTGTAGACCGTCCCCTGTCTCAGTATCAGAGACTCAGAAGATGAGTAGACCGTCCCCTGTCTCAGTATCAGAGACTCAGAAGATGAGTAGACCGCCCCCTGTCTCTGTGTCACAGACTCAGGGGATGAGTAGACCGCCCCCTGTCTCTGTATCACAGACCCAGGGGATGAGCAAACTGCTCCTTGTCTCTGTATCTCGGACTCAGGGGATGAGTACACCGCCCCCTGTTTCTGTATCATTGATTCTGGGGATGAGTAGACCGCTCCCTGTCTCTCTGTTACAGACTCAGGGGATGAGTAGACCGCCCCCTTTCTCTTTATCACTGACCCAGGGGACGAGCAAACTGCCCCTTGTCACTGTACCTCAGATTCAGGGGATGAGTAGACCACTGCCTTTCTCGGTATCACAGTCTCAGGGGATGAGTAGACCGCCCCATGTCTCTGTATCACAGACTCAGGGGATGATTAATCTGCCCCCTGTCGCTGCATCATAGACTCAGGTGATGTGCAGACCTCCCCCTGTCACTGTCTCACAGACTCAGGGTATGAGTAGACCGCCCCCTGTCTCTGGATCACACACTCGGGGGAAGAGTAGACCGCCCCCTATCTCTGTATCTTAGACTCAGGGGAGGTGTAGACCTCCCCCTTTCTCTGTATCACAGACTCAGGGGATGAGTTGACCGCCTCCTGTCTCTGTATCACAGACTCAGGGGATGAGTAGACCGCCCCCTTTCTCTCTATCACAGACTCAGGGTATGAGTTGACCGCCCCCTGTCTCTGTATCACAGACTCAGGGGATGAGTTGACTGCCTCCTGTCTCTGTATCACAGACTCAGGGGATGAGTTGACCGCCCCCTTTCTCTGTATCACACACTCGGGGGATGAGTAGACCGCCCCCTGTCTCTGTATCATTGATTCAGCGGATGAGTAGACCGCCCCCTGTCTCTGTGTCACAGACTCAGGGGATGAGTCGACCGCCCCCTGTCTCTGTGTCACAGACTCAGGGGATGAGTCGACCGCCCCCTGTCTCTTTATTACTGACCCAGGGGATGAGCAAACTCCCCCTTGTCTCTGTATCTCAGATTCAGGGGTTGAGTAGCCAACCGCCTGTCTCTGTATCACAGACTCAGGGGATGAGTAGACCGCCCAATGTTTCTGTATCATTGATTCAGCGGATGAGTAGACCGCCCCCTGTCTCTGTGTCACAGACTCAGGGGATGTGTAGACCGCCCCCTGTCTCTGTATCACAGACCCAGGGGATGAGCAAACTGCCCCTTGTCTCTGTATCTCAGATTCAGGGGATGAGTAGACCGTCCCCTGTCTCAGTATCAGAGACTCAGAAGATGAGTAGACCGCCCCTTGTCTCTGTATCACAGACTCAGGGGATGAGTGCACCGCCCCCTGTTTCTTTGTCATTGATTCAGGGGATGAATAGACCGCCCCCTGTCTCGGTATCACAGACTCAGTGGATGAGTAGACCGCCCCATGTCTCTGCATCATAGACTCAGGGGAGGAGTAGAGCGCCCCCTGTCTCTGTATCACACACTCGGGGGATGAGTACACCGCCCCTGTTTCTGTATCATTGATTCAGGGGATGAGTAGACCGCCACCTGTCTCTTTATCACTGACCCAGCTGATGAGCAAACTGCCCCTTGTCTCTGCATCTCAGATTGAGGGGATGAGTAGCCAACTGCCTGTCTCTGTATCACAGACTCAGGGGATGAGTAGAGCGCCCCCTGTCCCTGCATCACACACTCGGGGGATGAGTAGACCGCCCCCTGTCTCTGTATCAGAGACTCAGGGGATGAGTAAACCGCCCCCTGTTTCTGTACCATTGATTCAGCGGATGAGTAGACCGCCCCCTGTCTCTGTGTCACAGACTCAGGGGATGAGTAGACCGCCCCCTGTCTCTGTATCACAGACACAGGGGATGAGCAAACCGCCCCCTGTCTCTGTATCTCAGATTCAGGGGATGAGTAGACCGTCCCCTGTCTCAGTATCAGAGACTCAGGGGATGAGTAGACCGCCCCCTGTCTCTATATAACAGACTCAGGGGATGAATAGACCGCCCCCTGTCTCTGTATCACAGACTCAGGGGATGAGTCGACCGCGCCGTTTGTCTGCATCACAGACTCAGGGGATGAGTAGACCGCCCCTGTCTCTGTATCATCCACTCGGGGGATGAGTAGACCGCCCCCTGTCTCTGTATCACAGACTCAGGGGATGAGTACACCGCCCAATGTTTCTGTATCATTGATTCTGGGGATGAGTAGACCGCCCCCTGTCTCTTTATTACTGACCCAGGGGATGAGCAAACTGCCCCTTGTCACTGTATCTCAGATTCAGGGGATGAGTAGACGGCCCCCTGTCTCTGTATCACAGACCCAGGGGATGAGCAAACTGCCCCTTGTCTCTGTATCTTAGACTCAGGGGATGAGTACACCGCCCCCTGTCTCTGTATCACACACTCGCGGGGTGAGTACACCGCCCCCTGTCTCTGTATCACACACTCGGGGATGATTAATCTGCCCCCTGTCGCTGCATCATAGACTCAGGAATTGTGCAGACCTCCCCCTATCTCTGTATCTTAGACTCAGGGGAGGTGTAGACCTCCCCCTGTCTCTGTGTCACAGACTCAGGGGATGAGTAGACCGCCCCCTGTCTCTGTGTCACAGACTCAGGCGATGAGTAAACTGCCACTTGTCTCTGTTTCACAGACTCAGGGAATGAGTAGACCACCCCTGTCTCTGTATAACAGACTCAGGGGATGAGTAGACCGCCCCCTGTCTCTGTGTCACAGAGTCAGTTAATGAGTGGACCATCCCCTGTCTCTGTAGATTAGATTAGATTAGAGATACAGCACTGAAACAGGCCCTTCGGCCCACCGAGTCTGTGCCGAACATCAACCACCCATTTATACTAATCCTACACTAATCCCATATTCCTACCAAACATCCCCACCTGTCCCTATATTTCCCTACCACCTACCTACACTAGTGACAATTTATAATGGCCAATTTACCTATCAACCTGCAAGTCTTTTGGCTTGTGGGAGGAAACCAGAGCACCCGGAGAAAACCCACGCAGACACAGGGAGAACTTGCAAACTCCACACAGGCAGTACCTGGAATCGAACCCGGGTCCCTGGAGCTGTGAGGCTGCGGTGCTAACCACTGCGCCACTGTGCCACAGACTCAGTGGATGAAAAGACCCCCCCCCTGTCTCTGTATCAAAGACTCAGGGGATGAGTATACCGCCCCCTGTCTCTGTATCTCAGATTCAGGGGATGACTAGACCGCCCCCTGTCTTTGGATCACACAATCAGTGGATGGGTAGATCAGCCCCTGTCTCTGTATCAAAGACTCAGGGGCTGAGTAGACCACCCACTGTCTGCGTATCACAAACTGAGGGGATAGGTAGACCGCCCCCTGTCTCTGTATCACAAATTGAGGGGATGAGTAGACCGCCCCCTGTCTCTGTATCACAGACTCAGTGGATGAGTAGACCGTCCCCTGTCTTTGGATCACACAATCAGTGGATGGGTAGATCAGCCCCTGTCTCTGTATCAAAGACTCAGGGGCTGAGTAGACCACCCCCTGTCTGCGTATCACAAACTGAGGGGATAAGTAGACCGCCCCCTGTCTCTGTATCACAAATTGAGGGGATGAGTAGACCGCCCCCTGTCTCTGTATCACACACTCGCGGGATGAGTAGACTGCCCCCTGTCTCTGTTTCATTGATATAGGGGATGAGTATACCGCCCCCTGTCTCTGTGTCACAGACTCAGGGGATGAGTAGACCGCCCCCTGTCCCTGTATCACAGACTCAGGGGATGAGTAGACCGCCCCCTGTCCTTGTATCACAGACTCAGGGGATGAGTACACCGCTCCCTGTTTCTGTATCATTGATTCTGGGGATGAGTAGACCGCTCACTGTCTCTCTGTCACAGACTCAGGGGATGAGTGGACCGCCCCCTGTCTCTGTGTCACAGACTCAGGGGATGAGTAGACCGCCCCCTGTCTCTTTATCACTGACCCAGGGGATGAGCAAACTGCCCCTTGTCACTGTATCTCAGATTCAGTGGATGAGTAGACCGCCCCCGTCTCTGTATCACAGAGCCCGGGGATGAGTAGAGCGCCCCCTGTCTCTGTATCACAGACTCAGGGGATGAATACGCCGCCCCCTCTCTCTTTATCACTGACCCAGGGGATGAGCAAACTGCCCCTTGTCTCTGTATCTCAGATTGAGGGGATGAGTAGCCAACCGCCTGTCTCTGTATCACAGACTCAGGGGATGAGTAGACCGCCCCGTTTGTCTGCATCACAGACTCAGGGGATGAGTTGACCGCCCCCTGTCTCTGTGTCACAGACTCAGGGGATGTGTAGACCGACCCCTGTCTCTGTATCACCGACCCAGGGGATGAGCAAACTGCCCCTTGTCTCTGTATCTCAGATTCAGGGGATGAGTAGACCGTCCCCTGTCTCAGTATCAGAGACTCAGAAGATGAGTAGACCGCCCCCTGTTTCTGTATCACAGACTCAGGGGATGAGTAGACCGCCCCATGTTTCTGTATCATTGATTCAGCGGATGAGTAGACCGCCCCCTGTCTCTGTGTCACAGACTCAGGGGATGTGTAGACCGCCCCCTGTCTCTGTATCACAGACCCAGGGGATGAGCAAACTGCCCCTTGTCTCTGTATCTCAGATTCAGGGGATGAGTAGACCGTCCCCTGTCTCAGTATCAGAGACTCAGAAGATGAGTAGACCGCCCCCTGTTTCTGTATCATTGATTCTGGGGATGAGTAGACCGCCCCCTTTCTCTCTTTCACTGACCCAGGGGATGAGCAAACTGCCCCTTGTCACTGTACCTCAGATTCAGGGGATGAGTAGACCACTGCCTTTCTCGGTATCACAGTCTCAGGGGATGAGTAGAGCGCCCCCTGTCCCTGTATCACAGACTCAGGGGATGAGTACACCGCCTTCTATCTCTGTTTCATAGATTCAAGGGATGAGTCGACCTCCCCCTGTTTCTGCATCACAGACTCATGGGATGAGTAGACCGCCCCCTGTCTCTGTATCATTGATTCAGGGGATGAGTAGACCGCCCCCTGTCTCTGCATAACAGACTCAGGGGATGAGTAGACCGCCCCCTGTCTCTGTGTCACAGAGTCAGTTAATGAGTGGACCGTCCCCTGTCTCTGTATCACAGACTCAGTGGATGAGAAGACCGCCCCCTGTCTCTGTCTCACAAATTTAGGGGATGAGTAGACCGTCCCCTGTCTTTGTATCACACACTCAGTGGTTGAGCAGACTGCCCCCTGTCTCTGTATCACAGGCTCAGGGGATGAGTAGACCGCCCCCTGTCTCTGTATCACAGACTCAGGGGATGAGTAGACCGCCCCCTTCCTCTCGATCACAGACCCAGGGGATGAGTAAACTGCCCCTTGTCTCTGTGTCACAGACTCAGTGGATGAGTAGACCGCCCCCTGTCTCTGTATCACAGACTCAGGGAATGAGTAGAGCGCTCCCTGTCTCTGTATCTCACACTTAGGGAAAGAGTTAACTGCCCCCTATCTCTGTATCACACTCAGGGGATGAGTAGACCGCCCCCTTCCTCTCGATCACAGACCCAGGGGATGAGTAAACTGCCACTTGTCTCTGTATCTCAGATTCAGGGGATGAGTAAACTGCCCCCTGTCTCTGTATCATAGACTCAGGGAATGAGTAGACCGCCCCCTGTCTCTGTGTCACAGACTCAGGGGATGAGTAGACCGCCCCCTGTCTCTTTATCACTGACCCAGGCGATGAGCAAACTGCCCCTTGTCTCTGTATCTCAGATTCAGGGGATGAGTAGATCACTGCCTGTCTGTATCACAGACTCAGGGGATGAGTAGACCGCCCCGTTTGTCTGCATCACAGACTCAGGGGATGAGTACACCGCCCCCTGTTTCTGTATCATTGATTCAGGGGACGAGTAGACCGCCCACTGTCTCTGTATCACAGAATCAGGGGATGAGTAGACCGCCCCTTGTCTCTGTATCATAGACTCAGGGGATGAGTAGACTGCCCCCTGTCTCTGTGTCACAGATTTCGGGGATGAGTAGACCGCCCCTTGTCTCTGTATCACAGACTCAGGGGATGAGTAGACCGCCCCCTGTCTCTGTATCACAGACTCAGGGGATGAGTACACCGCCCAATGTTTCTGTATCATTGATTCTGGGGATGAGTAGACCGCCCCCTGTCTCTTTATTACTGACCCAGGGGATGAGCAAACTGCCCCTTGTCACTGTATCTCAGATTCAGGGGATGAGTAGACGGCCCCCTGTCTCTGTATCACAGACCCAGGGGATGAGCAAACTGCCCCTTGTCTCTGTATCTTAGACTCAGGGGATGAGTACACCGCCCCCTGTCTCTGTATCACACACTCGCGGGGTGAGTACACCGCCCCCTGTCTCTGTATCACACACTCGGGGATGATTAATCTGCCCCCTGTCGCTGCATCATAGACTCAGGAATTGTGCAGACCTCCCCCTATCTCTGTATCTTAGACTCAGGGGAGGTGTAGACCTCCCCCTGTCTCTGTGTCACAGACTCAGGGGATGAGTAGACCGCCCCCTGTCTCTGTGTCACAGACTCAGGCGATGAGTAAACTGCCACTTGTCTCTGTTTCACAGACTCAGGGAATGAGTAGACCACCCCTGTCTCTGTATAACAGACTCAGGGGATGAGTAGACCGCCCCCTGTCTCTGTGTCACAGAGTCAGTTAATGAGTGGACCATCCCCTGTCTCTGTATCACAGACTCAGTGGATGAAAAGACCCCCCCCTGTCTCTGTATCAAAGACTCAGGGGATGAGTATACCGCCCCCTGTCTCTGTATCTCAGATTCAGGGGATGACTAGACCGCCCCCTGTCTTTGGATCACACAATCAGTGGATGGGTAGATCAGCCCCTGTCTCTGTATCAAAGACTCAGGGGCTGAGTAGACCACCCACTGTCTGCGTATCACAAACTGAGGGGATAGGTAGACCGCCCCCTGTCTCTGTATCACAAATTGAGGGGATGAGTAGACCGCCCCCTGTCTCTGTATCACAGACTCAGTGGATGAGTAGACCGTCCCCTGTCTTTGGATCACACAATCAGTGGATGGGTAGATCAGCCCCTGTCTCTGTATCAAAGACTCAGGGGCTGAGTAGACCACCCCCTGTCTGCGTATCACAAACTGAGGGGATAAGTAGACCGCCCCCTGTCTCTGTATCACAAATTGAGGGGATGAGTAGACCGCCCCCTGTCTCTGTATCACACACTCGCGGGATGAGTAGACTGCCCCCTGTCTCTGTTTCATTGATATAGGGGATGAGTATACCGCCCCCTGTCTCTGTGTCACAGACTCAGGGGATGAGTAGACCGCCCCCTGTCCCTGTATCACAGACTCAGGGGATGAGTAGACCGCCCCCTGTCCTTGTATCACAGACTCAGGGGATGAGTACACCGCTCCCTGTTTCTGTATCATTGATTCTGGGGATGAGTAGACCGCTCACTGTCTCTCTGTCACAGACTCAGGGGATGAGTGGACCGCCCCCTGTCTCTGTGTCACAGACTCAGGGGAAGAGTAGACCGCCCCCTGTCTCTTTATCACTGACCCAGGGGATGAGCAAACTGCCCCTTGTCACTGTATCTCAGATTCAGTGGATGAGTAGACCGCCCCCGTCTCTGTATCACAGAGCCCGGGGATGAGTAGAGCGCCCCCTGTCTCTGTATCACAGACTCAGGGGATGAATACGCCGCCCCCTCTCTCTTTATCACTGACCCAGGGGATGAGCAAACTGCCCCTTGTCTCTGTATCTCAGATTGAGGGGATGAGTAGCCAACCGCCTGTCTCTGTATCACAGACTCAGGGGATGAGTAGACCGCCCCGTTTGTCTGCATCACAGACTCAGGGGATGAGTTGACCGCCCCCTGTCTCTGTGTCACAGACTCAGGGGATGTGTAGACCGACCCCTGTCTCTGTATCACCGACCCAGGGGATGAGCAAACTGCCCCTTGTCTCTGTATCTCAGATTCAGGGGATGAGTAGACCGTCCCCTGTCTCAGTATCAGAGACTCAGAAGATGAGTAGACCGCCCCCTGTTTCTGTATCACAGACTCAGGGGATGAGTAGACCGCCCCATGTTTCTGTATCATTGATTCAGCGGATGAGTAGACCGCCCCCTGTCTCTGTGTCACAGACTCAGGGGATGTGTAGACCGCCCCCTGTCTCTGTATCACAGACCCAGGGGATGAGCAAACTGCCCCTTGTCTCTGTATCTCAGATTCAGGGGATGAGTAGACCGTCCCCTGTCTCAGTATCAGAGACTCAGAAGATGAGTAGACCGCCCCCTGTTTCTGTATCATTGATTCTGGGGATGAGTAGACCGCCCCCTTTCTCTCTTTCACTGACCCAGGGGATGAGCAAACTGCCCCTTGTCACTGTACCTCAGATTCAGGGGATGAGTAGACCACTGCCTTTCTCGGTATCACAGTCTCAGGGGATGAGTAGAGCGCCCCCTGTCCCTGTATCACAGACTCAGGGGATGAGTACACCGCCTTCTATCTCTGTTTCATAGATTCAAGGGATGAGTCGACCTCCCCCTGTTTCTGCATCACAGACTCATGGGATGAGTAGACCGCCCCCTGTCTCTGTATCATTGATTCAGGGGATGAGTAGACCGCCCCCTGTCTCTGTATCATTGATTCAGGGGATGAGTAGACCGCCCCCTGTCTCTGCATAACAGACTCAGGGGATGAGTAGACCGCCCCCTGTCTCTGTGTCACAGAGTCAGTTAATGAGTGGACCGTCCCCTGTCTCTGTATAACAGACTCAGTGGATGAGAAGACCGCCCCCTGTCTCTGTCTCACAAATTTAGGGGATGAGTAGACCGTCCCCTGTCTTTGTATCACACACTCAGTGGCTGAGCAGACTGCCCCCTGTCTCTGTATCACAGGCTCAGGGGATGAGTAGACCGCCCCCTGTCTCTGTATCACAGACTCAGGGGATGAGTAGACCGCCCCCTTCCTCTCGATCACAGACCCAGGGGATGAGTAAACTGCCCCTTGTCTCTGTGTCACAGATTCAGTGGATGAGTCGACCGCCCCCTGTCTCTGTATCACAGACTCAGGGAATGAGTAGAGCGCTCCCTGTCTCTGTATCTCACACTTAGGGAAAGAGTTAACTGCCCCCTATCTCTGTATCACACTCAGGGGATGAGTAGACCGCCCCCTTCCTCTCGATCACAGACCCAGGGGATGAGTAAACTGCCACTTGTCTCTGTATCTCAGATTCAGGGGATGAGTAAACTGCCCCCTGTCTCTGTATCATAGACTCAGGGAATGAGTAGACCGCCCCCTGTCTCTGTGTCACAGACTCAGGGGATGAGTAGACCGCCCCCTGTCTCTTTATCACTGACCCAGGGGATGAGCAAACTGCCCCTTGTCTCTGTATCTCAGATTCAGGGGATGAGTAGATCACTGCCTGTCTGTATCACAGACTCAGGGGATGAGTAGACCGCCCCGTTTGTCTGCATCACAGACTCAGGGGATGAGTACACCGCCCCCTGTTTCTGTATCATTGATTCAGGGGACGAGTAGACCGCCCACTGTCTCTGTATCACAGAATCAGGGGATGAGAAGACCGCCCCATGTCTCTGTATCATAGACTCAGGGGATGAGTAGACTGCCCCCTGTCTCTGTGTCACAGATTTCGGGGATGAGTAGACCGCCCCTTGTCTCTGTATCACAGACTCAGGGGATGAGTAGACCGCCCCCTGTCTCTGTATCACAGACTCAGGGGATGAGTACACCGCCCCCTGTTTCTGTATCATTGATTCTGCAGATGAGTAGACCGCCCCCTGTCTCTCTGTCACACACTCAGGGGATGAGTAGACTGCCCCCTGTCTCTTTTTGAATTACCCAGGGGATGAGCAAACTGCCCCTTGTCACTGTATCTCAGATTCAGGGAATGAGTAGACCACTGCCTGTCTTTGTATCACAGACTCAGGGGATGGGTAGACCGCCCCCTTCCTCTCTATCACAGACCCAATGGATGAGTAAACTGCCCCCTGTCTCTGTCTTCTAGACTCAGGGAATGAGTAGAGCGCCCCCTGTCTCTGTATCTCACACTCAGGGAAAGAGTTAAACGCCCCCTATCTCTGTATCACAGACTCAGGAGATGAGTAGACCGCACCCTTCCTCTCCATCACAGACCCAGGGCATGAGTAAACCGCCCCATGTCTCTGTATCACAGAGCCCGGGGATGAGTGGAGCGTCCCCTGTCTCTATCTCACACACTCGGGGGATGAGTAGACCGCCCCGTTTGTCTGCATCACAGTCTCAGGGTATGAGAACACCGCCCCCTGTTTCTGTTTCATTGATTCAGGGGATGAGTAGACCGTCCCCTGTCTCAGTATCAGAGACTCAGAAGATGAGTAGACCGCCCCCTGTCTCTGCATCACAGACTCAGGGGATGTGTAGACCGCCCCATGTTTCTGTATCATTGATTCAGCGGATGAGTAGACCGCCCCCTGTCTCTGTGTCACAGACTCAGGGGATGAGTAGACCGCCCCCTGTCTCTGTATCACAGACCCAGGGGATGAGCAAACTGCTCCTTGTCTCTGTATCTCGGACTCAGGGGATGAGTACACCGCCCCCTGTTTCTGTATCATTGATTCTGGGGATGAGTAGACCGCTCCCTGTCTCTCTGTTACAGACTCAGGGGATGAGTAGACCGCCCCCTTTCTCTTTATCACTGACCCAGGGGACGAGCAAACTGCCCCTTGTCACTGTACCTCAGATTCAGGGGATGAGTAGACCACTGCCTTTCTCGGTATCACAGTCTCAGGGGATGAGTAGACCGCCCCATGTCTCTGTATCACAGACTCAGGGGATGATTAATCTGCCCCCTGTCGCTGCATCATAGACTCAGGTGATGTGCAGACCTCCCCCTGTCACTGTCTCACAGACTCAGGGTATGAGTAGACCGCCCCCTGTCTCTGGATCACACACTCGGGGGAAGAGTAGACCGCCCCCTATCTCTGTATCTTAGACTCAGGGGAGGTGTAGACCTCCCCCTTTCTCTGTATCACAGACTCAGGGGATGAGTTGACCGCCTCCTGTCTCTGTATCACAGACTCAGGGGATGAGTAGACCGCCCCCTTTCTCTGTATCACAGACTCAGGGGATGAGTTGACCGCCTCCTGTCTCTGTATCACAGACTCAGGGTATGAGTTGACCGCCCCCTGTCTCTGTATCACAGACTCAGGGGATGAGTTGACTGCCTCCTGTCTCTGTATCACAGACTCAGGGGATGAGTTGACCGCCCCCTTTCTCTGTATCACACACTCGGGGGATGAGTAGACCGCCCCCTGTCTCTGTATCATTGATTCAGCGGATGAGTAGACCGCCCCCTGTCTCTGTGTCACAGACTCAGGCGATGAGTAAACTGCCACTTGTCTCTGTGTCACAGACTCAGGGAATGAGGAGACCGCCCCCTGTCTCTGTATAACAGACTCAGAGGATGAGTAGACCGCCCCCTGTCTCTGTGTCACAGAGTCAGTTAATGAGTGGACCGTCCCCTGTCTCTGTATCACAGACTCAGTGGATGAGAAGACTGCCCCCTGTCTCTGTATCAAAGACTCAGGGGATGAGTAGACCGCCCCTTGTCTCTGTATCACAAATTTAGGGGATGAGGAGACCGCCCCCTGTCTCTGTATCACAGACTCAGTGGATGAGTAGACCGTCCCCTGTCTTTGTATCACAGACTCAGTGGTTGAGCAGACTGCCCCCTGTCTCTGTATCACAGGCTCAGGGGATGAGTAGACCGCCCCCTGTCTCTGTATCACAAACTGAGGGGATGAGTAGACCGCTCCCTGTCTCTGTATCATAGACTCAGGTGAAGAGTAGACCGCCCCCTGTCTCTGTATCATAGACTCAGGGGATGTGTAGACCGCCCCCTGTCTCTATATCAGAGGCTCAGGGTATGAGTAGACCGCCCCCTGTCTCTGTATCACACACTCGCGGGATGAGTAGACCGCCCCCTGTCTCTGTATCTCAGATTCAGGGGATGAGTAGATCACTGCCTGTCTCTGTATCACAGACTCAGGGGATGAGTAGACCGCCCCGTTTGTCTGCATCACAGACTCAGGGGATGAGTACACCGCCCCCTGTTTCTGTATCATTGATTCTGGGGATGAGTAGACCGCCCCCTGTCTCTGTATCACACACTCAGGGGATGAGTAGACTGCCCCCTGTCTCTTTCTGACTTACCCAGGGGATGAGCAAACTGCCCCTTGTCACTGTATCTCAGATTCAGGGAATGAGTAGACCACTGCCTGTCTCTGTATCACAGACTCAGGGGATGGGTAGACCGCCCCCTTCCTCTCTATCACAGACCCAGGGGATGAGTAAACTGCCCCTTGTCTCTGTATCTCACACTCAGGGAAAGCGTTAACTGCCCCCTATCTCTGGATCACACGCAGGGGATGAGTACACCGCCCCCTTCCTCTCTATCACAGACCCAGTGGATGAGTAAACTGCCCCCTGTCTGTGTCTTCTAGACTCAGGGAATGAGTAGAGCGCCCCCTGTCTCTGTATCTCACACTCAGGGAAAGAGTTAAACGCCCCCTATCTCTGTATAACAGACTCATGGGATGAGTAGACTGCCCCCTGTCTCTGTATCACAGACTCAGGAGATGAGTAGACCGCACCCTTCCTCTCCATCACAGACCCAGGGCATGAGTAAACCGCCCCATGTCTCTGTATCACAGAGCCCGGGGATGAGTGGAGCGTCCCCTGTCTCTATCTCACACACTCGGGGGATGAGTAGACCGCCCCGTTTGTCTTCATCACAGTCTCAGGGTATGAGAACACCGCCCCCTGTTTCTGTTTCATTGATTCAGGGGATGAGTAGACCGTCCCCTGTCTCAGTATCAGAGACTCAGAAGATGAGTAGACCGCCCCCTGTCTCTGCATCACAGACTCAGGGGATGTGTAGACCGCCCCATGTTTCTGTATCATTGATTCAGCGGATGAGTAGACCGCCCCCTGTCTCTGTGTCACAGACTCAGGGGATGAGTAGACCGCCCCCTGTCTCTGTATCACAGACCCAGGGGATGAGCAAACTGCTCCTTGTCTCTGTATCTCGGACTCAGGGGATGAGTACACCTCCCCCTGTTTCTGTATCATTGATTCTGGGGATGAGTAGACCACTCCCTGTCTCTCTGTTACAGACTCAGGGGATGAGTAGACCGCCCCCTTTCTCTTTATCACTGACCCAGGGGACGAGCAAACTGCCCCTTGTCACTGTACCTCAGATTCAGGGGATGAGTAGACCACTGCCTTTCTCGGTATCACAGTCTCAGGGGATGAGTAGAGCGCCCCATGTCTCTGTGTCACAGACTCAGGGGATGATTAATCTGCCCCCTGTCGCTGCATCATAGACTCAGGTGATCTGCAGACCTCCCCCTGTCACTGTCTCACAGACTCAGGGTATGAGTAGACCGCCCCCTGTCTCTGGATCACACACTCGGGGGAAGAGTAGACCGCCCCCTATCTCTGTATCTTAGACTCAAGGGAGGTGTAGACCTCCCCCTTTCTCTGTATCACAGACTCAGGGGATGAGTTGACCGCCTCCTGTCTCTGTATCACAGACTCAGGGGATGAGTAGACCGCCCCCTTTCTCTGTATCACAGACTCAGGGTATGAGTTGACCGCCCCCTGTCTCTGTATCACAGACTCAGGGGATAAGTAGACCACCCCCTGTCTCTGTATCATTGATTCAGCGGATGAGTAGACCGCCCCCTGTCTCTGTGTCACAGACTCAGGCGATGAGTAAACTGCCACTTGTCTCTGTGTCACAGACTCAGGGAATGAGTAGACCGCCCCCTGTCTCTGTATAACAGACTCAGAGGATGAGTAGACCGCCCCCTGTCTCTGTGTCACAGAGTCAGTTAATGAGTGGACCGTCCCCTGTCTTTGTATCACAGACTCAGTGGTTGAGCAGACTGCCCCCTGTCTCTGTATCACAGGCTCAGGGGATGAGTCGACCGCCCCCTGTCTCTGTATCACAGACTCAGGGGATGAGTAGACCGCCCCCTTCCTCTGTATCACACACTCAGGATCGAATAGATCTCCCCCAGTCTCTGTCTCATAGACCCGGGGGATGGGTAGACTGGCCCCTGTCTGTATTTAGGGACTTTGGGGCGGAGTAGACTGCCCCCTTTCTCGGTTTCACAAATTTAGGGGATGATTAGACCGTCCCCTGTCTTTGTATAAGACACTCAGCGGATGAGTAGACCGCCCCCTTTCTCTGCATCACAAACTCAGGTGATGAGTAGTCCGCCCCCTGTCTCTGCATCACAAACTCAGGAGATGAGTAGACCGTCCCCTGTCTTTGTATAAGACACTCAGCGGATGAGCAGACTGCCCCCTGTCTCTGTATCACAGACTCAGGGGATGAGTAGACCGTCCCCTGTCTTTGTATCACACACTCAGTGGATGAGCAGACCGCCCCCTGTCTCTGTATCACAAAATGAGGGGATGAGTAGACCGCCCCCTGTCTCTGTATCACAGACTCAGTGGATGAGTAGACCGCCCCCTTCTCTGTCACACAGACTCAGGGGATGAGTAGACCGCCCCATGTTTCTGTATCATTGATTCAGCGGATGAGTAGACCGCCCCCTGTCTCTGTGTCACGGACTCAGGGGATGAGTAGACCGCCCCCTGTCTCTGTATCACAGACCCAGGGAATGAGCAAACTGCCCCTTGTCTCTGTATCTCAGACTCAGGGGATGAGTAGACCACTGCCTTTCTCGGTATCACAGACTCAGGGGATGAGTAGACTGCCCCGTTTGTCTGCATCACCGTCTCAGGGGATGAGCAGACCGCCCCATGTCTCTGTATCACAGAGCCCGGGGATGAGTAGCCCGCCCCCTGTCTCTGTGTCACAGACTCAGGGGATGAGCAGAGTGCCCCCTGTCTCTGTATCACACACACGGGGATGAGTAGAGCGCCCCCTGTCCCTGTATCACAGACTCAGGGGATGAGAAGACCGCCCTCTATCTCTGTTACATAGATTCAAGGGATGAGTCGACCGCCCCCTGTTTCTATATCTCAGACTCAGGGGATGATTAATCTGCCCCCTGTCGCTGCATCATAGACTCAGGTGATGTGCAGACCTCCCCCTGTCACTGTCTCACACACTCAGGGTATGAGTAGACCGCCCCCTGTCTCTGGATCACACACTCGGGGGAAGAGTAGACCGCCCCCTATCTCTGTATCTTAGACTCAGGAGAGGTGTAGACCTCCCCCTATCTAAAAGAACAAAGAACAAAGATAATTACAGCACAGGAACAAGCCTGTGCCGATCCAGATCCTCTCTCTAAACATGTCGCCTATTTTCTAAGGTTCTGTATCTCTTTTCTTCCTGCCCATTCATGTATCTGTCTAGATACATCTTAAAAGACTCCATCGTGCCCGCATCTACCACCTCCGCTGGCAATGCGTTCCAGGTGCCCACCACCCTCTGCGTAAAGAACTTTCCACGCATATCCCCCCTAAACTTTTCCCCTTTCACTTTGAACTCGTGTCCTCTCGTAATTGAAACCCCCACTCTGGGAAAAAGCCTCTTGCTATCCACCCTGTCTATACCTCTCATGATTTTGTACACCTCAATCAGGTCCCCCCTCAACCTCCGTCTTTCTAATGAAAATAATCCTAATCTGCTCAACCTCTCTTCATAGCTAGCGCCCTCCATACCAGGCAACATCCTGGTGAACCTCCTCTGCACCCTCTCCAAAGCATCCACATCCTTTTGATAATGTGGCGACCAGAACTGTACGCAGTATTCCAAATGTGGCCGAACCAAAGTCCTATACAACTGTAACATGACCTGCCAACTCTTGTACTCAATGCCCCGTCCGATGAAGGAAAGCATGCCGTATGCCTTCTTGACCACTCTATTTACCTGCGTTGCCACCTTCAGGGAACAGTGGACCTGAACACCCAAATCTCTCTGGACATCAATTTTCCCCAGGACTTTTCCATTTACTGTATAGTTCACTCTTGAATTGGATCTTCCAAAATGCATCACCTCGCATTTGCCCTGATTGAACTCCATCTGCCATTTCTCTGCCCAACTCTCCAATCTATCTATATTCTGCTGTATTCTCTGACAGTCCCCTTCACTATCTGCTACTCCACCAATCTTAGTGTCGTCTGCAAATTTGCTAATCAGTCCACCTATACTTTCCTCCAAATCATTAATGTATATCACAAACAACAGTGGTCCCAGCACGGATCCCTGTGGAACACCACTGGTCACACGTCTCCATTTTGAGAAACTCCCTTCTACTGCTACTCTCTGTCTCCTGTTGCCCAGCCAGTTCTTTATCCATCTAGCTAGTACACCTTGGACCCCAAGCGCCTTCACTTTCTCCATCAGCCTGCCATGGGGAACCTTATCAAACGCCTTACTGAAGTCCATGTATATGACATCGACAGCCCTTCCCTCATCAATCAACTTTGTCACTTCCTCAAAGAATTCTATTAAGTTGGTAAGACATGACCTTCCCTGCACAAAACCATGTTGCCTATCACTGATGAGCCCATTTTCTTCCAAATGGGAATAGATCCTATCCCTCAGTATCTTCTCCAGCAGCTTCCCTACCACTGACGTCAGGCTCACCGGTCTATAATTACCTGGATTATCCCTGCTACCCTTCTTAAACAAGGGGACAACATTAGCAATTCTCCAGTCCTCCGGGACCTCACCCGTGTTTAAGGATGCTGCAAAGATATCTGTTAAGGCCCCAGCTATTTCCTCTCTTGCTTCCCTCAGTAACCTGGGATAGATCCCATCCGGACCTGGGGACTTGTCCACCTTAATGCCCTTTAGAATACCCAACACTTCCTCCCTCCTTATGCCGACTTGACCTAGAGTAATCAAACATCTGTTCCTAACCTCAACATCCGTCATGTCCCTCTCCTCGGTGAATACCGATGCATAGTACTCGTTTAGAATCTCACCCATTTTCTCTGAGTCCAAGCATAACATTCCTCCTTTGTCCTTTAGTGGGCCAATCCTTTCTCTAGTTACCCTCTTTCTCCTTATATATGAATAAAAGGCTTTGGGATTTTCCTTAACCCTGTTTGCTAAAGATATTTCATGACCCCTTTTAGCCCTCTTAATTCCTCGTTTCAGATTTGTCCTACATTCCCGATATTCTTTCAAAGCTTCGTCTTTCATCAGCCGCCTAGACCTTATGTATGCTTCCTTTTTCCTCTTAGCTAGTCTCACAATTTCACCTGTCATCCATGGTTCCCTAATCTTGCCATTTCTATCCCTCATTTTGACAGGAACATGTCTCTCCTGCACGCTAATCAACCTCTCATTAAAAGCCTCCCACATATCACATGTGGATTTACCTTCAAACAGCTGCTCCCAATCTACATTTCCCAGCTCCTGCCGAATTTTGGTGTAGTTGGCCTTCCCCCAATTTAGCACTCTCCCTTTTGGACCACTCTCGTCTTTGTCCATGAGTATTTTAAAGCTTACGGAATTGTGATCACTATTCCCAAAGTAGTCCCCTACTGAAACTTCAACAACCTGGCCGGGCTCATTCCCCAACACCAGGTCCAGTATGGCCCCTTCCCGAGTTGGACTATTTACATACTGCTCTAGAAAACCCTCCTGGATGCTCCTTACAAATTCTGCTCCATCTGGACCTCTAACACTAAGCGAATCCCAGTCAATGTTGGGAAAATTAAAATCTCCTATCACCACCACCCTGTTGCTCCTACATCTTTCCATAATCTGTTTACATATTTGTACCTCTATCTCACGCTCGCTGTTGGGAGGCCTGTAGTACAGCCCCAACATTGTTACCGCACCCTTCCTATTTCTGAGTTCTGTCCATATTGCCTCACTGCTCGAGTCCTCCATAGTGCCCTCCTTCAGCACAGCTGTGATATCCTCTTTGACCAGTAATGCAACTCCTCCACCCCTTTTACCTCCCTCTCTATCCCGCCTGAAGCATCGATATCCTGGGATATTTAGTTGCCAATCATGCCCTTCCCTCAACCAAGTCTCAGTAATAGCAATAACATCATACTCCCAGGTACTAATCCAAGCCCTAAGTTCATCTGCCTTACCTACTACATTTCTTGCATTAAAACAAATGCACCTCAGACCACCAGTCCCTTTATATTCATCATCTGCTCCTTGCCTGCTCTTCCCCTTAGTCACACTGACTTCATTATCTAGTTCCTTACAGGCTTTTGTTACTACCTCCTTACTGTCAACTGACCTCAATTGGTTCCCATCCCCCTGCCACATTAGTTTAAACCCTCCCCAACAGCGTTAGCAAAAGCACCTCCAAGGACATTGGTTCCAGTCCGGCCCAGGTGCAGACCGTCCAATTTGTAATAGTCCCACCTCCCCCAGAACCGGTCCCAATGTCCCAAAAATCTGAACCCCTCCTTCCTGCACCATCTCTCAAGCCACGCATTCATCCTGACTATTCTTTCATTTTTACTCTGACTATCACGTGGCACTGGTAGTAATCCTGAGATTACTACCTTTGAGGTCCTACTTTTTAACTTGGCTCCTAACTCCCTAAACTCTGCATGTAGGACCTCATCCCGTTTTTTACCTATATCATTAGTGCCTATGTGCACAATGACAACTGGCTGTTCACCCTCCCCCTTTAGAATGTTCTGCAGCCGATCTGAGACGTCCCTGACCCGTGCACCTGGGAGGCAACATACCATTCGGGAGCCTCGTTTTCGACCACAGAACCGCCTATCTACTCCCCTTACAATCGAATCCCCTACGACTATAGCCCTTCCACTCTTTTTCCCGCCCTTCGGAACAGCAGAGCCAGCCACGGTGCCATGGACCTGGCTACTGCTGCCTTCCCCTGGTGAGCCATCTCCCTCAACAGTATCCAAAACGGTATACTTGTTTTGGAGGGAGATGACCACAGGGGACTCCTGCGCTGCCTTCCTGCTCTTTCTCTGCCTTTTGGTCACCCATTCCCTTTCTCCCTCAGCAATCCTAATCTGCGGTGTGACCAATTCACTAAACGTGCTATCCACGACCTCCTCAGCATCGCGCATGCTCCAAAGTGAGTCCATCCGCAGCTCGAGAGCCGTCATGCGGTCGAACAAGAGCTGCAGCTGGACACACTTCCCGCACGTGAAGGAGTCAGGGTCATCAGCCATGTCCCTGAGCTCCCACATTGAGCAAGAGGAGCATGATACGGGTCTGAGATCTCCTGCCATTTTTAATCTTAAGTTTAAACTTAGTTAAATGAAAAAGGAACGAAAAGTTTTTACCAATCACAATAAAACCAGAGAAATCGAAAAAGCCTTACCTTATAAACACCCCACCGAGTCCTTTTTTTTGGTTAGAGGAGGAGGGCGGGTGGGAGACACGACAAGTGTGGTGTCTCGGGTTCAGAAACCGCCCAAATATATAGTGTTTTACTTACCCAGCAGCCCCCTGGCCTCCGCCGAAAAACAAAAGGAAATTAAATTTACTTTCAAACGGACTTTCCCAGCTGCTCACCCGCTCACACGCTGCTCCCGAAAAAGCTGCTGCACTGAAAGGCTATCTCTGTCTCACAGACTCAGGGCATGAGTAGACCGCCCCCTGTCTCTGTATAACAGACTCAGGGGATGAGTAGACCGCCCCCTGTCTCTGTGTCACAGAGTCAGTTAATGAGTGGACCGCCCCCTGTCTCTGTTTCATTGATATAGGGGATGAGTATACCGCCCCCTGTCTCTGTATCACAGACTCAGGGGATGAGTAGACCGCCCCCTGTCTCTGTATCACAGACTCAGGGGATGAGTAGACCGCCCCCTGTCTCTGTATCACAGACTCAGGGGATGAGTAGACCGCCCCCTTCCTCTGTATCACACACTCAGGATCGAATAGATCTCCCCCAGTCTCTGTCTCCTAGACCCGGGGGATGGGTAGACTGGCCCCTGTCTGTATTTAGGGACTTTGGGGCGGAGTAGACTGCCCCCTTTCTCGGTTTCACAAATTTTGGGGATGAGTAGACCGGTTCCTGTCTCGGTATCACAAATTTAGGGGATGAGTAGACCGCCCCCTTTCTCTGTATCACAAACTCAGGGGATGAGTAGACCGTCCACTGTCTTTGTATCACACACTCAGTGGATGAGCAGACTGCCCCCTGTCTCTGTATCACAGACTCAGGGGATGAGTAGACTGCCCCTTGTCTCTGTATCACAGACTGAGGGGATGAGTAGAACGCCCCCTGTCTCTGTATCACAGACTGAGGGGATGAGTAAACTGCCCCTTGTCTCTGTATCACAGACTCAGTGGATGAGTAAACCGCCCCCTGTCTCTGTATCACAGACTGAGGGGATGAGTAGAACGCCCCCTGTCTCTGGATCACAGACTGAGGGGATGAGTAGACTGCCCCTTGTCTCTGTATCACAGACTGAGGGGATGAGTAGAACGCCCCCTGTCTCTGTATCACAGACTCAGGGGATGAGTAGACTGCCCCTTGTCACTGTATCACAGACTGAGGGGATGAGTAGAACGCCCCCTGTCTCTGTATCACAGACTGAGGGGATGAGTAAACTGCCCCTTGTCTCTGTATCACAGACTCAGTGGATGAGTAAACCGCCCCCTGTCTCTGTTTCACAGACTGAGGGGATGAGTAGACCGCCCCCTGTCTCTGTGTCACAGAGTCAGTTAATAAGTGGACCGTCCGCTGTCTCTGTATCACAGACTCAGTGGATGAGAAGACCGCCCCCTGTCTCTGTATCACAGACTCAGGGGATGAGTAGACCGCCCCCTGTCTCTTTATCACTGACCCAGGGGATGAGCAAACTGCCCCTTGTCTCTGTATCTCAGATTCAGGGAATGAGTAGATCATTGCCTGTCTCTGTATCACAGACTCAGGGGATGAGTAGACCGCCCCGTTTGTCTGCATCACAGACTCAGGGGATGAGTACACCGCCCCCTGTTTCTGTATCATTGATTCAGGGGATGAGTAGACCGCCCACTGTCTCTGCATCACAGAATCAGGGGATGAGTAGACCGCCCCATGTCTCTGTATCATAGACTCAGGGGATGAGTAGACCACCCCCTGTCTCTGTATCACAGACTCAGGGGATGAGTACACCGCCCCCTGTTTCTGTATCATTGATTCGGGGGATGAGTAGACTGCCCCCCGTCTCTTTCTGACTTACCCAGGGGATGAGCAAACTGCCCCTTGTCACTGTATCTCAGATTCAGGGGATGAGTAGACCACTGCCTGTCTCTGTCTCACAGACTCAGGGGATGAGTAGACCACTGCCTGTCTCTGTATCACAGACTCAGGGACTGAGTAGAGCGCTCCCTGTCTCTGTATCTCACACTCAGGGAAAGAGTTAACTGCCCCCTATCTCTGTATCACACGCAGGGGATGAGTAGACCGCCCCCTTCCTCTCTATCACAGACCCATGGGATGAGTAAACTGCCCCCTGTCTCTGTATTCTAGACTCAGGGAATGAGTAGAGCGCCCCCTGTCTCTGTATCTCACACTCAGGGAAAGAGTTAAACGCCCCCTATCTCTGTATAACAGACTCATGGGATGAGTAGACTGCCCCCTGTCTCTATATCACAGACTCAGGAGATGAGTAGACCGCACCCTTCCTCTCTATCACAGACCCAGGGCATGAGTAAACCGCCCCATGTCTCTGTATCACAGAGCCCGGGGATGAGTGGAGCGCCCCCTGTCTCTGTCTCACACACTCGGGGGATGGGTAGACCGCCTCTGTCTCTGTATCACACACTCGGGGATGAGATGACCGCCCTCTATCTCTGTTTCATAGATTCAAGGGATGAGTCGACCGTCCCCTGTTTCTGTATCTCAGACTCAGGGGATGATTAAACTGCCCCCTGTCGCTGCATCATAGACTCAGGTGATGTGCAGACCTCCCCCTGTCACTGTATCACAGACTCAGGGGATGAGTTGACCGCCTCCTGTCTAGGCATCACAGACTCAGTGGATGGGTAGACCGGCCCCTGTCTCTGTATCAAAGACTCAGGGGATGATTAGACCACACCCTGTCTCTGTATCACAAACTGAGGGGATAAGTAGACCACCCCCTGTCTCTGTATCACAAACTGAGGGGATAAGTAGACCACCCCCTGTCTCTGTATCACAAACTGAGGGGATAAGTAGACCGCCCCCTGTCTCTGTATCACAAATTTAGGGGATGAGTAGACCGCCCCCTGTCTCTGTATCACAAATTTAGGGGATGAGTAGACCGTCCCCTGTCTTTGTATCACACACTCGGTGGTTGAGCAGACTGCCCCCTGTCTCTGGATCACAGACTCAGGAGATGAGCCCCCTGTCTCTGTATCACAAAATGAGGGGATGAGTAGACCGCCCCCTGTCTCTGTATCACAGACTCAGTGGATGAGTAGACCGCCCCATGTTTCTGTATCATTGATTCAGCGGATGAGTAGACCGCCCCCTGTCTCTGTGTCACGGTTTCAGGGGATGAGTAGACCGCCCCCTGTCTCTGTATCACAGACCCAGGGAATGAGCAAACTGCCCCTTGTCTCAGTATCTCAGACTCAGGGGATGAGTAGACCACTGCCTTTCTCGGTATCACAGACTCAGGGGATGAGTAGACCGCCCCGTTTGTCTGCATCACCGTCTCAGGGGATGAGTAGACCGCCCCATGTCTCTGTATCACAGAGCCCGGGGATGAGTAGCCCGCCCCCTGTCTCTGTGTCACAGACTCAGGGGATGAGCAGAGCGCCCCCTGTCTCTGTATCACACACACGGGGATGAGTAGAGCGCCCCCTGTCCCTGTATCACAGACTCAGGGGATGAGAAGACCGCCCTCTATCTCTGTTACATAGATTCAAGGGATGAGTCGACCGCCCCCTGTTTCTATATCTCAGACTCAGGGGATGATTAATCTGCCCCCTGTCGCTGCATCATAGACTCAGGTGATGTGCAGACCTCCCCCTGTCACTGTCTCACACACTCAGGGTATGAGTAGACCGCCCCCTGTCTCTGGATCACACACTCGGGGGAAGAGTAGACCGCCCCCGATCTCTGTATCTTAGACTCAGGAGAGGTGTAGACCTCCCCCTATCTCTGTCTCACAGACTCAGGGCATGAGTAGACCGCCCCCTGTCTCTGTATAACAGACTCAGGGGATGAGTAGACCGCCCCCTGTCTCTGTGTCACAGTCAGTTAATGAGTGGACCGTCCGCTGTCTCTGTATCACAGACTCAGTGGATGAGAAGACCGCCCCCTGTCTCTGTATCAAAGACTCAGGGGATGAGTAGACCGCCCCCTGTCTCTGTATCACAAATTTAGGGGATGAGCAGACAGCCCCCTGTCTCTGTATCACAGACTCAGTGGATGAGTAGACCGTCCCCTGTCTTTGTATCACTCACTCAGTGGTTGAGCAGACTGCCCCCTGTCTCTGTATCACAGGCTCAGGGGATGAGTAGACCGCCCCCTGTCTCTGTATCACAAACTGAGGGGATGAGTAGACCGCCCCCTGTCTCTGTTTCATTGATATAGGGGATGAGTATACCGCCCCCTGTCTCTGTATCACAGACTCAGGGGATGAGTAGACCGCCCCCTGTCTCTGTATCACAGACTCAGGGGATGAGTAGACCGCCCCCTGTCTCTGTATCACAGACTCAGGGGATGAGTAGACCGCCCCCTTCCTCTGTATCACACACTCAGGATCGAATAGATCTCCCCCAGTCTCTGTCTCCTAGACCCGGGGGATGGGTAGACTGGCCCCTGTCTGTATTTAGGGACTTTGGGGCGGAGTAGACTGCCCCCTTTCTCGGTTTCACAAATTTTGGGGATGAGTAGACCGGTTCCTGTCTCGGTATCACAAATTTAGGGGATGAGTAGACCGCCCCCTGTCTTTGTATCACACACTCATTGGATGAGCAGACTGCCCCCTGTCTCTGTATCACAGACTCAGGGGATGAGTAGACTGCCCCTTGTCTCTGTATCACAGACTGAGGGGATGAGTAGAACGCCCCCTGTCTCTGTATCACAGACTGAGGGGATGAGTAAACTGCCCCTTGTCTCTGTATCACAGACTCAGTGGATGAGTAAACTGCCCCCTGTCTCTGTATCACAGACTGAGGGGATGAGTAGAACGCCCCCTGTCTCTGTATCACAGACTCAGGGGATGAGTAAACCGCCCCCTGTCTCTCTATCACGGACTCAGAGAATGAGTCGCGCGCCCCCTGTCTCTGTATCTCACACTCAGGGAAAGAGTTAAACGCCCCCTATCTCTGTATAACAGACTCATGGGATGAGTAGACTGCCCCCTGTCTCTGCATCACAGACTCAGGAGATGAGTAGACCGCACCCTTCCTCTCTATCACAGACCCAGTGGATGAGTAAACTGCCCCCTGTCTCTGTCTTCTAGACTCAGGGAATGAGTAGAGCGCCCCCTGTCTCTGTATCTCACACTCAGGGAAAGAGTTAAACGCCCCCTATCTCTGTATAACAGACTCATGGGATGAGTCGACTGCCCCCTGTCTCTGCATCACAGACTCAGGAGATGAGTAGACCGCACCCTTCCTCTCTATCACAGACCCAGGGCATGAGTAAACCGCCCCATGTCTCTGCATCACAGAGATCGGGGATGAGTGGAGCGCCCCCTGTCTCTGTCTCACACACTCGGGGGATGAGTAGACCGCCCCGTTTGTCTGCATCACAGTCTCAGGGGATGAGAACACCGCCCCCTGTTTCTGTTTCATTGATTCAGGGGATGAGTAGACCGCCCCCTGTATCTGTTTCACACACTCGGGGGATGAGTAGACCGCCCCCTGTGTCTGTATCACAGACTCAGGGTAAGAGTAGACCGCCCCCTGTCTCTGTACACAGACTAAGGGGATGAGTCGACCACCCCCTGTCTCCGTATCACACATTCAGGGGATGAGTAGACCGCCCCCCTTTCTCTGATTCACACACTCAGGGGATGAGTCGACTGCCCCCTGTCTCCGTATCACACACTCAGGGGATGAGTCGACTGCCCCTGTCTCTGTATCTGATACTCAGGTGATGATTAGACCACCCCCTGTCTCTGCATCACACACTCAGGGGTTGAGTCGACTGCCCCTTGTCTCTGTATCTCAGACTCAGGAGATGAATTGACCGCCCCCTGTCTCTGTATCACAGACTCAGGGGATGTGTAGACCGCCTCCTGTCTCTGTGTCAGAGAATCAGGGTATGAGTAGACCGGCCCCTGTCTCTGTATCACAGACTCAGGGAATGAGTAAACTGGCCCTTGTCTTTGTATCTCGGAGTCAGGGGAAGAGTAGACCGCCCCCTATCTCTGTATCATAGACTCAGGGGATGAGTAGAGCGCCCCCTGTCTCTATATCACAAACGCGGGGGATGATTAGACTTCCCCCTGTCACTGATCAGGGACTCATGGAATGAGTAGAACGCCCCCTGTCTCTGTGTCACAGATTCAGGGGATGTGTAGACCGCCCCCTGTCTCTGTATCACAGACAAAGGGGATGAGTAGACCGCCCCCTGTCTCTGTATCACACACTCGGGCGAAGAGTAGACCGCCCCCTATCTCTGTATCTTAGACTCAGGGGATTTGTAGACCTCCCCCTGTCTCTGTCTCACAGACTCAGGAGATGAGTAAACTGCCCCTTGTCTCTGTATCTCAGAATCTGTGGATCAGTACACCGCCCCCTTTCTCTGTATCATAGAATCAGGGGATGTGTAGACCGCCCCCTGTCACAACATCACAGACTCAGGGGATGAGTAGACCGCCCCCTGTCTCTGTCTCACAGACTCAGTGGATGAGTAGGGCCCCCCCTGTCTCTGTATCTCAGACTCAAGGAATGAGTGGACCGCCCACTGTCTCTGCATCACACACTCATGGGATGAGTAAACCGCCCCCTGTCTCTGTATCTCCGGCGGAGGGGATGAGTAAAACGCCCCCTGTCTCTGTATCACAGACTCAGGGAGTAAGTAGACCGCCACCTGTATCTGTATCACAGACTCGGGGGATGAGTAGACCGCCCCCTGTCTCTGTTTCACACACTTGGGGGATGAGTAGACCACCCCCTGTCTCTGTATCTCAGATTTAGGGGATGAGTAGACCGCCCCCTGTCTCTGTATAACAGACTCTGGTGATGATTAGACCGCCCCCTGTCTCTGTATCTCAGACTCAGGGGATGAGTAGACCGGCCCCTGTCTGTGTATCACAGATTCAGGGGATGAGTAGACCGCCCCCTGTCTCTGTATCACAGACACAGCGGATGAGTAGACCGCCCCCTGTCTCTGTATCTCAGACTCAGGGGATGAGTAGACCGCCCCTTGTCTCTGTATCACAGACTCAGGGGATGAGTAGACCGCCCCCTTTCTCTGTCTCACAGAGCCCGGGGATGAGTAGAGCGCCCCCTGTCTCTGTATCACACACTTGGGGGATGAGTAGACCGCCCCCTGTCTCTGTCTCACAGACTCAGGGGATGAGTACACCGCCCCCTGTTTCTGTATCATTGATTCAGGGGATGAGTAGACCGCCCCCTTTCTCTGTATCACAGACTCAGGGGATGAGTACACCGCCCCCTGTTTCTGTATCATTGATTCAGGGGATGAGTAGACCGCCCCCTCTCTCTGTGTCAAAGACTCATGGGATGAGCAGAGCGCCCCCTGTCTCTGTATCACAGACTCAGGGGATGAGGACACCGCCCCCTGTTTCTGTATCATTGATTCAGGGGATGAGTAGACCGCCCCCTTTCTCTGTATCACAGACTCAGGGGATGAGTAGACCACCCCCTTTCACTGTATCACAGACTCAGGGGATGAGTAGAGCGCCCCCTGTCTCTGTATCACACACTCGGGGGATGAGTAGAGCGCCCCCTGTCTCTGTATCACACACTCGGGGGATGAGTAGACCGTCCCCTGTCTATGTGTCACAGACTCAGGGGATGAGTAGACTGCTTCCTTCCACTGTTTCACAGACCCAGGGAATGAGTTAACTGCCCCTTGTCTCTGCATCTCAGAATCATCGGATGAGTAGACCACCCCATTTCTCTGGATCACAGACTCAGGGGATTAGTAGACCGCCCCCTTTCTCTGCATCACAGACTCAGGGGATGAGTTGACCGCCCCCTGTCTCTGTTTCACAGACTCAGGGGATGAGTAGAGCGCCCCCTGTCTATGTATCACAGACTCAGGGGATGAGTAGACCGCCCCCTTTCTCTGCATCACAGACTCAGTGGATGAGTTGACCGCCCCCTGTCTCTGTTTCACAGACTCAGGGGATTATTAGACCGTCCCCTATCTCTGTATCACAGACTCAGGGGATGAGTAGACCGCCCCCTGTCTCTGTTTCACAGACTCAGGGGATGAGTAGAGCGCCCCCTGTCTCTGTATCTCAGACTCAGGGGATGAGTAGAGCGCCCCCTGTCTCTGTTTCACAGACTCAGGGGATGAGTAGAGCGCCCCCTGTCTCTGTATCTCAGACTCAGGGGATGAGTAGACCGCCGCCTGTCTCTGTATCTCAGACTCAGGGGATGAGTAGACCGCCGCCTGTCTCTGTATCTCAGACTCAGGGGATGAGTAGACCGCCCCCTGTCTCTGTTTCACAGACTCAGGGGATGAGTACACCGCCGCCTGTCTCTGTATCTCAGACTCAGGGAATGAGTAGATCGCACCCTGTCTCTGTATCTCAGACACAGTGGATGAGTAGACCGCACCCTGTCTCTGTATCTCAGACTCAGGGGATGAGTAGACCGCACCCTGTCTCTGTATCTCAGACACAGTGGATGAGTAGACCGCACCCTTTCTCTGTATCTCAGACTCAGGGGATGAGTAGACCGCACCCTGTCTCTGTATCTCAGACTCAGGGGATGAGTAGACCGCCCCCTGTCTCTGTATCTCAGACTCAGGGGATGAGTAGATCGCACCCTGTCTCTGTATCTCAGACACAGTGGATGAGTAGACCGCACCCTGTCTCTGTATCTCAGACTCAGGGGATGAGTAGACCGCCGCCTGTCTCTGTATCTCAGACTCAGTGGATGAGTAGACCGCACCCTGTCATTGTATCACACATTCAGTGGATGAGTAGACCGGCCCCTGTCTGTGTATCACAGATTCAGGGGATGAGTAGACCGCCCCCTGTCTCTGCATCTCAGACTCAGGGGATGAGTAGACCGCCCGCTGTCTCTGTATTTCATACTCAGGGGATGAGTAGACCGCCCCCTGTCTATGTATCTCAGTCTCAGGGGATGAGTAGACCGCCCGCTGTCTCTGTATCACAGACTCAGGGGATGAGTAGACCGCCCCCTTTCTCTGCATCACAGACTCAGGGGATGAGTTGACCGCCCCCTGTCTCTGTTTCACAGACTCAGGGGATTAGTAGACCGTCCCCTATCTCTGTATCACAGACTCAGGGGATGAGTAGAGCGCCCCCTGTCTCTGTATCTCAGACTCAGGGGATGAGTAGAGCGCCCCCTGTCTCTGTTTCACAGACTCAGGGGATGAGTAGACCGCCGCCTTTCTCTGTATCTCAGACTCAGGGGATGAGTAGACCGCCCCCTGTCTCTGTTTCACAGACTCAGGGGATGAGTAGACCGCCGCCTGTCTCTGTATCTCAGACTCAGGGGATGAGTAGACCGCACCCTGTCTCTGTATCTCAGACTCAGGGGATGAGTAGACCGCACCCTGTCTCTGTATCTCAGACACAGTGGATGAGTAGACCGCACCCTTTCTCTGTATCTCAGACTCAGGGGATGAGTAGACCGCACCCTGTCTCTGTATCTCAGACTCAGGGGATGAGTAGATCGCACCCTGTCTCTGTATCTCAGACACAGTGGATGAGTAGACCGCACCCTGTCTCTGTATCTCAGACTCAGGGGATGAGTAGACCGCCGCCTGTCTCTGTATCTCAGACTCAGTGGATGAGTAGACCGCACCCTGTCATTGTATCACACATTCAGTGGATGAGTAGACCGGCCCCTGTCTGTGTATCACAGATTCAGGGGATGAGTAGACCGCCCCCTGTCTCTGCATCTCAGACTCAGGGGATGAGTAGACCGCCCGCTGTCTCTGTATTTCATACTCAGGGGATGAGTAGACCGCCCCCTGTCTATGTATCTCAGTCTCAGGGGATGAGTAGACCGCCCGCTGTCTCTGTATCTCAGACTCAGGGGATGAGTAGACCGCCCGCTGTCTCTGTATCTCAGACTCAGGGGATGAGTAGACCGCCGCCTGTCACTGTATCTCAGACTCAGGGGATGAGTAGACCGCCGCCTGTCACTGTATCTCAGACTCAGGGGATGAGTAGACCGCCCGCTGTCTCTGTATCTCAGACTCAGGGGATGAGTAGACCGCCGCCTGTCACTGTATCTCAGACTCAGGGGATGAGTAGATCGCACCCTGTCTCTGTATCTCAGACTCAGGGGATGAGTAGACCGCCGCCTGTCTCTGTATCTCAGACTCAGGGGATGAGTAGATCGCACCCTGTCTCTGTATCTCAGACACAGTGGATGAGTAGACCGCACCCTTTCTCTGTATCTCAGACTCAGGGGATGAGTAGACCGCCGCCTGTCTCTGTATCTCAGACTCAGGGGATGAGTAGACCGCACCCTGTCTGTGTATCACAGATTCAGGTGATGAGTAGACCGCCCCCTGTCTCTGTATCTCATACTCAGGGGATGAGTAGACCGCCCCCTGTCTATGTATCTCAGACTCAGGGGATGAGTAGACCGCCCGCTGTCTCTGTATCTCAGACTCAGGGGATGAGTAGAGCGCCCCCTGTCTCTGGATCACACACTTGGGGGATGAGTAGACTGTCCCCTGTCTCTGCATCACAGACTCAGGGGATGAGTAGACCGCCCCCTTTCTCTGTATCACATACTCGCGGGATGAGTAGACCGCCTGCTGTCTCTGAATCATTGATTCAGGGGATGAGCTGACGGCCCCCTGTCTCTGGATCACACACTTGGGGGATGAGTAGACTGTCCCCTGTCTCTGCATCACAGACTCAGGGGATGAGTAGACCGCCCCCTGTCTCTGTATCTCATACACAGTGGGTGAGTAGACCGCACCCTGTCTCTGTTTCTCGGACTCAGGGGATGAGTAGACCGCCGCCTGTCTCTGTATCTCAGACTCAGGGGATGAGTAGACCGCCGCCTGTCTCTGTATCTCAGACTCAGGGGATGAGTAGATCGCACCCTGTCTCTGTATCTCAGACACAGTGGATGAGTAGACCGCACCCTTTCTCTGTATCTCAGACTCAGGGGATGAGTAGACCGCCGCCTGTCTCTGTATCTCAGACTCAGGGGATGAGTGGACCGCACCCTGTCTCTGTATCTCAGACTCAGGGGATGAGTAGACCGCCCCCTGTCTCTGTATCTCAGACTCAGGGGATGAGTAGACTGCCCCAGTCTCAGTATCCCATACTCAGGGGATGAGTAGACCGCCCCCTGTGTCTGTATCACAGACTCAGGGTAAGAGTAGACCGCCCCCTGTCTCTGTACACAGACTAAGGGGATGAGTCGACCACCCCCTGTCTCCGTATCACACATTCAGGGGATGAGTAGACCGCCCCCCTTTCTCTGATTCACACACTCAGGGGATGAGTCGACTGCCCCCTGTCTCCGTATCACACACTCAGGGGATGAGTCGACTGCCCCCTGTCTCTGTATCTGATACTCAGGTGATGATTAGACCACCCCCTGTCTCTGCATCACACACTCAGGGGTTGAGTCGACTGCCCCTTGTCTCTGTATCTCAGACTCAGGAGATGAATTGACCGCCCCCTGTCTCTGTATCACAGACTCAGGGGATGTGCAGACCGCCTCCTGTCTCTGTGTCAGAGAATCAGGGTATGAGTAGACCGGCCCCTGTCTCTGTATAACAGACTCATGGGATGCGTAGACCGCCCCCTGTCTCTGTATCACAGACTCAGGAGATGAGCAGATCGCCGCCTGTCTCTGTATCTCATACTCAGTGGGTGAGTAGACCGCCCCCTGTCTCTGTATCACAGACTCAGGGGATGAGTAGATCACCGCCTGTCTCTGTATCTCATACTCAGTGGGTGAGTAGACCGCACCCTGTCTCTGTATCTCAGACCCAGGGGATGAGTAGACCGCCCCCTGTCTCTGTATCTCATACTCAGTGGGTGAGTGGACCGCACCCTGTCTCTGTATCACACACTTGGGGGATGAGTAGACCGCCCCCTGTCTCTGTATCACAGACACAGGGGATGAGTCGACCGCCCCCTGTCTCTGTATCTCAGACTCAGGGGATGAGTAGACCGCCCCCTGTCTCTGTATCTCATACTCAGTGGGTGAGTGGACCGCACCCTGTCTCTGTATCACACACTCGCGGGATGAGTAGACTGCCCCCTGTCTCTGTGTCACAGATTTAGGGGATGAGTAGACCGCCACCTGTCTCTGTATAACAGACTCATGGGATGCGTAGACCGCACCCTGTCTCTGTATCACAGACTCAGGAGATGAGCAGATCGACGCCTGTCTCTGTATCTCATACTCAGTGGGTGAGTAGACCGCCCCCTGTCTCTGTATCTCAGACTCAGGGGATGAGTAGATCACCGCCTGTCTCTGTATCTCATACTCAGTGGGTGAGTAGACCGCACCCTCTCTCTGTATCTCAGACCCAGGGGATGAGTAGACCGCCGCCTGTCTCTGGATCTCAGACACAGTGGATGAGTAGACCGCACCCTGTCTCTGGATCTCAGACTCAGTGGATGAGTAGACCGCCCCCTGTCTTTGCATCACACATTCAGTGGATGAGTAGACCGGCCCCTGTCTCTGTATCACAGATTCAGGGGATGAGTAGACCGCCCCCTGTCTCTGTATCTCAGACTCAGGGGATGAGTAGACCGCCCCCTGTCTCTGTATCTCAGACTCAGGGGATGAGTAGACCGCCCCCTGTCTCTGTATCTCATACTCAGGGGATGAGTAGACCGCCCCCTGTCTCTGTATCACAGACTCAGGGGATGAGTAGAGCGCCCCCTGTCTCTGTATCACAGACTCAGGGGATGAGTAGAGCGCCCCCTGTCTCTGTATCACACACTCGCGGGATGAGTAGACCGCCTCCTGTCTCTGAATCATTAATTCAGGGGATGAGCAGACCGCCGCCTGTCTCTGCAATAACAGACTCATGGGATGAGTCGACCGGCCCCTGTCTCTGCATCACAGACTCAGGGGATGAGTAGACCGCCCCCTGTCTCTGTATCTCATACACAGTGGGTGAGTAGACCGCACCCTGTCTCTGTATCTCAGACTCAGGGGATGAGTAGACCGCACCCTGTCTCTGTAACTCAGACACAGTGGATGAGTAGAACGCCCCCTGTCTCTGTATCACAGACTCAGGGGATGAGTAGACCGCTTCCTTCCACTGTATCACAGACCCAGGGAATGAGTAGACCGCCCCTTTCTCTGGATCACAGACTCAGGGGATGAGTAGACCGCCCTCTTTCTCTGTATCACAGACTCAGGGGATGAGTAGACCGCCTCCTGTCTCTGAATCATTAATTCAGGGGATGAGCAGACCGCCCCCTGTCTCTGTGTCACAGATTTAGGGGAAGAGTAGAACGCCCCCTGTCTCTGTATCACAGATTCAGGAGATGAGTCGACCACTGCCTGTCTCTGCATCACAGAGCCCGGGGATGAGTAGAGCGCCCCCTGTCTCTGTATCACACATTTAGTGGATCAGTAGACCGGCCCCTGTCTGTGTCTCACAGATTCAGGGGATGAGTAGACCGCCCCCTGTCTCTGTATCTCGGACTCAGGGCATGAGTAGACCGCCCCCTGTCTCTGTTTCTCAGACTCAGGGGATGAGTAGACCGCCCCCTGTCTCTGTATCTCATACTCAGTGGGAGAGTAGACCGCACCCTGTCTCTGTATCTCAGACTCAGGGGATGAGTAGACCGCCGCCTGTCTCTGTATCTCAGACTCAGGGGATGAGTAGACCGCACCCTGTCTCTGTATCTCAGACACAGTGGATGAGTAGACCGCACCCTGTCTCTGTATCACAGACTCAAGGGATGAGCAGACCGGCCCCTGTCTGTTTATGACAGACTGAGGGGATGAGTAGACCGCCCCCTTCCTCTGTATCACAGACCCAGGGAATGAGTTAACAGCCCCTTGTCTCTGCATCTCAGAATCAGCGGATGAGTAGACCGCCCCCTTTCTCTGTATCACAGACTCAGGGGATGAGTAGACCGCCCCCTGTCTCTGTATCACAGAGTCAGGGAATGAGTAGAGCGCTCCCTGTCTCTGTATCTCACACTCAGGGAAAGAGTTAACTGCCCCCTATCTCTGTATCACAGACTCAGGGGATGAGTAGACCGCCCCCTGTCTCTGTATCACAGACTCATGGGATGAGTAAACTGCCCCCTGTCTCTGTCTTCTAGACTCAGGGAATGAGTAGAGCGCCCCCTGTCTCTGTATCTCACACTCAGGGAAAGAGTTAAACGCCCCCTATCTCTGTATAACAGACTCATGGGATGAGTAGACTGCCCCCTGTCTCTGCATCACAGACCCAGGGCATGAGTAAACCGCCCCATGTCTCTGTATCACAGAGATCGGGGATGAGTGGAGCGCCCCCTGTCTCTGTCTCACACACTCGGGGGATGAGTAGACCGCCCCGTTTGTCTGCATCACAGTCTCAGGGGATGAGAACACCGCCCCCTGTTTCTGTTTCATTGATTCAGGGGATGAGTAGACCGCCCCCTGTCTCTGTATCACACACTCGGGGATGAGTAGACCGCCCCCTGTCCCTGTATCACAGACTCAGGGGATGAGTACACCGCCCCCTGTTTCTGTATCCTTGATTCAGGGGATGAGTAGACCGCCCCCTGTATCTGTTTCACACACTCGGGGGATGGGTAGACCGCCCCTGTCTCTGTATCACACACTCGGGGATGAGAAGACCGCCCTCTATCTCTGTTTCATAGATTCAAGGGATGAGTCGACCGTCCCCTGTTTCTGTATCTCAGACTCAGGGGATGATTAAACTGCCCCCTGTCGCTGCATCATAGACTCAGGTGATGTGCAGACCTCCCCCTGTCACTGCATCACAGACTCAGGGGATGAGTTGACCGCCCCCTGTCTAGGCATCACAGACTCAATGGATGGGTAGACCGGCCCCTGTCTCTGTATCAAAGACTCAGGGGATGATTAGACCACCCCCTGTCTCTCTATCACAGACTCAGGGGATGAGTAGACCGCCCCCTGTCTCTGTATCACAGACTCAGGGGATGAGTAGACCGCCCCCTGTCTCTGTATCATAGACTCAGGGGAAGAGTACACCGCCCCCTGTCTCTGTATCATAGACTCAGGGGATGTGTAGACTGCCCCCTGTCTCTGTGTCACAGACTCAGGTGAAGAGTAGACTGCCCCAGTCTCAGTATCCCATACTCAGGGGATGAGTAGACCGCCCCCTGTGTCTGTATCACAGACTCAGGGTAAGAGTAGACCGCCCCCTGTCTCTGTACACAGACTAAGGGGATGAGTCGACCACCCCCTGTCTCCGTATCACACATTCAGGGGATGAGTAGACCGCCCCCCTTTCTCTGATTCACACACTCAGGGGAAGAGTCGACTGCCCCCTGTCTCCGTATCACACACTCAGGGGATGAGTCGACTGCCCCCTGTCTCTGTATCTGATACTCAGGTGATGATTAGACCACCCCCTGTCTCTGCATCACACACTCAGGGGTTGAGTCGACTGCCCCTTGTCTCTGTATCTCAGACTCAGGAGATGAATTGACCGCCCCCTGTCTCTGTATCACAGACTCAGGGGATGTGTAGACCGCCTCCTGTCTCTGTGTCAGAGAATCAGGGTATGAGTAGACCGGCCCCTGTCTCTGTATCACAGACTCAGGGAATGAGTAAACTGGCCCTTGTCTTTGTATCTCGGAGTCAGGGGAAGAGTAGACCGCCCCCTATCTCTGTATCATAGACTCAGGGGATGAGTCGAGCGCCCCCTGTCTCTGTATCACAAACTCGGGGGATGATTAGACTTCCCCCTGTCACTGATCAGGGACTCATGGAATGAGTAGAATGCCCCCTGTCTCTGTGTCACAGATTCAGGGGATGTGTAGACCGCCCCCTGTCTCTGTATCACAGACAAAGGGGATGAGTAGACCGCCCCCTGTCTCTGTATCACACACTCGGGCGAAGAGTAGACCGCCCCCTATCTCTGTATCTTAGACTCAGGGGATTTGTAGACCTCCCCCTGTCTCTGTCTCACAGACTCAGGAGATGAGTAAACTGCCCCTTGTCTCTGTATCTCAGAATCTGTGGATCAGTACACCGCCCCCTTTCTCTGTATCATAGAATCAGGGGATGTGTAGACCGCCCCCTGTCACAACATCACAGACTCAGGGGATGAGTCGACCGCCCCCTGTCTCTGTCTCACAGACTCAGTGGATGAGTAGGGCCCCCCCGTCTCTGTATCTCAGACTCAAGGAATGAGTGGACCGCCCCATATCTCTGTATCACAGACTCAGGGAATGAGCAGACAGCCCACAATCTCTGCATCACAGACTCAGGAATGAGTGGACCGCCCCTTGTCTCTTTATCACAGACTCAGGGGATGAGCAGATGGCCCACTGTCTCTGCATCACACACTCATGGGATGAGTAAAACGCCCCCTGTCTCTGTATCACAGACTCAGGGAGTAAGTAGACCGCCACCTGTATCTGTATCACAGACTCGGGGGATGAGTAGACCGCCCCCTGTCTCTGTTTCACACACTTGGGGGATGAGTAGACCGCCCCCTGTCTCTGTATAACAGACTCTGGTGATGATTAGACCGCACCCTGTCTCTGTATCTCAGCATCAGTGGATGAGTAGACCGCACCTTGTCTCTGTATCACACATTCAGTGGATGAGTAGACCGGCCCCTGTCTGTGTATCACAGATTCAGGGGATGAGTAGACCGCCCCCTGTCTCTGTATCACAGATTCAGGGGATGAGTAGACCGCCCCCTGTCTCTGTATCACAGACACAGCGGATGAGTAGACCGCCCCCTGTCTCTGTATCTCAGACTCAGGGGATGAGTAGACCGCCCCCTGTCTCTGTATCACAGACTCAGGGGATGAGTAGACCGCCCCCTGTCTCTGTATCTCAGACTCAGGGGATGAGTAGACCGCCCCCTTTCTCTGTCTCACAGAGCCCGGGGATGAGTAGAGCGCCCCCTGTCTCTGTATCACACACTTGGGGGATGAGTAGACCGCCCCCTGTCTCTGTCTCACAGACTCAGGGGATGAGTAGACCGCCCCCTTTCTCTGTATCACAGACTCAGGGGATGAGTACACCGCCCCCTGTTTCTGTATCATTGATTCAGGGGATGAGTAGACCGCCCCCTCTCTCTGTGTCAAAGACTCATGGGATCAGCAGAGCGCACCCTGTCTCTGTATCACATACTCGGGGGATTAGTAGACTGCTTCCTTCCACTGTTTCACAGACCCAGGGAATGAGTTAACTGCCCCTTGTCTCTGCATCTCAGAATCAGCGGATGAGTAGACCACCCCCTTTCTCTGGATCACAGACTCAGGGGATTAGTGGACCGTCCCCTATCTCTGTATCACAGACTCAGGGGATGAGTAGACCGCCCCCTTTCTCTGCATCACAGACTCAGGGGATGAGTTGACCGCCCCCTGTCTCTGTTTCACAGACTCAGGGGATGAGTAGAGCGCCCCCTGTCTATGTATCACAGACTCAGGGGATTAGTAGACCGTCCCCTATCTCTGTATCACAGACTCAGGGGATGAGTAGACCGCCCCCTTTCTCTGCATCACAGACTCAGGGGATGAGTTGACCGCCCCCTGTCTCTGTTTCACAGACTCAGGGGATGAGTAGAGCGCCCCCTGTCTCTGTATCTCAGACTCAGGGGATGAGTAGACCGCACCCTGTCTCTGTATCTCAGACACAGTGGATGAGTAGACCGCACCCTTTCTCTGTATCTCAGACTCAGTGGATGAGTAGACCGCCGCCTGTCTCTGTATCTCAGACTCAGGGGATGAGTCGACCGCACCCTGTCTCTGTATCTCAGACTCAGGGGATGAGTAGACCGCACCCTGTCTCTGTATCTCAGACACAGTGGATGAGTAGACCGCACCCTTTCTCTGTATCTCAGACTCAGGGGATGAGTAGACCGCACCCTGTCTCTGTATCTCAGACTCAGGGGATGAGTAGACCGCCGCCTGTCTCTGTATCTCAGACTCAGGGGATGAGTAGATCGCACCCTGTCTCTGTATCTCAGACACAGTGGATGAGTAGACCGCACCCTGTCTCTGTATCTCAGACTCAGGGGATGAGTAGACCGCCGCCTGTCTCTGTATCTCAGACTCAGTGGATGAGTAGACCGCACCCTGTCATTGTATCACACATTCAGTAGATGAGTAGACCGGCCCCTGTCTCTGTATCTCAGACTCAGGGGATGAGTAGACCGCCCCCTGTCTCTGTTTCTCAGACTCAGGGGATGAGTAGACCGCCCGCTGTCTCTGTATTTCATACTCAGGGGATGAGTAGACCGCCCCCTGTCCATGTATCTCAGTCTCAGGGGATGAGTAGACCGCCCGCTGTCTCTGTATCTCAGACTCAGGAGATGAGTAGACCGCCGCCTGTCTCTGTATCTCAGACTCAGGAGATGAGTAGACCGCCCCCTGTCTCTGTATCACAGGCTCATGGGATGAGTAGACCGCCCCCTGTCTCTGTATCACAGGCTCATGGGATGAGTAGACCACCCCCTTCCTCTCTATCACAGACCCAGTGGATGAGTAAACTGCCCCCTGTCTCTGTCTTCTAGACTCAGGGAATGAGTAGAGCGCCCCCTGTCTCTGTATCTCACACTCAGGGAAAGAGTTAACTGCCCCCTATCTCTGTATCACAGACTCAGGGGATGAGTAGACCGCCCCCTGTCTCTGTATCACAGACTCATGGGATGAGTAGACCGCCCCCTTCCTCTCTATCACAGACCCAGTGGATGAGTAAACTGCCCCCTGTCTCTGTCTTTTAGACTCAGGGAATGAGTAGAGCGCCCCCTGTCTCTGTATCTCACACTCAGGGAAAGAGTTAACTGCCCCCTATCTCTGTATAACAGACTCAGGGGATGAGTAGACCGCCCCCTGTCTCTGTATCACAGAGTCAGGGAATGAGTAGAGCGCTCCCTGTCTCTGTATCTCACACTCAGGGAAAGAGTTAACTGCCCCCTATCTCTGTATCACAGACTCAGGGGATGAGTAGACCGCCCCCTGTCTCTGTATCACAGACTCATGGGATGAGTAGACCGCCCCCTTCCTCTCTATCACAGACCCAGTGGATGAGTAAACTGCCCCCTGTCTCTGTCTTCTAGACTCAGGGAATGAGTAGAGCGCCCCCTGTCTCTGTATCTCACACTCAGGGAACGAGTTAAACGCCCCCTATCTCTGTATAACAGACTCATGGGATGAGTAGACTGCCCCCTGTCTCTGCATCACAGACCCAGGGCATGAGTAAACCGCCCCATGTCTCTGTATCACAGAGATCGGGGATGAGTGGAGCGCCCCCTGTCTCTGTCTCACACACTCGGGGGATGAGTAGACCGCCCCGTTTGTCTGCATCACAGTCTCAGGGGATGAGAACACCGCCCCCTGTTTCTGTTTCATTGATTCAGGGGATGAGTAGACCGCCCCCTGTCTCTGTATCACACACTCGGGGATGAGTAGGCCGCCCCCTGTCCCTGTATCACAGACTCAGGGGATGAGTACACCGCCCCCTGTTTCTGTATCCTTGATTCAGGGGATGAGTAGACCGCCCCCTGTATCTGTTTCACACACTCGGGGGATGGGTAGACCGCCCCTGTCTCTGTATCACACACTCGGGGATGAGAAGACCGCCCTCTATCTCTGTTTCATAGATTCAAGGGATGAGTCGACCGTCCCCTGTTTCTGTATCTCAGACTCAGGGGATGATTAAACTGCCCCCTGTCGCTGCATCATAGACTCAGGTGATGTGCAGACCTCCCCCTGTCACTGCATCACAGACTCAGGGGATGAGTTGACCGCCCCCTGTCTAGGCATCACAGACTCAATGGATGGGTAGACCGGCCCCTGTCTCTGTATCAAAGACTCAGGGGATGATTAGACCACCCCCTGTCTCTCTATCACAGACTCAGGGGATGAGTAGACCGCCCCCTGTCTCTGTATCACAGACTCAGGGGATGAGTAGACAGCCCCCTGTCTCTGTATCATAGACTCAGGGGAAGAGTAGACCGCCCCCTGTCTCTGTATCATAGACTCAGGGGATGTGTAGACTGCCCCCTGTCTCTGTGTCACAGACTCAGGTGAAGAGTAGACTGCCCCAGTCTCAGTATCCCATACTCAGGGGATGAGTAGACCGCCCCCTGTGTCTGTATCACAGACTCAGGGTAAGAGTAGACCGCCCCCTGTCTCTGTACACAGACTAAGGGGATGAGTCGACCACCCCCTGTCTCCGTATCACACATTCAGGGGATGAGTAGACCGCACCCTGTCTCTGTATCTCAGACTCAGGGGATGAGTAGACCGCACCCTGTCTCTGTATCTGAGACACAGTGGATGAGTAGACCGCACCCTTTCTCTGTATCTCAGACTCAGGGGATGAGTAGACCGCACCCTGTCTCTGTATCTCAGACTCAGGGGATGAGTAGACCGCCGCCTGTCTCTGTATCTCAGACTGAGGGGATGAGTAGATCGCACCCTGTCTCTGTATCTCAGACACAGTGGATGAGAAGACCGCACCCTGTCTCTGTATCTCAGACTCAGGGGATGAGTAGACCGCCGCCTGTCTCTGTATCTCAGACTCAGTGGATGAGTAGACCGCACCCTGTCATTGTATCACACATTCAGTGGATGAGTAGACCGGCCCCTGTCTCTGTATCTCAGACTCAGGGGATGAGTAGACCGCCCCCTGTCTCTGTATCTCAGACTCAGGGGATGAGTAGACCGCCCGCTGTCTATGTATTTCATACTCAGGGGATGAGTAGACCGCCCCCTGTCTATGTATCTCAGTCTCAGGGGATGAGTAGACCGCCCGCTGTCTCTGTATCTCAGACTCAGGAGATGAGTAGACCGCCGCCTGTCTCTGTATCTCAGACTCAGGGGATGAGTAGATCGCACCCTGTCTCTGTATCTCAGACACAGTGGATGAGTAGACCGCACCCTGTCTCTGTATCTCAGACTCAGGGGATGAGTAGACCGCCGCCTGTCTCTGTATCTCAGACTCAGGGGATGAGTAGACCGCCGCCTGTCTCTGTATCTCAGACTCAGGGGATGAGTAGATCGCACCCTGTCTCTGTATCTCAGACACAGTGGATGAGTAGACCGCACCCTTTCTCTGTATCTCAGACTCAGGGGATGAGTAGACCGCCGCCTGTCTCTGTATCTCAGACTCAGGGGATGAGTGGACCGCACCCTGTCTCTGTATCTCAGACTCAGGGGATGAGTAGACCGCCCCCTGTCTCTGTATCTCAGACTCAGGGGATGAGTAGACCGCCCCCTGTCTCTGTATCTCATACTCAGGGGATGAGTAGACCGCCCCCTGTCTATGTATCTCAGACTCAGGGGATGAGTAGACCGCCCGCTGTCTCTGTATCTCAGACTCAGGGGTTGAGTAGACCGCCGCCTGTCTCTGTATCTCAGACTCAGGGGATGAGTAGACCACACCCTGTCTCTGTATCTCAGACACAGTGGATGAGTAGACCGCACCCTGTCTCTGTATCTCAGAGGCAGGGGATTATTAGACCGTCCCCTGTCTTTGTATCAAACATTCAATGGATGAGGAGACCGCCCCCTGTCTCTGTATCACAGATTTAGGGGATGACTAGACCGCACCCTGTCTCTGCATCACAGACTCAAGGGATGAGCAGACCGGCCCCTGTCTGTGTATCACAGACTCAGGGGATGAGTAGACCGCCCCCTTCCACTGGATCACAGACCCAGGGAATGAGTTAACTGCCCCTTGTCTCTGCATCTCAGAATCAGCGGATGAGTAGACCGCCCCCTTTCTCTGTGTCAGAGACTCAGGGGATGAGTAGACCGCCCCCTTTCTCTGTGTCACAGACTCAGGGGATGAGTAGACCGCCCCCTTTCTCTGTGTCACAGACTCAGGGGATGAGTAGATCGCCCCCTTTCTCTGTATCACATACTCGCGGGATGAGTAGACCGCCTGCTGTCTCTGAATCATTGATTCAGGGGATGAGCTGACGGCCCCCTGTCTCTGGATCACACACTTGGGGGATGAGTAGACTGTCCCCTGTCTCTGCATCACAGACTCAGGGGATGAGTAGACCGCCCCCTGTCTCTGTATCTCATACACAGTGGGTGAGTAGACCGCACCCTGTCTCTGTTTCTCGGACTCAGGGGATGAGTAGACTGCCGCCTGTCTCTGTATCTCAGACTCAGGGGATGAGTAGACCGCACCCTGTCTCTGTATCTATGACTCAGGGGATGAGTAGACCGCACCCTGTCTCTGTATCTATGACTCAGGGGATGAGTAGACCGCACCCTGTCTCTGTATCACAGACTCAAGGGATGAGCAGACCGGCCCCTGTCTGTTTATGACAGACTGAGGGGATGAGTAGACCGCCCCCTGTCTCTGTATCACACACTCGGGGATGAGTACACCGCCCCCTGTTTCTGTATCCTTGATTCAGGGGATGAGTAGACCGCCCCCTGTATCTGTTTCACACACTCGGGGGATGAGAAGACCGCCCTCTATCTCTGTTTCATAGATTCAAGGGATGAGTCGACCGTCCCCTTTTTCTGTATCTCAGACTCAGGGGATGATTAAACTGCCCCCTGTCGCTGCATCATAGACTCAGGTGATGTGCAGACCTCCCCCTGTCACTGCATCACAGACTCAGGGGATGAGTTGACCGCCCCCTGTCTAGGCATCACAGACTCAATGGATGGGTAGACCGGCCCCTGTCTCTGTATCAAAGACTCAGGGGATGATTAGACCACCCCCTGTCTCTCTATCACAGACTCAGGGGATGAGTAGACCGCCCCCTGTCTCTGTATCACACACTCAGTGGATGAGTAGACCGCCCCCTGTCTAGGCATCACAGACTCAATGGATGGGTAGACCGGCCCCTGTCTCTGTATCAAAGACTCAGGGGATGATTAGACCACCCCCTGTCTCTGTATCACAGACTCAGGGGATGAGTAGACCGCCCCCTGTCTCTGTATCATAGACTCAGGGGAAGAGTAGACCGCCCCCTGTCTCTGTATCATAGACTCAGGGGATGTGTAGACTGCCCCCTGTCTCTGTGTCACAGACTCAGGTGAAGAGTAGACTGCCCCAGTCTCAGTATCCCATACTCAGGGGATGAGTCGACCGCCCCCTGTGTCTGTATCACAGACTCAGGGTAAGAGTAGACCGCCCCCTGTCTCTGTACACAGACTAAGGGGATGAGTCGACCACCCCCTGTCTCCGTATCACACATTCAGGGGATGAGTAGACCGCCCCCCTTTCTCTGATTCACACACTCAGGGGATGAGTCGACTGCCCCCTGTCTCCGTATCACACACTCAGGGGATGAGTCGACTGCCCCTGTCTCTGTATCTGATACTCAGGTGATGATTAGACCACCCCCTGTCTCTGCATCACACACTCAGGGGTTGAGTCGACTGCCCCTTGTCTCTGTATCTCAGACTCAGGAGATGAATTGACCGCCCCCTGTCTCTGTATCACAGACTCAGGGGATGTGTAGACTGCCTCCTGTCTCTGTGTCAGAGAATCAGGGTATGAGTAGACCGGCCCCTGTCTCTGTATAACAGACTCATGGGATGCGTAGACCGCCCCCTGTCTCTGTATCACAGACTCAGGAGATGAGTAGATCGCCGCCTGTCTCTGTATCTCATACTCAGTGGGTGAGTAGACCGCCCCCTGTCTCTGTATCTCAGACTCAGGGGATGAGTAGATCACCGCCTGTCTCTGTATCTCATACTCAGTGGGTGAGTAGACCGCACCCTGTCTCTGTATCTCAGACCCAGGGGATGAGTAGACCGCCCCCTGTCTCTGTATCTCATACTCAGTGGGTGAGTGGACCGCACCCTGTCTCTGTATCACACACTTGGGGGATGAGTAGACCGCCCCCTGTCTCTGTATCACAGACACAGGGGATGAGTCGACCGCCCCCTGTCTCTGTATCTCAGACTCAGGGGATGAGTAGACCGCCCCCTGTCTCTGTATCTCATACTCAGTGGGTGAGTGGACCGCACCCTGTCTCTGTATCACACACTCGCGGGATGAGTAGACTGCCCCCTGTCTCTGTGTCACAGATTTAGGGGATGAGTAGACCGCCACCTGTCTCTGTATAACAGACTCATGGGATGCGTAGACCGCCCCCTGTCTCTGTATCACAGACTCAGGAGATGAGTAGATCGCCGCCTGTCTCTGTATCTCATACTCAGTGGGTGAGTAGACCGCCCCCTGTCTCTGTATCTCAGACTCAGGGGATGAGTAGATCGCACCCTGTCTCTGTATCTCAGACACAGTGGATGAGTAGACCGCACCCTGTCTCTGTATCTCAGACTCAGGGGATGAGTAGACCGCCGCCTGTCTCTGTATCTCAGACTCAGGGGATGAGTAGACCGCCGCCTGTCTCTGTATCTCAGACTCAGGGGATGAGTAGATCGCACCCTGTCTCTGTATCTCAGACACAGTGGATGAGTAGACCGCACCCTTTCTCTGTATCTCAGACTCAGGGGATGAGTAGACCACCGCCTGTCTCTGTATCTCAGACTCAGGGGATGAGTGGACCGCACCCTGTCTCTGTATCTCAGACTCAGGGGATGAGTAGACCGCCCCCTGTCTCTGTATCTCAGACTCAGGGGATGAGTAGACCGCCCGCTGTCTCTGTATCTCAGACTCAGGGGATGAGTAGACCGCCGCCTGTCTCTGTATCTCAGACTCAGGGGATGAGTAGACCACACCCTGTCTCTGTATCTCAGACACAGTGGATGAGTAGACTGCACCCTGTCTCTGTATCTCAGAGGCAGGGGATTATTAGACCGTCCCCTGTCTTTGTATCAAACATTCAATGGATGAGGAGACCGCCCCCTGTCTCTGTATCACAGATTTAGGGGATGACTAGACCGCACCCTGTCTCTGCATCACAGACTCAAGGGATGAGCAGACCGGCCCCTGTCTGTGTATCACAGACTCAGGGGATGAGTAGACCGCCCCCTTCCTCTGGATCACAGACCCAGGGAATGAGTTAACTGCCCCTTGTCTCTGCATCTCAGAATCAGCGGATGAGTAGACCGCCCCCTTTCTCTGTGTCAGAGACTCAGGGGATGAGTAGACCGCCCCCTTTCTCTGTGTCACAGACTCAGGGGATGAGTAGACCGCCCCCTTTCTCTGTGTCACAGACTCAGGGGATGAGTAGATCGCCCCCTTTCTCTGTATCACATACTCGCGGGATGAGTAGACCGCCTGCTGTCTCTGAATCATTGATTCAGGGGATGAGCTGACGGCCCCCTGTCTCTGGATCACACACTTGGGGGATGAGTAGACTGTCCCCTGTCTCTGCATCACAGACTCAGGGGATGAGTAGACCGCCCCCTGTCTCTGTATCTCATACACAGTGGGTGAGTAGATCGCACCCTGTCTCTGTATCTCAGACTCAGGGGATGAGTAGACTGCCGCCTGTCTCTGTATCTCAGACTCAGGGGATGAGTAGACCGCACCCTGTCTCTGTATCTATGACTCAGGGGATGAGTAGACCGCACCCTGTCTCTGTATCTATGACTCAGGGGATGAGTAGACCGCACCCTGTCTCTGTATCACAGACTCAAGGGATGAGCAGACCGGCCCCTGTCTGTTTATGACAGACTGAGGGGATGAGTAGACCGCCCCCTTCCTCTGTATCACAGACCCAGAGAATGAGTTAACAGCCCCTTGTCTCTGCATCTCAGAATCAGCAGATGAGTAGACCGCCCCCTTTCTCTGTATCACAGACTCAGGGAATGAGTAGACCGCCCCCTTTCTCTGTCTCACACACTCGGGGGATGAGTAGACCGCCCTTTTTGTCTGCATCACAGTCTCAGGGGATGAGAACACCGCCCCCTGTTTCTGTTTCATTGATTCAGGGGATGAGTAGACCGCCCCCTGTCTCTGTATCACACACTCGGGGATGAGTAGACCGCCCCCTGTCCCTGTATCACAGACTCAGGGGATGAGTACACCGCCCCCTGTTTCTGTATCCTTGATTCAGGGGATGAGTAGACCGCCCCCTGTATCTGTTTCACACACTCGGGGGATGAGAAGACCGCCCTCTATCTCTGTTTCATAGATTCAAGGGATGAGTCGACCGTCCCCTGTTTCTGTATCTCAGACTCAGGGGATGATTAAACTGCCCCCTGTCGCTGCATCATAGACTCAGGTGATGTGCAGACCTCCCCCTGTCACTGCATCACAGACTCAGGGGATGAGTTGACCGCCCCCTGTCTAGGCATCACAGACTCAATGGATGGGTAGACCGGCCCCTGTCTCTGTATCAAAGACTCAGGGGATGATTAGACCACCCCCTGTCTCTCTATCACAGACTCAGGGGATGAGTAGACCGCCCCCTGTCTCTGTATCACACACTCAGTGGATGAGTAGACCGCCCCCTGTCTAGGCATCACAGACTCAATGGATGGGTAGACCGGCCCCTGTCTCTGTATCAAAGACTCAGGGGATGATTAGACCACCCCCTGTCTCTGTATCACAGACTCAGGGGATGAGTAGACCGCCCCCTGTCTCTGTATCATAGACTCAGGGGAAGAGTAGACCGCCCCCTGTCTCTGTATCATAGACTCAGGGGATGTGTAGACTGCCCCCTGTCTCTGTGTCACAGACTCAGGTGAAGAGTAGACTGCCCCAGTCTCAGTATCCCATACTCAGGGGATGAGTAGACCGCCCCCTGTGTCTGTATCACAGACTCAGGGTAAGAGTAGACCGCCCCCTGTCTCTGTACACAGACTAAGGGGATGAGTCGACCACCCCCTGTCTCCGTATCACACATTCAGGGGATGAGTAGACCGCCCCCCTTTCTCTGATTCACACACTCAGGGGATGAGTCGACTGCCCCCTGTCTCCGTATCACACACTCAGGGGATGAGTCGACTGCCCCTGTCTCTGTATCTGATACTCAGGTGATGATTAGACCACCCCCTGTCTCTGCATCACACACTCAGGGGTTGAGTCGACTGCCCCTTGTCTCTGTATCTCAGACTCAGGAGATGAATTGACCGCCCCCTGTCTCTGTATCACAGACTCAGGGGATGTGTAGACTGCCTCCTGTCTCTGTGTCAGAGAATCAGGGTATGAGTAGACCGGCCCCTGTCTCTGTATAACAGACTCATGGGATGCGTAGACCGCCCCCTGTCTCTGTATCACAGACTCAGGAGATGAGTAGATCGCCGCCTGTCTCTGTATCTCATACTCAGTGGGTGAGTAGACCGCCCCCTGTCTCTGTATCTCAGACTCAGGGGATGAGTAGATCACCGCCTGTCTCTGTATCTCATACTCAGTGGGTGAGTAGACCGCACCCTGTCTCTGTATCTCAGACCCAGGGGATGAGTAGACCGCCCCCTGTCTCTGTATCTCATACTCAGTGGGTGAGTGGACCGCACCCTGTCTCTGTATCACACACTTGGGGGATGAGTAGACCGCCCCCTGTCTCTGTATCACAGACACAGGGGATGAGTCGACCGCCCCCTGTCTCTGTATCTCAGACTCAGGGGATGAGTAGACCGCCCCCTGTCTCTGTATCTCATACTCAGTGGGTGAGTGGACCGCACCCTGTCTCTGTATCACACACTCGCGGGATGAGTAGACTGCCCCCTGTCTCTGTGTCACAGATTTAGGGGATGAGTAGACCGCCACCTGTCTCTGTATAACAGACTCATGGGATGCGTAGACCGCCCCCTGTCTCTGTATCACAGACTCAGGAGATGAGTAGATCGCCGCCTGTCTCTGTATCTCATACTCAGTGGGTGAGTAGACCGCCCCCTGTCTCTGTATCTCAGACTCAGGGGATGAGTAGATCGCACCCTGTCTCTGTATCTCAGACACAGTGGATGAGTAGACCGCACCCTGTCTCTGTATCTCAGACTCAGGGGATGAGTAGACCGCCGCCTGTCTCTGTATCTCAGACTCAGGGGATGAGTAGACCGCCGCCTGTCTCTGTATCTCAGACTCAGGGGATGAGTAGATCGCACCCTGTCTCTGTATCTCAGACACAGTGGATGAGTAGACCGCACCCTTTCTCTGTATCTCAGACTCAGGGGATGAGTAGACCACCGCCTGTCTCTGTATCTCAGACTCAGGGGATGAGTGGACCGCACCCTGTCTCTGTATCTCAGACTCAGGAGATGAGTAGACCGCCCCCTGTCTCTGTATCTCAGACTCAGGGGATGAGTAGACCGCCCGCTGTCTCTGTATCTCAGACTCAGGGGATGAGTAGACCGCCGCCTGTCTCTGTATCTCAGACTCAGGGGATGAGTAGACCACACCCTGTCTCTGTATCTCAGACACAGTGGATGAGTAGACCGCACCCTGTCTCTGTATCTCAGAGGCAGGGGATTATTAGACCGTCCCCTGTCTTTGTATCAAACATTCAATGGATGAGGAGACCGCCCCCTGTCTCTGTATCACAGATTTAGGGGATGACTAGACCGCACCCTGTCTCTGCATCACAGACTCAAGGGATGAGCAGACCGGCCCCTGTCTGTGTATCACAGACCCAGGGAATGAGTTAACTGCCCCTTGTCTCTGCATCTCAGAATCAGCGGATGAGTAGACCGCCCCCTTTCTCTGTGTCAGAGACTCAGGGGATGAGTAGACCGCCCCCTTTCTCTGTGTCACAGACTCAGGGGATGAGTAGACCGCCCCCTTTCTCTGTGTCACAGACTCAGGGGATGAGTAGATCGCCCCCTTTCTCTGTATCACATACTCGCGGGATGAGTAGACCGCCTGCTGTCTCTGAATCATTGATTCAGGGGATGAGCTGACGGCCCCCTGTCTCTGGATCACACACTTGGGGGATGAGTAGACTGTCCCCTGTCTCTGCATCACAGACTCAGGGGATGAGTAGACCGCCCCCTGTCTCTGTATCTCATACACAGTGGGTGAGTAGATCGCACCCTGTCTCTGTATCTCAGACTCAGGGGATGAGTAGACTGCCGCCTGTCTCTGTATCTCAGACTCAGGGGATGAGTAGACCGCACCCTGTCTCTGTATCTATGACTCAGGGGATGAGTAGACCGCACCCTGTCTCTGTATCTATGACTCAGGGGATGAGTAGACCGCACCCTGTCTCTGTATCACAGACTCAAGGGATGAGCAGACCGGCCCCTGTCTGTTTATGACAGACTGAGGGGATGAGTAGACCGCCCCCTTCCTCTGTATCACAGACCCAGAGAATGAGTTAACAGCCCCTTGTCTCTGCATCTCAGAATCAGCAGATGAGTAGACCGCCCCCTTTCTCTGTATCACAGACTCAGGGAATGAGTAGACCGCCCCCTTTCTCTGTCTCACACACTCGGGGGATGAGTAGACCGCCCTTTTTGTCTGCATCACAGTCTCAGGGGATGAGAACACCGCCCCCTGTTTCTGTTTCATTGATTCAGGGGATGAGTAGACCGCCCCCTGTCTCTGTATCACACACTCGGGGATGAGTAGACCGCCCCCTGTCCCTGTATCACAGACTCAGGGGATGAGTACACCGCCCCCTGTTTCTGTATCCTTGATTCAGGGGATGAGTAGACCGCCCCCTGTATCTGTTTCACACACTCGGGGGATGAGAAGACCGCCCTCTATCTCTGTTTCATAGATTCAAGGGATGAGTCGACCGTCCCCTGTTTCTGTATCTCAGACTCAGGGGATGATTAAACTGCCCCCTGTCGCTGCATCATAGACTCAGGTGATGTGCAGACCTCCCCCTGTCACTGCATCACAGACTCAGGGGATGAGTTGACCGCCCCCTGTCTAGGCATCACAGACTCAATGGATGGGTAGACCGGCCCCTGTCTCTGTATCAAAGACTCAGGGGATGATTAGACCACCCCCTGTCTCTCTATCACAGACTCAGGGGATGAGTAGACCGCCCCCTGTCTCTGTATCACACACTCAGTGGATGAGTAGACCGCCCCCTGTCTAGGCATCACAGACTCAATGGATGGGTAGACCGGCCCCTGTCTCTGTATCAAAGACTCAGGGGATGATTAGACCACCCCCTGTCTCTGTATCACAGACTCAGGGGATGAGTAGACCGCCCCCTGTCTCTGTATCATAGACTCAGGGGAAGAGTAGACCGCCCCCTGTCTCTGTATCATAGACTCAGGGGATGTGTAGACTGCCCCCTGTCTCTGTGTCACAGACTCAGGTGAAGAGTAGACTGCCCCAGTCTCAGTATCCCATACTCAGGGGATGAGTAGACCGCCCCCTGTGTCTGTATCACAGACTCAGGGTAAGAGTAGACCGCCCCCTGTCTCTGTACACAGACTAAGGGGATGAGTCGACCACCCCCTGTCTCCGTATCACACATTCAGGGGATGAGTAGACCGCCCCCCTTTCTCTGATTCACACACTCAGGGGATGAGTCGACTGCCCCCTGTCTCCGTATCACACACTCAGGGGATGAGTCGACTGCCCCTGTCTCTGTATCTGATACTCAGGTGATGATTAGACCACCCCCTGTCTCTGCATCACACACTCAGGGGTTGAGTCGACTGCCCCTTGTCTCTGTATCTCAGACTCAGGAGATGAATTGACCGCCCCCTGTCTCTGTATCACAGACTCAGGGGATGTGTAGACTGCCTCCTGTCTCTGTGTCAGAGAATCAGGGTATGAGTAGACCGGCCCCTGTCTCTGTATAACAGACTCATGGGATGCGTAGACCGCCCCCTGTCTCTGTATCACAGACTCAGGAGATGAGTAGATCGCCGCCTGTCTCTGTATCTCATACTCAGTGGGTGAGTAGACCGCCCCCTGTCTCTGTATCTCAGACTCAGGGGATGAGTAGATCACCGCCTGTCTCTGTATCTCATACTCAGTGGGTGAGTAGACCGCACCCTGTCTCTGTATCTCAGACCCAGGGGATGAGTAGACCGCCCCCTGTCTCTGTATCTCATACTCAGTGGGTGAGTGGACCGCACCCTGTCTCTGTATCACACACTTGGGGGATGAGTAGACCGCCCCCTGTCTCTGTATCACAGACACAGGGGATGAGTCGACCGCCCCCTGTCTCTGTATCTCAGACTCAGGGGATGAGTAGACCGCCCCCTGTCTCTGTATCTCATACTCAGTGGGTGAGTGGACCGCACCCTGTCTCTGTATCACACACTCGCGGGATGAGTAGACTGCCCCCTGTCTCTGTGTCACAGATTTAGGGGATGAGTAGACCGCCACCTGTCTCTGTATAACAGACTCATGGGATGCGTAGACCGCCCCCTGTCTCTGTATCACAGACTCAGGAGATGAGTAGATCGCCGCCTGTCTCTGTATCTCATACTCAGTGGGTGAGTAGACCGCCCCCTGTCTCTGTATCTCAGACTCAGGGGATGAGTAGATCGCACCCTGTCTCTGTATCTCAGACACAGTGGATGAGTAGACCGCACCCTGTCTCTGTATCTCAGACTCAGGGGATGAGTAGACCGCCGCCTGTCTCTGTATCTCAGACTCAGGGGATGAGTAGACCGCCGCCTGTCTCTGTATCTCAGACTCAGGGGATGAGTAGATCGCACCCTGTCTCTGTATCTCAGACACAGTGGATGAGTAGACCGCACCCTTTCTCTGTATCTCAGACTCAGGGGATGAGTAGACCACCGCCTGTCTCTGTATCTCAGACTCAGGGGATGAGTGGACCGCACCCTGTCTCTGTATCTCAGACTCAGGAGATGAGTAGACCGCCCCCTGTCTCTGTATCTCAGACTCAGGGGATGAGTAGACCGCCCGCTGTCTCTGTATCTCAGACTCAGGGGATGAGTAGACCGCCGCCTGTCTCTGTATCTCAGACTCAGGGGATGAGTAGACCACACCCTGTCTCTGTATCTCAGACACAGTGGATGAGTAGACCGCACCCTGTCTCTGTATCTCAGAGGCAGGGGATTATTAGACCGTCCCCTGTCTTTGTATCAAACATTCAATGGATGAGGAGACCGCCCCCTGTCTCTGTATCACAGATTTAGGGGATGACTAGACCGCACCCTGTCTCTGCATCACAGACTCAAGGGATGAGCAGACCGGCCCCTGTCTGTGTATCACAGACCCAGGGAATGAGTTAACTGCCCCTTGTCTCTGCATCTCAGAATCAGCGGATGAGTAGACCGCCCCCTTTCTCTGTGTCAGAGACTCAGGGGATGAGTAGACCGCCCCCTTTCTCTGTGTCACAGACTCAGGGGATGAGTAGACCGCCCCCTTTCTCTGTGTCACAGACTCAGGGGATGAGTAGATCGCCCCCTTTCTCTGTATCACATACTCGCGGGATGAGTAGACCGCCTGCTGTCTCTGAATCATTGATTCAGGGGATGAGCTGACGGCCCCCTGTCTCTGGATCACACACTTGGGGGATGAGTAGACTGTCCCCTGTCTCTGCATCACAGACTCAGGGGATGAGTAGACCGCCCCCTGTCTCTGTATCTCATACACAGTGGGTGAGTAGATCGCACCCTGTCTCTGTATCTCAGACTCAGGGGATGAGTAGACTGCCGCCTGTCTCTGTATCTCAGACTCAGGGGATGAGTAGACCGCACCCTGTCTCTGTATCTATGACTCAGGGGATGAGTAGACCGCACCCTGTCTCTGTATCTATGACTCAGGGGATGAGTAGACCGCACCCTGTCTCTGTATCACAGACTCAAGGGATGAGCAGACCGGCCCCTGTCTGTTTATGACAGACTGAGGGGATGAGTAGACCGCCCCCTTCCTCTGTATCACAGACCCAGAGAATGAGTTAACAGCCCCTTGTCTCTGCATCTCAGAATCAGCAGATGAGTAGACCGCCCCCTTTCTCTGTATCACAGACTCAGGGAATGAGTAGACCGCCCCCTTTCTCTGTCTCACACACTCGGGGGATGAGTAGACCGCCCTTTTTGTCTGCATCACAGTCTCAGGGGATGAGAACACCGCCCCCTGTTTCTGTTTCATTGATTCAGGGGATGAGTAGACCGCCCCCTGTCTCTGTATCACACACTCGGGGATGAGTAGACCGCCCCCTGTCCCTGTATCACAGACTCAGGGGATGAGTACACCGCCCCCTGTTTCTGTATCCTTGATTCAGGGGATGAGTAGACCGCCCCCTGTATCTGTTTCACACACTCGGGGGATGAGAAGACCGCCCTCTATCTCTGTTTCATAGATTCAAGGGATGAGTCGACCGTCCCCTGTTTCTGTATCTCAGACTCAGGGGATGATTAAACTGCCCCCTGTCGCTGCATCATAGACTCAGGTGATGTGCAGACCTCCCCCTGTCACTGCATCACAGACTCAGGGGATGAGTTGACCGCCCCCTGTCTAGGCATCACAGACTCAATGGATGGGTAGACCGGCCCCTGTCTCTGTATCAAAGACTCAGGGGATGATTAGACCACCCCCTGTCTCTCTATCACAGACTCAGGGGATGAGTAGACCGCCCCCTGTCTCTGTATCACACACTCAGTGGATGAGTAGACCGCCCCCTGTCTAGGCATCACAGACTCAATGGATGGGTAGACCGGCCCCTGTCTCTGTATCAAAGACTCAGGGGATGATTAGACCACCCCCTGTCTCTGTATCACAGACTCAGGGGATGAGTAGACCGCCCCCTGTCTCTGTATCATAGACTCAGGGGAAGAGTAGACCGCCCCCTGTCTCTGTATCATAGACTCAGGGGATGTGTAGACTGCCCCCTGTCTCTGTGTCACAGACTCAGGTGAAGAGTAGACTGCCCCAGTCTCAGTATCCCATACTCAGGGGATGAGTAGACCGCCCCCTGTGTCTGTATCACAGACTCAGGGTAAGAGTAGACCGCCCCCTGTCTCTGTACACAGACTAAGGGGATGAGTCGACCACCCCCTGTCTCCGTATCACACATTCAGGGGATGAGTAGACCGCCCCCCTTTCTCTGATTCACACACTCAGGGGATGAGTCGACTGCCCCCTGTCTCCGTATCACACACTCAGGGGATGAGTCGACTGCCCCTGTCTCTGTATCTGATACTCAGGTGATGATTAGACCACCCCCTGTCTCTGCATCACACACTCAGGGGTTGAGTCGACTGCCCCTTGTCTCTGTATCTCAGACTCAGGAGATGAATTGACCGCCCCCTGTCTCTGTATCACAGACTCAGGGGATGTGTAGACCGCCTCCTGTCTCTGTGTCAGAGAATCAGGGTATGAGTAGACCGGCCCCTGTCTCTGTATAACAGACTCATGGGATGCGTAGACCGCCCCCTGTCTCTGTATCACAGACTCAGGAGATGAGTAGATCGCCGCCTGTCTCTGTATCTCATACTCAGTGGGTGAGTAGACCGCCCCCTGTCTCTGTATCTCAGACTCAGGGGATGAGTAGATCACCGCCTGTCTCTGTATCTCATACTCAGTGGGTGAGTAGACCGCACCCTGTCTCTGTATCTCAGACCCAGGGGATGAGTAGACCGCCCCCTGTCTCTGTATCTCATACTCAGTGGGTGAGTGGACCGCACCCTGTCTCTGTATCACACACTTGGGGGATGAGTAGACTGCCCCCTGTCTCTGTGTCACAGATTTAGGGGATGAGTAGACCGCCACCTGTCTCTGTATAACAGACTCATGGGATGCGTAGACCGCCCCCTGTCTCTGTATCACAGACTCAGGAGATGAGCAGATCGACGCCTGTCTCTGTATCTCATACTCAGTGGGTGAGTAGACCGCCCCCTGTCTCTGTATCTCAGACTCAGGGGATGAGTAGATCACCGCCTGTCTCTGTATCTCATACTCAGTGGGTGAGTAGACCGCACCCTGTCTCTGTATCTCAGACCCAGGGGATGAGTAGACCGCCGCCTGTCTCTGGATCTCAGACACAGTGGATGAGTAGACCGCACCCAGTCTGTGTATCTCAGACTCAGTGGATGAGTAGACCGCCCCCTGTCTCTGTATCACAGAATCAGTGGATGAGTAGACCGCACCCAGTCTCTGTATCTCAGACTCAGTGGATGAGTAGAGCGCCCCCTGTCTCTGTATCACACACTCGCGGGATGAGTAGACCGCCTCCTGTCTCTGAATCATTGATTCAGTGGATGAGCAGACCGCCGCCTGTCTCTGCAATAACAGACTCAGGGGATGTGTAGACTGCCCCAGTCTCAGTATCCCATACTCAGGGGATGAGTAGACCGCCCCCTGTGTCTGTATCACAGACTCAGGGTAAGAGTCGACCGCCCCCTGTCTCTGTACACAGACTAAGGGGATGAGTCGACCACCCCCTGTCTCCGTATCACACATTCAGGGGATGAGTAGACCGCCCCCCTTTCTCTGATTCACACACTCAGGGGATGAGTCGACTGCCCCCTGTCTCCGTATCACACACTCAGGGGATGAGTCGACTGCCCCCTGTCTCTGTATCTGATACTCAGGTGATGATTAGACCACCCCCTGTCTCTGCATCACACACTCAGGGGTTGAGTCGACTGCCCCTTGTCTCTGTATCTCAGACTCAGGAGATGAATTGACCGCCCCCTGTCTCTGTATCACAGACTCAGGGGATGTGTAGACCGCCTCCTGTCTCTGTGTCAGAGAATCAGGGTATGAGTAGACCGGCCCCTGTCTCTGTATAACAGACTCATGGGATGCGTAGACCGCCCCCTGTCTCTGTATCACAGACTCAGGAGATGAGTAGATCGCCGCCTGTCTCTGTATCTCATACTCAGTGGGTGAGTAGACCGCCCCCTGTCTCTGTATCTCAGACTCAGGGGATGAGTAGATCACCGCCTGTCTCTGTATCTCATACTCAGTGGGTGAGTAGACCGCACCCTGTCTCTGTATCTCAGACCCAGGGGATGAGTAGACCGCCCCCTGTCTCTGTATCTCATACTCAGTGGGTGAGTGGACCGCACCCTGTCTCTGTATCTCAGAGCCAGGGGATGAGTAGACCGCCCCCTGTCTCTGTATCTCATACTCAGTGGGTGAGTAGACCGCACCCTGTCTCTGTATCTCAGACCCAGGGGATGAGTAGACCGCCCCCTGTCTCTGTATCTCATACTCAGTGGGTGAGTGGACCGCACCCTGTCTCTGTATCACACACTTGGGGGATGAGTAGACCGCCCCCTGTCTCTGTATCACAGACACAGGGGATGAGTAGACCGCCCCCTGTCTCTGTATCTCAGACTCAGGGGATGAGTAGACCGCCCCCTGTCTCTGTATCTCATACTCAGTGGGTGAGTAGACCGCACTCTGTCTCTGTATCACACACTCGCGGGATGAGTAGACTGCCCCCTGTCTCTGTGTCACAGATTTAGGGGATGAGTAGACCGCCACCTGTCTCTGTATAACAGACTCATGGGATGCGTAGACCGCCCCCTGTCTCTGTATCACAGACTCAGGAGATGAGTAGATCGCCGCCTGTCTCTGTATCTCATACTCAGTGGGTGAGTAGACTGCCCTCTGTCTCTGTATCTCAGACTCAGGGGATGAGTAGATCACCCCCTGTCTCTGTATCTCATACTCAGTGGGTGAGTAGACCGCACCCTGTCTCTGTATCTCAGACCCAGGGGATGAGTAGACCGCCGCCTGTCTCTGGATCTCAGACACAGTGGATGAGTAGACCGCACCCAGTCTCTGTATCTCAGACTCAGTGGATGAGTAGACCGCCCCCTGTCTCTGTATCTCAGACTCAGGGGATGAGTAGATCACCGCCTGTCTCTGTATCTCATACTCAGTGGGTGAGTAGACCGCACCCTGTCTCTGTATCACAGACTCAGGAGATGAGTAGATCACCGCCTGTCTCTGTATCTCATACTCAGTGGGTGAGTAGACCACACCCTGTCTCTGTATCTCAGACCCAGGGGATGAGTAGATCGCACCCTGTCTCTGTATCTCAGACTCAGGGGATGAGTAGATCACCGCCTGTCTCTGTATCTCATACTCAGTGGGTGAGTAGACCGCACCCTGTCTCTGTATCTCAGACCCAGGGGATGAGTAGACCGCCGCCTGTCTCTGGATCTCAGACACAGTGGATGAGTAGACCGCACCCAGTCTCTGTATCTCAGACACAGTGGATGAGTAGACCGCACCCTGTCTCTGGATCTCAGACTCAGTGGATGAGTAGACCGCCCCCTGTCTTTGCATCACACATTCAGTGGATGAGTAGACCGGCCCCTGTCTGTGTATCACAGATTCAGGGGATGAGTAGACCGCCCCCTGTCTCTGTATCTCAGACTCAGGGGATGAGTAGACCGCCCCCTGTCTCTGTATCTCAGACTCAGGGGATGAGTAGACCGCCCCCTGTCTCTGTATCTCAGACTCAGGGGATGAGTAGACCGCCCCCTGTCTCTGTATCTCATACTCAGGGGATGAGTAGAGCGCCCCCTGTCTCTGTATCACAGACTCAGGGGATGAGTAGAGCGCCCCCTGTCTCTGTATCACAGACTCAGGGGATGAGTAGAGCGCCCCCTGTCTCTGTATCACACACTCGCGGGATGAGCAGACCGCCGCCTGTCTCTGCAATAACAGACTCATGGGATGAGTAGACCGGCCCCTGTCTCTGCATCACAGACTCAGGGGATGAGTAGACCGCCCCCTGTCTCTGTATCTCATACACAGTGGGTGAGCAGACCGCACCCTGTCTCTGTATCTCAGACTCAGGGGATGAGTAGACCGCACCCTGTCTCTGTAACTCAGACACAGTGGATGAGTAGAACGCCCCCTGTCTCTGTATCACAGACTCAGGGGATGAGTAGACCGCTTCCTTCCACTGTATCACAGACCCAGGGAATGAGTAGACCGCCCCTTTCTCTGGATCACAGACTCAGGGGATGAGTAGACCGCCCTCTTTCTCTGTATCACAGACTCAGGGGATGAGTAGACCGCCTCCTGTCTCTGAATCATTAATTCAGGGGATGAGCAGACCGCCCCCTGTCTCTGTGTCACAGATTTAGGGGAACAGTAGAACGCCCCCTGTCTCTGTATCACAGATTCAGGAGATGAGTCGACCACTGCCTGTCTCTGTATCACAGAGCCCGGGGATGAGTAGAGCGCCCCCTGTCTCTGTATCACACATTCAGTGGATCAGTAGACCGGCCCCTGTCTGTGTATCACAGATTCAGGGGATGAGTAGACCGCCCCCTGTCTCTGTATCTCAGACTCAGGGGATGAGTAGACCGCCCCCTGTCTCTGTATCTCATACTCAGTGGGAGAGTAGACCGCACCCTGTCTCTGTATCTCAGACTCAGGGGATGAGTAGACCGCACCCTGTCTCTGTATCTCAGACACAGTGGATGAGTAGACCGCCCCTTTCCTCTGTATCACAGACCCAGGGAATGAGTTAACAGCCCCTTGTCTCTGTATCTCAGACTCAGGGGATGAGTAGACCGCCCCCTTTCTCTGTATCACAGAATCAGGGGATGAGTAGACCGCCCCCTTTCTCTGTATCACAGAATCAGGGGATGATTAGACCGTCCCCAGTCACAGTATCACAGACTCAGGGGATGAGCAAACTGCCCCTTGTCTCTCTATCTCAGATTCAGGGGATGAGTAGACCGTCCCCTGTCTCAGTATCACAGACTCAGGGGATGAGTAGACCGCCCCGTTTGTCTGTATCACAGACTCAGGGGATGAGTAGACCGCCCCATGTCCCTGGATCACAGAGCTCGGGGATGAGTAGAGCGTACCCTGTCTCTGGATCATACACTCGGGGGATGTGTAGACTGCCCGCTGTCTCTGTATCACAGACTCAGGGGATGAGTAAACCGCCCCCTGTTTCTGTATCATTGATTCAGTGGATGAGTAGAACGCCCCCTGTCTCTGTGTCACAGACTCAGGGGATGAGTAGACAGCCCCCTGTCTCTGTATCACAGACTCAGGGAATGAGTAGACCGCCCACTGTCTCTGTATCACAGACTCAGGGGATGAGTAAACCGCCCCCTGTTTCTGTATCATTGATTCAGGGGATGAGTAGAACACCCCTGTCTCTGTGTCACAGACTCAGGGAATGAGTAGACCGCCCCCTGTCTCTGTATCATAGACTCAGGGGATGAGTAGACTGCCCCCTGTCTCTGTGTCAGAGATTTAGGGGATGACTAGACCGCCGCCTGTCTCTGTATAACAGACTCATTGGATGAGTAGACCGCCCCCTGTCTCTGTATCACAGACTCAGGAGATGAGTAGACCACTGCCTGTCTCTGGATCACAGACTCAGGGGATGAGTAGACCGCCCCACTGTCTCTGTATCACAGAGCCCGGGGTTGAGTAGAGCGCCCCCTGTCTCTGTATCATACACTCGGGGGATGAGTAGACCGCCCCCTGTCTCTGGATCACAGACTCAGGGGATGAGTACACTGCCCCCTGTTTCTGGATCATTGATTCAGGGGATGAGTAGACCGCCCCCTGTCTCTCCGTCACAGATCCAGGGGATGAGTAGACCGCCCCCTGTCTCTGTGTCACAGACTCAGGGGATGAGTAGACCGCCCCCTGTCTCTTTATCACTGACCCAGGGGATGAGCAAACTGCCCCCTGTCTCTGTATCGTTGATTCAGGGGATGAGTAGACCGCCCCCTGTCTCTGTGTCACAGACTCAGGGGATGAGTAGACCGCCCCCTGTCTCTTTATCACTGACCCAGGGGATGAGCAAACTGCCCCCTGTCTCTGTATCTCAGATTCAGGGGATGAGTAGAACACTGCCTGTCTCTGTATCACAGACTCAGGGGATGAGTAGACCGCCCCCTGTCTCTTTATCACTGACCCAGGGGATGAGCAAACTGCCCCTTGTCTCTGTATCTCAGATTCAGGGGATGACTAGAACACTGCCTGTCTCTGGATCACAGACTCAGGGGATGAGTAGACCGCCCCGTTTGTCTGCATCACAGACTCAGGGGATGAGGAGACCGCCCCATGTCTCAGTATCACACACTCGGGGGATGAGTAGACCGCCCCCGGTCTCTGTGTCACAGACTCAGGGGATGAGTAGAGCGCCCCCTGTCTCTGTATCACACACTCGGGGATGAGCAGACCGCCCGCTGTCTCTGTATCACAGACTCAGGGGATGAGTACACCGCCCCCTGTTTCTGTATCATTGATTCAGGGGATGAGTAGACTGCCCCCTTTCTCTATGTCACAGAGTCAGGGGATGAGTAGACCGCCCCCTGTCTCTGTGTCACCGACTCAGGGGATGAGTCGACCGCCCCCTGTCTCTGTATCACAGACCCAGGGGATGAGCAAACTGCCCCTTGTCTCTGTATCTCAGTTTCAGGGGATGAGTAGACCTTCCCCTGACTCAGTATCAGAGGCTCAGGGGATGAGTGGAGCGCTCCCTGTCTCTGTATCAACCACTCGGGGGATGAGTAGACCGCCCCCTGTATCTGTATCACAGAGTCAGTGGATGAGTAGACCGCCCCCTGTCTCTCCATCATCGACTCAGGGGATGAGATGACCGCCCCCTGTCTCTCTATCATAGTGCCAGGGGATGATTAGAGCACCCCCTGTCTCTTTATCATAGACTCAGGGGATGAGTAGAGCGCCCCCTGTCTCTCTTTCACAGACTCAGGGGATGAGTAGACCGCTCCCTGTCTCTGTACCACAAACTCAGGGGATGAGTAGACCGCCCCCTGTCTCTGTATCACAGACTCAGGAGATGAGTAGACCCCCCCTGTCTTTGTATCACAGACTCAGGAGATGAGTTTACCAACCCCTGTCTTTGTATCACACACTCAGTGGATGAGAAGACTGGCCCCTGCCTCTGCATCACAGACTCAGGGGATGAGTAGACCGCCCCCTGTCTCTGTATCACAGACTCAGGGGATGAGTAGACCGCCCCCTTCCTCTGTATCACAGACCCAGGGGATGGGGAAACAGCCCCTTGTCTCTGCATCTCAGACTCAGGGGATGAGTAGACTGTCCCCTTGCTCAGTATCACAGACTCAGTGAATGAGTAGACCGCCCCCTGTCTCTGTCCAACAGACTCAGGGGATGAGTAGACCGCACACTGTCTTTGTATCACAAGCTCAGGGGATGAGTAGACCAACCCCTGTCTTTGTATCATAGACTCAGGGGATGAGTAGACCGTCCCCTGTCTCTATATCACAGACTCAGGAGATGAGTAGACCAACCCCTGTCTCAGTATCACAGACTCAGGGGATGAGTAGACCGCCCCCTTCCTCTGGATCACAGACCCAGGGAATGAGTTAACTGCCCCTTGTCTCTGCATCTCAGAATCAGCGGATGAGTAGACCGCCCCCTTTCTCGGTGTCACAGACTCAGGGGATGAGCAGACCGCCCCCTTTCTCTGTGTCACAGACTCAGGGGATGAGTAGACCGCCCCCTTTCTCTGTGTCACAGACTCAGGGGATGAGTGGACCGCCCCCTTTCTCTGGATCACAGACTCAGGGGATGAGTAGACCGCCCCCTTTCTCTGTGTCACAGACTCAGGGGATGAGTGGACCGCCCCCTTTCTCTGGATCACAGACTCAGGGGATGAGTAGATCGCCCCCTTTCTCTGTATCACATACTCGCGGGATGAGTAGACTGCCTGCTGTCTCTGAATCATTGATTCAGGGGATGAGCTGACGGCCCCCTGTCTCTGGATCACACACTTGGGGGATGAGTAGACTGTCCCCTGTCTCTGCATCACAGACTCAGGGGATGAGTAGACCGCCCCCTGTCTCTGTATCTCATACACAGTGGGTGAGTAGACCGCACCCTGTCTCTGTTTCTCGGACTCAGGGGATGAGTAGACCGCCGCCTGTCTCTGTATCTCAGACTCAGGGGATGAGTAGACCGCACCCTGTCTCTGTATCTATGACTCAGGGGATGAGTAGACCGCACCCTGTCTCTGTATCTATGACTCAGGGGATGAGTAGACCGCACCCTGTCTCTGTATCACAGACTCAAGGGATGAGCAGACCGGCCCCTGTCTGTTTATGACAGACTGAGGGGATGAGTAGACCGCCCCCTTCCTCTGTATCACAGACCCAGAGAATGAGTTAACAGCCCCTTGTCTCTGCATCTCAGAATCAGCGGATGAGTAGACCGCCCCCTTTCTCTGTATCACAGACTCAGGGAATGAGTAGACCGCCCCCTTTCTCTGTCTCACACACTCGGGGGATGAGTAGACCGCCCCGTTTGTCTGCATCACAGTCTCAGGGGATGAGAACACCGCCCCCTGTTTCTGTTTCATTGATTCAGGGGATGAGTAGACCGCCCCCTGTCTCTGTATCACACACTCGGGGATGAGTAGACCGCCCCCTGTCCCTGTATCACAGACTCAGGGGATGAGTACACCGCCCCCTGTTTCTGTATCCTTGATTCAGGGGATGAGTAGACCGCCCCCTGTATCTGTTTCACACACTCGGGGGATGGGCAGACCGCCCCTGTCTCTGTATCACACACTCGGGGATGAGAAGACCGCCCTCTATCTCTGTTTCATAGATTCAAGGGATGAGTCGACCGTCCCCTGTTTCTGTATCTCAGACTCAGGGGATGATTAAACTGCCCCCTGTCGCTGCATCATAGACTCAGGTGATGTGCAGACCTCCCCCTGTCACTGTATCACAGACTCAGGGGATGAGTTGACCGCCCCCTGTCTAGGCATCACAGACTCAATGGATGGGTAGACCGGCCCCTGTCTCTGTATCAAAGACTCAGGGGATGATTAGACCGCCCCCTGTCTCTGTATCATAGACTCAGGGGAAGAGTAGACCGCCCCCTGTCTCTGTATCATAGACTCAGGGGATGTGTAGACTGCCCCCTGTCTCTGTATCACAGACTGAGGGGATGAGTAGAACGCCCCCTGTCTCTGTATCACAGACTGAGGGGATGAGTAAACTGCCCCTTGTCTCTGTATCACAGACTCAGTGGATGAGTAAACTGCCCCCTGTCTCTGTATCACAGACTGAGGGGATGAGTAGAACGCCCCCTGTCTCTGTATCACAGACTCAGGGGATGAGTAAACCGCCCCCTGTCTCTCTATCACGGACTCAGAGAATGAGTCGCGCGCCCCCTGTCTCTGTATCTCACACTCAGGGAAAGAGTTAAACGCCCCCTATCTCTGTATAACAGACTCATGGGATGAGTAGACTGCCCCCTGTCTCTGCATCACAGACTCAGGAGATGAGTAGACCGCACCCTTCCTCTCTATCACAGACCCAGTGGATGAGTAAACTGCCCCCTGTCTCTGTCTTCTAGACTCAGGGAATGAGTAGAGCGCCCCCTGTCTCTGTATCTCACACTCAGGGAAAGAGTTAAACGCCCCCTATCTCTGTATAACAGACTCATGGGATGAGTAGACTGCCCCCTGTCTCTGCATCACAGACTCAGGAGATGAGTAGACCGCACCCTTCCTCTCTATCACAGACCCAGGGCATGAGTAAACCGCCCCATGTCTCTGCATCACAGAGATCGGGGATGAGTGGAGCGCCCCCTGTCTCTGTCTCACACACTCGGGGGATGAGTAGACCGCCCCGTTTGTCTGCATCACAGTCTCAGGGGATGAGAACACCGCCCCCTGTTTCTGTTTCATTGATTCAGGGGATGAGTAGACCGCCCCCTGTATCTGTTTCACACACTCGGGGGATGAGTAGACCGCCCCCTGTGTCTGTATCACAGACTCAGGGTAAGAGTAGACCGCCCCCTGTCTCTGTACACAGACTAAGGGGATGAGTCGACCACCCCCTGTCTCCGTATCACACATTCAGGGGATGAGTAGACCGCCCCCCTTTCTCTGATTCACACACTCAGGGGATGAGTCGACTGCCCCCTGTCTCCGTATCACACACTCAGGGGATGAGTCGACTGCCCCCTGTCTCTGTATCTGATACTCAGGTGATGATTAGACCACCCCCTGTCTCTGCATCACACACTCAGGGGTTGAGTCGACTGCCCCTTGTCTCTGTATCTCAGACTCAGGAGATGAATTGACCGCCCCCTGTCTCTGTATCACAGACTCAGGGGATGTGTAGACCGCCTCCTGTCTCTGTGTCAGAGAATCAGGGTATGAGTAGACCGGCCCCTGTCTCTGTATCACAGACTCAGGGAATGAGTAAACTGGCCCTTGTCTTTGTATCTCGGAGTCAGGGGAAGAGTAGACCGCCCCCTATCTCTGTATCATAGACTCAGGGGATGAGTAGAGCGCCCCCTGTCTCTATATCACAAACGCGGGGGATGATTAGACTTCCCCCTGTCACTGATCAGGGACTCATGGAATGAGTAGAACGCCCCCTGTCTCTGTGTCACAGATTCAGGGGATGTGTAGACCGCCCCCTGTCTCTGTATCACAGACAAAGGGGATGAGTAGACCGCCCCCTGTCTCTGTATCACACACTCGGGCGAAGAGTAGACCGCCCCCTATCACTGTATCTTAGACTCAGGGGATTTGTAGACCTCCCCCTGTCTCTGTCTCACAGACTCAGGAGATGAGTAAACTGCCCCTTGTCTCTGTATCTCAGAATCTGTGGATCAGTACACCGCCCCCTTTCTCTGTATCATAGAATCAGGGGATGTGTAGACCGCCCCCTGTCACAACATCACAGACTCAGGGGATGAGTAGACCGCCCCCTGTCTCTGTCTCACAGACTCAGTGGATGAGTAGGGCCCCCCCTGTCTCTGTATCTCAGACTCAAGGAATGAGTGGACCGCCCACTGTCTCTGTATCACAGACTCGGGGGATGAGTAGACAGCCACCTGTATCTGTATCACAGACTCAGGGAGTAAGTAGACCGCCACCTGTATCTGTATCACAGACTCGGGGGATGAGTAGACCGCCCCCTGTCTCTGTTTCACACACTTGGGGGATGAGTAGACCACCCCCTGTCTCTGTATCTCAGATTTAGGGGATGAGTAGACCGCCCCCTGTCTCTGTATAACAGACTCTGGTGATGATTAGACCGCACCCTGTCTCTGTATCACACATTCAGTGGATGAGTAGACCGGCCCCTGTCTGTGTATCACAGATTCAGGGGATGAGTAGACCGCCCCCTGTCTCTGTATCACAGACACAGCGGATGAGTAGACCGCCCCCTGTCTCTGTATCTCAGACTCAGGGGATGAGTAGACCGCCCCCTGTCTCTGTATCACAGACTCAGGGGATGAGTAGACCGCCCCCTTTCTCTGTCTCACAGAGCCCGGGGATGAGTAGAGCGCCCCCTGTCTCTGTATCACACACTTGGGGGATGAGTAGACCGCCCCCTGTCTCTGTCTCACAGACTCAGGGGATGAGTACACCGCCCCCTGTTTCTGTATCATTGATTCAGGGGATGAGTAGACCGCCCCCTTTCTCTGTATCACAGACTCAGGGGATGAGTACACCGCCCCCTGTTTCTGTATCATTGATTCAGGGGATGAGTAGACCGCCCCCTCTCTCTGTGTCAAAGACTCATGGGATGAGCAGAGCGCCCCCTGTCTCTGTATCACAGACTCAGGGGATGAGGACACCGCCCCCTGTTTCTGTATCATTGATTCAGGGGATGAGTAGACCGCCCCCTTTCTCTGTATCACAGACTCAGGGGATGAGTAGACCACCCCATTTCTCTGGATCACAGACTCAGGGGATTAGTAGACCGCCCCCTTTCTCTGCATCACAGACTCAGGGGATGAGTTGACCGCCCCCTGTCTCTGTTTCACAGACTCAGGGGATGAGTAGAGCGCCCCCTGTCTATGTATCACAGACTCAGGGGATGAGTAGACCGCCCCCTTTCTCTGCATCACAGACTCAGTGGATGAGTTGACCGCCCCCTGTCTCTGTTTCACAGACTCAGGGGATTATTAGACCGTCCCCTATCTCTGTATCACAGACTCAGGGGATGAGTAGACCGCCCCCTGTCTCTGTTTCACAGACTCAGGGGATGAGTAGAGCGCCCCCTGTCTCTGTTTCACAGACTCAGGGGATGAGTACACCGCCGCCTGTCTCTGTATCTCAGACTCAGGGGATGAGTAGACAGCCGCCTGTCTCTGTATCTCAGACTCAGGGAATGAGTAGATCGCACCCTGTCTCTGTATCTCAGACACAGTGGATGAGTAGACCGCACCCTGTCTCTGTATCTCAGACTCAGGGGATGAGTAGACCGCACCCTGTCTCTGTATCTCAGACACAGTGGATGAGTAGACCGCACCCTTTCTCTGTATCTCAGACTCAGGGGATGAGTAGACCGCACCCTGTCTCTGTATCTCAGACTCAGGGGATGAGTAGACCGCCCCCTGTCTCTGTATCTCAGACTCAGGGGATGAGTAGATCGCACCCTGTCTCTGTATCTCAGACACAGTGGATGAGTAGACCGCACCCTGTCTCTGTATCTCAGACTCAGTGGATGAGTAGACCGCACCCTGTCATTGTATCACACATTCAGTGGATGAGTAGACCGGCCCCTGTCTGTGTATCACAGATTCAGGGGATGAGTAGACCGCCCCCTGTCTCTGCATCTCAGACTCAGGGGATGAGTAGACCGCCCGCTGTCTCTGTATTTCATACTCAGGGGATGAGTAGACCGCCCCCTGTCTATGTATCTCAGTCTCAGGGGATGAGTAGACCGCCCGCTGTCTCTGTATCACAGACTCAGGGGATGAGTAGACCGCCCCCTTTCTCTGCATCACAGACTCAGGGGATGAGTTGACCGCCCCCTGTCTCTGTTTCACAGACTCAGGGGATTAGTAGACCGCCCCCTGTCTCTGTTTCACAGACTCAGGGGATGAGTAGAGCGCCCCCTGTCTCTGTATCTCAGACTCAGGGGATGAGTAGAGCGCCCCCTGTCTCTGTTTCACAGACTCAGGGGATGAGTAGACCGCCGCCTTTCTCTGTATCTCAGACTCAGGGGATGAGTAGACCGCCCCCTGTCTCTGTTTCACAGACTCAGGGGATGAGTAGACCGCCGCCTGTCTCTGTATCTCAGACTCAGGGGATGAGTAGACCGCACCCTGTCTCTGTATCTCAGACTCAGGGGATGAGTAGACCGCACCCTGTCTCTGTATCTCAGACACAGTGGATGAGTAGACCGCACCCTTTCTCTGTATCTCAGACTCAGGGGATGAGTAGACCGCACCCTGTCTCTGTATCTCAGACTCAGGGGATGAGTAGACCGCCGCCTGTCTCTGTATCTCAGACTCAGGGGATGAGTAGATCGCACCCTGTCTCTGTATCTCAGACACAGTGGATGAGTAGACCGCACCCTGTCTCTGTATCTCAGACTCAGGGGATGAGTAGACCGCCGCCTGTCTCTGTATCTCAGACTCAGTGGATGAGTAGACCGCACCCTGTCATTGTATCACACATTCAGTGGATGAGTAGACCGGCCCCTGTCTGTGTATCACAGATTCAGGGGATGAGTAGACCGCCCCCTGTCTCTGCATCTCAGACTCAGGGGATGAGTAGACCGCCCGCTGTCTCTGTATTTCATACTCAGGGGATGAGTAGACCGCCCCCTGTCTATGTATCTCAGTCTCAGGGGATGAGTAGACCGCCCGCTGTCTCTGTATCTCAGACTCAGGGGATGAGTAGACCGCCGCCTGTCACTGTATCTCAGACTCAGGGGATGAGTAGATCGCACCCTGTCTCTGTATCTCAGACACAGTGGATGAGTAGACCGCACCCTGTCTCTGTATCTCAGACTCAGGGGATGAGTAGATCGCACCCTGTCTCTGTATCTCAGACACAGTGGATGAGTAGACCGCACCCTGTCTCTGTATCTCAGACACAGTGGATGAGTAGACCGCACCCTGTCTCTGTATCTCAGACTCAGGGGATGAGTAGACCGCCGCCTGTCTCTGTATCTCAGACTCAGGGGATGAGTAGATCGCACCCTGTCTCTGTATCTCAGACACAGTGGATGAGTAGACCGCACCCTTTCTCTGTATCTCAGACTCAGGGGATGAGTAGACCGCCGCCTGTCTCTGTATCTCAGACTCAGGGGATGAGTAGACCGCACCCTGTCTGTGTATCACAGATTCAGGTGATGAGTAGACCGCCCCCTGTCTCTGTATCTCATACTCAGGGGATGAGTAGACCGCCCCCTGTCTATGTATCTCAGACTCAGGGGATGAGTAGACCGCCCGCTGTCTCTGTATCTCAGACTCAGGGGATGAGTAGAGCGCCCCCTGTCTCTGGATCACACACTTGGGGGATGAGTAGACTGTCCCCTGTCTCTGCATCACAGACTCAGGGGATGAGTAGACCGCCCCCTTTCTCTGTATCACATACTCACGGGATGAGTAGACCGCCTGCTGTCTCTGAATCATTGATTCAGGGGATGAGCTGACGGCCCCCTGTCTCTGGATCACACACTTGGGGGATGAGTAGACTGTCCCCTGTCTCTGCATCACAGACTCAGGGGATGAGTAGACCGCCCCCTGTCTCTGTATCTCATACACAGTGGGTGAGTAGACCGCACCCTGTCTCTGTTTCTCGGACTCAGGGGATGAGTAGACCGCCGCCTGTCTCTGTATCTCAGACTCAGGGGATGAGTAGATCGCACCCTGTCTCTGTATCTCAGACACAGTGGATGAGTAGACCGCACCCTTTCTCTGTATCTCAGACTCAGGGGATGAGTAGACCGCCGCCTGTCTCTGTATCTCAGACTCAGGGGATGAGTGGACCGCACCCTGTCTCTGTATCTCAGACTCAGGGGATGAGTAGACCGCCCCAGTCTCAGTATCCCATACTCAGGGGATGAGTAGACCGCCCCCTGTGTCTGTATCACAGACTCAGGGTAAGAGTAGACCGCCCCCTGTCTCTGTACACAGACTAAGGGGATGAGTCGACCACCCCCTGTCTCCGTATCACACATTCAGGGGATGAGTAGACCGCCCCCCTTTCTCTGATTCACACTCTCAGGGGATGAGTCGACTGCCCCCTGTCTCCGTATCACACACTCAGGGGATGAGTCGACTGCCCCCTGTCTCTGTATCTGATACTCAGGTGATGATTAGACCACCCCCTGTCTCTGCATCACACACTCAGGGGTTGAGTCGACTGCCCCTTGTCTCTGTATCTCAGACTCAGGAGATGAATTGACCGCCCCCTGTCTCTGTATCACAGACTCAGGGGATGTGCAGACCGCCTCCTGTCTCTGTGTCAGAGAATCAGGGTATGAGTAGACCGGCCCCTGTCTCTGTATCTCAGACTCAGGAGATGAATTGACCGCCCCCTGTCTCTGTATCACAGACTCATGGGATGCGTAGACCGCCCCCTGTCTCTGTATCACAGACTCAGGAGATGAGTAGATCGCCGCCTGTCTCTGTATCTCATACTCAGTGGGTGAGTAGACCGCCCCCTGTCTCTGTATCACAGACTCAGGGGATGAGTAGATCACCGCCTGTCTCTGTATCTCATACTCAGTGGGTGAGTAGACCGCACCCTGTCTCTGTATCTCAGACCCAGGGGATGAGTAGACCGCCCCCTGTCTCTGTATCTCATACTCAGTGGGTGAGTGGACCGCACCCTGTCTCTGTATCACACACTTGGGGGATGAGTAGACCGCCCCCTGTCTCTGTATCACAGACACAGGGGATGAGTCGACCGCCCCCTGTCTCTGTATCTCAGACTCAGGGGATGAGTAGACCGCCCCCTGTCTCTGTATCTCATACTCAGTGGGTGAGTGGACCGCACCCTGTCTCTGTATCACACACTCGCGGGATGAGTAGACTGCCCCCTGTCTCTGTGTCACAGATTTAGGGGATGAGTAGACCGCCACCTGTCTCTGTATAACAGACTCATGGGATGCGTAGACCGCCCCCTGTCTCTGTATCACAGACTCAGGAGATGAGCAGATCGACGCCTGTCTCTGTATCTCATACTCAGTGGGTGAGTAGACCGCCCCCTGTCTCTGTATCTCAGACTCAGGGGATGAGTAGATCACCGCCTGTCTCTGTATCTCATACTCAGTGGGTGAGTAGACCGCACCCTGTCTCTGTATCTCAGACCCAGGGGATGAGTAGACCGCCGCCTGTCTCTGGATCTCAGACACAGTGGATGAGTAGACCGCACCCTGTCTCTGGATCTCAGACTCAGTGGATGAGTAGACCGCCCCCTGTCTTTGCATCACACATTCAGTGGATGAGTAGACCGGCCCCTGTCTCTGTATCACAGATTCAGGGGATGAGTAGACCGCCCCCTGTCTCTGTATCTCAGACTCAGGGGATGAGTAGACCGCCCCCTGTCTCTGTATCTCAGACTCAGGGGATGAGTAGACCGCCCCCTGTCTCTGTATCTCATACTCAGGGGATGAGTAGACCGCCCCCTGTCTCTGTATCACAGACTCAGGGGATGAGTAGAGCGCCCCCTGTCTCTGTATCACAGACTCAGGGGATGAGTAGAGCGCCCCCTGTCTCTGTATCACACACTCGCGGGATGAGTAGACCGCCTCCTGTCTCTGAATCATTAATTCAGGGGATGAGCAGACCGCCGCCTGTCTCTGCAATAACAGACTCATGGGATGAGTAGACCGGCCCCTGTCTCTGCATCACAGACTCAGGGGATGAGTAGACCGCCCCCTGTCTCTGTATCTCATACACAGTGGGTGAGTAGACCGCACCCTGTCTCTGTATCTCAGACTCAGGGGATGAGTAGACCGCACCCTGTCTCTGTAACTCAGACACAGTGGATGAGTAGAACGCCCCCTGTCTCTGTATCACAGACTCAGGGGATGAGTAGACCGCTTCCTTCCACTGTATCACAGACCCAGGGAATGAGTAGACCGCCCCTTTCTCTGGATCACAGACTCAGGGGATGAGTAGACCGCCCTCTTTCTCTGTATCACAGACTCAGGGGATGAGTAGACCGCCTCCTGTCTCTGAATCATTAATTCAGGGGATGAGCAGACCGCCCCCTGTCTCTGTGTCACAGATTTAGGGGAAGAGTAGAACGCCCCCTGTCTCTGTATCACAGATTCAGGAGATGAGTCGACCACTGCCTGTCTCTGCATCACAGAGCCCGGGGATGAGTAGAGCGCCCCCTGTCTCTGTATCACACATTTAGTGGATCAGTAGACCGGCCCCTGTCTGTGTCTCACAGATTCAGGGGATGAGTAGACCGCCCCCTGTCTCTGTATCTCGGACTCAGGGCATGAGTAGACCGCCCCCTGTCTCTGTTTCTCAGACTCAGGGGATGAGTAGACCGCCCCCTGTCTCTGTATCTCATACTCAGTGGGAGAGTAGACCGCACCCTGTCTCTGTATCTCAGACTCAGGGGATGAGTAGACCGCCGCCTGTCTCTGTATCTCAGACTCAGGGGATGAGTAGACCGCACCCTGTCTCTGTATCTCAGACACAGTGGATGAGTAGACCGCACCCTGTCTCTGTATCACAGACTCAAGTGATGAGCAGACCGGCCCCTGTCTGTTTATGACAGACTGAGGGGATGAGTAGACCGCCCCCTTCCTCTGTATCACAGACCCAGGGAATGAGTTAACAGCCCCTTGTCTCTGCATCTCAGAATCAGCGGATGAATAGACCGCCCCCTTTCTCTGTATCACAGACTCAGGGGATGAGTAGACCGGCCCCTGTCTCTGTATCACAGAGTCAGGGAATAAGTAGAGCGCTCCCTGTCTCTGTATCTCACACTCAGGGAAAGAGTTAACTGCCCCCTATCTCTGTATCACAGACTCAGGGGATGAGTAGACCGCCCCCTGTCTCTGTATCACAGACTCATGGGATGAGTAAACTGCCCCCTGTCTCTGTCTTCTAGACTCAGGGAATGAGTAGAGCGCCCCCTGTCTCTGTATCTCACACTCAGGGAAAGAGTTAAACGCCCCCTATCTCTGTATAACAGACTCATGGGATGAGTAGACTGCCCCCTGTCTCTGCATCACAGACTCAAGAGATGAGTAGACCGCACCCTTCCTCTCTATCACAGACCCAGTGGATGAGTAAACTGCCCCCTGTCTCTGTCTTCTAGACTCAGGGAATGAGTAGAGCGCCCCCTGTCTCTGTATCTCACACTCAGGGAAAGAGTTAAACGCCCCCTATCTCTGGATAACAGACTCATGGGATGAGTAGACTGCCCCCTGTCTCTGCATCACAGACCCAGGGCATGAGTAAACCGCCCCATGTCTCTGTATCACAGAGAACGGGGATGAGTGGAGCGCCCCCTGTCTCTGTCTCACACACTCGGGGGATGAGTAGACCGCCCCGTTTGTCTGCATCACAGTCTCAGGGGATGAGAACACCGCCCCCTGTTTCTGTTTCATTGATTCAGGGGATGAGTAGACCGCCCCCTGTCTCTGTATCACACACTCGGGGATGAGTAGACCGCCCCCTGTCCCTGTATCACAGACTCAGGGGATGAGTACACCGCCCCCTGTTTCTGTATCCTTGATTCAGGGGATGAGTAGACCGCCCCCTGTATCTGTTTCACACACTCGGGGGATGGGTAGACCGCCCCTGTCTCTGTATCACACACTCGGGGATGAGAAGACCGCCCTCTATCTCTGTTTCATAGATTCAAGGGATGAGTCGACCGTCCCCTGTTTCTGTATCTCAGACTCAGGGGATGATTAAACTGCCCCCTGTCGCTGCATCATAGACTCAGGTGATGTGCAGACCTCCCCCTGTCACTGCATCACAGACCCAGGGGATGAGTTGACCGCCCCCTGTCTAGGCATCACAGACTCAATGGATGGGTAGACCGGCCCCTGTCTCTGTATCAAAGACTCAGGGGATGATTAGACCACCCCCTGTCTCTCTATCACAGACTCAGGGGATGAGTAGACCGCCCCCTGTCTCTGTATCACAGACTCAGGGGATGAGTAGACCGCCCCCTGTCTCTGTATCATAGACTCAGGGGAAGAGTACACCGCCCCCTGTCTCTGTATCATAGACTCAGGGGATGTGTAGACTGCCCCCTGTCTCTGTGTCACAGACTCAGGTGAAGAGTAGACTGCCCCAGTCTCAGTATCCCATACTCAGGGGATGAGTAGACCGCCCCCTGTGTCTGTATCACAGACTCAGGGTAAGAGTAGACCGCCCCCTGTCTCTGTACACAGACTAAGGGGATGAGTCGACCACCCCCTGTCTCCGTATCACACATTCAGGGGATGAGTAGACCGCCCCCCTTTCTCTGATTCACACACTCAGGGGAAGAGTCGACTGCCCCCTGTCTCCGTATCACACACTCAGGGGATGAGTCGACTGCCCCCTGTCTCTGTATCTGATACTCAGGTGATGATTAGACCACCCCCTGTCTCTGCATCACACACTCAGGGGTTGAGTCGACTGCCCCTTGTCTCTGTATCTCAGACTCAGGAGATGAATTGACCGCCCCCTGTCTCTGTATCACAGACTCAGGGGATGTGTAGACCGCCTCCTGTCTCTGTGTCAGAGAATCAGGGTATGAGTAGACCGGCCCCTGTCTCTGTATCACAGACTCAGGGAATGAGTAAACTGGCCCTTGTCTTTGTATCTCGGAGTCAGGGGAAGAGTAGACCGCCCCCTATCTCTGTATCATAGACTCAGGGGATGAGTCGAGCGCCCCCTGTCTCTGTATCACAAACTCGGGGGATGATTAGACTTCCCCCTGTCACTGATCAGGGACTCATGGAATGAGTAGAATGCCCCCTGTCTCTGTGTCACAGATTCAGGGGATGTGTAGACCGCCCCCTGTCTCTGTATCACAGACAAAGGGGATGAGTAGACCGCCCCCTGTCTCTGTATCACACACTCGGGCGAAGAGTAGACCGCCCCCTATCTCTGTATCTTAGACTCAGGGGATTTGTAGACCTCCCCCTGTCTCTGTCTCACAGACTCAGGAGATGAGTAAACTGCCCCTTGTCTCTGTATCTCAGAATCTGTGGATCAGTACACCGCCCCCTTTCTCTGTATCATAGAATCAGGGGATGTGTAGACCGCCCCCTGTCACAACATCACAGACTCAGGGGATGAGTCGACCGCCCCCTGTCTCTGTCTCACAGACTCAGTGGATGAGTAGGGCCCCCCCTGTCTCTGTATCTCAGACTCAAGGAATGAGTGGACCGCCCCATATCTCTGTATTACAGACTCAGGGAATGAGCAGACAGCCCACAATCTCTGCATCACAGACTCAGGAATGAGTGGACCGCCCCTTGTCTCTTTATCACAGACTCAGGGGATGAGCAGATGGCCCACTGTCTCTGCATCACACACTCATGGGATGAGTAAAACGCCCCCTGTCTCTGTATCACAGACTCAGGGAGTAAGTAGACCGCCACCTGTATCTGTATCACAGACTCGGGGGATGAGTAGACCGCCCCCTGTCTCTGTTTCACACACTTGGGGGATGAGTAGACCGCCCCCTGTCTCTGTATAACAGACTCTGGTGATGATTAGACCGCACCCTGTCTCTGTATCTCAGCATCAGTGGATGAGTAGACTGCACCTTGTCTCTGTATCACACATTCAGTGGATGAGTAGACCGGCCCCTGTCTGTGTATCACAGATTCAGGGGATGAGTAGACCGCCCCCTGTCTCTGTATCACAGATTCAGGGGATGAGTAACCGCCCCCTGTCTCTGTATCACAGACTCAGTGGATGAGAAGACCGCCCCCTGTCTGTGTATCACAGATTCAGGGGATGAGTAGACCGCCCCCTGTCTCTGTATCACAGACACAGCGGATGAGTAGACCGCCCCCTGTCTCTGTATCTCAGACTCAGGGGATGAGTAGACCGCCCCCTGTCTCTGTATCACAGACTCAGGGGATGAGTAGACCGCCCCCTGTCTCTGTATCTCAGACTCAGGGGATGAGTAGACCGCCCCCTTTCTCTGTCTCACAGAGCCCGGGGATGAGTAGAGCGCCCCCTGTCTCTGTATCACACACTTGGGGGATGAGTAGAACGCCCCCTGTCTCTGTCTCACAGACTCAGGGGATGAGTAGACCGCCCCCTTTCTCTGTATCACAGACTCAGGGGATGAGTACACCGCCCCCTGTTTCTGTATCATTGATTCAGGGGATGAGTAGACCGCCCCCTCTCTCTGTGTCAAAGACTCATGGGATCAGCAGAGCGCACCCTGTCTCTGTATCACATACTCGGGGGATTAGTAGACTGCTTCCTTCCACTGTTTCACAGACCCAGGGAATGAGTTAACTGCCCCTTGTCTCTGCATCTCAGAATCAGCGGATGAGTAGACCACCCCCTTTCTCTGGATCACAGACTCAGGGGATTAGTGGACCGTCCCCTATCTCTGTATCACAGACTCAGGGGATGAGTTGACCGCCCCCTGTCTCTGTTTCACAGACTCAGGGGATGAGTAGAGCGCCCCCTGTCTATGTATCACAGACTCAGGGGATTAGTAGACCGTCCCCTATCTCTGTATCACAGACTCAGGGGATGAGTAGACCGCCCCCTTTCTCTGCATCACAGACTCAGGGGATGAGTAGACCGCCCCCTGTCTCTGTTTCACAGACTCAGGGGATGAGTAGAGCGCCCCCTGTCTCTGTATCTCAGACTCAGGGGATGAGTAGACCGCACCCTGTCTCTGTATCTCAGACACAGTGGATGAGTAGACCGCACCCTTTCTCTGTATCTCAGACTCAGTGGATGAGTAGACCGCCGCCTGTCTCTGTATCTCAGACTCAGGGGATGAGTAGACCGCACCCTGTCTCTGTATCTCAGACTCAGGGGATGAGTAGACCGCACCCTGTCTCTGTATCTCAGACACAGTGGATGAGTAGACCGCACCCTTTCTCTGTATCTCAGACTCAGGGGATGAGTAGACCGCACCCTGTCTCTGTATCTCAGACTCAGGGGATGAGTAGACCGCCGCCTGTCTCTGTATCTCAGACTCAGGGGATGAGTAGATCGCACCCTGTCTCTGTATCTCAGACACAGTGGATGAGTAGACCGCACCCTGTCTCTGTATCTCAGACTCAGGGGATGAGTAGACCGCCGCCTGTCTCTGTATCTCAGACTCAGTGGATGAGTAGACCGCACCCTGTCATTGTATCACACATTCAGTGGATGAGTAGACCGGCCCCTGTCTCTGTATCTCAGACTCAGGGGATGAGTAGACCGCCCCCTGTCTCTGTTTCTCAGACTCAGGGGATGAGTAGACCGCCCGCTGTCTCTGTATTTCATACTCAGGGGATGAGTAGACCGCCCCCTGTCCATGTATCTCAGTCTCAGGGGATGAGTAGACCGCCCGCTGTCTCTGTATCTCAGACTCAGGAGATGAGTAGACCGCCGCCTGTCTCTGTATCTCAGACTCAGGAGATGAGTAGACCGCCCCCTGTCTCTGTATCACAGGCTCATGGGATGAGTAGACCGCCCCCTTCCTCTCTATCACAGACCCAGTGGATGAGTAAACTGCCCCCTGTCTCTGTCTTCTAGACTCAGGGAATGAGTAGAGCGCCCCCTGTCTCTGTATCTCACACTCAGGGAAAGAGTTAACTGCCCCCTATCTCTGTATAACAGACTCAGGGGATGAGTAGACCGCCCCCTGTCTCTGTATCACAGAGTCAGGGAATGAGTAGAGCGCTCCCTGTCTCTGTATCTCACACTCAGGGAAAGAGTTAACTGCCCCCTATCTCTGTATCACAGACTCAGGGGATGAGTAGACCGCCCCCTGTCTCTGTATCACAGACTCATGGGATGAGTAGACCGCCCCCTTCCTCTCTATCACAGACCCAGTGGATGAGTAAACTGCCCCCTGTCTCTGTCTTTTAGACTCAGGGAATGAGTAGAGCGCCCCCTGTCTCTGTATCTCACACTCAGGGAAAGAGTTAACTGCCCCCTATCTCTGTATAACAGACTCAGGGGATGAGTAGACCGCCCCCTGTCTCTGTATCTCAGACCCAGGGGATGAGTAGACCGCCCCCTGTCTCTGTATCTCATACTCAGTGGGTGAGTGGACCGCACCCTGTCTCTGTATCACACACTTGGGGGATGAGTAGACCGCCCCCTGTCTCTGTATCACAGACACAGGGGATGAGTCGACCGCCCCCTGTCTCTGTATCTCAGACTCAGGGGATGAGTAGACCGCCCCCTGTCTCTGTATCTCATACTCAGTGGGTGAGTGGACCGCACCCTGTCTCTGTATCACACACTCGCGGGATGAGTAGACTGCCCCCTGTCTCTGTGTCACAGATTTAGGGGATGAGTAGACCGCCACCTGTCTCTGTATAACAGACTCATGGGATGCGTAGACCGCCCCCTGTCTCTGTATCACAGACTCAGGAGATGAGCAGATCGACGCCTGTCTCTGTATCTCATATTCAGTGGGTGAGTAGACCGCCCCCTGTCTCTGTATCTCAGACTCAGGGGATGAGTAGATCACCGCCTGTCTCTGTATCTCATACTCAGTGGGTGAGTAGACCGCACCCTGTCTCTGTATCTCAGACCCAGGGGATGAGTAGACCGCCGCCTGTCTCTGGATCTCAGACACAGTGGATGAGTAGACCGCACCCTGTCTCTGGATCTCAGACTCAGTGGATGAGTAGACCGCCCCCTGTCTTTGCATCACACATTCAGTGGATGAGTAGACCGGCCCCTGTCTCTGTATCACAGATTCAGGGGATGAGTAGACCGCCCCCTGTCTCTGTATCTCAGACTCAGGGGATGAGTAGACCGTCCCCTGTCTCTGTATCTCAGACTCAGGGGATGAGTAGACCGCCCCCTGTCTCTGTATCTCATACTCAGGGGATGAGTAGACCGCCCCCTGTCTCTGTATCACAGACTCAGGGGATGAGTAGAGCGCCCCCTGTCTCTGTATCACAGACTCAGGGGATGAGTAGAGCGCCCCCTGTCTCTGTATCACACACTCGCGGGATGAGTAGACCGCCTCCTGTCTCTGAATCATTAATTCAGGGGATGAGCAGACCGCCGCCTGTCTCTGCAATAACAGACTCATGGGATGAGTAGACCGGCCCCTGTCTCTGCATCACAGACTCAGGGGATGAGTAGACCGCCCCCTGTCTCTGTATCTCATACACAGTGGGTGAGTAGACCGCACCCTGTCTCTGTATCTCAGACTCAGGGGATGAGTAGACCGCACCCTGTCTCTGTAACTCAGACACAGTGGATGAGTAGAACGCCCCCTGTCTCTGTATCACAGACTCAGGGGATGAGTAGACCGCTTCCTTCCACTGTATCACAGACCCAGGGAATGAGTAGACCGCCCCTTTCTCTGGATCACAGACTCAGGGGATGAGTAGACCGCCCTCTTTCTCTGTATCACAGACTCAGGGGATGAGTAGACCGCCTCCTGTCTCTGAATCATTAATTCAGGGGATGAGCAGACCGCCCCCTGTCTCTGTGTCACAGATTTAGGGGAAGAGTAGAACGCCCCCTGTCTCTGTATCACAGATTCAGGAGATGAGTCGACCACTGCCTGTCTCTGCATCACAGAGCCCGGGGATGAGTAGAGCGCCCCCTGTCTCTGTATCACACATTTAGTGGATCAGTAGACCGGCCCCTGTCTGTGTCTCACAGATTCAGGGGATGAGTAGACCGCCCCCTGTCTCTGTATCTCGGACTCAGGGCATGAGTAGACCGCCCCCTGTCTCTGTTTCTCAGACTCAGGGGATGAGTAGACCGCCCCCTGTCTCTGTATCTCATACTCAGTGGGAGAGTAGACCACACCCTGTCTCTGTATCTCAGACTCAGGGGATGAGTAGACCGCCGCCTGTCTCTGTATCTCAGACTCAGGGGATGAGTAGACCGCACCCTGTCTCTGTATCTCAGACACAGTGGATGAGTAGACCGCACCCTGTCTCTGTATCACAGACTCAAGGGATGAGCAGACCGGCCCCTGTCTGTTTATGACAGACTGAGGGGATGAGTAGACCGCCCCCTTCCTCTGTATCACAGACCCAGGGAATGAGTTAACAGCCCCTTGTCTCTGCATCTCAGAATCAGCGGATGAGTAGACCGCCCCCTTTCTCTGTATCACAGACTCAGGGGATGAGTAGACCGCCCCCTGTCTCTGTATCACAGAGTCAGGGAATGAGTAGAGCGCTCCCTGTCTCTGTATCTCACACTCAGGGAAAGAGTTAACTGCCCCCTATCTCTGTATCACAGACTCAGGGGATGAGTAGACCGCCCCCTGTCTCTGTATCACAGACTCATGGGATGAGTAAACTGCCCCCTGTCTCTGTCTTCTAGACTCAGGGAATGAGTAGAGCGCCCCCTGTCTCTGTATCTCACACTCAGGGAAAGAGTTAAACGCCCCCTATCTCTGTATAACAGACTCAGGGGATGAGTAGACCGCCCCCTTCCTCTCTATCACAGACCCAGTGGATGAGTAAACTGCCCCCTGTCTCTGTCTTCTAGACTCAGGGAATGAGTAGAGCGCCCCCTGTCTCTGTATCTCACACTCAGGGAAAGAGTTAAACGCCCCCTATCTCTGTATAACAGACTCATGGGATGAGTAGACTGCCCCCTGTCTCTGCATCACAGACCCAGGGCATGAGTAAACCGCCCCATGTCTCTGTATCACAGAGATCGGGGATGAGTGGAGCGCCCCCTGTCTCTGTCTCACACACTCGGGGGATGAGTAGACCGCCCCGTTTGTCTGCATCACAGTCTCAGGGGATGAGAACACCGCCCCCTGTTTCTGTTTCATTGATTCAGGGGATGAGTAGACCGCCCCCTGTCTCTGTATCACACACTCGGGGATGAGTAGACCGCCCCCTGTCCCTGTATCACAGACTCAGGGGATGAGTACACCGCCCCCTGTTTCTGTATCCTTGATTCAGGGGATGAGTAGACCGCCCCCTGTCTCTGTTTCACACACTTGGGGGATGAGTAGACCGCCCCCTGTCTCTGTATAACAGACTCTGGTGATGATTAGACCGCACCCTGTCTCTGTATCTCAGCATCAGTGGATGAGTAGACTGCACCTTGTCTCTGTATCACACATTCAGTGGATGAGTAGACCGGCCCCTGTCTGTGTATCACAGATTCAGGGGATGAGTAGACCGCCCCCTGTCTCTGTATCACAGATTCAGGGGATGAGTAGACCGCCCCCTGTCTCTGTATCACAGACTCAGTGGATGAGTAGACTGCACCTTGTCTCTGTATCACACATTCAGTGGATGAGTAGACCGCCCCCTGTCTGTGTATCACAGATTCAGGGGATGAGTAGACCGCCCCCTGTCTCTGTATCACAGACACAGCGGATGAGTAGACCGCCCCCTGTCTCTGTATCTCAGACTCAGGGGATGAGTAGACCGCCCCCTTTCTCTGTCTCACAGAGCCCGGGGATGAGTAGAGCGCCCCCTGTCTCTGTATCACACACTTGGGGGATGAGTAGACCGCCCCCTGTCTCTGTCTCACAGACTCAGGGGATGAGTAGACCGCCCCCTTTCTCTGTCTCACAGACTCAGGGGATGAGTACACCGCCCCCTGTTTCTGTATCATTGATTCAGGGGATGAGTAGACCGCCCCCTCTCTCTGTGTCAAAGACTCATGGGATCAGCAGAGCGCACCCTGTCTCTGTATCACATACTCGGGGGATTAGTAGACTGCTTCCTTCCACTGTTTCACAGACCCAGGGAATGAGTTAACTGCCCCTTGTCTCTGCATCTCAGAATCAGCGGATGAGTAGACCACCCCCTTTCTCTGGATCACAGACTCAGGGGATTAGTGGACCGTCCCCTATCTCTGTATCACAGACTCAGGGGATGAGTAGACCGCCCCCTTTCTCTGCATCACAGACTCAGGGGATGAGTTGACCGCCCCCTGTCTCTGTTTCACAGACTCAGGGGATGAGTAGAGCGCCCCCTGTCTCTGTATCTCAGACTCAGGGGATGAGTAGACCGCACCCTGTCTCTGTATCTCAGACACAGTGGATGAGTAGACCGCACCCTTTCTCTGTATCTCAGACTCAGTGGATGAGTAGACCGCCGCCTGTCTCTGTATCTCAGACTCAGGGGATGAGTCGACCGCACCCTGTCTCTGTATCTCAGACTCAGGGGATGAGTAGACCGCACCCTGTCTCTGTATCTCAGACACAGTGGATGAGTAGACCGCACCCTTTCTCTGTATCTCAGACTCAGGGGATGAGTAGACCGCACCCTGTCTCTGTATCTCAGACTCAGGGGATGAGTAGACCGCCGCCTGTCTCTGTATCTCAGACTCAGGGGATGAGTAGATCGCACCCTGTCTCTGTATCTCAGACACAGTGGATGAGTAGACCGCACCCTGTCTCTGTATCTCAGACTCAGGGGATGAGTAGACCGCCGCCTGTCTCTGTATCTCAGACTCAGTGGATGAGTAGACCGCACCCTGTCATTGTATCACACATTCAGTGGATGAGTAGACCGGCCCCTGTCTCTGTATCTCAGACTCAGGGGATGAGTAGACCGCCCCCTGTCTCTGTTTCTCAGACTCAGGGGATGAGTAGACCGCCCGCTGTCTCTGTATTTCATACTCAGGGGATGAGTAGACCGCCCCCTGTCCATGTATCTCAGTCTCAGGGGATGAGTAGACCGCCCGCTGTCTCTGTATCTCAGACTCAGGAGATGAGTAGACCGCCGCCTGTCTCTGTATCTCAGACTCAGGAGATGAGTAGACCGCCCCCTGTCTCTGTATCACAGAGTCAGGGAATGAGTAGAGCGCTCCCTGTCTCTGTATCTCACACTCAGGGAAAGAGTTAACTGCCCCCTATCTCTGTATCACAGACTCAGGGGATGAGTAGACCGCCCCCTGTCTCTGTATCACAGACTCATGGGATGAGTAGACCGCCCCCTTCCTCTCTATCACAGACCCAGTGGATGAGTAAACTGCCCCCTGTCTCTGTCTTCTAGACTCAGGGAATGAGTAGAGCGCCCCCTGTCTCTGTATCTCACACTCAGGGAAAGAGTTAAACGCCCCCTATCTCTGTATAACAGACTCATGGGATGAGTAGACTGCCCCCTGTCTCTGCATCACAGACCCAGGGCATGAGTAAACCGCCCCATGTCTCTGTATCACAGAGATCGGGGATGAGTGGAGCGCCCCCTGTCTCTGTCTCACACACTCGGGGGATGAGTAGACCGCCCCGTTTGTCTGCATCACAGTCTCAGGGGATGAGAACACCGCCCCCTGTTTCTGTTTCATTGATTCAGGGGATGAGTAGACCGCCCCCTGTCTCTGTATCACACACTCGGGGATGAGTAGGCCGCCCCCTGTCCCTGTATCACAGACTCAGGGGATGAGTACACCGCCCCCTGTTTCTGTATCCTTGATTCAGGGGATGAGTAGACCGCCCCCTGTATCTGTTTCACACACTCGGGGGATGGGTAGACCGCCCCTGTCTCTGTATCACACACTCGGGGATGAGAAGACCGCCCTCTATCTCTGTTTCATAGATTCAAGGGATGAGTCGACCGTCCCCTGTTTCTGTATCTCAGACTCAGGGGATGATTAAACTGCCCCCTGTCGCTGCATCATAGACTCAGGTGATGTGCAGACCTCCCCCTGTCACTGCATCACAGACTCAGGGGATGAGTTGACCGCCCCCTGTCTAGGCATCACAGACTCAATGGATGGGTAGACCGGCCCCTGTCTCTGTATCAAAGACTCAGGGGATGATTAGACCACCCCCTGTCTCTGTATCACAGACTCAGGGGATGAGTAGACCGCCCCCTGTCTCTGTATCACAGACTCAGGGGATGAGTAGACCGCCCCCTGTCTCTGTATCATGGACTCAGGGGAAGAGTAGACCGCCCCCTGTCTCTGTATCATAGACTCAGGGGATGTGTAGACTGCCCCCTGTCTCTGTGTCACAGACTCAGGTGAAGAGTAGACTGCCCCAGTCTCAGTATCCCATACTCAGGGGATGAGTAGACCGCCCCCTGTGTCTGTATCACAGACTCAGGGTAAGAGTAGACCGCCCCCTGTCTCTGTACACAGACTAAGGGGATGAGTCGACCACCCCCTGTCTCCGTATCACACATTCAGGGGATGAGTAGACCGCACCCTGTCTCTGTATCTCAGACTCAGGGGATGAGTAGACCGCACCCTGTCTCTGTATCTGAGACACAGTGGATGAGTAGACCGCACCCTTTCTCTGTATCTCAGACTCAGGGGATGAGTAGACCGCACCCTGTCTCTGTATCTCAGACTCAGGGGATGAGTAGACCGCCGCCTGTCTCTGTATCTCAGACTGAGGGGATGAGTAGATCGCACCCTGTCTCTGTATCTCAGACACAGTGGATGAGAAGACCGCACCCTGTCTCTGTATCTCAGACTCAGGGGATGAGTAGACCGCCGCCTGTCTCTGTATCTCAGACTCAGTGGATGAGTAGACCGCACCCTGTCATTGTATCACACATTCAGTGGATGAGTAGACCGGCCCCTGTCTCTGTATCTCAGACTCAGGGGATGAGTAGACCGCCCCCTGTCTCTGTATCTCAGACTCAGGGGATGAGTAGACCGCCCGCTGTCTATGTATTTCATACTCAGGGGATGAGTAGACCGCCCCCTGTCTATGTATCTCAGTCTCAGGGGATGAGTAGACCGCCCGCTGTCTCTGTATCTCAGACTCAGGAGATGAGTAGACCGCCGCCTGTCTCTGTATCTCAGACTCAGGGGATGAGTAGATCGCACCCTGTCTCTGTATCTCAGACACAGTGGATGAGTAGACCGCACCCTGTCTCTGTATCTCAGACTCAGGGGATGAGTAGACCGCCGCCTGTCTCTGTATCTCAGACTCAGGGGATGAGTAGACCGCCGCCTGTCTCTGTATCTCAGACTCAGGGGATGAGTAGATCGCACCCTGTCTCTGTATCTCAGACACAGTGGATGAGTAGACCGCACCCTTTCTCTGTATCTCAGACTCAGGGGATGAGTAGACCGCCGCCTGTCTCTGTATCTCAGACTCAGGGGATGAGTGGACCGCACCCTGTCTCTGTATCTCAGACTCAGGGGATGAGTAGACCGCCCCCTGTCTCTGTATCTCAGACTCAGGGGATGAGTAGACCGCCCCCTGTCTCTGTATCTCATACTCAGGGGATGAGTAGACCGCCCCCTGTCTATGTATCTCAGACTCAGGGGATGAGTAGACCGCCCGCTGTCTCTGTATCTCAGACTCAGGGGATGAGTAGACCGCCGCCTGTCTCTGTATCTCAGACTCAGGGGATGAGTAGACCACACCCTGTCTCTGTATCTCAGACACAGTGGATGAGTAGACCGCACCCTGTCTCTGTATCTCAGAGGCAGGGGATTATTAGACCGTCCCCTGTCTTTGTATCAAACATTCAATGGATGAGGAGACCGCCCCCTGTCTCTGTATCACAGATTTAGGGGATGACTAGACCGCACCCTGTCTCTGCATCACAGACTCAAGGGATGAGCAGACCGGCCCCTGTCTGTGTATCACAGACTCAGGGGATGAGTAGACCGCCCTTTTTGTCTGTATCACAGACTCAGGGAATGAGTAGACCGCCCCCTTTCTCTGTCTCACACACTCGGGGGATGAGTAGACCGCCCTTTTTGTCTGCATCACAGTCTCAGGGGATGAGAACACCGCCCCCTGTTTCTGTTTCATTGATTCAGGGGATGAGTAGACCGCCCCCTGTCTCTGTATCACACACTCGGGGATGAGTAGACCGCCCCCTGTCCCTGTATCACAGACTCAGGGGATGAGTACACCGCCCCCTGTTTCTGTATCCTTGATTCAGGGGATGAGTAGACCGCCCCCTGTATCTGTTTCACACACTCGGGGGATGAGAAGACCGCCCTCTATCTCTGTTTCATAGATTCAAGGGATGAGTCGACCGTCCCCTGTTTCTGTATCTCAGACTCAGGGGATGATTAAACTGCCCCCTGTCGCTGCATCATAGACTCAGGGGATGATTAGACCACCCTCTGTCTCTCTATCACAGACTCAGGGGATGAGTAGACCGCCCCCTGTCTCTGTATCACACACTCAGTGGATGAGTAGACCGCCCCCTGTCTAGGCATCACAGACTCAATGGATGGGTAGACCGGCCCCTGTCTCTGTATCAAAGACTCAGGGGATGATTAGACCACCCCCTGTCTCTGTATCACAGACTCTGGGGATGAGTAGACCGCCCCCTGTCTCTGTATCATAGACTCAGGGGAAGAGTAGACCGCCCCCTGTCTCTGTATCATAGACTCAGGGGATGTGTAGACTGCCCCCTGTCTCTGTGTCACAGACTCAGGTGAAGAGTAGACTGCCCCAGTCTCAGTATCCCATACTCAGGGGATGAGTAGACCGCCCCCTGTGTCTGTATCACAGACTCAGGGTAAGAGTAGACCGCCCCCTGTCTCTGTACACAGACTAAGGGGATGAGTCGACCACCCCCTGTCTCCGTATCACACATTCAGGGGATGAGTAGACCGCCCCCCTTTCTCTGATTCACACACTCAGGGGATGAGTCGACTGCCCCCTGTCTCCGTATCACACACTCAGGGGATGAGTCGACTGCCCCTGTCTCTGTATCTGATACTCAGGTGATGATTAGACCACCCCCTGTCTCTGCATCACACACTCAGGGGTTGAGTCGACTGCCCCTTGTCTCTGTATCTCAGACTCAGGAGATGAATTGACCGCCCCCTGTCTCTGTATCACAGACTCAGGGGATGTGTAGACCGCCTCCTGTCTCTGTGTCAGAGAATCAGGGTATGAGTAGACCGGCCCCTGTCTCTGTATAACAGACTCATGGGATGCGTAGACCGCCCCCTGTCTCTGTATCACAGACTCAGGAGATGAGTAGATCGCCGCCTGTCTCTGTATCTCATACTCAGTGGGTGAGTAGACCGCCCCCTGTCTCTGTATCTCAGACTCAGGGGATGAGTAGATCACCGCCTGTCTCTGTATCTCATACTCAGTGGGTGAGTAGACCGCACCCTGTCTCTGTATCTCAGACCCAGGGGATGAGTAGACCGCCCCCTGTCTCTGTATCTCATACTCAGTGGGTGAGTGGACTGCACCCTGTCTCTGTATCACACACTTGGGGGATGAGTAGACCGCCCCCTGTCTCTGTATCACAGACACAGGGGATGAGTCGACCGCCCCCTGTCTCTGTATCTCAGACTCAGGGGATGAGTAGACCGCCCCCTGTCTCTGTATCTCATACTCAGTGGGTGAGTGGACCGCACCCTGTCTCTGTATCACACACTCGCGGGATGAGTAGACTGCCCCCTGTCTCTGTGTCACAGATTTAGGGGATGAGTAGACCGCCACCTGTCTCTGTATAACAGACTCATGGGATGCGTAGACCGCCCCCTGTCTCTGTATCACAGACTCAGGAGATGAGTAGATCGCCGCCTGTCTCTGTATCTCATACTCAGTGGGTGAGTAGACCGCCCCCTGTCTCTGTATCTCAGACTCAGGGGATGAGTAGATCGCACCCTGTCTCTGTATCTCAGACACAGTGGATGAGTAGACCGCACCCTGTCTCTGTATCTCAGACTCAGGGGATGAGTAGACCGCCGCCTGTCTCTGTATCTCAGACTCAGAGGATGAGTAGACCGCCGCCTGTCTCTGTATCTCAGACTCAGGGGATGAGTAGATCGCACCCTGTCTCTGTATCTCAGACACAGTGGATGAGTAGACCGCACCCTTTCTCTGTATCTCAGACTCAGGGGATGAGTAGACCGCCGCCTGTCTCTGTATCTCAGACTCAGGGGATGAGTGGACCGCACCCTGTCTCTGTATCTCAGACTCAGGGGATGAGTAGACCGCCCCCTGTCTCTGTATCTCAGACTCAGGGGATGAGTAGACCGCCCCCTGTCTCTGTATCTCATACTCAGGGGATGAGTAGACCGCCCCCTGTCTATGTATCTCAGACTCAGGGGATGAGTAGACCGCCCGCTGTCTCTGTATCTCAGACTCAGGGGATGAGTAGACCGCCGCCTGTCTCTGTATCTCAGACTCAGGGGATGAGTAGACCACACCCTGTCTCTGTATCTCAGACACAGTGGATGAGTAGACCGCACCCTGTCTCTGTATCTCAGAGGCAGGGGATTATTAGACCGTCCCCTGTCTTTGTATCAAACATTCAATGGATGAGGAGACCGCCCCCTGTCTCTGTATCACAGATTTAGGGGATGACTAGACCGCACCCTGTCTCTGCATCACAGACTCAAGGGATGAGCAGACCGGCCCCTGTCTGTGTATCACAGACTCAGGGGATGAGTAGACCGCCCCCTTCCTCTGGATCACAGACCCAGGGAATGAGTTAACTGCCCCTTGTCTCTGCATCTCAGAATCAGCGGATGAGTAGACCGCCCCCTTTCTCTGTGTCAGAGACTCAGGGGATGAGTAGACCGCCCCCTTTCTCTGTGTCACAGACTCAGGGGATGAGTAGACCGCCCCCTTTCTCTGTGTGACAGACTCAGGGGATGAGTAGATCGCCCCCTTTCTCTGTATCACATACTCGCGGGATGAGTAGACCGCCTGCTGTCTCTGAATCATTGATTCAGGGGATGAGCTGACGGCCCCCTGTCTCTGGATCACACACTTGGGGGATGAGTAGACTGTCCCCTGTCTCTGCATCACAGACTCAGGGGATGAGTAGACCGCCCCCTGTCTCTGTATCTCATACACAGTGGGTGAGTAGACCGCACCCTGTCTCTGTTTCTCGGACTCAGGGGATGAGTAGACTGCCGCCTGTCTCTGTATCTCAGACTCAGGGGATGAGTAGACCGCACCCTGTCTCTGTATCTATGACTCAGGGGATGAGTAGACCGCACCCTGTCTCTGTATCTATGACTCAGGGGATGAGTAGACCGCACCCTGTCTCTGTATCACAGACTCAAGGGATGAGCAGACCGGCCCCTGTCTGTTTATGACAGACTGAGGGGATGAGTAGACCGCCCCCTTCCTCTGTATCACAGACCCAGAGAATGAGTTAACAGCCCCTTGTCTCTGCATCTCAGAATCAGCAGATGAGTAGACCGCCCCCTTTCTCTGTATCACAGACTCAGGGAATGAGTAGACCGCCCCCTTTCTCTGTCTCACACACTCGGGGGATGAGTAGACCGCCCTTTTTGTCTGCATCACAGTCTCAGGGGATGAGAACACCGCCCCCTGTTTCTGTTTCATTGATTCAGGGGATGAGTAGACCGCCCCCTGTCTCTGTATCACACACTCGGGGATGAGTAGACCGCCCCCTGTCCCTGTATCACAGACTCAGGGGATGAGTACACCGCCCCCTGTTTCTGTATCCTTGATTCAGGGGATGAGTAGACCGCCCCCTGTATCTGTTTCACACACTCGGGGGATGAGAAGACCGCCCTCTATCTCTGTTTCATAGATTCAAGGGATGAGTCGACCGTCCCCTGTTTCTGTATCTCAGACTCAGGGGATGATTAAACTGCCCCCTGTCGCTGCATCATAGACTCAGGTGATGTGCAGACCTCCCCCTGTCACTGCATCACAGACTCAGGGGATGAGTTGACCGCCCCCTGTCTAGGCATCACAGACTCAATGGATGGGTAGACCGGCCCCTGTCTCTGTATCAAAGACTCAGGGGATGATTAGACCGCCCCCTGTCTCTGTATCATAGACTCAGGGGAAGAGTAGACCGCCCCCTGTCTCTGTATCATAGACTCAGGGGATGTGTAGACTGCCCCCTGTCTCTGTGTCACAGACTCAGGTGAAGAGTAGACTGCCCCAGTCTCAGTATCCCATACTCAGGGGATGAGTAGACCGCCCCCTGTGTCTGTATCACAGACTCAGGGTAAGAGTAGACCGCCCCCTGTCTCTGTGCACAGACTAAGGGGATGAGTCGACCACCCCCTGTCTCCGTATCACACATTCAGGGGATGAGTAGACCGCCCCCCTTTCTCTGATTCACACACTCAGGGGATGAGTCGACTGCCCCCTGTCTCCGTATCACACACTCAGGGGATGAGTCGACTGCCCCCTGTCTCCGTATCACACACTCAGGGGATGAGTCGACTACCCCCTGTCTCTGTATCTGATACTCAGGTGATGATTAGACCACCCCCTGTCTCTGCATCACACACTCAGGGGTTGAGTCGACCGCCCCTTGTCTCTGTATCTCAGACTCAGGAGATGAATTGACCGCCCCCTGTCTCTGTATAACAGACTCAAGGGATGCGGAGACCGCCCCCTGTCTCTGTATCACAGACTCAGGAGATGAGTAGATCGCCGCCTGTCTCTGTATCTCATACTCAGTGGGTGAGTAGACCGCCCCCTGTCTCTGTATCTCAGACCCAGGGGATGAGTAGACCGCACCCTGTCTCTGTATCTCAGACCCAGGGGATGAGTAGACCGCCCCCTGTCTCTGTATCTCAGACTCAGGGGATGAGTAGATCACCGCCTGTCTCTGTATCTCATACTCAGTGGGTGAGTAGACCGCACCCTGTCTCTGTATCTCAGACCCAGGGGATGAGTAGACCGCCCCCTGTCGCTGTATCTCATACTCAGTGGGTGAGTGGACCGCACCCTGTCTCTGTATCACACACTCGCGGGATGAGCAGACTGCCCCCTGTCTCTGTGTCACAGATTTAGGGGATGAGTAGACCGCCCCCTGTCTCTGTATCACAGACTCAGGAGATGAGTAGATCGCCGCCTGTCTCTGTATCTCATACTCAGTGGGTGAGTAGACCGCCCCCTGTCTCTGTATCACAGACTCAGGGGATGAGTACACCGCCCCCTGTTTCTGTATCCTTGATTCAGGGGATGAGTAGACCGCCCCCTGTATCTGTTTCACACACTCGGGGATGAGAAGACCGCCCTCTATCTCTGTTTCATAGATTCAAGGGATGAGTCGACCGTCCCCTGTTTCTGTATCTCAGACTCAGGGGATGATTAAACTGCCCCCTGTCGCTGCATCATAGACTCAGGTGATGTGCAGACCTCCCCCTGTCACTGCATCACAGACTCAGGGGATGAGTTGACCGCCCCCTGTCTAGGCATCACAGACTCAATGGATGGGTAGACCGGCCCCTGTCTCTGTATCAAAGACTCAGGGGATGATTAGACCACCCCCTGTCTCTGTATCACAGACTCAGGGGATGAGTAGACCGCCCCCTGTCTCTGTATCACAGACTCAGGGGATGAGTAGACCGCCCCCTGTCTCTGTATCATGGACTCAGGGGAAGAGTAGACCGCCCCCTGTCTCTGTATCATAGACTCAGGGGATGTGTAGACTGCCCCCTGTCTCTGTGTCACAGACTCAGGTGAAGAGTAGACTGCCCCAGTCTCAGTATCCCATACTCAGGGGATGAGTAGACCGCCCCCTGTGTCTGTATCACAGACTCAGGGTAAGAGTAGACCGCCCCCTGTCTCTGTACACAGACTAAGGGGATGAGTCGACCACCCCCTGTCTCCGTATCACACATTCAGGGGATGAGTAGACCGCACCCTGTCTCTGTATCTCAGACTCAGGGGATGAGTAGACCGCACCCTGTCTCTGTATCTGAGACACAGTGGATGAGTAGACCGCACCCTTTCTCTGTATCTCAGACTCAGGGGATGAGTAGACCGCACCCTGTCTCTGTATCTCAGACTCAGGGGATGAGTAGACCGCCGCCTGTCTCTGTATCTCAGACTGAGGGGATGAGTAGATCGCACCCTGTCTCTGTATCTCAGACACAGTGGATGAGAAGACCGCACCCTGTCTCTGTATCTCAGACTCAGGGGATGAGTAGACCGCCGCCTGTCTCTGTATCTCAGACTCAGTGGATGAGTAGACCGCACCCTGTCATTGTATCACACATTCAGTGGATGAGTAGACCGGCCCCTGTCTCTGTATCTCAGACTCAGGGGATGAGTAGACCGCCCCCTGTCTCTGTATCTCAGACTCAGGGGATGAGTAGACCGCCCGCTGTCTATGTATTTCATACTCAGGGGATGAGTAGACCGCCCCCTGTCTATGTATCTCAGTCTCAGGGGATGAGTAGACCGCCCGCTGTCTCTGTATCTCAGACTCAGGAGATGAGTAGACCGCCGCCTGTCTCTGTATCTCAGACTCAGGGGATGAGTAGATCGCACCCTGTCTCTGTATCTCAGACACAGTGGATGAGTAGACCGCACCCTGTCTCTGTATCTCAGACTCAGGGGATGAGTAGACCGCCGCCTGTCTCTGTATCTCAGACTCAGGGGATGAGTAGACCGCCGCCTGTCTCTGTATCTCAGACTCAGGGGATGAGTAGATCGCACCCTGTCTCTGTATCTCAGACACAGTGGATGAGTAGACCGCACCCTTTCTCTGTATCTCAGACTCAGGGGATGAGTAGACCGCCGCCTGTCTCTGTATCTCAGACTCAGGGGATGAGTGGACCGCACCCTGTCTCTGTATCTCAGACTCAGGGGATGAGTAGACCGCCCCCTGTCTCTGTATCTCAGACTCAGGGGATGAGTAGACCGCCCCCTGTCTCTGTATCTCATACTCAGGGGATGAGTAGACCGCCCCCTGTCTATGTATCTCAGACTCAGGGGATGAGTAGACCGCCCGCTGTCTCTGTATCTCAGACTCAGGGGATGAGTAGACCGCCGCCTGTCTCTGTATCTCAGACTCAGGGGATGAGTAGACCACACCCTGTCTCTGTATCTCAGACACAGTGGATGAGTAGACCGCACCCTGTCTCTGTATCTCAGAGGCAGGGGATTATTAGACCGTCCCCTGTCTTTGTATCAAACATTCAATGGATGAGGAGACCGCCCCCTGTCTCTGTATCACAGATTTAGGGGATGACTAGACCGCACCCTGTCTCTGCATCACAGACTCAAGGGATGAGCAGACCGGCCCCTGTCTGTGTATCACAGACTCAGGGGATGAGTAGACCGCCCTTTTTGTCTGTATCACAGACTCAGGGAATGAGTAGACCGCCCCCTTTCTCTGTCTCACACACTCGGGGGATGAGTAGACCGCCCTTTTTGTCTGCATCACAGTCTCAGGGGATGAGAACACCGCCCCCTGTTTCTGTTTCATTGATTCAGGGGATGAGTAGACCGCCCCCTGTCTCTGTATCACACACTCGGGGATGAGTAGACCGCCCCCTGTCCCTGTATCACAGACTCAGGGGATGAGTACACCGCCCCCTGTTTCTGTATCCTTGATTCAGGGGATGAGTAGACCGCCCCCTGTATCTGTTTCACACACTCGGGGGATGAGAAGACCGCCCTCTATCTCTGTTTCATAGATTCAAGGGATGAGTCGACCGTCCCCTGTTTCTGTATCTCAGACTCAGGGGATGATTAAACTGCCCCCTGTCGCTGCATCATAGACTCAGGGGATGATTAGACCACCCTCTGTCTCTCTATCACAGACTCAGGGGATGAGTAGACCGCCCCCTGTCTCTGTATCACACACTCAGTGGATGAGTAGACCGCCCCCTGTCTAGGCATCACAGACTCAATGGATGGGTAGACCGGCCCCTGTCTCTGTATCAAAGACTCAGGGGATGATTAGACCACCCCCTGTCTCTGTATCACAGACTCTGGGGATGAGTAGACCGCCCCCTGTCTCTGTATCATAGACTCAGGGGAAGAGTAGACCGCCCCCTGTCTCTGTATCATAGACTCAGGGGATGTGTAGACTGCCCCCTGTCTCTGTGTCACAGACTCAGGTGAAGAGTAGACTGCCCCAGTCTCAGTATCCCATACTCAGGGGATGAGTAGACCGCCCCCTGTGTCTGTATCACAGACTCAGGGTAAGAGTAGACCGCCCCCTGTCTCTGTACACAGACTAAGGGGATGAGTCGACCACCCCCTGTCTCCGTATCACACATTCAGGGGATGAGTAGACCGCCCCCCTTTCTCTGATTCACACACTCAGGGGATGAGTCGACTGCCCCCTGTCTCCGTATCACACACTCAGGGGATGAGTCGACTGCCCCTGTCTCTGTATCTGATACTCAGGTGATGATTAGACCACCCCCTGTCTCTGCATCACACACTCAGGGGTTGAGTCGACTGCCCCTTGTCTCTGTATCTCAGACTCAGGAGATGAATTGACCGCCCCCTGTCTCTGTATCACAGACTCAGGGGATGTGTAGACCGCCTCCTGTCTCTGTGTCAGAGAATCAGGGTATGAGTAGACCGGCCCCTGTCTCTGTATAACAGACTCATGGGATGCGTAGACCGCCCCCTGTCTCTGTATCACAGACTCAGGAGATGAGTAGATCGCCGCCTGTCTCTGTATCTCATACTCAGTGGGTGAGTAGACCGCCCCCTGTCTCTGTATCTCAGACTCAGGGGATGAGTAGATCACCGCCTGTCTCTGTATCTCATACTCAGTGGGTGAGTAGACCGCACCCTGTCTCTGTATCTCAGACCCAGGGGATGAGTAGACCGCCCCCTGTCTCTGTATCTCATACTCAGTGGGTGAGTGGACTGCACCCTGTCTCTGTATCACACACTTGGGGGATGAGTAGACCGCCCCCTGTCTCTGTATCACAGACACAGGGGATGAGTCGACCGCCCCCTGTCTCTGTATCTCAGACTCAGGGGATGAGTAGACCGCCCCCTGTCTCTGTATCTCATACTCAGTGGGTGAGTGGACCGCACCCTGTCTCTGTATCACACACTCGCGGGATGAGTAGACTGCCCCCTGTCTCTGTGTCACAGATTTAGGGGATGAGTAGACCGCCACCTGTCTCTGTATAACAGACTCATGGGATGCGTAGACCGCCCCCTGTCTCTGTATCACAGACTCAGGAGATGAGTAGATCGCCGCCTGTCTCTGTATCTCATACTCAGTGGGTGAGTAGACCGCCCCCTGTCTCTGTATCTCAGACTCAGGGGATGAGTAGATCGCACCCTGTCTCTGTATCTCAGACACAGTGGATGAGTAGACCGCACCCTGTCTCTGTATCTCAGACTCAGGGGATGAGTAGACCGCCGCCTGTCTCTGTATCTCAGACTCAGAGGATGAGTAGACCGCCGCCTGTCTCTGTATCTCAGACTCAGGGGATGAGTAGATCGCACCCTGTCTCTGTATCTCAGACACAGTGGATGAGTAGACCGCACCCTTTCTCTGTATCTCAGACTCAGGGGATGAGTAGACCGCCGCCTGTCTCTGTATCTCAGACTCAGGGGATGAGTGGACCGCACCCTGTCTCTGTATCTCAGACTCAGGGGATGAGTAGACCGCCCCCTGTCTCTGTATCTCAGACTCAGGGGATGAGTAGACCGCCCCCTGTCTCTGTATCTCATACTCAGGGGATGAGTAGACCGCCCCCTGTCTATGTATCTCAGACTCAGGGGATGAGTAGACCGCCCGCTGTCTCTGTATCTCAGACTCAGGGGATGAGTAGACCGCCGCCTGTCTCTGTATCTCAGACTCAGGGGATGAGTAGACCACACCCTGTCTCTGTATCTCAGACACAGTGGATGAGTAGACCGCACCCTGTCTCTGTATCTCAGAGGCAGGGGATTATTAGACCGTCCCCTGTCTTTGTATCAAACATTCAATGGATGAGGAGACCGCCCCCTGTCTCTGTATCACAGATTTAGGGGATGACTAGACCGCACCCTGTCTCTGCATCACAGACTCAAGGGATGAGCAGACCGGCCCCTGTCTGTGTATCACAGACTCAGGGGATGAGTAGACCGCCCCCTTCCTCTGGATCACAGACCCAGGGAATGAGTTAACTGCCCCTTGTCTCTGCATCTCAGAATCAGCGGATGAGTAGACCGCCCCCTTTCTCTGTGTCAGAGACTCAGGGGATGAGTAGACCGCCCCCTTTCTCTGTGTCACAGACTCAGGGGATGAGTAGACCGCCCCCTTTCTCTGTGTGACAGACTCAGGGGATGAGTAGATCGCCCCCTTTCTCTGTATCACATACTCGCGGGATGAGTAGACCGCCTGCTGTCTCTGAATCATTGATTCAGGGGATGAGCTGACGGCCCCCTGTCTCTGGATCACACACTTGGGGGATGAGTAGACTGTCCCCTGTCTCTGCATCACAGACTCAGGGGATGAGTAGACCGCCCCCTGTCTCTGTATCTCATACACAGTGGGTGAGTAGACCGCACCCTGTCTCTGTTTCTCGGACTCAGGGGATGAGTAGACTGCCGCCTGTCTCTGTATCTCAGACTCAGGGGATGAGTAGACCGCACCCTGTCTCTGTATCTATGACTCAGGGGATGAGTAGACCGCACCCTGTCTCTGTATCTATGACTCAGGGGATGAGTAGACCGCACCCTGTCTCTGTATCACAGACTCAAGGGATGAGCAGACCGGCCCCTGTCTGTTTATGACAGACTGAGGGGATGAGTAGACCGCCCCCTTCCTCTGTATCACAGACCCAGAGAATGAGTTAACAGCCCCTTGTCTCTGCATCTCAGAATCAGCAGATGAGTAGACCGCCCCCTTTCTCTGTATCACAGACTCAGGGAATGAGTAGACCGCCCCCTTTCTCTGTCTCACACACTCGGGGGATGAGTAGACCGCCCTTTTTGTCTGCATCACAGTCTCAGGGGATGAGAACACCGCCCCCTGTTTCTGTTTCATTGATTCAGGGGATGAGTAGACCGCCCCCTGTCTCTGTATCACACACTCGGGGATGAGTAGACCGCCCCCTGTCCCTGTATCACAGACTCAGGGGATGAGTACACCGCCCCCTGTTTCTGTATCCTTGATTCAGGGGATGAGTAGACCGCCCCCTGTATCTGTTTCACACACTCGGGGGATGAGAAGACCGCCCTCTATCTCTGTTTCATAGATTCAAGGGATGAGTCGACCGTCCCCTGTTTCTGTATCTCAGACTCAGGGGATGATTAAACTGCCCCCTGTCGCTGCATCATAGACTCAGGTGATGTGCAGACCTCCCCCTGTCACTGCATCACAGACTCAGGGGATGAGTTGACCGCCCCCTGTCTAGGCATCACAGACTCAATGGATGGGTAGACCGGCCCCTGTCTCTGTATCAAAGACTCAGGGGATGATTAGACCGCCCCCTGTCTCTGTATCATAGACTCAGGGGAAGAGTAGACCGCCCCCTGTCTCTGTATCATAGACTCAGGGGATGTGTAGACTGCCCCCTGTCTCTGTGTCACAGACTCAGGTGAAGAGTAGACTGCCCCAGTCTCAGTATCCCATACTCAGGGGATGAGTAGACCGCCCCCTGTGTCTGTATCACAGACTCAGGGTAAGAGTAGACCGCCCCCTGTCTCTGTGCACAGACTAAGGGGATGAGTCGACCACCCCCTGTCTCCGTATCACACATTCAGGGGATGAGTAGACCGCCCCCCTTTCTCTGATTCACACACTCAGGGGATGAGTCGACTGCCCCCTGTCTCCGTATCACACACTCAGGGGATGAGTCGACTGCCCCCTGTCTCCGTATCACACACTCAGGGGATGAGTCGACTACCCCCTGTCTCTGTATCTGATACTCAGGTGATGATTAGACCACCCCCTGTCTCTGCATCACACACTCAGGGGTTGAGTCGACCGCCCCTTGTCTCTGTATCTCAGACTCAGGAGATGAATTGACCGCCCCCTGTCTCTGTATAACAGACTCAAGGGATGCGGAGACCGCCCCCTGTCTCTGTATCACAGACTCAGGAGATGAGTAGATCGCCGCCTGTCTCTGTATCTCATACTCAGTGGGTGAGTAGACCGCCCCCTGTCTCTGTATCTCAGACCCAGGGGATGAGTAGACCGCACCCTGTCTCTGTATCTCAGACCCAGGGGATGAGTAGACCGCCCCCTGTCTCTGTATCTCAGACTCAGGGGATGAGTAGATCACCGCCTGTCTCTGTATCTCATACTCAGTGGGTGAGTAGACCGCACCCTGTCTCTGTATCTCAGACCCAGGGGATGAGTAGACCGCCCCCTGTCGCTGTATCTCATACTCAGTGGGTGAGTGGACCGCACCCTGTCTCTGTATCACACACTCGCGGGATGAGCAGACTGCCCCCTGTCTCTGTGTCACAGATTTAGGGGATGAGTAGACCGCCCCCTGTCTCTGTATCACAGACTCAGGAGATGAGTAGATCGCCGCCTGTCTCTGTATCTCATACTCAGTGGGTGAGTAGACCGCCCCCTGTCTCTGTATCTCAGACTCAGGGGATGAGTAGATCACCGCCTGTCTCTGTATCTCATACTCAGTGGGTGAGTAGACCGCACCCTGTCTCTGTATCTCAGACCCAGGGGATGAGTAGACCGCCCCCTGTCTCTGGATCTCAGACACAGTGGATGAGTAGACCGCACCCTGTCTCTGTATCTCAGACCCAGGGGATGAGTAGACCGCCGCCTGTCTCTGTATCACAGACTCAGGGTAAGAGTAGACCGCCCCCTGTCTCTGTGCACAGACTAAGGGGATGAGTCGACCACCCCCTGTCTCCGTATCACACATTCAGGGGATGAGTAGACCGCCCCCCTTTCTCTGATTCACACACTCAGGGGATGAGTCGACTGCCCCCTGTCTCCGTATCACACACTCAGGGGATGAGTCGACTGCCCCCTGTCTCTGTATCTGATACTCAGGTGATGATTAGACCACCCCCTGTCTCTGCATCACACACTCAGGGGTTGAGTCGACCGCCCCTTGTCTCTGTATCTCAGACTCAGGAGATGAATTGACCGCCCCCTGTCTCTGTATAACAGACTCATGGGATGCGTAGACCGCCCCCTGTCTCTGTATCACAGACTCAGGAGATGAGTAGATCGCCGCCTGTCTCTGTATCTCATACTCAGTGGGTGAGTAGACCGCACCCTGTCTCTGTATCTCAGACCCAGGGGATGAGTAGACCGCCCCCTGTCTCTGTATCTCAGACTCAGGGGATGAGTAGATCACCGCCTGTCTCTGTATCTCATACTCAGTGGGTGAGTGGACCGCACCCTGTCTCTGTATCACACACTCGCGGGATGAGTAGACTGCCCCCTGTCTCTGTGTCACAGATTTAGGGGATGAGTAGACCGCCCCCTGTCTCTGTATCTCAGACTCAGGGGATGAGTAGACCGCCCCCTGTCGCTGTATCTCATACTCAGTGGGTGAGTGGACCGCACCCTGTCTCTGTATCACACACACGCGGGATGAGCAGACTGCCCCCTGTCTCTGTGTCACAGATTTGGGGGATGAGTAGACCGCCACCTGTCTCTGTATAACAGACTCATGGGATGCGTGGACCGCCCCCTGTCTCTGTATCACAGACTCAGGAGATGAGTAGATCGCCGCCTGTCTCTGTATCTCATACTCAGTGGGTGAGTAGACCGCCCCCTGTCTCTGTATCTCAGACTCAGGGGATGAGTAGATCACCGCCTGTCTCTGTATCTCATACTCAGTGGGTGAGTAGACCGCACCCTGTCTCTGTATCTCAGACCCAGGGGATGAGTAGACCGCCCCCTGTCTCTGGATCTCAGACACAGTGGATGAGTAGACCGCACCCTGTCTCTGTATCTCAGACCCAGGGGATGAGTAGACCGCCGCCTGTCTCTGGATCTCAGACTCAGTGGATGAGTAGAGCGCCCCCTGTCTCTGTATCTCATACTCAGTGGGTGAGTAGACCGCCGCCTGTCTCTGCAATAACAGACTCAGGGGATGAGTAGACCGCCCCCTGTCTTTGCATCACACATTCAGTGGATGAGTAGACCGGCCCCTGTCTGTGTATCACAGATTCAGGGGATGAGTAGACCGCCCCCTGTCTCTGTATCTCAGACTCAGGGGATGAGTAGACCGCCCCCTGTCTCTGTATCTCAGACTCAGGGGATGAGTAGACCACCCCCTGTCTCTGTATCTCATACTCAGGGGATGAGTAGACCGCCCCCTGTCTCTGTATCACAGACTCAGGGGATGAGTAGAGCGCCCCCTGTCTCTGTATCACAGACTCAGGGGATGAGTAGAGCGCCCCCTGTCTCTGTATCACAGACTCAGGGGATGAGTAGAGCGCCCCCTGTCTCTGTATCACACACTCGCGGGATGAGTAGACCGCCTCCTGTCTCTGAATCATTGATTCAGTGGATGAGCAGACCGCCGCCTGTCTCTGCAATAACAGACTCAGGGGATGTGTAGACTGCCCCCCGTCTCTGTGTCACAGACTCAGGTGAAGAGTAGACTGCCCCAGTCTCAGTATCCCATACTCAGGGGATGAGTAGACCGCCCCCTGTGTCTGTATCACAGACTCAGGGTAAGAGTAGACCGCCCCCTGTCTCTGTACACAGACTAAGGGGATGAGTCGACCACCCCCTGTCTCCGTATCACACATTCAGGGGATGAGTGGACCGCCCCCCTTTCTCTGATTCACACACTCAGGGGATGAGTCGACTGCCCCCTGTCTCCGTATCACACACTCAGGGGATGAGTCGACTGCCCCCTGTCTCTGTATCTGATACTCAGGTGATGATTAGACCACCCCCTGTCTCTGCATCACACACTCAGGGGTTGAGTCGACTGCCCCTTGTCTCTGTATCTCAGACTCAGGAGATGAATTGACCGCCCCCTGTCTCTGTATCACAGACTCAGGGGATGTGTAGACCGCCTCCTGTCTCTGTGTCAGAGAATCAGGGTATGAGTAGACCGTCCCCTGTCTCTGTATAACAGACTCATGGGATGCGTAGACCGCCCCCTGTCTCTGTATCACAGACTCAGGAGATGAGTAGATCGCCGCCTGTCTCTGTATCTCATACTCAGTGGGTGAGTAGACCGCCCCCTGTCTCTGTATCTCAGACTCAGGGGATGAGTAGATCACCGCCTGTCTCTGTATCTCATACTCAGTGGGTGAGTAGACCGCACCCTTTCTCTGTATCTCAGACCCAGGGGATGAGTAGACCGCCCCCTGTCTCTGTATCTCATACTCAGTGGGTGAGTGGACCGCACCCTGTCTCTGTATCACACACTTGGGGGATGAGTAGACCGCCCCCTGTCTCTGTATCTCAGACTCAGGGGATGAGTAGACCGCCCCCTGTCTCTGTATCTCATACTCAGTGGGTGAGTGGACCGCACCCTGTCTCTGTATCACACACTCGCGGGATGAGTAGACTGCCCCCTGTCTCTGTGTCACAGATTTAGGGGATGAGTAGACCGCCACCTGTCTCTGTATAACAGACTCATGGGATGCGTAGACCGCCCCCTGTCTCTGTATCTCAGACTCAGGAGATGAGTAGATCGCCGCCTGTCTCTGTATCTCATACTCAGTGGGTGAGTAGACCGCCCCCTGTCTCTGTATCTCAGACTCAGGGGATGAGTAGATCACCGCCTGTCTCTGTATCTCATACTCAGTGGGTGAGTAGACCGCACCCTGTCTCTGTATCTCAGACCCAGGGGATGAGTAGACCGCACCCAGTCTCTGTATCTCAGACTCAGTGGATGAGTAGACCGCACCCAGTCTCTGTATCTCAGACTCAGTGGATGAGGAGACCGCCCCCTGTCTCTGTATCACAGAATCAGGGGATGAGTAGATCGCACCCTGTCTCTGTATCTCAGACTCAGTGGATGAGTAGACCGCCCCCTGTCTCTGTATCTCATACTCAGTGGATGAGTAGACCGCCCCCTGTCTCTGTATCTCAGACACAGTGGATGAGTAGACCGCACCCTGTCTCTGGATCTCAGACTCAGTGGATGAGTAGACCGCCCCCTGTCTTTGCATCACACATTCAGTGGATGAGTAGACCGGCCCCTGTCTGTGTATCACAGATTCAGGGGATGAGTAGACCGCCCCCTGTCTCTGTATCTCAGACTCAGGGGATGAGTAGACCGCCCCCTGTCTCTGTATCTCAGACTCAGGGGATGAGTAGACCGCCCCCTGTCTCTGTATCTCATACTCAGGGGATGAGTAGACCGCCCCCTGTCTCTGTATCACAGACTCAGGGGATGAGTAGAGCGCCCCCTGTCTCTGTATCACACACTCGCGGGATGAGTAGACCGCCTCCTGTCTCTGAATCATTGATTCAGGGGATGAGCAGACCGCCGCCTGTCTCTGCAATAACAGACTCATGGGATGAGTAGACCGGCCCCTGTCTCTGCATCACAGACTCAGGGGATGAGTAGACCGCCCCCTGTCTCTGTATCTCATACACAGTGGGTGAGTAGACCGCACCCTGTCTCTGTATCTCAGACTCAGGGGATGAGTAGACCGCACCCTGTCTCTGTAACTCAGACACAGTGGATGAGTTGAACGCCCCCTGTCTCTGTATCAAAGACTCAGGGTATGAATAGACCGCCCCCTGTCTCTGTATCATAGACTCAGGGGATGAGCAGACCGCCCCCTGTCTCTGTCTCACAGACTCAGTGGATGAGAAGACCGCCCCCTGTCCCTGTATCACAGACACAGTGGATGAGAAGACCGCCCCCTGTCCCTGTATCACAGACACAGTGGATGAGTAGACCGCCCCCTGTCTCTGTATCACAGACTCAGGGGATGAGTAGAGCGCCCCCTGTCTCTGTATCACAGACACAGTGGATGAGTAGACCGCCCCCTGTCTCTGGATCACATACTCAAGGGATGAGTAGACCACCCCCTGTTTCTGTATCACAGACTCAGGGAATGAGTAGACCGCCCCCTGTCTCTGTATCTCAGACTCAGGGGATGAGTAGACCGCCCCCTGTCGCTGTATCTCATACTCAGTGGGTGAGTGGACCGCACCCTGTCTCTGTATCACACACACGCGGGATGAGCAGACTGCCCCCTGTCTCTGTGTCACAGATTTGGGGGATGAGTAGACCGCCACCTGTCTCTGTATAACAGACTCATGGGATGCGTGGACCGCCCCCTGTCTCTGTATCACAGACTCAGGAGATGAGTAGATCGCCGCCTGTCTCTGTATCTCATACTCAGTGGGTGAGTAGACCGCCCCCTGTCTCTGTATCTCAGACTCAGGGGATGAGTAGATCACCGCCTGTCTCTGTATCTCATACTCAGTGGGTGAGTAGACCGCACCCTGTCTCTGTATCTCAGACCCAGGGGATGAGTAGACCGCCCCCTGTCTCTGGATCTCAGACACAGTGGATGAGTAGACCGCACCCTGTCTCTGTATCTCAGACCCAGGGGATGAGTAGACCGCCGCCTGTCTCTGGATCTCAGACTCAGTGGATGAGTAGAGCGCCCCCTGTCTCTGTATCTCATACTCAGTGGGTGAGTAGACCGCCGCCTGTCTCTGCAATAACAGACTCAGGGGATGAGTAGACCGCCCCCTGTCTTTGCATCACACATTCAGTGGATGAGTAGACCGGCCCCTGTCTGTGTATCACAGATTCAGGGGATGAGTAGACCGCCCCCTGTCTCTGTATCTCAGACTCAGGGGATGAGTAGACCGCCCCCTGTCTCTGTATCTCAGACTCAGGGGATGAGTAGACCACCCCCTGTCTCTGTATCTCATACTCAGGGGATGAGTAGACCGCCCCCTGTCTCTGTATCACAGACTCAAGGGATGAGTAGAGCGCCCCCTGTCTCTGTATCACAGACTCAGGGGATGAGTAGAGCGCCCCCTGTCTCTGTATCACAGACTCAGGGGATGAGTAGAGCGCCCCCTGTCTCTGTATCACACACTCGCGGGATGAGTAGACCGCCTCCTGTCTCTGAATCATTGATTCAGTGGATGAGCAGACCGCCGCCTGTCTCTGCAATAACAGACTCAGGGGATGTGTAGACTGCCCCCCGTCTCTGTGTCACAGACTCAGGTGAAGAGTAGACTGCCCCAGTCTCAGTATCCCATACTCAGGGGATGAGTAGACCGCCCCCTGTGTCTGTATCACAGACTCAGGGTAAGAGTAGACCGCCCCCTGTCTCTGTACACAGACTAAGGGGATGAGTCGACCACCCCCTGTCTCCGTATCACACATTCAGGGGATGAGTGGACCGCCCCCCTTTCTCTGATTCACACACTCAGGGGATGAGTCGACTGCCCCCTGTCTCCGTATCACACACTCAGGGGATGAGTCGACTGCCCCCTGTCTCTGTATCTGATACTCAGGTGATGATTAGACCACCCCCTGTCTCTGCATCACACACTCAGGGGTTGAGTCGACTGCCCCTTGTCTCTGTATCTCAGACTCAGGAGATGAATTGACCGCCCCCTGTCTCTGTATCACAGACTCAGGGGATGTGTAGACCGCCTCCTGTCTCTGTGTCAGAGAATCAGGGTATGAGTAGACCGTCCCCTGTCTCTGTATAACAGACTCATGGGATGCGTAGACCGCCCCCTGTCTCTGTATCACAGACTCAGGAGATGAGTAGATCGCCGCCTGTCTCTGTATCTCATACTCAGTGGGTGAGTAGACCGCCCCCTGTCTCTGTATCTCAGACTCAGGGGATGAGTAGATCACCGCCTGTCTCTGTATCTCATACTCAGTGGGTGAGTAGACCGCACCCTTTCTCTGTATCTCAGACCCAGGGGATGAGTAGACCGCCCCCTGTCTCTGTATCTCATACTCAGTGGGTGAGTGGACCGCACCCTGTCTCTGTATCACACACTTGGGGGATGAGTAGACCGCCCCCTGTCTCTGTATCTCAGACTCAGGGGATGAGTAGACCGCCCCCTGTCTCTGTATCTCATACTCAGTGGGTGAGTGGACCGCACCCTGTCTCTGTATCACACACTCGCGGGATGAGTAGACTGCCCCCTGTCTCTGTGTCACAGATTTAGGGGATGAGTAGACCGCCACCTGTCTCTGTATAACAGACTCATGGGATGCGTAGACCGCCCCCTGTCTCTGTATCTCTGACTCAGGAGATGAGTAGATCGCCGCCTGTCTCTGTATCTCATACTCAGTGGGTGAGTAGACCGCCCCCTGTCTCTGTATCTCAGACTCAGGGGATGAGTAGATCACCGCCTGTCTCTGTATCTCATACTCAGTGGGTGAGTAGACCGCACCCTGTCTCTGTATCTCAGACCCAGGGGATGAGTAGACCGCACCCAGTCTCTGTATCTCAGACTCAGTGGATGAGTAGACCGCACCCAGTCTCTGTATCTCAGACTCAGTGGATGAGTAGACCGCCCCCTGTCTCTGTATCTCATACTCAGTGGATGAGGAGACCGCCCCCTGTCTCTGTATCACAGAATCAGGGGATGAGTAGATCGCACCCTGTCTCTGTATCTCAGACTCAGTGGATGAGTAGACCGCCCCCTGTCTCTGTATCTCATACTCAGTGGATGAGTAGACCGCCCCCTGTCTCTGTATCTCAGACACAGTGGATGAGTAGACCGCACCCTGTCTCTGGATCTCAGACTCAGTGGATGAGTAGACCGCCCCCTGTCTTTGCATCACACATTCAGTGGATGAGTAGACCGGCCCCTGTCTGTGTATCACAGATTCAGGGGATGAGTAGACCGCCCCCTGTCTCTGTATCTCAGACTCAGGGGATGAGTAGACCGCCCCCTGTCTCTGTATCTCAGACTCAGGGGATGAGTAGACCGCCCCCTGTCTCTGTATCTCATACTCAGGGGATGAGTAGACCGCCCCCTGTCTCTGTATCACAGACTCAGGGGATGAGTAGAGCGCCCCCTGTCTCTGTATCACACACTCGCGGGATGAGTAGACCGCCTCCTGTCTCTGAATCATTGATTCAGGGGATGAGCAGACCGCCGCCTGTCTCTGCAATAACAGACTCATGGGATGAGTAGACCGGCCCCTGTCTCTGCATCACAGACTCAGGGGATGAGTAGACCGCCCCCTGTCTCTGTATCTCATACACAGTGGGTGAGTAGACCGCACCCTGTCTCTGTATCTCAGACTCAGGGGATGAGTAGACCGCACCCTGTCTCTGTAACTCAGACACAGTGGATGAGTTGAACGCCCCCTGTCTCTGTATCAAAGACTCAGGGGATGAGTAGATCGCACCCTGTCTCTGTATCTCAGACTCAGTGGATGAGTAGACCGCCCCCTGTCTCTGTATCTCATACTCAGTGGATGAGTAGACCGCCCCCTGTCTCTGTATCTCAGACACAGTGGATGAGTAGACCGCACCCTGTCTCTGGATCTCAGACTCAGTGGATGAGTAGACCGCCCCCTGTCTTTGCATCACACATTCAGTGGATGAGTAGACCGGCCCCTGTCTGTGTATCACAGATTCAGGGGATGAGTAGACCGCCCCCTGTCTCTGTATCTCAGACTCAGGGGATGAGTAGACCGCCCCCTGTCTCTGTATCTCAGACTCAGGGGATGAGTAGACCGCCCCCTGTCTCTGTATCACAGACTCAGGGGATGAGTAGAGCGCCCCCTGTCTCTGTATCACACACTCGCGGGATGAGTAGACCGCCTCCTGTCTCTGAATCATTGATTCAGGGGATGAGCAGACCGCCGCCTGTCTCTGCAATAACAGACTCATGGGATGAGTAGACCGGCCCCTGTCTCTGCATCACAGACTCAGGGGATGAGTAGACCGCCCCCTGTCTCTGTATCTCATACACAGTGGGTGAGTAGACCGCACCCTGTCTCTGTATCTCAGACTCAGGGGATGAGTAGACCGCACCCTGTCTCTGTAACTCAGACACAGTGGATGAGTTGAACGCCCCCTGTCTCTGTATCAAAGACTCAGGGGATGAATAGACCGCCCCCTGTCTCTGTATCATAGACTCAGGGGATGAGCAGACCGCCCCCTGTCTCTGTCTCACAGACTCAGTGGATGAGAAGACCGCCCCCTGTCCCTGTATCACAGACACAGTGGATGAGAAGACCGCCCCCTGTCCCTGTATCACAGACACAGTGGATGAGTAGACCGCCCCCTGTCTCTGTATCACAGACTCAGGGGATGAGTAGAGCGCCCCCTGTCTCTGTATCACAGACACAGTGGATGAGTAGACCGCCCCCTGTCTCTGGATCACATACTCAAGGGATGAGTAGACCACCCCCTGTTTCTGTATCACAGACTCAGGGAATGAGTAGACCGCCCCCTGCAACTGTATCACAGACTCAGTGGATGAGTAGACCGCCCCCTGTCTCTGGATCACAGACTCAGTGGATGAGCAGACCGCCCCCCTGTCTCTGTATCACAGACACAGTGGATGAGTAGACCGCCCCCTGCCTCTGTATCACATACTCAAGGGATGAGTAGACCACCCCCTGTTTCTGTATCACAGACTCAGGGAATGAGTAGACCGCCCCCTGTCTCTGTATCACAGACTCAGTGGATGAGTATACCGCCCCCCTGTCTCTGTATCACAGACTCAGTGGATGAGAAGACCGCCCCCTGTCTCTGGATCACAGACTCAGTGGATGAGTAAACCGCCCCCCTGTCTCTGTATCACAGACTCAGTGGATGAGCAGACCGCCCCCCTGTCTCTGTTTCATAGACTCAGGGGATGAGTAGACCGCCCCGTCTCTGTATCAAAGACTCAGGGGATGAATAGACCGCCCCCTGTCTCTGTATCATAGACTCAGGGGATGAGTAGACCGCCCCCTGTCTCTGTATCACATACTCAGGGGATGAGTAGAGCGCCCCCAGTCTCTGTATCACAGACTCAGGGGATGAGTAGACCGCCCCCTGTTTCTGTATCACATACTCAGGGGTTGAGTAGAGCGCCCCCAGTCTCTGTATCACAGACACAGTGGATGAGAAGACCGCCCCCTGTCTCTGGATCACAGATTCAGTGGATGAGTAAACCGCCCCTTGTTTCTGTTTCGCAGACTCAGTGAATGAGTAGACCGCCCCCTGTCTCTGTATCACAGACTCAGTGGATGAGTAGACCGCCCCTTGTTTCTGTTTCGCAGACTCAGTGAATGAGCAGACCGCCCCCTGTCTCTGTATCAAAGAAACAGGGGATGAGTAGACTGCCCCCTATCTCTGTATCACAGACTCAGTGGATGAGTAGACCGTCCCCTTTCTCTGCATCACAGACTCAGTGGATGAGAAGACCGGCTCCTATCTCTGTATCAAAGACTCAGGGGATGAGTGGACCGCCCCCTGTCTCTGTTTCGCAGACTCAAGGGATGAGTATACCCCACCCTGTCTCTGTATCACATACTCAAGGGATGAGTAGACCACCCCCTGTTTCTGGATCACAGACTCAGGGAATGAGTAGACCGCCCCCTGTCTCTGTATCACAGACTCAGTGGATGAGTAGACCGCACCCTGTCTCTGTATCACAGACTCAGTGGATCAGAAGACGGGCCCCGTGCCTCTGTATCAAAGACTCAGGGGATGAATAGACCGCCCCCTGTCTCTTTATCACATACTCGGGGGATGAGTAGACCGCCCCCTGTCTCTGCATCACAGACTCAGGTGATGATTTGACCGCACACTTTCTCTCTGTGACAGACTCAGGGGATGAGTAGACCGCCCCCTGTCTCTGTTTCGCAGACTCAGGGGGTGAGTAGAGCGCCCCCTGTCTCTCTATCATGGACACAGGGGATGAGTAGAGCGCCCCCTGTCTCTCTATCATGGACACATGGGATGAGTAGAGTGCCCTCTGTCTCTGTATCATCGACTCAGGGGATGAGTAGACTGCCTCCTGTCTCTGTATCACAGAATCAATGGATGAGTAGACCCCCCCCTGTCTCTGTATCACATACTCAAGGGATGAGTAGACCACCCCCTGTTTCTTGATCACAGACTCAGGGAATGAGTAGACCGCCCCCTGTCTCTGTATCACAGACTCAGTGGATCAGAAGACGGGCCCCTGTCTCTGTATCACATACTCAAGGGATGAGTAGACCACCCCCTGTTTCTTGATCACAGACTCAGGGAATGAGTAGACCGCCCCCTGTCTCTGTATCACAGACTCAGTGGATCAGAAGACGGGCCCCTGTCTCTGTATCAAAGACTCAGGGGATGAATAGACCGCCCCCTGTCTCTGTATCATAGACTCAGGGGATGAGTAGACCGCCTCCTGTCTCTGTATCACAGAGTCAAGGGATGAGTAGACCGCCTCCTGTCTCTGCATCACAGATCAGTGAATGATTAGACGGCCCCCTGTCTCTTTCTCACATACTCAGGGGATGAGTAGACCGCCCCCTGTCTCTGCATCACAGATCGGTGAATGATTAGACCGCCCCCTGTCCCTGTATCACAGACACAGTGGATGAGTAGAGCGCCCCCTCTCTCTGTCTCACAGACTCAGTGGATGAGAAGACCGCCCCCTGTCCCTGTATCACAGACACAGTGGATGAGTAGACCGCCCCCTGTCTCTGGATCACAGAGTCAGTGGATGAGTAGACTGCCCCTTGTTTCTGTATCACAGACTCAGGGGATGAGAAGACCGCCCCCTGTCCCTGTATCACAGACACAGTGTATGAGTAGACCGCCCCCTGTCTCTGGATCACAGAGTCAGTGGATGAGTAGACCGCCCCCTGCAACTGTATCACAGACTCAGTGGATGAGTAGAGCGCCCCCTGTCGCTGTATCACAGAGTCAGTGGATGAGTAGACCGCCCCCTGCAACTGTATCACAGACTCAGTGGATGAGTAGAGCGCCCCCTGTCTCTGTATCACATACTCAAGGGATGAGTAGACCACCCCCTGTCTCTGCATCACAGACTCAGTGGATGAGAAGACCGCCCCCTGTCTCTGGATCACAGACTCAGTGGATGAGCAGACCGCCCCCCTGTCTCTGTATCACAGACACAGTGGATGAGTAGACCGCCCCCTGTCTCTGTATCACATACTCAAGGGATGAGTAGACCACCCCCTGTTTCTGTATCACAGACTCAGGGAATGAGTAGACCGCCCCCTGTCTCTGTATCACAGACTCAGTGGATGAGTAGACCGCCCCCCTGTCTCTGTATCACAGACTCAGTGGATGAGAAGACCGCCCCCTGTCTCTGGATCACAGACTCAGTGGATGAGTAGACCGCCCCCCTGTCTCTGTATCACAGACTCAGTGGATGAGAAGACCGCCCCCTGTCTCTGTATCATAGACTCAGGGGATGAGTAGACCGCCCCTGTCTCTGTATCAAAGACTCAGGGGATGAATAGACCGCCCCCTGTCTCTGTATCATAGACTCAGGGGATGAGTGGAGCGCCCCCAGTCTCTGTATCACAGACACAGTGGATGAGAAGACCGCCCCCTGTCTCTGTTTCGCAGACTCAGTGAATGAGTAGACCGCCCCCTGTCTCTGTATCACAGACTCAGTCGATGAGTAGACCGTCCCCTTTCTCTGCATCACAGACTCAGTGGATGAGTAGACTGCCCCCTGTCTCTGTATCACAGACTCAGTGGATGAGTAGACCGTCCCCTTTCTCTGCATCACAGACTCAGTGGATGAGAAGACCGGCCCCTATCTCTGTATCAAAGACTCAGGGGATGAGTAGACCGCCCCCTGTCTCTGTTTCGCAGACTCAAGGGATGAGTAGACCCCACCCTGTCTCTGTATCACAGACTCAGGGAATGAGTAGACCCCACCCTGTCTCTGTATCACATACTCAAGGGATGAGTAGACCACCCCCTGTTTCTGGATCACAGACTCAGGGAATGAGTAGACTGCCCCCTGTCTCTGTATCACAGACTCAGTGGATTAGTAGACCGCACCCTGTCTCTGTATCACAGACTCAGTGGATCAGAAGACGGGCCCCGTGCCTCTGTATCAAAGACTCAGGGGATGAATAGACCGCCCCCTGTCTCTTTATCACATACTCGGGGGATGAGTAGACCGCCCCCTGTCTCTGCATCACAGACTCAGGTGATGATTTGACCGCACACTTTCTCTCTGTGACAGACTCAGGGGATGAGTAGACCGCCCCCTGTCTCTGTTTCGCAGACTCAGGGGGTGAGTAGAGCGCCCCCTGTCTCTCTATCATGGACACAGGGGATGAGTAGAGCGCCCCCTGTCTCTCTATCATGGACACAGGGGATGAGTAGAGTGCCCTCTGTCTCTGTATCATCGACTCAGGGGATGAGTAGACTGCCTCCTGTCTCTGTATCACAGAATCAATGGATGAGTAGACCCCCCCACTGTCTCTGTATCACATACTCAAGGGATGAGTAGACCGCCCCCTGTTTCTTGATCACAGACTCAGGGAATGAGTAGACCGCCCCCTGTCTCTGTATCACAGACTCAGTGGATCAGAAGACGAGCCCCTGTCTCTGTATCAAAGACTCAGGGGATGAATAGACCGCCCCCTGTCTCTGTATCATAGACTCAGGGAATGAGTAGACCGCCCCCTGTCTCTGTATCATAGACTCAGGGGATGAGTAGACCGCCTCCTGTCTCTGTATCACAGACTCAGTGGATCAGAAGACGAGCCCCTGTCTCTGTATCAAAGACTCAGGGGATGAATAGACCGCCCCCTGTCTCTGTATCATAGACTCAGGGAATGAGTAGACCGCCCCCTGTCTCTGTATCACAGACTCAGTGGATCAGAAGACGAGCCCCTGTCTCTGTATCAAAGACTCAGGGGATGAATAGACCGCCCCCTGTCTCTGTATCATAGACTCAGGGGATGAGTAGACCGCCTCCTGTCTCTGTATCACAGAGTCAAGGGATGAGTAGACCGCCTCCTGTCTCTGCATCACAGATCAGTGAATGATTGGACCGCCCCCTGTCTCTGTCTCACATACTCAGGGGATGAGTAGACCGCCCCCTGTCTCTGGATCACAGAGTCAGTGGATGAGTAGACCGCCCCCTGTCTCTGTCTCACAGACTCAGTGGATGAGAAGACCGCCTCCTGTCCCTGTATCACAGACACAGTGGATGAGTAGACCGCCCCCTGCCTCTGGATCACAGAGTCAGTGGGTGAGTAGACCGCCCCCTTTTTCTGTATCACAGACTCAGGGGATGAGTAGAGCGCCCCCTGTCTCTGTATCACAGACACAGTGGATGAGTAGACCGTCCCCTGTCTCTGGATCACAGAGTCAGTGGGTGAGTAGACCGCCCCTTTTTCTGTATCACAGACTCAATGAATGAGTAGACCGCCCCCTGTCTCTGTATCACAGACTCAGGTGATGAGTAGACCCCCCCTGTCTCTGTATCACAGACTCAGGGGATGAGTAGACCGCCCCCTGTCTCTGTGTCACAGAGTCAGGGGATGAGTAGACCGTCCCCTTCCTCTGTATCACAGACCCAGGGTATGAGTAAACTGCCCCTTGTCTCTTTATCTCAGACTCAGGGGATGAGTAGACTGCCCCCTTTCTCTGGATCACAGACTCAGGGAATGAGTAGACCGCCCCCTGTCTCTGTGTCACAGAGTCAGGGGATGAGTAGACCGTCCCCTTCCTCTGTATCACAGACCCAGGGTATGAGTAAACTGCCCCTTGTCTCTTTATCTCAGACTCAGGGGATGAGTAGACTGCCCCCTTTCTCTGGATCACAGACTCAGGGAATGAGTAGACTGCCCCCTGTCTCTGTATCACAGACTCAGGTGATGTGTAGACCGCACACATTCTCTGTTTGACAGACTCAGGGGATGAGTAGACCGCCCCCTGTCTCTGTATCACAGATTCAGTGGATGAGTAGACCGCCCCCTGTTCTTTATCACTGACTCAGTGGATGAGTAGACCGGCCCATGTCTCTGTATCTCAGAGTCAGTGGATGAGAAGACCGCCCCCTGTCTCCGCATCACAGACTCAGGGGATGAGTAGACCGCCCCCTGCCTCTGTATCTCAGAGTCAGGGGATGAGTAGACCATCCCATGTCTCTGTATCACAGACTCAGTGGAAGAGAAGACCGCCCCCTGTCTCTGTATCTCAGAGTCAGTGGATGAGAAGACCGCCCCCTGTCTCTGTATCTCAGAGTCAGTGGTTGAGTAGATCGTCCCCTGTCTCTGTATCACAGACTCAGTGGATGACTAGACAGCCCCCTGTCTCTGTATAACAAACTCGGGATGTGTAAACCGCCCCCTGTCTCTGTATCACAGACTCAGTGGATCAGAAGACGGGCCCCTGTCTATGTATCAAAGACTCAGGGGATGAAGAGACCGCCCCCTGTCTCTGTATCACAGAGTCAAGGGATGAGTAGACCGCCTCCTGTCTCTGCATCACAGATCAGTGAATGATTAGAACTCCCCCTGTCACTGTATCACAGACACAGTGGATGAGTAGACCGCCTCCTGTCTCTGTATCACAGAGTCAAGGGATGAGTAGACCGCCTCCTGTCTCTGCATCACAGATCAGTGAATGATTAGACCGCCCCCTGTCCCTGTATCACAGACACAGTGGATGAGTAGAGCGCCCCCTCTCTCTGTCTCACAGACTCAGTGGATGAGTAGACCGCCCCCTGTCTCTGGATCACAGAGTCAGTGGATGAGTAGACTGCCCCCTGTTTCTGGATCACAGACTCAGGGAATGAGTAGACCGCCCCCTGTCTCTGTATCACAGAATCAGTGGATGAGTAGAGTGCCCCCTGTCTCTGTATCACAGACTCAGGGAATGAGTAGACCGCCCCCTGTCTCTGTATCACAGACTCAGTGGATGAATAGACCGCCCCCTGTCTCTGTATCATAGACGCAGGGGATGTGTAGACCGCCTCCTGTCTCTGGATCACAGAGTCAAGGGATGAGTAGACCGCCCCCTGTCTCTGCTTCACAGATCAGTGAATGAGTAGACCGCCCCCTGTCTCTGTATCACAGACTCAGGTGATGAGTAGACCCCCCCTGTCTTTGTATCACATACTCAGGGGATGAGTAGAGCGCCCCCTGTCTCTGTATCACAGACACAGTGGATGAGTAGACCGCCCCCTGTCTCTGGATCACAGATTCAGTGGATGAGTAGACCGCCCCTTGTTTCTGTTTCGCAGACTCAGTGAATGAGTAGACCGCCCCCTGTCTCTGTATCACATACTCAAGGGATGAGTAGACCACCCCCTGTTTCTGTTTCGCAGACTCAGGGAATGAGTAGACCGCCCCCTGTCTCTGTATCACAGACTCGGTGGATGAGAAGACCGCCCCCTGTCTCTGGATCACAGACTCAGTGGATGAGTAGACCGTCCCCTGTCTCTGTATCACAGACTCAGTGGATGAGAAGACCGCCCCCTGTCTCTGGATCACAGACTCAGTGGATGAGTAGACCGCCCCCCTGTCTCTGTATCACAGACTCAGTGGATGAGAAGACCGCCCCCTGTCTCTGGATCACAGACTCAGTGGATGAGTAGACCGTCCCCTGTCTCTGTATCACAGACTCAGTGGATGAGAAGACCGCCCCCTGTCTCTGTATCATGGACTCAGGGGATGAGTAGACCGCCCCTGTCTCTCTATCATGGACACAGGGGATGAGTAGAGTGCCCTCTGTCTCTGTATCATCGACTCAGGGGATGAGTAGACTGCCTCCTGTCTCTGTATCACAGAATCAATGGATGAGTAGACCCCCCCCTGTCTCTGTATCACATACTCAAGGGATGAGTAGACCTACCCCTGTTTCTTGATCACAGACTCAGGGAATGAGTAGACCGCCCCCTGTCTCTGTATCACAGACTCAGTGGATCAGAAGACGGGCCCCTGTCTCTGTATCAAAGACTCAGGGGATGAATAGACCGCCCCCTGTCTCTGTATCATAGACTCAGGGGATGAGTAGACCGCCTCCTGTCTCTGCATCACAGATCAGTGAATGAGTAGACCGCCCCCTGTCTCTGTATCACAGACTCAGTGGATCAGAAGACGGGCCCCTGTCTCTGTATCAAAGACTCAGGGGATGAATAGACCGCCCCCTGTCTCTGTATCAAAGACTCAGGGGATGAATAGACCGCCCCCTGTCTCTGTATCATAGACTCAGGGGATGAATAGACCGCCCCCTGTCTCTGTCTCACATACTCAGGGGATGAGTAGAGCGCCCCCTGTCTCTGTCTCACAGACTCAGTGGATGAGAAGACCGCCCCCTGTCCCTGTATCACAGACACAGTGGATGAGAAGACCGCCCCCTGTCCCTGTATCACAGACACAGTGGATGAGTAGACCGCCCCCTGTCTCTGTATCACAGACACAGTGGATGAGCAGACCGCCCCCTGTCTCTGTATCACATACTCAAGGGATGAGTAGACCACCCCCTGTTTCTGTATCACAGACTCAGGGAATGAGTAGACCGCCCCCTGCAACTGTATCACAGACTCAGTGGATGAGTAGACCGCCCCCTGTCTCTGGATCACAGACTCAGTGGATGAGCAGACCGCCCCCCTGTCTCTGTATCACAGACACAGTGGATGAGTAGACCGCCCCCTGCCTCTGTATCACTTACTCAAGGGATGAGTAGACCACCCCCTGTTTCTGTATCACAGACTCAGGGAATGAGTAGACCGCCCCCTGTCTCTGTATCACAGACTCAGTGGATGAGAAGACCGCCCCCTGTCTCTGGATCACAGACTCAGTGGATGAGTAGACCGCCCCCCTGTCTCTGTATCACAGACTCAGTGGATGAGAAGACCGACCCCTGTCTCTGTTTAATAGACTCAGGGGATGAGTAGACCGCCCCTGTCTCTGTATCAAAGACTCAGGGGATGAATAGACCGCCCCCTGTCTCTGTATCATAGACTCAGGGGATGAGTAGACCGCCCCCTGTCTCTGTATCACATACTCAGGGGTTGAGTAGAGCGCCCCCAGTCTCTGTATCACAGACTCAGGGGATGAGTAGACCGCCCCCTGTTTCTGTATCACATACTCAGGGGTTGAGTAGAGCGCCCCCAGTCTCTGTATCACAGACACAGTGGATGAGAAGACCGCCCCCTGTCTCTGTATCACAGACTCAGTGGATGAGTAGACCGCCCCTTGTTTCTGTTTCGCCGACTCAGTGAATGAGTAGACCGCCCCCTGTCTCTGTATCACAGACTCAGTGGATGAGTAGACCGCCCCTTGTTTCTGTTTCGCAGACTCAGTGAATGAGCAGACCGCCCCCTGTCTCTGTATCAAAGAAACAGGGGATGAGTAGACCGTCCCCTTTCTCTGCATCACAGACTCAGTGGATGAGAAGACCGGCTCCTATCTCTGTATCAAAGACTCAGGGGATGAGTGGACCGCCCCCTGTCTCTGTTTCGCAGACTCAAGGGATGAGTAGACCCCACCCTGTCTCTGCATCACATACTCAAGGGATGAGTAGACCACCCCCTGTTTCTGGATCACAGATTCAGGGAATGAGTAGACCGCCCCCTGTCTCTGTATCACAGACTCAGTGGATGAGTAGACCGCCCCCTGTCTCTGTATCACAGACTCAGTGGATCAGAAGACGGGCCCCTGTCTCTGTATCAAAGACTCAGGGGATGAATAGACCGCCCCCTGTCTCTGTATCATAGACTCAGGGGATGAGTAGACCGCCTCCTGTCTCTGTATCACAGAGTCAAGGGATGAGTAGACCGCCTCCTGTCTCTGCATCACAGATCAGTGAATGATTAGACCGCCCCCTGTCTCTGTCTCACATACTCAGGGGATGAGTAGAGCGCCCCCTCTCTCTGTATCACAGACACAGTGGATGAGAAGACCGTCCCCTGTCTCTGGATCACAGAGTTAGTGGATGAGTAGACCGCCCCCTGTCCCTGTATCACAGACTCAGTGGATGAGAAGACCGCCCCCCGTCTCTGGATCACAGACTCAGTGGATGAGCAGACCGCCCCCCTGTCTCTGCATCACAGACTCAGTGGATGAGAAGACCGCCCCCCGTCTCTGGATCACAGACTCAGTGGATGAGCAGACCGCCCCCCTGTCTCTGTATCACAGACACAGTGGATGAGTAGACCGCCCCCTGTCTCTGTATCACATACTCAAGGGATGAGTAGACCACCCCCTGTTTCTGTATCACAGACTCAGGGAATGAGTAGACCGCCCCCTGTCTCTGTATCACAGACTCAGTGGATGAGTAGACCGCCCCCCTGTCTCTGTATCACAGACTCAGTGGATGAGAAGACCGCCCCCTGTCTCTGTATCACAGACACAGTGGATGAGAAGACCGCCCCCTGTCTCTGGATCACAGATTCAGTGGATGAGTAGACCGCCCCTTGTTTCTGTTTCGCAGACTCAGTGAATGAGTAGACCGCCCCCTTTCTCTGTATCACAGACTCAGTGGATGAGTAGACCGCCCCTTGTTTCTGTTTCGCAGACTCAGTGAATGAGCAGACCGCCCCCTGTCTCTGTATCAAAGAAACAGGGGATGAGTAGACTGCCCCCTGTCTCTGTATCACAGACTCAGTGGATGAGTAGACCGTCCCCTTTCTCTGCATCACAGACTCAGTGGATGAGAAGACCGGCTCCTATCTCTGTATCAAAGACTCAGAGGATGAGTGGACCGCCCCCTGTCTCTGTTTCGCAGACTCAAGGGATGAGTAGACCCCACCCTGTCTCTGTATCACATACTCAAGGGATGAGTAGACCACCCCCTGTTTCTGGATCACAGACTCAGGGAATGAGTAGACCGCCCCCTGTCTCTGTATCACAGACTCAGTGGATGAGTAGACCGCCCCCTGTCTCTGTATCACAGACTCAGTGGATGAGTAGACCGCCCCCTGTCTCTGTATCACAGACTCAGTGGATGAGTAGACCGCACCCTGTCTCTGTATCACAGACTCAGTGGATGAGTAGACCGCACCCTGTCTCTGTATCACAGACTCAGTGGATCAGAAGACGGGCCCCGTGCCTCTGTATCAAAGACTCAGGGGATGAATAGACCGCCCCCTGTCTCTTTATCACATACTCGGGGGATGAGTAGACCGCCCCCTGTCTCTGCATCACAGACTCAGGTGATGATTTGACCGCACACTTTCTCTCTGTGACAGACTCAGGGGATGAGTAGACCGCCCCCTGTCTCTGTTTCGCAGACTCAGGGGGTGAGTAGAGCGCCCCCTGTCTCTCTATCATGGACACAGGGGATGAGTAGAGCGCCCCCTGTCTCTCTATCATGGACACATGGGATGAGTAGAGTGCCCTCTGTCTCTGTATCATCGACTCAGGGGATGAGTAGACTGCCTCCTGTCTCTGTATCACAGAATCAATGGATGAGTAGACCCCCCCCTGTCTCTGTATCACATACTCAAGGGATGAGTAGACCACCCCCTGTTTCTTGATCACAGACTCAGGGAATGAGTAGACCGCCCCCTGTCTCTGTATCACAGACTCAGTGGATCAGAAGACGGGCCCCTGTCTCTGTATCAAAGACTCAGGGGATGAATAGACCGCCCCCTGTCTCTGTATCATAGACTCAGGGGATGAGTAGACCGCCTCCTGTCTCTGTATCACAGAGTCAAGGGATGAGTAGACCGCCTCCTGTCTCTGCATCACAGATCAGTGAATGATTAGACCGCCCCCTGTCTCTGTCTCACATACTCAGGGGATGAGTAGACCGCCTCCTGTCTCTGCATCACAGATCAGTGAATGATTAGACCGCCCCCTGTCCCTGTATCACAGACACAGTGGATGAGTAGAGCGCCCCCTCTCTCTGTCTCACAGACTCAGTGGATGAGAAGACCGCCCCCTGTCCCTGTATCACAGACACAGTGGATGAGTAGACCGCCCCCTGTCTCTGGATCACAGAGTCAGTGGATGAGTAGACTGCCCCTTGTTTCTGTATCACAGACTCAGGGGATGAGAAGACCGCCCCCTGTCCCTGTATCACAGACACAGTGTATGAGTAGACCGCCCCCTGTCTCTGGATCACAGAGTCAGTGGATGAGTAGACCGCCCCCTGCAACTGTATCACAGACTCAGTGGATGAGTAGAGCGCCCCCTGTCACTGTATCACAGAGTCAGTGGATGAGTAGACCGCCCCCTGCAACTGTATCACAGACTCAGTGGATGAGTAGAGCGCCCCCTGTCTCTGTATCACAGAGTCAGTGGATGAGTAGACCGCCCCCTGCAACTGTATCACAGACTCAGTGGATGAGTAGAGCGCCCCCTGTCTCTGCATCACAGACTCAGTGGATGAGAAGACAGCCCCCTGTCTCTGGATCACAGACTCAGTGGATGAGCAGACCGCCCCCCTGTCTCTGTATCACAGACACAGTGGATGAGTAGACCGCCCCCTGTCTCTGTATCACAAACTCAAGGGATGAGTAGACCACCCCCTGTTTCTGTATCACAGACTCAGGGAATGAGTAGACCGCCCCCTGTCTCTGTATCACAGACTCAGTGGATGAGTAGACCGCCCCCCTGTCTCTGTATCACAGACTCAGTGGATGAGAAGACCGCCCCCTGTCTCTGGATCACAGACTCAGTGGATGAGTAGACCGCCCCCCTGTCTCTGTATCACAGACTCAGTGGATGAGAAGACCGCCCCCTGTCTCTGTATCATAGACTCAGGGGATGAGTAGACCGCCCCTGTCTCTGTATCAAAGACTCAGGGGATGAATAGACCGCCCCCTGTCTCTGTATCATAGACTCAGGGGATGAGTAGAGCGCCCCCAGTCTCTGTATCACAGACACAGTGGATGAGAAGACCGCCCCCTGTCTCTGTTTTGCAGACTCAGTGAATGAGTAGTCCGCCCCCTGTCTCTGTATCAAAGAAACAGGGGATGAGTAGACTGCCCCCTGTCTCTGTATCACAGACTCAGTGGATGAGTAGACTGCCCCCTGTCTCTGTATCACAGACTCAGTGGATGAGTAGACCGTCCCCTTTCTCTGCATCACAGACTCAGTGGATGAGAAGACCGGCCCCTATCTCTGTATCAAAGACTCAGGGGATGAGTAGACCGCCCCCTGTCTCTGTTTCGCAGACTCAAGGGATGAGTAGACCCCACCCTGTCTCTGTATCACATACTCAAGGGATGAGTAGACCACCCCCTGTTTCTGGATCACAGACTCAGGGAATGAGTAGACCGCCCCCTGTCTCTGTATCACAGACTCAGTGGATCAGAAGACGGGCCCCGTGCCTCTGTATCAAAGACTCAGGGGATGAGTAGACCGCCCCCTGTCTCTTTATCACATACTCGGGGGATGAGTAGACCGCCCCCTGTCTCTGCATCACAGACTCAGGTGATGATTTGACCGCACACTTTCTCTCTGTGACAGACTCAGGGGATGAGTAGACCGCCCCCTGTCTCTGTTTCGCAGACTCAGGGGGTGAGTAGAGCGCCCCCTGTCTCTCTATCATGGACACAGGGGATGAGTAGAGCGCCCCCTGTCTCTCTATCATGGACACAGGGGATGAGTAGAGTGCCCTCTGTCTCTGTATCATCGACTCAGGGGATGAGTAGACTGCCTCCTGTCTCTGTATCACAGAATCAATGGATGAGTAGACCCCCCCTCTGTCTCTGTATCACATACTCAAGGGATGAGTAGACCACCCCCTGTTTCTTGATCACAGACTCAGGGAATGAGTAGACCGCCCCCTGTCTCTGTATCATAGACTCAGGGGATGAGTAGACCGCCTCCTGTCTCTGTATCACAGACTCAGTGGATGAGAAGACCGCCTCCTGTCCCTGTATCACAGACACAGTGGATGAGTAGACCGCCCCCTGTCTCTGGATCACAGAGTCAGTGGATGAGTAGACTGCCCCTTGTTTCTGTATCACAGAGTCAGTGGATGAGTAGACCGCCCCCTGTCTCTGTCTCACAGACTCAGTGGATGAGAAGACCGCCTCCTGTCCCTGTATCACAGACACAGTGGATGAGTAGACCGCCCCCTGTCTCTGGATCACAGAGTCAGTGGATGAGTAGACCGCCCCCTGTCTCTGTATCACAGACTCAGGGGATGAGTAGAGCGCCCCCTGTCTCTGTATCACAGACACAGTGGATGAGTAGACCCTCCCCTGTCTCTGGATCACAGAGTCAGTGGGTGAGTAGACCGCCCCCTTTTTCTGTATCACAGACTCAATGAATGAGTAGACCGCCCCCTGTCTCTGTATCACATACTCATGTGATGAGTAGACCCCCCCTGTCTCTGTATCACAGACTCAGGGGATGAGTAGACCGCCCCCTGTCTCTGTGTCACAGAGTTAGGGGATGAGTAGACCATCCCCTTCCTCTGTATCACAGACCCAGGGTATGAGTAAACTGCCCCTTGTCTCTTTATCTCAGACTCAGGGGATGAGTAGACTGCCCCCTTTCTCTGGATCACAGACTCAGGGAATGAGTAGACCGCCCCCTGTCTCTTTATCACACACTCGTTGGATGAGTAGACCCCCCCTGTCTCTGTATCACAGACTCAGGGGATGAGTAGACTGCCCCCTGTCTCTGTATCACAGACTCAGGTGATGTGTAGACCGCACACATTCTCTGTTTGACAGATTCAGTGGATGAGTAGACCGCCCCCTGTTCTTTATCACTGACTCAGTGGATGAGTAGACCGGCCCATGTCTCTGTATCTCAGAGTCAGTGGATGAGTAGACCGCCCCCTGTCTCCGCATCACAGACTCAGGGGATGAGTAGACCGCCCCCTGCCTCTGTATCTCAGAGTCAGGGGATGAGTAGACCATCCCATGTCTCTGTATCACAGACTCAGTGGAAGAGAAGACCGCCCCCTGTCTCTGTATCTCAGAGTCAGTGGATGAGAAGACCGCCCCCTGTCTCTGTATCTCAGAGTCAGTGGTTGAGTAGATCGTCCCCTGTCTCTGTATCACAGACTCAGTGGATGACTAGACAGCCCCCTGTCTCTGTATAACAAACTCGGGATGTGTAAACCGCCCCCTGTCTCTGTATCACAGACTCAGTGGATCAGAAGACGGGCCCCTGTCTCTGTATCAAAGACTCAGGGGATGAAGAGACCGCCCCCTGTCTCTGTATCACAGAGTCAAGGGATGAGTAGACCGCCTCCTGTCTCTGCATCACAGATCAGTGAATGATTAGAACTCCCCCTGTCTCTGTATCACAGACACTGTGGATGAGTAGACCGCCTCCTGTCTCTGTATCACAGAGTCAAGGGATGAGTAGACCGCCTCCTGTCTCTGCATCACAGATCAGTGAATGATTAGACCGCCCCCTGTCCCTGTATCACAGACACAGTGGATGAGTAGAGCGCCCCCTCTCTCTGTCTCACAGACTCAGTGGATGAGAAGACCGCCCCCTGTCCCTGTATCACAGACACAGTGGATGAGTAGACCGCCCCCTGTCTCTGGATCACAGAGTCAGTGGATGAGTAGACCGCCCCCTGTCTCTGTATCACATACTCAAGGGATGAGTAGACCACCCCCTGTTTCTGTATCACAGACTCAGGGAATGAGTAGACCGCCCCCCTGTCTCTGCATCACAGACTCAGTGGATGAGAAGACCGCCCCCTGTCTCTGGATCACAGACTCAGTGGATGAGCAGACGCCCCCTGTCTCTGTATCACATACTCAAGGGATGAGTAGACCACCCCCTGTTTCTGTATCACAGACTCATTGGATGAGTAGACCGCCCCCCTGTCTCTGTATCACAGACTCAGTGGATGAGAAGACCGCCCCCTGTCTCTGGATCACAGACTCAGTGGATGAGCAGACGCCCCCTGTCTCTGTATCACATACTCAAGGGATGAGTAGACCACCCCCTGTTTCTGTATCACAGACTCATTGGATGAGTAGACCGCCCCCCTGTCTCTGTATCACAGACTCATTGGATGAGTAGACCCCCCCCTGTCTCTGTATCACATACTCAAGGGATGAGTAGACCACCCCCTGTTTCTGGATCACAGACTCAGGGAATGAGTAGACCGCCCCCTGTCTCTGTATCACAGACTCAGTGGATGAGTAGACCCCCCCCTGTCTCTGTATCACATACTCAAGGGATGAGTAGACCACCCCCTGTTTCTGGATAACAGACTCAGGGAATGAGTAGACCGCCCCCTGTCTCTGCATCACAGACTTAGTGGATGAGAAGACGGGCCCCTGTCTCTGTATCAAAGACTCAGGGGATGAATAGACCGCCCCCTGTCTCTGTATCATAGACGCAGGGGATGTGTAGACCGCCTCCTGTCTCTGTATCACAGAGTCAAGGGATGAGTAGACCGCCCCCTGTCTCTGCATCACAGACACAGTGGATGAGTAGAGCGCCCCCTGTCTCTGTATCACAGACACAGTGGATGAGTGGACCGCCCCCTGTCTCTGTCTCACAGACTCAGTGGATGAGAAGACCGTCCCCTGTCTCTGTATCACAGACACAGTGGATGAGTAAACCGCCCCCTGTCTCTGGATCACAGAGTCAGTGGATGAGTAGACCGCCCCTTGTTTCTGTATCACAGACTCAGTAAATGAGTAGACCGCCCCCTGTCTCTGTGTCACAGACACAGTGGATGAGTAGACCGACCCCTGTCTCTGTATCACAGACTCAGGTGATGTGTAGACCGCCCCCTGTCTTTGCATCACAGACTCAGTGTATGAGTAGACCACCCCCTGTCTCTGCATCACAGACTCAGGGGATGAGTAGACCGCCCCCTGTCTCTGCATCACAGACTCAGGGGATGAGTAGACCCCCCCCTGTCTCTGTATCACAGACTCAGGGGATGACTAGACCCCCCCCCTGTCTCTGTATCACAGACTCAGGGCATGAGTAGACCGCACCCTGTCTCTTGATCACAGACTCAGGGGATGAATAGACCGCCCCCTGTCTCTGCATCACATACTCAAGGGATGAGTAGAGCGCCTCCTGTCTCTGTATCACAGACTCAGGGGATGAGTAGATAGCCCTCTGTCTCTGTATCACAGACACAGTAGATGAGTAGACCGCCCCCTGTCTCTGGATCACAGAGTCAGTGGATGAGTAGACCGCCCCCTGTTTCTGGATCACAGACTCAGTGGATGAGTAGACCGTCCCCTGTCTCTGTGTCACAGACTCAGTGGATGACTAGAACGGGCCCTGTCTTTGCATCACAGACTCAGTGTATGAGTAGACCCCCCCCTGTCTCTGCATCACAGACTCAGGGGATGAGTAGACCCCCCCCCTGTCTCTGCATCACAGACTCAGGGGATGAGTCGACCGCCCCCTGTCTCTGCATCACAGACTCAGGGGATGAGTAGACCCCCCCCTGTCTCTTTATCACATACTCGGGGGATGAGTAGACCGCCTCCTGTCTCTTTATCACATACTCGGGGGATGAGTAGACCGCACCCTGTCTCTGTATCACAGACTCAGGTGATGAGTAGAACCCACACTTTCTCTGTATGACAGACTCAGGGGATGAGTATACCGCCCCCTGTCTCTGTATAACAAACTCGGGATGAGTCGACCGCCTCCTGTCTCTGAATCACACACTCGGCGGATGAGTAGACCACACCCTGTCTCTCTATCACAAACTCAGGATTGAATAGATCACCCCCAGTCTCTGTCTCATAGACCCGGGTGATGAGTAGACTGGCCCCTGTCTGTATTTCAGGGACTTTAGGGCTGAGTAGACTTCCCCCTGTCTCTGTATCACAAATTTAGGGAATGAGTAGACCGCTCCATGTCTCTGCATCACAAACTCAGGGAATGAGCAGACCGCCCCCTGTCTCTGTATCACAGACTCAGGGGATGAGTAAACTGCCCCTTGTCTCTTTATCACAGACTCAGGTGATGAGCAGACCGCCCCCTGTCGTTTTATCACACACTCGGGGGATGAGTAGACCGCCCCCTGTCTCTGTATCACAGACTCAGGGGATGAGTAGACCGCTCCCTGTTTCTGTATCACAAGTGTAGGGGATGAGTAGACCGCTCCCTGTCTCTGTATCACAAATTTAGGGGATGAGGAGACCGCCCCCTGTCTCTGTATCACAAATTTAGGGAATGAGTAGACCGCTCCCTGTTTCTGTATCACAAGTGTAGGGGATGAGTAGACCGCCCCCTGTCTTTGTATCACCACCTCAGGGGATGAGTAGACCGCCCCCTGTCTCTGTCTCACAGACTCAGGGGTTGAGTAGACCGCTCCCTGTTTCTGTATCACAAGTGTAGGGGATGAGTAGACCGCCCCCTGTCTCTGCATCACAAATTTAGGGAATGTGTAGACCGCCCCCTGTCTCTGTCTCACAAACTGAGGGGATGAGTCGACCGCCCCCTGTCTCTGTCTCACAAATTTAGGGGATGTGTAGACCGCCCCCTGTCTCTGTCTCACAAACTGATGGGATGAGTCGACCGCCCCCTGTCTCTGTCTCACAAATTTAGGGGATGAGTCGACCGCTCCCTGTCTCTGGATCACAAATTTAGTGGATAAGTAAACCGTTCCCTGTCTCTGTATCACAGACTCAGGGGATGAGTAGACCCCACCCCCTGTCTCTTTATCACACACTTGGGGAATGAGTAGACCGCCCCCTTTCTCTATACAACAGACTCGGGATGATTAGACCGCCTCCTGTCTCAGTATCACAGACTCAGTGGATGTGTGGACGGCCCCCTGTCTCCCTGTCACACACTCAGGATTGAATAGATCTCCCCCAGTCTCTGTCTCATAGACCCGGGGGATGAGTAGACTGGCCCCTGTCTGTATTTCAGGGACTTTGGGGCTGAGTAGACTGCCCGTTGTCTCGGTATCACAAATATAGGTGATGAGTAAACCGCCCGATGTCTTTGTATCACTGACTCAGGGGCTGAGTAGACCACCCCCTGTCTCTGTATCACAAATTTAGGGAATGAGTAGACCGCTCCCTGTCTCTATATCACAAACTTGGGGGATGAGTAGACCGCCCCCTGTCTCTGTATCACAGACTCAGGGGATGAGTTAACCGCCCCCTGTCTCTGTATCACAGACTCAGGGGGTGAGTGGACCGCCCCCTGCCTCTGTTTCACAGACTCAGGGGGTGAGTAGACCGCCCCCTGACTCTGTATCAAAGACGCAGGGGATGAGTAGACCGCCCCCTGTCTTTGTATCACTGACTCAGGGGATGAGTAGACCGCCCCCTGTCTCTGCTTCACAGACTCAGGGGATGATTAGACCGCCCCCTGTCCCCGTCTCACTCACTCGGGGGATGGTTACACCGCCCCCTGTCTCTGTATCACACAATCACGGGATGAGTAGACCGCCCCCTGTCTCTGTATCACAGACTCAGGGGATGAGTAGACCGCCCCCTGTCTGTATCACAGACTCAGGGGATGAGTAGACTGCCCCATTTCTCTGTATCACATACTCAGGGGATGAGTAGACGGCCCCCTGTCTCTGTATCACAGACTCATGGGATGAGTAGACCACCCCCTGTCTCTGTATCACACACTCAGTGGATGAGTAGACCACCCCCTGTCTCTGTATCACAGACTCATGGGATGAGTAGTCCGCCCCCTGTCTTCGCATCACAGATTCAGGGGATGAGTCGACCGTACCCTGTCTTTGTATCACACACTCAGTGGATGAGTAGATTGCCCCCTGTCTCTGTATCACACACTCAGTGGATGAGTAGACCGCCCCCTGTCTCTGTATCACACACTCAGTGGATGAGTAGATTGCCCCCTGTCTCTGTATCACACACTCAGTGGATGAGTAGATTGCCCCCTGTCTCTGTATCACACACTCAGTGGATGAGTAGATTGCCCCCTGTCTCTGTATCACACACTCAGTGGATGAGTAGATTGCCCCCTGTCTCTGTATCACACACTCAGTGGATGAGTAGATTGCCCCCTGTCTCTGGATCACACACTCAGTGGATGAGTAGACCATTCCCTTTCTCTGTCTCTCAGAATTAGGTGATGAGTAGACAGCCTCCTGTCTCTGCATCACAGAATAAGGGGATGATTAGAGAGCCTCCTGTCTCTATATCACAGACTCGAGGGTTGAGTAGACCACCCCCTGTCCCTGTCTCAAACACTCGGGGGATGGTTACACCGCCCCCTGTCTCTGTATCACAGAGTCATGGGATGAGTAGGCCGCCCCCTGTCTCTGTATCACAGACTCAGGGGTTGAGTAGACCGTCCCCTGTCTCTGCATCACAGACTCAGGAGATGAGTAGACCGTCCCCTGTCTCTGCATCACAGACTCAGGAGATGAGTAGTCCGCCCCCTGTCTCTGTATCACAGACTCAGGGGATGAGTAGACCGTCCCCTGTCTCTGCATCACAGTCTCAGGAGATGAGTAGATCGTCCCCTGTCTCTGTATCACAGACTCAGGGGATGAGTAGACCGCCCCCTGTCTCTCCATCATGGACTCAGGGGATGAGTAGAGCGCCCCCTGTCTCTGTATCACAGACTCAAGGGATGAGTAGACCGCCCCCTGTCTCTGTATCACCGACTCAGGGGATGAGTAGAGCGCCCCCTGTCTCTGTATCACAGACTCAAGGGATGAGTAGACCGCCCCCTGTCTCTCGATCATAGACTCAGATGATGAGTAGAGCGCCCCCTGTCTCTCTATCATGGACTCAGCAGATGAGTAGAGCGCCCCCTGTCTCTGTATCACAGACTCAAGGGATGAGCAGATCGCCCCCTGTTTCTGTATCACAGACTCAGGAGATGAGTAGACCGCCCCCTGTCTCTCTATCACACACTCAGGATTGAATAGATCGTACCCAGTCTCTGTCTCATAGACCCGGGGGATGAGTAGACTGGCCCCTTTCTGTATTTCAGGGACTTTTGGGCTGAGTAGATCGTCCCCTGTCTCTGTATCACAGACTCCGTGGATGAGTAGACCGCCCCCTGTCTCTGTATCACAGAGTCAGTGGATGAGTAGACCGGCCCCTGTCTCTGTGTCAAAGACGTATGGGATGAGTAGACCGCCCCCTGTCTCTGCATCCCAGACTCAGGGGATGAGTAGAGCGCTCCCTGTCTCTGCATCACAGACTCAGGGGATGAGTAGAGCGCCCCCTGTCTCTGTATCCCAGACTCAGGGGATGATTAGACAGCCTCCTGTCTCTGTATCACTGACTCAAGGGATGAGTTGACCGCCTCCTGTCTCTGTATCACAGACTCAGGAGATGATTAGACAGCCCCCTGTCTTTGTGTCACAGACTCAGGGGATGAGTAGACCGCCCCCTGTCTCTCGATCATAGACTCAGGGGATGAGATGACCGCCCCCTGTCTCACTATCATAGTGCCAGGGGATGAGTAGAGCTCCCCCTGTCTCTTTATCATAGACTCAGGGGATGAGTAGACCCCCCCTGTCTCTCCATCATGGACTCAGGGGATGAGTAGAGCTCCCCCTGTCTCTGCATCACCGACTCAGGGGATGAGTAGAGCGCCCCCTGTCTCTGTATCACAGACTCAAGAGATGAGTAGACCGCCCCCTGTCTCTCGATCATAGACTCAGATGATGAGTAGAGCGCCCCTGTCGCTCTGTCATGGACTCAGCAGATGAGTGGAGCGCCCCCTGTCTCTGTATCAAAGACTCAAGGGATGAGTAGATCGCCCCCTGTTTCTGTATCACAGACTCAGGGGATGAGTAGACCGCCCCCTGTCTCTGTATCACAGTGTCATGGGATGAGTAGTCCGCCCCCTGTCTCTGTATCACCGACTCAGGGGATGAGTAGACCGCACACTGTCTTTCTGTCACAGACTCAGGGGATGAGTGGACCGTTCCCTGTCTTTGCATCACACAATCACTGGATGAGTAGACCGCCCCCTGTCTCTGTGTCACAGACTCAAGGGATGAGTAGAGCTCCCTCTGTCTCTGTATCACAGACTCAGGGGATGAGGAGTCCGCCCCCTGTCTCTGCATCACAGACTCAGGGGATGAGTAGAGCGCCCTCTGTCTCTGTATGACAGACTCAGGAGATGAGCAGACCGCCCCCTGTCTTTGTATCACGGACACAGGGGATGATTAGAAAGCCCCCTGTCTTTGTATCACAGACTCAGGGGATGAGTAGACCGCCCCCTGTCTCTCTATCATAGTGCGAGGGGATGAGTAGAGCGCCCCCTGTCTCTCTATCATCGACTCAGGGGATGAGATGACCGCCCCCTGTCTCTCTATCATCGTGCGAGGGGATGAGTAGAGCGCCCCCTGTCTCTCTATCATCGTGCGAGGGGATGAGTAGAGCGCCCCCTGTCTCTCTGTCATCGACTCAGGAGATGAGTAGAGCGCCCCCTGTCTCTGTATCACAGAGTCATGGGATGAGTAGACCGTCCCCTGTCTCTGCATCACAGACTCAGGAGATGAGTAGACCGTCCCCTGTCTCTGCATCACAGACTCAGGAGATGAGTAGTCCGCCCCCTGTCTCTGTATCACAGACTCAGGGGATGAGTAGACCGTCCCCTGTCTCTGCATCACAGACTCAGGAGATGAGTAGATCGTCCCCTGTCTCTGTATCACAGACTCAGGGGATGAGTAGACCGCCCCCTGTCTCTCCATCATGGACTCAGGGGATGAGTAGAGCGCCCCCTGTCTCTCTATCATAGACTCAGATGATGAGTAGAGCGCCCCCTGTCTCTGAATCACAGACTCAGGAGATGAGTAGAGCGCCCTCTGTCTCTGTGTCACAGACTCAGGAGATGAGTTGACCGGCCCCTGTCACTGAATCAAAGACTCAGGGGATGAGTCGAGCGCCCCCTGTCTTTGTATCTCAGACTCAGGGGATGAGTAGAGTGCCCCCTGTCTCTGCATCACAGACTCAGTGGATGATTAGACAGCCTCCTGTCTCTGTGTCACAGACTCAAGGGATGAGTTGACCGCCTCCTGTCTCTGCATCACGGACTCAGGGGATGATTAGAAAGCCCCCTGTCTTTGTATCACAGACTCAGGGGATGAGTAGACCGCCCCCTGTCTCTCTGTCATAGTGCCAGGGGATGAGGAGAGCGCCCCCTGTCTCTCTATCATCGACTCAGGGGATGAGATGACCGCCCCCTGTCTCTCTATCATAGTGCCAGGGGATGAGTAGAGCGCCCCCTGTCTCTGTATCACCGACTCAGGAGATGAGTAGAGCGCCCCCTGTCTCTGTATCACAGACTCAGGGGATGAGTAGACCGCCTCCTGTCTCTCTCTCATGGACTCAGGGGATGAGTAGAGCGCCCCCTGGCTCTGTATCAAAGACTCAGTGGATGAGTAGACTGCCCCCTGTCTCTGTATCTCAGAGTCAGTGGATGAGTAGACCGTCCCCTGTCTCTGCATTACATACTCAGGGGATGAGCAGAGCGCCCCCTGTCTCTGTATCACAGACTCAGTGGATGAGTAGACCGCCACCTGTCTCTGTATCACAGAGTCAGTGGATGAGCAGACCGCCCCCTGTCCCCGTCTCGCACACTCGGGGGCTGGTTACACCGCCCCCTGTCTCTGTGTCACACACTCACGGGATGAGTAGACCGCCCCCTGTCTCTGTATCATTGATTCAGGGGATGAGTAGACGGTCCCCTGTCTCTGTATCACAGACTCAGGGGATGAGTAGACCGCCCCCTGTCTCTGTATCATTGATTCAGGGGATGAGTAGACGGCCCCCTGTCGCTGTATCACAGACTCAGGGGATGAGTAGACCGCCCCCTGTTTCGGTATCACAGACTCAGCGGATGAGTAGACTGCCCCCTTCGTCTGTATCACAGACCCAGGGGATGAGTAGACTGCCCCATTTCTCTGTATCACTCACTCGGGGGATGAGTAGACCGCTCCCTGTCTCTGTATCACAAACTCAGGGGTTGAGTAGACCGCCCCTTGTCTCTGTATCTCAGACTCAGGGGATGAGTAGACTGCCCCCTTTCTCTGTATCACACACATCAGGGGATGAGTAGACCGCTCCCTGTCACAGTTTCACAGACACAGGGAATGAGTGGACCGCCCCCTGTCTCTGTATAACAGACTCAGGATGAGTAGACAGCCTCCTGTCTCTGCATCACAGAATAAGGGGATGATTAGAGAGCCTCCTGTCTCTATATCACAGACACAAGGGTTGAGTAGACCGCACACTGTCTTTGTATCACAGACTCAGGTTATGAGTAGACCGCCCCCTGTCCCTGTCTCAAACACTTGGGGGATGGTTACACCGCCCCCTGTCTCTGTATCACAGAGTCATGGGATGAGTAGACCGTCCCCTGTCTCTGTGTCACAGACTCCGTGGATGAGTAGACCGCCCCCTGTCTTTGTACCACAGACTCAGGGGATGAGTAGACCGCCCCCTGTCTCTCCATCATGGACTCAGGGGATGAGTAGAGCGCCCCCTGTCTCTGTATCACCGACTCAGGGGATGAGTAGAGCGCCCCCTGTCTCTGTATCACAGACTCAAGGAATGAGTAGACCGCCCCCTGTCTCTCGATCACAGACTCAGATGATGAGTAGAGCGCCCCCTGTCTCTCTATCATGGACTCAGCAGATGAGTAGAGCGCCCCCTGTCTCTGTATCACAGACTGGGGATGATTAGACCGCCTCCCGTCTCAGTATCACAGACTCAGGAGATGAGTAGACCACCCCCTGTCTCTCTATCACACACTCAGGATTGAATAGATCTTACCCAGTCTCTGTCTCATAGACCCGGGGGATGAGTAGACTGGCCCCTTTCTGTATTTCAGGGACTTTTGGGCTGAGCAGACTGCCCCCTGTCTCGGTTTCACATATTTAGGGGATGAGTAGACCGTCCCCTGTCTCTGCATCACAGACTCAGGAGGTGAGTAGATCGTCCCCTGTCTCTGTATCACAGACTCCGTGGATGAGTAGACCGCCCCCTGTCTCTGTATCACAGAGTCAGTGGATGAGTAGACCGGCCCCTGTCTCTGCATCCCAGACTCAGGGGATGAGTAGAGCGCCCCCTGTCTCTGCATCACAGACTCAGGGGATGGGTAGAGCGCCCCCTGTCTCTGTATCCCAGACTCAGGGGATGATTAGACAGCCTCCTGTCTCTGTATCACTGACTCAAGGGATGAGTTGACCGCCTCCTGTCTCTGTATCACAGACTCAGGAGATGATTAGACAGCCCCCTGTCTTTGTGTCACAGACTCAGGGGATGAGTAGACCGCCCCCTGTCTCTCGATCATAGACTCAGGGGATGAGATGACCGCCCCCTGTCTCACTATCATAGTGCCAGGGGATGAGTAGAGCTCCCCCTGTCTCTTTATCATAGACTCAGGGGATGAGTAGACCCCCCCTGTCTCTCCATCATGGACTCAGGGGATGAGTAGAGCTCCCCCTGTCTCTGCATCACCGACTCAGGGGATGAGTAGAGCGCCCCCTGTCTCTGTATCACAGACTCAAGAGATGAGTAGACCGCCCCCTGTCTCTCGATCATAGACTCAGATGATGAGTAGAGCGCCCCTGTCTCTCTATCATGGACTCAGCAGATGAGTAGAGTGCCCCCTGTCTCTGCATCAAAGACTCAAGGGATGAGCAGATTGCCCCCTGTTTCTGTATCACAGACTCAGGGGATGAGTCGACCGCCCCCTGTCTCTGTATCACAGTGTCATGGGATGAGTAGTCCGCCCCCTGTCTCTGTATCACCGACTCAGGGGAAGAGTAGAACGCACACTGTCTTTCTGTCACAGACTCAGGGGATGAGTGGACCGTCCCCTGTCTTTGCATCACAAAATCACTGGATGAGTCGACCGCCCCCTGTCTCTGTGTCACAGACTCAAGGGATGAGTAGAGCTCCCTCTGTCTCTGTATCACAGACTCAGGGGATGAGGAGACCGCCCCCTGTCTCTGCATCACAGACTCAGGGGATGAGTAGAGCGCCCCCTGTCTCTGTATCACGGACTCAGGGGATGATTAGAAAGCCCCCTGTCTTTGTATCACAGACTCAGGGGATGAGTAGACCGCCCCCTGTCTCTCTATCATAGTGCGAGGGGATGAGTAGAGCGCCCCCTGTCTCTCTATCATCGACTCAGGGGATGAGATGACCGCCCGCTGTCTTTGTATCACAGACTCAGGGGATGAGTAGACCGCCCCCTGTCTCTCTATCATAGTGCGAGGGGATGAGTAGAGCGCCCCCTGTCTCTCCATCCTCGTGCGAGGGGATGAGTAGAGCGCCCCCTGTCTCTCTATCATCGACTCAGGGGATGAGATGACCGCCCCCTGTCTCTCTATCATCGTGCGAGGGGATGAGTAGAGCGCCCCCTGTCTCTCTATCATCGTGCGAGGGGATGAGTAGAGCGCCCCCTGTCTCTCTGTCATCGACTCAGGAGATGAGTAGAGCGCCCCCTGTCTCTGTATCACAGACTCAGGGGATGAGTAGACCGCCTCCTGTCTCTCTCTCATGGACTCAGGGGATGAGTAGAGCGCCCCCTGGCTCTGTATCAAAGACTCAGTGGATGAGTAGACCGTCCGCTGTCTCTGCATCACATACTCAGGGGATGAGTAGAGCGCCCCCTGTCTCTGTATCACAGACTCAGTGGATGAGTAGACCGCCACCTGTCTCTGTATCACAGAGTCATGGGATGAGTAGTCCGCCCCCTGTCTCTGTATCACAGACTCAGGGGATGAGTAGACCGCACAGTGTCTTTGTATCACAGACTCAGGGGTTGAATAGACCACCCCCTGTCTCTGTTTCACAGACTCCGTGGATGAGTAGATCGCCCCCTGTCTCTGTATCACAGAGTCAGTGGATGAGTAGACCGGCCCCTGTCCCTTTATCAAAGACGCAGGGGATGAGTAGACCGCCCCCTGTCTTTGTATCACAGACTCAGGGGATGAGTAGACCGGCCCCTGTCTCTGTATCAAAGACGCAGGGGATGAGTAGACCGCCCCTGTCTCTGTATCAAAGACGCAGGGGATGAGTAGACCGCCCCCTGTCTTTGTATCACAGACTCAGGGGATGAGTTGACCGCCCCCTGTCTCTCTGTCATGGACTCAGATGATGAGTAGAGCGCCCCCTGTCTCTCTATCATGGACTCAGCAGATGCGTAGAGCGCCCCCTGTCTCTGTATCACAGACTGGGGATGATTCGACCGCCTCCCGTCTCAGTACCACAGACTCAGGAGATGATTGACCACCCCCTGTCTCTCTATCACACACTCAGGATTGAATAGATCTTCCACAGTCTCTGTCTCATAGACCCGGGGGATGAGTAGACTGGCCCCTGTCTGTATTTCAGGGACTTTTGGGCTGAGTTGACTGCCCCCTGTCTCGGTTTCACATATTTAAGGGATGAGTAGAGCGCCCCCTGTCGCTGCATCACAGACTCAGGGGATGATTCGACAGCCTCCTTTCTCTGTATCACTGACTCAAGGGATGAGTTGACCGCCTCCTGTCTCTGTATCACAGACTCAGTAGATGATTAGACAGTCCCCTGTCTTTGTATCACAGACTCAGGGGATGAGTAGACCGCCCCCTGTCTCTCGATCATAGACTCAGGGGATGAGATGACCGCCCCCTGTCTCACTATCATAGTGCCAGGGGATGAGTAGAGCGCCCCCTGTCGCTTTATCATAGACTCAGGGGATGAGTAGACCGCCCCCTGTCTCTCCATCATGGACTCAGGGGATGAGTAGAGCGCCCCCTGTCTCTGTATCACCGACTCAGGGGATGAGTAGAGCGCCCCCTGTCTCTGTATCACAGACTCAAGCGATGAGTAGAACGCCCCCTGTCTCTCGATCAAAGACTCAGCTGATGAGTGGAGCGCCCCCTGTCTCTCTATCATGGACTCAGCAGATGAGTAGAGCGCCCCCTGTCTCTGTATCACAGACTCAAGGGATGAGTAGATTGCCCCCTGTTTCTGTATCACAGACTCAGGGGATGAGTAGACCGCCTCCTGTCTCTCTCTCATGGACTCAGGGGATGAGTAGAGCGCCCCCTGTCTCTGTATCACAGACTCAGTGGATGAGTAGACCGCCACCTGTCTCTGTATCACAGAGTCAGTGGATGAGCAGACCGACCCCTGTCCCCGTCTCGCACACTCGGGGGATGGTTAGACCGCCCCCTGTCTCTGTGTCACACACTCATGGGATGAGTAGACCGCCCCCTGTCTCTGTATCATTGATTCAGGGGATGAGTAGACGGCCCCCTGTCTCTGCATCACAGACTCAGGGGATGAGTAGACCGTCCCCTGTCTCTGTATCATTGATTCAGGGGATGAGTAGACGGCCCCCTGTCTCTGTATCACAGACTCAGCGGATGAGTAGACCGCCCCCTTCGTCTGTATCACAGACCCAGGGGATGAGTAGACTGCCCCATTTCTCTGTACCTCAGACTCAGGGGATGAGTAGACCGCTCCCTGTCTCTGTATCACAGACTCAGGGGATGAGTAGACCGCCCCTTGTCTCTGTATCTCAGACTCAGGGGATGAGTAGACAGCCCCCTTTCTCTGCATCACACACTCGGGGGATGAGTCGACCGCCCCCTGTCTCTGTATAACAGACTCAGGATGAGTAGACAGCGTCCTGTCTCTGCATCACAGACTCAGGGGATGAGTAGACTGCACAGTGTCTTTGTATCACAGACTCAGGGGATGAGTAGTCCGCCCCCTGTCTCTGTATCACAGACTCGGGATGAGTAGACCGCACAGTGTCTTTGTATCACAGACTCAGGGGTTGAGTAGACCGCCCCCTGTCTCTGTGTCACAGACTCCGTGGATGAGTAGATCGCCCCCTGTCTCTGTATCACAGAGTCAGTGGATGAGTAGACCGGCCCCTGTCTCTGTATCAAAGACGCAGGGGATGAGTAGACCGCCCCCTGTCTTTGTATCACAGACTCAGGGGATGAGTAGACCGGCCCCTGTCTCTGTATCAAAGACGCAGGGGATGAGTAGACCGCCCCCTGTCTCTGTATCACAGAGTCAGTGGATGAGTAGACCGGCCCCTGTCTCAGTATCAAAGACGCAGGGGATGAGTAGACCGCCCCCTGTCTCTCTGTCATGGACTCAGATGATGAGTAGAGCGCCCCCTGTCTCTCTATCATGGACTCAGCAGATGCGTAGAGCGCCCCCTGTCTCTGTATCACAGACTGGGGATGATTCGACCGCCTCCCGTCTCAGTATCACAGACTCAGGAGATGATTGACCACCCCCTGTCTCTCTATCACACACTCAGGATTGAATAGATCTTCCACAGTCTCTGTCTCATAGACCCGGGGGATGAGTAGACTGGCCCCTGTCTGTATTTCAGGGACTTTTGGGCTGAGTTGACTGCCCCCTGTCTCGGTTTCACATATTTAGGGGATGAGTAGAGCGCCCCCTGTCGCTGCATCACAGACTCAGGGGATGATTCGACAGCCTCCTTTCTCTGTGTCACTGACTCAAGGGATGAGTTGACCGCCTCCTGTCTCTGTATCACAGACTCAGTAGATGATTAGACAGTCCCCTGTCTTTGTATCACAGACTCAGGGGATGAGTAGACCGCCCCCTGTCTCTCGATCATAGACTCAGGGGATGAGATGACCGCCCCCTGTCTCACTATCATAGTGCCAGGGGATGAGTAGAGCGCCCCCTGTCGCTTTATCATAGACTCAGGGGATGAGTAGAGCTCCCCCTGTCTCTTTATCATAGACTCAGGGGATGAGTAGACCGCCCCCTGTCTCTCGATCAAAGACTCAGCTGATGAGTGGAGCGCCCCCTGTCGCTCTATCATGGACTCAGCAGATGAGTAGAGCGCCCCCTGTCTCTGTATCACAGACTCAGGGGATGAGTAGAGCGCCCCCTGTCTCTGCATCACAGAGTCGTGGGATGAGTAGACCGGCCCCTGTCTCTGTATCAAAGACGCAGGGGATGAGTAGACCGCCCCCTGTCTATGTATCACAGACTCAGGGGATGAGTAGACCGGCCCCTGTCTCTGTATCAAAGACGCAGGGGATGAGTAGACCGCCCCCTGTCTCTGTATCACAGAGTCAGTGGATGAGTAGACCGGCCCCTGTCTCTGTATCAAAGACGCAGGGGATGAGTAGACCGCCCCCTGTCTCTCTGTCATGGACTCAGATGATGAGTAGAGCGCCCCCTGTCTCTCTATCCTGGACTCAGCAGATGCGTAGAGCGCCCCCTGTCTCTGTATCACAGACTGGGGATGATTCGACCGCCTCCCGTCTCAGTATCACAGACTCAGGAGATGATTGACCACCCCCTGTCTCTCTATCACACACTCAGGATTGAATAGATCTTCCACAGTCTCTGTCTCATAGACCCGGGGGATGAGTAGACTGGCCCCTGTCTGTATTTCAGGGACTTTTGGGCTGAGTTGACTGCCCCCTGTCTCGGTTTCACATATTTAGGGGATGAGTAGAGCGCCCCCTGTCGCTGCATCACAGACTCAGGGGATGATTCGACAGCCTCCTTTCTCTGTGTCACTGACTCAAGGGATGAGTTGACCGCCTCCTGTCTCTGTATCACAGACTCAGTAGATGATTAGACAGTCCCCTGTCTTTGTATCACAGACTCAGGGGATGAGTAGACCGCCCCCTGTCTCTGGATCACAGACTCAGAGGATGAGTATACCGCCCCCTGTCTTTGTATCACAGACTCAGTGGATGAGTAGACCGCCCCCTGTCTTTGTATCACAGACTCAGTGGATGAGTAGACTGCCCCCTGTCTCTGGATCACAGACTCAGAGGATGAGTAGACCGCCGCCTGTCTCTGTATCTCAGACTCAGGGAATGAGTAGACCGCCCCCTGTCTCTGTATCACAGACTCAGTGGATGAGTAGACCGCCCCCTGTCTCTGTATCACAGACTCAGTGGATGAGTAGACCGCCCCCTGTCTTTGCATCACAGACTCAGGGGATGAGTAGACCGCCCCCTGTCTCTGTATCACAGACTCAGTGGATGAGTAGACCGCTCCCTGTCTCTATATCAAAGACTCAGGGGATGAGTAGACCGCCCCCTGTCTCTGCATCACAGACTCAGGGGATGAGTAAACTGCCTCTTGTCTCTTAATTACAGACTTAAGGGATGAGTAAACTGCCTCCTGTCTTTGCATCACAGACTCAGGGGATGAGTAAACTGCCCGTTCTCTCTGTACCACAGACCCATTTGATGATTAGACAGCCCCCTGTCTCTGTATCATAGCCTCAAGGGATGAGTAGACCGCCCTCTGTCTTTGTATCACAGGCTCAGGGGATGAGTAGATCGCCCCCTGTCTCTGTATCTCAGACTCAGGGAATGAGTTATCCGCCCCCTGTCTCTGTATCACAGACTCAGGGGATGAGTAAAGCACCCACTGTCTTTGTCTCACAGACTCAGGGGATGAGTAGACCGCCCCCTGTCTCTGCATCACAGACTCAAAGGATGAGTTGACTGCCTCCTGTCACTGTGTCACAGACTCAGGGGATGATTAGATAGCCCCCTATCTTTGTATCACCGACTCAGGGGATGAGTAGACCGCCCCCTGTCTCTCTATCAAAAACTCAGGGGATGAGATGACCGCCCCCTGTCACTCTATCATAGTGCCAGGGGATGAGTAGAGCGCCCCCTGTTTCTTTATCTTAGGCTCAGGTGATGAGTAGACCGCCCCCTGTCTCTGTGTCACAGACTCAGTGGATGAGTAGAGCGCCCCCTGTCTCTGTATCACAGATTCAGTGGATGAGTTGACCGCCCCCTGTCTCTGCATCACAGACTCAGTGGATGAGTAGAGCGCCCCCTGTCTCTGTATCACAGACTCAGGGGATCAGTAGAGCGCCCCCTGTCTTTGTATCACAGACTCAGGGGATGAGTAGAGTGCCCCCTGTCTCTGCATCACAGACTCAGGGGAAGATTAGACAGCCTCCTGTCTCTGTCTCACAGACTCAAGGGATGAGTTGACCATCCCCTGTCTCTCTATCACAGACTCAGGGGATGAGTAGACCGCCCCCTGCCTCTGTCTCACAGAGTCTGTGGATGAGTAGACCGTCCCCTGTCTCTGTATCACAGACTCAGTGGATGAGTAGACCGCCCCCTGTCTCTGTATCACAGACTCAGTGGATGAGTATACCGCCCCCTGTCTTTGTATCACAGACTCAGGGGATGAGTAGACCGCCCCCTGTCTCTGTATCACAGACTCAGTGGATGAGTATACCGCCCCCTGTCTTTGTATCACAGACTCAGTGGATGAGTAGACCGTCCCCTGTCTCTGCATCACAGACTCAGTGGATGAGTAGACCGCTCCCTGTCTCTGTATCAAAGACTCAGGGGATGAGTAGACTGCCCCCTGTCTTTGCATCACAGAATCAGGGGATGAGTAGACCGCCCCCTGTCTCTGGATCACAGACTCAGAGGATGAGTAGACCGCCGCCTGTCTCTGTATCACAGACTCAGGGGATGAGTAGAGCGCCCCCTGTCTTTGCATCACAGACTCAGGGGATGAGTAGACCGCCCCCTGTCTCTGTATCACAGACTCAGTGGATGAGTCGACCGCTCCCTGTCTCTATATCAAAGACTCAGGGGATGAGTAGACCGCCCCCTGTCTTTGCATCACCGACTCAGGGGATGAGTAGACCGCCCCCTGTCTTTGCATCACAGACTCAGGGGATGAGTAGACCGCCCCCTGTCTCTGCATCACAGACTCAGGGGATGAGTAAACTGCCCGTTCTCTCTGTACCACAGACCCATTTGATGATTAGACCGCCTCCTGTCTCTGTATCACAGACTTAGGGGATGATTAGACAGCCCCCTGTCTCTGTATCATAGCCTCAAGGGATGAGTAGACCGCCCTCTGTCTTTGTATCACAGGCTCAGGGGATGAGTAGAGCACCCCCTGTCTTTGTCTCACAGACTCAGGGGATGAGTAGACCGCCCCCTGTCTCTGTATCACAGACTCAGGGGATGATTAGGCAGCCTCCTGTCTCTGTATCACAGACTCAAAGGATGAGTTGACTGCCTCCTGTCACTGTGTCACAGACTCAGGGGATGATTAGATAGCCCCCTATCTTTGTATCACCGACTCAGGGGATGAGTAGACCGCCCCCTGTCTCTCTATCATGGACTCAGGGGATGAGATGACCGCCCCCTGTCACTCTATCATAGTGCCAGGGGATGAGTAGAGCGCCCCCTGTTTCTTTATCTTAGGCTCAGGTGATGAGTAGACCGCCCCCTGTCTCTGTGTCACAGACTCAGTGGATGAGTAGAGCGCCCCCTGTCTCTGTATCACAGATTCAGTGGATGAGTTGACCGCCCCCTGTCTCTGCATCACAGACTCAGTGGATGAGTAGAGCGCCCCCTGTCTCTGTATCACAGACTCAGGGGATCAGTAGAGCGCCCCCTGTCTTTGTATCACAGACTCAGGGGATGAGTAGGATGCCCCCTGTCTCTGTCTCACAGACTCAGGGGATGATTAGACAGCCTCCTGTCTCTGTCTCACAGACTCAAGGGATGAGTTGACCATCCCCTGTCTCTCTATCATGGACTCAGGGGAGGGGTAGAGCGCCCACTGTCTCTGTATCATCGACTCAGGGGATGAGTAGACCGCCTCCTGTCTCTGTATCACAGACACAAGAAATGAGTAGACCACCCACTTGTCTCTGTATCACAGACTCAGTGGCTGAGTAGACCGCCCCGTCTTTTTGCATCACATACTCAGGGGATGAGTACAGCGCCCTTTGTCTCTGTATCACAGACTCAGTGGATGAGTAGACCGCCCCCTGTCTCTGTATCACAGACTCAGTGGATGAGCAGACCGCCCCCTGTCTCTGTCTCAGAGTCAGTGGATGAGTAGACCGCCCCCTGTCTCTGTATCACAGACTCAGGGGATGAGTATACCGCCCCCTGTCTTTGTATCACAGACTCAGGGGATGAGTAGACCGCCCCCTGTCTCTGCATCACAGACTCTGGGGATGAGTAAACTGCCCCTTGTCTCTTAATTACAGACTTAGGGGATGAGTAAACTGCCTCCTGTCTTTGCATCACAGACTCAGGGGATGAGTAGACCGCCCCCTGTCTCTGTATCTCAGACTCAGGGAATGAGTTAACCGCCCCCTGTCTCTGTATCACAGACTCATGGGATGAGTGGAGCGCCCCCTGTCTTTGTCTCACAGACTCAGGGGATGAGTAGACCGCTCCCTGTCTCTGTATCACAGACTCAAAGGATGAGGTGACCGCCTCCTGTCTCTGTATCACAGACTCAGGGGATGATTAGATAGCCCCCTATTTTTGTATCACCGACTCAGGGGATGAGTAGACCGCCCCCTGTCTCTCTATCATAGACTCAGGGGATGAGATGACCGCCACCTGTCACTCTATCATAGTGCCAGGGGATGAGTAGAGCGACACCTGTCTCTTTATCATAGACTCAGGGGATGAGTTGATCGCCCCCTGTCTCTCTATCATCGTGCCAGGGGATGTGTAGACCGCCCCCTGTCTCTGTATCTCAGACTCAGGGAATGAGTTAATCGCCCCTTGTCTCTGTATCACAGAGTCATGGGATGACTAGACCGCACACTGTCTTTGTATCACAGACCCAGGAGATGAGTAGACCGCCCCCTGTCTCGGTTTCACAAATTTAGGGCATGAGTAGACCGTCCCCTGTCTCGGTATCACAGACTCAGTGAATGAGTAGACCGCCCCCTGTCTCTGGATAACAGACTCAGGGGATGACTAGACCGCACACTGTCTTTGTATCACAGACCCAGGAGATGAGTAGACCGCCCCCTGTCTCTGTATCACAGACTCAGTGGATGAGTAGACCGCCCCCTGTCACTGTATCACAGACTCAGTGGATGAGTAGACTGGCCCCTGTCTCTGTCTCACACACTCAGAGGATGAGGAGACCGCCCCCTGTCTCTGTAACTCAGAATTTGGGGATGAGTAGACAGCCCCCTGTCTCTGCATCACAGACTCAGGGGATGAGTAAACTGCCCCTTGTCTCTTAATTACAGACTCAGGGGATGAGTAAACTGCCCGTTCTCTCTAGACCACAGACTCACGTGATGATTAGACCACCTCCTGTCTCTGTATCACAGACTTAGGGGGTGATTAGACAGCCCCCTTTCTCTGTATCACAGCCTCAAGGGATGAGTAGACCGCACCCTGTCTCTGTATCAAAGACTCAGGAGATGAGTAGACCGCCCCCTGTCTCTGTATCTCAGAGTCAGTGGATGAGTAGACCGTCCCCTGTTTCTGCATCACAGACTCAGTGGATGAGTACACCGCCCCCTGTCTCCGTATCACAGAGTCAGTGGATGAGTAAACCGCCCCGTGTCTTTGCATCACCGACTCAGGGGATGAGTAGACCGCTCCCTGTCTCTGTATCACAAACTCTGGGGATGAGTAGACCGCCCCCTGTCTGTGTATCACAAATTTAGGGAAAGAGTAGACTGCCCCCTGTCTCGGTTTCACAAATTTAGGGCATGAGTAGACCGTCCCCTGTCTCGGTATCACAGACTCAGTGAATGAGTAGACCGCCCCCTGTCTCTGTATAACAGACTCAGGGGATGACTAGACCGCACACTGTCTTTGTATCACAGACCCAGGAGATGAGTAGACCGCCCCCTGTATCTGTATCACAGACTCAGTGGATGAGTAGACCGCCCCCTGTCTCTGTATCACAGACTCAGTGGATGAGTAGACCGCCCCCTGTCTCTGTATCACAGACTCAGTGGATGAGTAGACTGGCCCCTGTCTCTGTATCACACACTCAGAGGATGAGGAGACCGCCCCCTGTCTCTGTAACTCAGAATTTGGGGATGAGTAGACAGCCCCCTGTCTCTGCATCACAGACTCAGGGGATGAGTAAACTGCCCCTTGTCTCTTAATTACAGACTCAGGGGATGAGTAAACTGCCTCCTGTCTTTGCATCACAGACTCAGGGGATGAGTAGACCGCCCCCTGTCTTTGTATCACCGACTCAGGGGATGAGTAGACCGCTCCCTGTCTCTGTATCACAAACTCTGGGGATGAGTAGACCGCCCCCTGTCTCTGTATCACGAATTTAGGGAAAGAGTAGACTGCCCCCTGTCTCGGTTTCACAAATTTAGGGCATGAGTAGACCGTGGCCTGTCTCGGCATCACAGACTCAGTGGATGAGTAGACCGCCCCCTGTCTCTGTATAACAGGCTCAGGGGATGACTAGACCGCACACTGTCTTTGCATCACAGACCCAGGAGATGAGTAGAGCGCCCCCTGTCTTTGTATCACAGAATCAGAGGATGAGTAGACCGCCCCCTGTCTCTGTATCACAGACTCAGTGGATGAGTGGACCGCCCCCTGTCTCTGTATCACAGACTCAGTGGATGAGTTGACTGGCCCCTGTCTGTATCACACACTCAGAGGATGAGGAGACCGTCCCCTGTCTCTGTATCACAGACTCAGTGGATGAGTAGACCGCCCCCTGTCTCTGCATCACAGACTCAGGGGATGAGTAAACCGCCCCCTGTCTTTGCATCACCGACTCAGGGGATGAGTAGACCGCCCCCTGTCTCTGTATCACAAATTTAGGGAAAGAGTAGACTGCCCCCTGTCTCGGTTTCACAAATTTAGGGCATGAGTAGACCGTCCCCTGTCTCTGTATCACAGACTCAGTGGATGAGTAGACCGCCCCCTGTCTCTGTATCACAGACTCAGTGGATGAGTAGACTGGCCCCTGTCTCTGTATCACACACTCAGAGGATGAGGAGACCGCCCCCTGTCTCTGCATCACAGACTCAGGGGATGAGTAAACTGCCCCTTGTCTCTTAATTACAGACTCAGGGGATGAGTAAACTGCCTCCTGTCTTTGCATACCAGACTCAGGGGATGAGTAAACCGCCCCCTGTCTTTGTATCACCGACTCAGGGGATGAGTAGACCGCTCCCTGTCTCTGTATCACAAACTCTGGGGATGAGTAGACCGCCCCCTGTCTCTGTATCACGAATTTAGGGAAAGAGTAGACTGCCCCCTGTCTCGGTTTCACAAATTTAGGGCATGAGTAGACCGTCCCCTGTCTCGGTATCACAGACTCAGTGAATGAGTAGACCGCCCCCTGTCTCTGTAGAACAGACTCAGGGGATGAGTAGACCGCACACTGTCTTTGTTTCACAGACCCAGGAGATGAGTAGACCGCCCCCTGTATCTGTATCTCAGAGTCAGTGGATGAGTTGACCGCCCCCTGTCTCTGTCTCACAGAGTCAGTGGATGAGTAGACCGTCCCCTGTCTCTGTCTCACAGACTCAGTAGATGTGTAGACCGCCCCCTGTCTATGGATCACAGACTCAGTGGATGAGTAGACCGCCCCCTGTCTCTGTATCACAGACTCAGGGGATGAGTAGAACGTCCCCTGTCTCTGTATCACAGACTTAGGGGATGTGTAGATCGCACCCTGTCTCTGTATCACAAATTTAGGGAAAGAGTAGACCAATCCCTGTCTCTGCATCACAGAGTCATGGGATGAGTAGAGCGCCCCCTGTCTCTGCATCACAGACTCAGGAGTTGAGTAGACCAACCCCTGTCTATGTATCACAGACTCAGGGGATGAGTAGACCGCCCCCTGTCTCTGTATCTCAGACTCAGGGAATGAGTTAACCGCCCCCTGTCTCTGTATCACAGACTCAGGGGATGAGTAGAGCGCCCCCTGTCTTAGTATCACAGAATCAGGGGATGAGTAGACCGCCCCCTGTCTCTGTATCACAGACTCAGTGGATGAATAGACCGCCCCCTGTCTCTGTATCACAGACTCAGTGGATGAGTTGACTGGCCCCTGTCTCTGTATCACAAACTCAGAGGATGAGGAGACCGTCCCCTGTCTCTGTATCACAGACTCAGTGGATGAGTAGACCGCCCCCTGTCTCTGCATCACAGACTCAGGGGATGAGTAAACTGCCCCTTGTCTCTTAATTACAGACTCAGGGGATGAGTAAACTGCCCCCTGTCTTTGCATCACAGACTCAGGGGATGAGTAAACCGCCCCCTGTCTTTGTATCACCGACTCAGGGGATGAGTCGACCGCTCCCTGTCTCTGTATCACAAACTCTGGGGATGAGTAGACCGCCCCCTGTCTCTGTATCACAAATTTAGGGAAAGAGGAGACTGCCCCCTGTCTCGGTTTCACAAATTTAGGGCATGAGTAGACCGCCCCCTGTCTCTGTTTCACAGACTCAGTGGATGAGCAGACCGCCCCCTGTCTCTGTGTCACAGACTCAGTGGATGAGCAGACCGTCCCCTGTCTCTGTATCACAGACTCAGTGGATGAGTAGACCGCCCCCTGTCTCTGTCTCACAGACTCAGGGGATGAGTAGAACGTCCCCTGTCTCTGTATCACAGACTTAGGGGATGTGTAGAACGTCCCCTGTCTCTGTATCACAAATTTAGGGAAAGAGTAGACTGCCCCCTGTCTCGGTTTCACAACTTTAGGGCATGAGTAGACCGTCCCCTGTCTCGGTATCACAGACTCAGTGAATGAGTAGACCGCCCCCTGTCTCTGTATAACAGACTCAGGGGATGACTAGACCACACAATGTCTTTGTATCACAGACCCAGGGGATGAGTAGACCGCCCCCTGTATCTGTATCTCAGAGTCAGTGGATGAGTAGACCGCCCCCTGTCTCTGTCTCACAGAGTCAGTGGATGAGTAGACCGTCCCCTGTCTCTGTCTCACAGACTCAGTGGATGAGTAGAACGCCCCCTGTCTCTGTTTCACAGACTTAGGGGATGTGTAGACCGCAACCTGTCTCTGTATCACAAATTTAGGGAAAGAGTAGACCAATCCCTGTCTCTGTATCACAAACTCAGGGGATGAGTAGACCGCCCCCTGTCTCTGTATCATAGACTCAGGGGATGAGTAGAGCGCCCCTGTCTCTCTATCACAGACTCAGGGTATGAGTAGAGCGCCCCCTGTCTCTGTATCACAGACTCAGGGAATGAGTAGAGCGCCCCTGTCTCTGTCTCACAGACTCAGTGGATGAGTAGAACGCCCCCTGTCTCTGTTTCACAGACTTAGGAGATGTGTAGACCGCAACCTGTCTCTGTATCACAAATTTAGGGAAAGAGTAGACCAATCCCTGTCTCTGTATCACGCACTCAGTGGATGAGCAGACTACCCCCTGTATCTGCATCACAGACTCAGGGGATGAGTAGACCGTCCCCTGTCTCTGCATCACAGACTCAGGGGATGAGTAGACCGCCCCCTTCCTCTGTATCACAGACCCAGGGGATGAGGAGACCGCCCCCTGTCTCTGTATCACAAATTTAGTCAAAGAGTAGACCGTCCCCTGTCTCGGTTACACAAATTTAGGGCATGAGTAGACCGCCCCTTGTCTCGGTATCACAAATTTAGGGGATGAGTAAACCGACCCCTGTCTTTGCATCACCGACTCAGGGGATGAGTAGACCGCCCCCTGTCCCTGGATCACAGACTCAGGGGATGAGTAGACCGCCCCCTGTCCCTGTATCACAGACTCAGGGGATGAGTAGAGCGCCCCCTGTCTTTGTATCACAGACTCAAGGGATGAGTAGAGTGCCCCCTGTCTCTGAATCACAGACTCAGGGGATGATTAGACAGCCTCCTGTCTCTGTATCACAGACTCAAGGGATGAGTTGACCGCCTCCTGTCTCTGCATCACAGACTCAGGGGATGAGTAGACCGCCCCCTGTCTCTCTATCATGGACTCAGGGGAGGAGTAGAGCGCCAACTGTCTCTGTATCATAGACTCAGGGGATGAGTAGACCGCCTCCTGTCTCTGTATCACAGACTCAAGGAATGAGTGGACCACCCCCTTGTCTCTGTATCACAGACTCAGTGGATGAATAGACCGCCCCCTGTCTCTGTATCACAGACTCAGTGGATGAGTAGACCGTCCCCTGTCTCTGTATCATAGACTCAGTGGATGAGATGACCGCCCCCTCTTTCTGTATCACATATTGAGGGGATGAGTAGACCGCCCCATGTCTCTGTATCACAGACTCAGTGGATGAGTAGACCGCCCCCTGTTTCTGTATCACAGACTCGGTGGATGAGTAGGCCTTCCCCTGTCTCTGTATCACAGACTCAGTGGATGAGTAGGCCTTCCCCTGTCTCTGTATCACAGACTCAGTGGATGAGTAGACTGGCCCCTGTCTCGGTATCACACACTCAGAGGATGAGGAGACCGCCCCCTGTCTCTGTAACTCAGAATTTGGGGATGAGTAGACAGCCCCCTGTCTCTGCATCACAGACTCAGTGGATGAGTAAACTGCCCGTTCTCTCTGCACCACAGACTCAGGTGATGATTAGACCGCCTCCTGTCTCTGTATCACAGACTTAGGGGATGATTAGACAGCCCCTGTCTCTGGATCACAGCCTCAAGGGATGAGTAGACCGCCCCCTGTCTCTGTATCAAAGACTCTGGGGATGAGTAGACCACCCCCTGTCTTTGTATCATAGACTCAGGGGATGAGTAGAGCGCCCCTGTCTCACTATCACAGACTCAGGGGATGAGTAGAGCGCCCCCTGTCTCTGTATCACAGACTCAGGGGATGAGCAGAGTGCCCCCTGTCTCTGCATCACAGACTCAGGGGATGATCAGACAGCCTCCTGTCTCTGTATCACAGACTCAAGGGATGAGTTGACCGCCTCCTGTCTCTGCATCACAGACTCAGGGGATGAGTAGACCGCCCCCTGTCTCTCTATCATGGACTCAGGGGAGGAGTAGAGCGCCAACAGTCTCTGTATCACAGACCTCAGTGGATGAGTAGACCGGCCCCTGTCTCTGTATCAAAGACTCAGGGGATGAGTAGACCGCCCCTTGTCCCTGTATCACAGACTCAGGGGATGAGTAGACCGCCCCCTGTCTCTGTATCTAAGACTCAGGGAATGAGTTAACCGCCCCCTGTCTCTGCATCACAGACTCAGGGGATGATTAGACAGCCTCCTGTCTCTGTATCACAGACTCAAGGGATGAGTTGACCGCCTCCTGTCTTTGCATCACAGACTCAGGGGATGAGTAAACCGCCCCCTGTCTTTGTATCACCGACTCAGGGGATGAGGAGACCGCTCCCTGTCTCTGTATCACAAACTCTGGGGACGAGTAGACCGCCCCCTGTCTCTGTATCACAAATTTAGGGAAAGAGTAGACCGCCCCTTGTCTCGGTTTCACAAATTTAGGGCATGAGTAGACCGTTCCCTGTCTCTGTTTCACAGACTCAGTGGATGAGCAGACCGCCCCCTGTCTCTGTGACACAGACTCAGTGGATGAGCAGACCGTCCCCTGTCTCTGTATCACAGATTCAGTGGATGAGTAGACCGCCCCCTGTCTCTGTATCACAGACTCAGGGGATGAGTAGAACGTCCCCTGTCTCTGTATCACAGAATTAGGGGATGTGTAGACCGCCCCCTGTCTCTGTATCACAGACTCAGGTGATGAGTAGAACGTCCCCTGTCTCTGTATCACAAATTTAGGGAAAGAGTAGACTGCCCCCTGTCTCGGTTTCACAAATTTAGGGCATGAGTAGACCGTCCCCTGTCTCGGTATCACAGACTCAGTGAATGAGTAGACCGCCCCCTGTCTCTGGATAACAGACTCAGGGGATGAGTAGACCGCACACTGTCTTTGTATCACAGACTCAGGGGATGAGTAGACCGTACACTGTCTTTGTATCACAGACCCAGGGGATGAGTAGACCGCCCCCTGTATCTGTATCTCAGAGTCAGTGGATGAGTAGACCGCCCCCTGTCTCTGTCTCACAGAGTCAGTGGATGAGTAGACCGTCCCCTGTCTCTGTCTCACAGACTCAGTGGATGAGTAGAACGCCCCCTGTCTCTGTTTCACAGACTTAGGGGATGTGTAGACCGCACCCTGTCTCTGTATCACAAATTTAGGGAAAGAGTAGACCAATCCCTGTCTCTGTATCACAAACTCAGGGGATGAGTAGACCGCCCCCTGTCTCTGTATCATAGACTCAGGGGATGAGTAGAGCGCCCCTGTCTCTCTATCATAGACTCAGGGGATGAGTAGAGGGCCCCCTGTCTCTCTATCATGGTCTCAGGGGATGAGTAGACCGCCTCCTGTCTCTGTATCACAGAGTCATGGGATGAGTAGTCCGCCCCCTGTCTTTGTATCACACACTCAGTGGATGAGCAGACTACCCCCTGTCTCTGCATCACAGACTCAGGGGATGAGTAGACTGGCCCCTGTCTCTGTATCACACACTCAGAGGATGAGGAGACCGCCCCCTGTCTCTGTAACTCAGAATTTGGGGATGAGTAGACAGCCCCCTGTCTCTGCATCACAGACTCAGGGGATGAGTAAACTGCCCGTTCTCTCTGTACCACAGACTCAGGTGATGATTAGACCGCCTCCTGTCTCTGTATCACAGACTTAGGGGATGATGAGACAGCCCCCTGTCTCTGGATCACAGCCTCAAGGAATGAGTAGACCGCCCCCTGTCTCTGTATCAAAGACTCTGGGGATGAGTAGACCGCCCCCTGTCATTGTATCATAGACTCAGGGGATGAGTAAAGCGCCCCTGTCTCTCTATCACAGACTCAGGGGATGAGTAGAGCGCCCCCTGTCTCTGTATCACAGACCCAGGGGATGAGTAGAGTGCCCCCTGTCTCTGCATCACAGACTCAGGGGATGATCAGACAGCCTCCTGTCTCTGTATCACAGACCTCAGTGGATGAGTAGACCGGCCCCTGTCTCTGTATCAAAGACTCAGGGGATGAGTAGATCGCCCCCTGTCCCTGTATCACAGACTCAATGGATGAGTAGACCGCCCCCTGTCTCTGTATCTAAGACTCAGGGAATGAGTTAACCGCCCCCTGTCTCTGCATCACAGACTCAGGGGATGATTAGACAGCCTCCTGTCTCTGTATCACAGACTCAAGGGATGAGTTGACCGCCTCCTGTCTCTGCATCACAGACTCAGGGGATGAGTAGACCGCCCCCTGTCTCTCTATCATGGACTCAGGGGAGGAGTAGAGCGCCAACTGTCTCTGTATCATAGACTCAGGGGATGAGTAGACCGCCTCCTGTCTCTGTATCACAGACTCAAGGAATGAGTAGACCACCCCCTTGTCTCTGTATCACAGACTCAGTGGATGAATAGACCGCCCCACGTCTCTGTATCTCAGAGTCAGTGGATGAGTAGACCGCCCCCTGTCTCTGTATCACAGACTCAGTGGATGAGTAGACCGCCCCCTGTCTCTGTATTACAGACTCAGTGGATGAGCAGACCGCCCCCTGTCTCTGTATCACAGACTCAGGGGATGAGTAGACCGCCCCCTGTCTCTGTATCACAGACTCAGTGGATGAGTAGACCGCCCCCTGTCTCTGTATCACAGGCTCAGTGGATGAGTAGACCGCCCCCTGTCTCTGTGTCACAGACTCAGGGGATGAGTAGAACGTCCCCTGTCTCCTTATCACAGACTTAGGGGATGTGTAGACCGCACCCTGTCTCTGTATCACAAATTTAGGGAAAGAGTAGACTGCCCCCTGTCTCGGTTTCACAAATTTAGGGCATGAGTAGACCGTCCCCTGTCTCGGTATCACAGACTCAGTGAATGAGTACACCGCCCCCTGTCTCTGTATAACAGACTCAGGGGATGACTAGACCACACACTGTCTTTGTATCACAGACCCAGGGGATGAGTAGAACGCACCCTCTTTCTGTATCTCAGAGTCAGTGGATGAGTAGACCGCCCCCTGTCTCTGTCTCACAGAGTCAGTGGATGAGTAGACCGTCCCCTGTCTCTGTCTCACAGACTCAGTGGATGAGTAGAACGCCCCCTGTCGCTGTATCACAGACTCAGGGGATGAGTAGAACGTCCCCTGTCTCTGTATCACAGACTTAGGGGATGTGTCGACCGCACCCTGTCTCTGCATCACAAATTTAGGGAAAGAGTAGACCAATCCCTGTCTCTGTATCACAAACTCAGGGGATGAGTAGACCGCCCCCTGTCTCTGTATGAAAGACTCAGGGGATGAGTTGACCGCCCCCTGTCTCTGTATCATAGACTCAGGGGATGAGTAGAGCGCCCCTGTCTCTCTATCACAGACTCAGGGTATGAGTAGAGCGCCCCCTGTCTCTGTATCACAGACTCAGGGAATGAGTAGAGCGCCCCTGTCTCTCTATCATAGACTCAGGGGATGAGTAGAGGGCCCCCTGTCACTCTATCATGGTCTCAGGGGATGAGTAGACCGCCTCCTGTCTCTGTATCACAGAGTCATGGGATGAGTAGTCCGCCCCCTGTCTTTGTATCACACACTCAGTGGATGAGAAGACTGCCCCCTGTCTCTGCATCACAGACTCAGAGGATGAGTGGACCGCCCCCTGTCTCTGCATCACAGACTCAGGGGATGAGTCGACTGCTCCCTTCCTCTGTATCACAGACCCAGGGGATGAGTAGACCGCCCCCTGTCTCTGTATCACAAATTTAGTCAAAGAGTAGACCGTCCCCTGTCTCGGTTACACAAATTTAGGGGATGAGTAGACCGCCCCTTGTCTCGGTATCACAAATTTAGGGGATGAGTAAACCGACCCCTGGCTTTGCATCACCGACTCAGGGGATGAGTAGACCGCCCCCTGTCCCTGTATCACAGACTCAGGGGATGAGTAGACCGCCCCCTGTCTCTGTATCTCAGACTCAGGGAATGAGTTAACCGCCCCCTGTCTTTGTATCAGAGACTCAGGGGATGAGTAGAGTGCCCCCTGTCTCTGAATCACAGACTCAGGGGATGATTAGACAGCCCCCTGTCTCTGTAACTCAGAATTTGGGGATGAGTAGACAGCCCCCTGTCTCTGCATCACAGACTCAGGGGATGAGTAGACTGGCCCCTGTCTCTGTATCACACACTCAGAGGATGAGGAGACCGCCCCCTGTCTCTGTAACTCAGAATTTGGGGATGAGTAGACAGCCCCCTGTCTCTGCATCACAGACTCAGGGGATGAGTAAACTGCCCGTTCTCTCTGTACCACAGACTCAGGTGATGATTAGACCGCCTCCTGTCTCTGTATCACAGACTTAGGGGATGATGAGACAGCCCCCTGTCTCTGGATCACAGCCTCAAGGAATGAGTAGACCGCCCCCTGTCTCTGTATCAAAGACTCTGGGGATGAGTAGACCGCCCCCTGTCATTGTATCATAGACTCAGGGGATGAGTAAAGCGCCCCTGTCTCTCTATCACAGACTCAGGGGATGAGTAGAGCGCCCCCTGTCTCTGTATCACAGACCCAGGGGATGAGTAGAGTGCCCCCTGTCTCTGCATCACAGACTCAGGGGATGATCAGACAGCCTCCTGTCTCTGTATCACAGACCTCAGTGGATGAGTAGACCGGCCCCTGTCTCTGTATCAAAGACTCAGGGGATGAGTAGATCGCCCCCTGTCCCTGTATCACAGACTCAATGGATGAGTAGACCGCCCCCTGTCTCTGTATCTAAGACTCAGGGAATGAGTTAACCGCCCCCTGTCTCTGCATCACAGACTCAGGGGATGATTAGACAGCCTCCTGTCTCTGTATCACAGACTCAAGGGATGAGTTGACCGCCTCCTGTCTCTGCATCACAGACTCAGGGGATGAGTAGACCGCCCCCTGTCTCTCTATCATGGACTCAGGGGAGGAGTAGAGCGCCAACTGTCTCTGTATCATAGACTCAGGGGATGAGTAGACCGCCTCCTGTCTCTGTATCACAGACTCAAGGAATGAGTAGACCACCCCCTTGTCTCTGTATCACAGACTCAGTGGATGAATAGACCGCCCCACGTCTCTGTATCTCAGAGTCAGTGGATGAGTAGACCGCCCCCTGTCTCTGTATCACAGACTCAGTGGATGAGTAGACCGCCCCCTGTCTCTGTATTACAGACTCAGTGGATGAGCAGACCGCCCCCTGTCTCTGTATCACAGACTCAGGGGATGAGTAGACCGCCCCCTGTCTCTGTATCACAGACTCAGTGGATGAGTAGACCGCCCCCTGTCTCTGTATCACAGGCTCAGTGGATGAGTAGACCGCCCCCTGTCTCTGTGTCACAGACTCAGGGGATGAGTAGAACGTCCCCTGTCTCCTTATCACAGACTTAGGGGATGTGTAGACCGCACCCTGTCTCTGTATCACAAATTTAGGGAAAGAGTAGACTGCCCCCTGTCTCGGTTTCACAAATTTAGGGCATGAGTAGACCGTCCCCTGTCTCGGTATCACAGACTCAGTGAATGAGTACACCGCCCCCTGTCTCTGTATAACAGACTCAGGGGATGACTAGACCACACACTGTCTTTGTATCACAGACCCAGGGGATGAGTAGAACGCACCCTCTTTCTGTATCTCAGAGTCAGTGGATGAGTAGACCGCCCCCTGTCTCTGTCTCACAGAGTCAGTGGATGAGTAGACCGTCCCCTGTCTCTGTCTCACAGACTCAGTGGATGAGTAGAACGCCCCCTGTCGCTGTATCACAGACTCAGGGGATGAGTAGAACGTCCCCTGTCTCTGTATCACAGACTTAGGGGATGTGTCGACCGCACCCTGTCTCTGCATCACAAATTTAGGGAAAGAGTAGACCAATCCCTGTCTCTGTATCACAAACTCAGGGGATGAGTAGACCGCCCCCTGTCTCTGTATGAAAGACTCAGGGGATGAGTTGACCGCCCCCTGTCTCTGTATCATAGACTCAGGGGATGAGTAGAGCGCCCCTGTCTCTCTATCACAGACTCAGGGTATGAGTAGAGCGCCCCCTGTCTCTGTATCACAGACTCAGGGAATGAGTAGAGCGCCCCTGTCTCTCTATCATAGACTCAGGGGATGAGTAGAGGGCCCCCTGTCACTCTATCATGGTCTCAGGGGATGAGTAGACCGCCTCCTGTCTCTGTATCACAGAGTCATGGGATGAGTAGTCCGCCCCCTGTCTTTGTATCACACACTCAGTGGATGAGAAGACTGCCCCCTGTCTCTGCATCACAGACTCAGAGGATGAGTGGACCGCCCCCTGTCTCTGCATCACAGACTCAGGGGATGAGTCGACCGCTCCCTTCCTCTGTATCACAGACCCAGGGGATGAGTAGACCGCCCCCTGTCTCTGTATCACAAATTTAGTCAAAGAGTAGACCGTCCCCTGTCTCGGTTACACAAATTTAGGGGATGAGTAGACCGCCCCTTGTCTCGGTATCACAAATTTAGGGGATGAGTAAACCGACCCCTGGCTTTGCATCACCGACTCAGGGGATGAGTAGACCGCCCCCTGTCCCTGTATCACAGACTCAGGGGATGAGTAGCCCGCCCCCTGTCTCTGTATCTCAGACTCAGGGAATGAGTTAACCGCCCCCTGTCTTTGTATCAGAGACTCAGGGGATGAGTAGAGTGCCCCCTGTCTCTGAATCACAGACTCAGGGGATGATTAGACAGCCCCCTGTCTCTGTAACTCAGAATTTGGGGATGAGTAGACAGCCCCCTGTCTCTGCATCACAGACTCAGGGGATGAGTAAACAGCCCGTTCTCTCTGTACCACAGACTCAGGTGATGATTAGACCTCCTCCTGTCTCTGTATCACAGACTTAGGGGATGATTAGACAGCCCCCTGTCTCTGGATCACAGCCTCAAGGGATGAGTAGACCGCCCCCTGTCTCTGTCTCTCAGAGTCAGTGGATGAGTAGACCGTCCCCTGTCTCTGTCTCACAGACTCAGTGGATGAGTAGACCGCCCCCTGTCTCTGTATCACAGACTCAGGGGATGAGTCGAACATCCCCTGTCTCGGTTTCAGAAATTTAGGGCATGAGTAGACCGTCCCCTGTCTCGGTATCACAGACTCAGTGAATGAGTAGACCGCCCCCTGTCTTTGTATCACAGACTCAGGGGATGAGTAGAACGTCCCCTGTCTCTGTATCACAGACTTAGGGGATGTGTGGACCGCACCCTGTCTCTGTATCACAAATTTAGGGAAAGAGTAGACCAATCCCTGTCTCTGTATCACAAACTCAGGGGATGAGTAGACCGCCCCCTCTCTCTGTATGACAGACTCAGGGGATGAGTAGAGCGCCCCTGTCTCTCTATCATAGACTCAGGGGATGAGTAGCGGGCCCCCTGTCTCTCCATCATGGTCTCAGGGGATGACTAGACCGCCTCCTGTCTCTGTATCACAGAGTCATGGGATGAGTAGACCGCCCCCTGTCTTTGTATCAGACACTCAGTGGATGAGCAGACTGCCCCCTGTCTCTGCATCACAGAGTCAGGGGATGAGTAGACCGCCCCCTGTCTCTGCATCACAGACTCAGGGGATGAGTAGACCGCCCCCTTCCTCTGTATCACAGACCCAGGGGATGAGTAGACCGCCCCCTGTCTCTGTATCACAAATTTAGTCAAAGAGTAGACCATCCCCTGTCTCGGTTACACAAATTTAGGGGATGAGTAAACCGACCCCTGGCTTTGCATCACCGACTCAGGGGATGAGTAGACCGCCCCCTGTCCCTGTATCACAGACTCAGGGGATGAGTAGACCGCCCCCTGTCTCTGTATCTCAGACTCAGGGAATGAGTTAACCGCCCCCTGTCTCTGTTTCACAGACTCAGGGGATGAGTAGAGTGCCCCCTATCTCTGCATCACAGACTCAGGGGATGATTAGACAGCCTCCTGTCTCTGTATCACAGACTCAAGGGATGAGTTGACTGCCTCCTGTCTCTGCATCACAGACTCAGGGGATGAGTAGACCGCCCCCTGTCTCTCTATCATGGACTCAGGGGAGGAGTAGAGCGCCAACTGTGTCTGGATCACAGACTCAGTGGATGAGTGGACCGGCCCCTGTCTCTGTATCAAAGACTCAGGGGATGAGAAGACCGCCCCCTGTCTCTGAATCACAGACTCAGGGGATGATTAGACAGCCCCCTGTCTCTGTATCTCAGACTCAGGGAATGAGTTAACCGCCCCCTGTCTCTGTATCACAGACTCAGGGGATGAGTAGAGCGCCCCCTGTCTTTGTATCTCAGACTCAGGGGATGAGTAGAGTGCCCCCTGTCTCTGAATCACAGACTCAAGGGATGTGTTGACCGCCTCCTGTCTCTGTATCACAGACTCAGTGGATGAGTAGACCGTCCCCTGTCTCTGTATCACAGACTCAGTGGATGAATAGACCGCCCCATGTCTCTGTATCGCAGAGTCAGTGGATGAGTAGACCGCCCCCTGTCTCTGTCTCACAGACTCAGTGGATGAGTAGACCGTCCCCTGTCTCTGTATCACAGACTCAGTGGATGAGTAGACCGCCCCCTGTTTCTGTTTCACAGACTCAGTGGATGAGTAGACCGCCCCCTCTTTCTGTATCACATAGTGAGGGGATGAGTAGACCGCCCCCTGTCTCTGTATCACAGACTCAGTGGTTGAGTAGACTGGCCCCTGTCTCTGTATCACACACTCAGAGGATGAGGAGACCGCCCCCTGTCTCTGTAACTCAGAATTTGGGGATGAGTAGACAGCCCCCTGTCTCTGCATCACAGACTCAGGGGATGAGTAAACTGCCCGTTCTCTCTGTACCACAGACTCAGGTGATGATTAGACCGCCTCCTGTCTCTGTATCACATACTTAGGGGATGATTAGACAGCCCCCTGTCTCTGGATCACAGCCTCAAGGGATGAGTAGACCGCCCCCTGTCTCTGTATCAAAGACTCAGGGGATGAGTAGACCGCCCCCTATCTTTGTATCAAAGGCTCAGGGGATGAGTTGACCGCCCCCTGTCTCTGGATCATAGACTCAGGGGATGAGTAGAGCGCCCCTGTCTCTCTATCAAAGACTCAGGGGATGAGTAGAGCGCCCCCTGTCTCTGTATCACAGACTCAGGGGATGAGTAGAGCGTCCCCTGTCTTTGTATCAAAGGCTCAGGGGATGAGTTGACCGCCCCCTGTCTCTCTATCATAGACTCAGGGGATGAGTAGAGGGCCCCCTGTCTCTCTATCATGGTCTCAGGGGATGAGGAGACCGCCTCCTGTCTCTGTATCACAGACTCAGTGGATGAGTAGACCGTCCCCTGTCTCTGTATCACAGAGTCAGTGGATGAGTAGACCTCCCCCTGTCTCTGTATCACAGACTCAGTGGATGAGTAGACTGGCCCCTGTCTCTCTATCATAGACTCAGGGGATGAGTAGCGGGCCCCCTGTCTCTCCATCATGGTCTCAGGGGATGACTAGACCGCCTCCTGTCTCTGTATCACAGAGTCATGGGATGAGTAGACCGCCCCCTGTCTTTGTATCAGACACTCGGTGGATGAGCAGACTGCCCCCTGTCTCTGCATCACAGAGTCAGGGGATGAGTAGACCGCCCCCTGTCTCTGCATCACAGACCCAGGGGATGAGTAGACCGCCCCCTGTCTCTGTATCACAAATTTAGTCAAAGAGTAGACCATCCCCTGTCTCGGTTACACAAATTTAGGGGATGAGTAAACCGACCCCTGGCTTTGCATCACCGACACAGGGGATGAGTAGACCGCCCCCTGTCCCTGTATCACAGACTCAGGGGATGAGTAGACCGCCCCCTGTCTCTGTATCTCAGACTCAGGGAATGAGTTAACCGCCCCCTGTCTCTGTTTCACAGACTCAGGGGATGAGTAGAGCGCCCCCTGTCTTTGTATCACAGACTCAGGGGATGAGTAGAGTGCCCCCTATCTCTGCATCACAGACTCAGGGGATGATTAGACAGCCTCCTGTCTCTGTATCACAGACTCAGGGGATGAGTTGACCGCCTCCTGTCTCTGCATCACAGACTCAGGGGATGAGTAGACCGCCCCCTGTCTCTCTATCATGGACTCAGGGGAGGAGTAGAGCGCCAACTGTGTCTGTATCACAGACTCAGTGGATGAGTGGACCGGCCCCTGGCTCTGTATCAAAGACTCAGGGGATGAGTAGACCGCCCCCTGTCTCTGTATCTCAGACTCAGGGAATGAGTTAACCGCCCCCTGTCTCTGTTTCACAGACTCAGGGGATGAGTAGAGCGCCCCCTGTCTTTGTATCACAGACTCAGGGGATGAGTAGAGTGCCCCCTATCTCTGCATCACAGACTCAGGGGATGATTAGACAGCCTCCTGTCTCTGTATCACAGACTCAGGGGATGAGTTGACCGCCTCCTGTCTCTGCATCACAGACTCAGGGGATGAGTAGACCGCCCCCTGTCTCTCTATCATGGACTCAGGGGAGGAGTAGAGCGCCAACTGTGTCTGTATCACAGACTCAGTGGATGAGTGGACCGGCCCCTGGCTCTGTATCAAAGACTCAGGGGATGAGTAGACCGCCCTCTGTCCCTGTATCACAGACTCAGGGGATGAGTAGAGCGCCCCCTGTCTCTGAATCACAGACTCAGGGGATGATTCGACAGCCCCCTGTCTCTGTATCTCAGACTCAGGGAATGAGTTAACCGCCCCCTGTCTCTGTATCACAGACTCAGGGGATGAGTAGAGTGCCCCCTGTCTCTGAATCACAGACTCAAGGGATGTGTTGACCGCCTCCTGTCTCTGCATCACAGACTCAGGGGATGAGTAGACCGCCCCATGTCTCTGTATCTCAGAGTCAGTGGATGAGTAGACCGTCCCCTGTCTCTGTATCACAGACTCAGTGGATGAGTAGACCGTCCCCTGTCTCTGTATCACAGACTCAGTGGATGAGTAGACCGCCCCCTGTTTCTGTTTCACAGACTCAGTGGATGAGTAGACCGCCCCCTCTTTCTGTCTCACATATTGAGGGGATGAGTAGACCGCCCCCTGTCTCTGTATCACAGACTCAGTGGTTGAGTAGACTGGCCCCTGTCTCTGTATCACACACTCAGAGGATGAGGAGACCGCCCCCTGTCTCTGTAACTCAGAATTTGGGGATGAGTAGACAGCCCCCTGTCTCTGCATCACAGACTCAGGGGATGAGTAAACTGCCCGTTCTCTCTGTACCACAGACTCAGGTGATGATTAGACCGCCTCCTGTCTCTGTATCACAGACTTAGGGGATGATTAGACAGCCCCCTGTCTCTGGATCACAGCCTCAAGGGATGAATAGACCGCCCCCTGTCTCTGTATCAAAGACTCAGGGGATGAGTAGACCGCCCCCTATCTTTGTATCAAAGGCTCAGGGGATGAGTTGACCGCCCCCTGTCTCTGTATCATAGACTCAGGGGATGAGTAGAGCGCCCCTGTCTCTCTATCACAGACTCAGGGGATGAGTAGACCGCCCCCTGTCATTGTATCAAAGGCTCAGGGGATGAGTTGACCGCCCCCTGTCTCTCTATCATAGACTCAGGGGATGAGTAGAGGGCCCCCTGTCTCTCTATCATGGTCTCAGGGGATGAGGAGACCGCCTCCTGTCTCTGTATCACAGACTCAGTGGATGAGTAGACCGTCCCCTGTCTCTGTATCACAGAGTCAGTGGATGAGTAGACCTCCCCCTGTCTCTGTATCACAGACTCAGTGGATGAGTAGACTGGCCCCTGTCTCTGTATCACAGACTCAGGGGATGAGTAGACCGCCCCCTGTCTCTGCATCACAGACTCAGGGGATGAGTAGACCGCCCCCTTCCTCTGTATCACAGACCCAGGGGATGAGTAGACCGCCCCCTGTCTCTGTATCACAAATTTAGTCAAAGAGTAGACCGTCCCCTGTCTCGGTTACACAAATTTAGGGGATGAGTAAACCGACCCCTGGCTTTGCATCACCGACTCAGGGGATGAGTAGACCGCCCCCTGTCCCTGTATCACAGACTCAGGGGATGAGTAGACCGCCCCCTGTCTCTGTATCTCAGACTCAGGGAATGAGTTAACCGCCCCCTGTCTCTGTTTCACAGACTCAGGGGATGAGTAGAGCGCCCCCTGTCTCTGCATCACAGACTCAGGGGATGATTAGACAGCCTCCTGTCTCTGTATCACAGACTCAAGGGATGAGTTGACCGCCTCCTGTCTCTGCATCACAGACTCAGGGGATGAGTAGACCGCCCCCTGTCTCTCTATCATGGACTCAGGGGAGGAGTAGAGCGCCAACTGTGTCTGTATCACAGACTCAGTGGATGAGTGGACCGCCCCCTATCCCTGTATCACTGACTCAGGGAATGAGTTAACCGCCCCCTGTCTCTGTATCAAAGACTCAGGGGATGAGTAGACCGCCCCCTATCCCTGTATCACTGACTCAGGGGATGAGTAGAGCGCCCCCTGTCTTTGTATCAGAGACTCAGGGGATGAGTAGAGTGCCCCCTGTCTTTGTATCAGAGACTCAGGGGATGAGTAGAGTGCTCCCTGTCTCTGAATCACAGACTCAGGGGATGATTAGACCGCCCCCTGTCTCTGTATCACAGACTCAGGGGATGAGTAGAGCGCCCCCTGTCTTTGTATCAGAGACTCAGGGGATGAGTAGAGTGCCCCCTGTCTTTGTATCAGAGACTCAGGGGATGAGTAGAGTGCTCCCTGTCTCTGAATCACAGACTCAGGGGATGATTAGACAGCCTCCTGTCTCTGTATCACAGACTCAGGGGATGAGTAGACCGCCCCCTGTCTCTCTATCATGGACTCAGGGGAGGAGTAGAGCGCCAACTGTGTCTGTATCACAGACTCAGTGGATGAGTGGACCGGCCCCTGGCTCTGTATCAAAGACTCAGGGGATGAGTAGACCGCCCCCTGTCTTTGTATCAGAGACTCAGGGGATGAGTAGAGTGCCCCCTGTCTCTGAATCACAGACTCAGGGGATGATTCGATAGCCCCCTGTCTCTGTATCTCAGACACAGGGAATGAGTTAACCGCCCCCTGTCTCTGTATCACAGACTCAGGGGATGAGTAGAGTGCCCCCTGTCTCTGAATCACAGACTCAAGGGATGTGTTGACCGCCTCCTGTCTCTGCATCACAGACTCAGGGGATGAGTAGACCGCCCCATGTCTCTGTATCTCAGAGTCAGTGGATGAGTAGACCGTCCCCTGTCTCTGTATCACAGACTCAGTGGATGAGTAGACCGTCCCCTGTCTCTGTATCACAGACTCAGTGGATGAGTAGACCGCCCCCTGTTTCTGTTTCACAGACTCAGTGGATGAGTAGACCGCCCCCTCTTTCTGTATCACATATTGAGGGGATGAGTAGACCGCCCCCTGTCTCTGTATCACAGACTCAGTGGTTGAGTAGACTGGCCCCTGTCTCTGTATCACACACTCAGAGGATGAGGAGACCGCCCCCTGTCTCTGTAACTCAGAATTTGGGGATGAGTAGACAGCCCCCTGTCTCTGCATCACAGACTCAGGGGATGAGTAAACTGCCCGTTCTCTCTGTACCACAGACTCAGGTGATGATTAGACCGCCTCCTGTCTCTGTATCACAGACTTAGGGGATGATTAGACAGCCCCCTGTCTCTGGATCACAGCCTCAAGGGATGAGTAGACCGCCCCCTGTCTCTGTATCAAAGACTCAGGGGATGAGTAGACCGCCCCCTATCTTTGTATCAAAGGCTCAGGGGATGAGTTGACCGCCCCCTGTCTCTGTATCATAGACTCAGGGGATGAGTAGAGCGCCCCTGTCTCTCTATCACAGACTCAGGGGATGAGTAGAGCGCCCCCTGTCTCTGTATCACAGACTCAGGGGATGAGTAGAGCGCCCCCTGTCATTGTATCAAAGGCTCAGGGGATGAGTTGACCGCCCCCTGTCTCTCTATCATAGACTCAGGGGATGAGTAGAGGGCCCCCTGTCTCTCTATCATGGTCTCAGGGGATGAGGAGACCGCCTCCTGTCTCTGTATCACAGACTCAGTGGATGAGTAGACCGTCCCCTGTCTCTGTATCACAGAGTCAGTGGATGAGTAGACCTCCCCTGTCTCTGTATCACAGACTCAGTGGATGAGTAGACTGGCCCCTGTCTCTGTATCACAGACTCAGGGGATGAGTAGACCGCCCCCTGTCTCTGCATCACAGACTCAGGGGATGAGTAGACCGCCCCCTTCCTCTGTATCACAGACCCAGGGGATGAGTAGACCGCCCCCTGTCTCTGTATCACAAATTTAGTCAAAGAGTAGACCGTCCCCTGTCTCGGTTACACAAATTTAGGGGATGAGTAAACCGACCCCTGGCTTTGCATCACCGACTCAGGGGATGAGTAGACCGCCCCCTGTCTCTGTATCTCAGACTCAGGGAATGAGTTAACCGCCCCCTGTCTCTGTTTCACAGACTCAGGGGATGAGTAGAGCGCCCCCTGTCTCTGCATCACAGACTCAGGGGATGATTAGACAGCCTCCTGTCTCTGTATCACAGACTCAAGGGATGAGTTGACCGCCTCCTGTCTCTGCATCACAGACTCAGGGGATGAGTAGACCGCCCCCTGTCTCTCTATCATGGACTCAGGGGAGGAGTAGAGCGCCAACTGTGTCTGTATCACAGACTCAGTGGATGAGTGGACCGCCCCCTATCCCTGTATCACTGACTCAGGGAATGAGTTAACCGCCCCCTGTCTCTGTATCAAAGACTCAGGGGATGAGTAGACCGCCCCCTATCCCTGTATCACTGACTCAGGGAATGAGTTAACCGCCCCCTGTCTCTGTATCACAGACTCAGGGGATGAGTAGAGCGCCCCCTGTCTTTGTATCAGAGACTCAGGGGATGAGTAGAGTGCCCCCTGTCTTTGTATCAGAGACTCAGGGGATGAGTAGAGTGCTCCCTGTCTCTGAATCACAGACTCAGGGGATGATTAGACAGCCTCCTGTCTCTGTATCACAGACTCAGGGGATGAGTAGACCGCCCCCTGTCTCTCTATCATGGACTCAGGGGAGGAGGAGAGCGCCAACTGTCTCTGCATCATAGACTCAGGGGATGCGTAGACCGCCTCCTGTCTCTGTATCTCAGACTCAGTGGATGAGTAGACCGCCCCATGTCTCTGTATCACAGACTCAGTGGATGAGTAGACCGCCCGCTATTTCTGTTTCACAGACTCAGTGGATGAGTAGACCGCCCCCTCTTTCTGTATCACATATTGAGGGGATGAGTAGACCGCCCCCTGTCTCTGTATCACAGACTCAGTGGATGAGTAGACTGGATCCTGTCTCTGTATCACACACTCTGAGGATGAGGAGACCGCCCCCTGTCTCTGTAACTCAGAATTTGGGGATGAGTAGACAGCCCCCTGTCTCTGCATCACAGACTCAGGGGATGAGTAAACTGCCCGTTCTCTCTGTACCACAGACTCAGGTGATGATTAGACCGCCTCCTGTCTCTGGATCACAGACTTAGGGGATGATTAGACAGCCCCCTGTCTCTGGATCACAGCCTCAAGGGATGAGTAGACCGCCCCCTGTCTCTGTATCAAAGACTCAGGGGATGAGTAGACCGCCCCCTATCTTTGTATCAAAGGCTCAGGGGATGAGTTGACCGCCCCCTGTCTCTGTTTCATAGACTCAGGGGATGAGTAGAGCGCCCCCTGTCTCTGTATCACAGACTCAGGGGATGAGTAGAGCGCCCCCTGTCTCTGTATCACAGACTCAGGGGATGAGTAGAGCGCCCCCTGTCTTTGTATCAAAGGCTCAGGGGATGAGTTGACCGCCCCCTGTCTTTGTATCAAAGGCTCAGGGGATGAGTAGACCGCCCCCTGTCTCTCTATCATAGACTCAGGGGATGAGTAGAGCGCCCCCTGTCTTTGTATCAAAGGCTCAGGGGATGAGTTGACCGCCCCCTGTCTCTCTATCATAGACTCAGGGGATGAGTAGAGGGCCCCCTGTCTCTCTATCATGGTCTCAGGGGATGAGTAGAACGCCTCCTGTCTCTGTATCACAGACTCAGTGGATGAGTAGACCGTCCCCTGTCTCTGTATCACAGAGTCAGTGGATGAGTAGACCTCCCCCTGTCTCTGTATCACAGACTCAGTGGATGAGTAGACTGGCCCCTGTCTCTGTATCACACACTCAGAGGATGAGGAGACCGCCCCCTGTCTCTGTAACTCAGAATTTGGGGATGAGTAGACAGCCCCCTGTCTCTGCATCACAGACTCAGGGGATGAGTAAACTGCCCCTTGTCTCTTTATTACAGACTCAGGGGATGAGTAAACTGCCTCCTGTCTTTGCATCACAGACTCAGGGGATGAGTAAACCGCCCCCTGTCTTTGTATCACCGACTCAGGGGATGAGTAGACCGCTCCCTGTCTCTGTATCACAAACTCTGGGAATGAGTAGACCGCCCCCTGTCTCTGTATCACAAATTTAGGGAAAGAGTAGACTGCCCCCTGTCTCGGTTTCACAAATTTAGGGCATGAGTAGACCGTCCCCTGTCTCGGTATCACAGACTCTGTGAATGAGTAGACCGCCGCCTGTCTCTGTATAACAGACTCAGGGGATGACTAGACCGCACACTGTCTTTGTCTCACAGACTCAGGGGATGAGTAGACCGCCCCCTGTATCTGTATCTCAGAGTCAGTGGATGAGAAGACCGCCCCCTGTCTCTGTATCACAGACTCAGTGGATGAGTAGACCGCCCCCTCTTTCTGTATCACATATTGAGGGGATGGGTAGAGCGCCCCCTGTCTCTGTATCAAAGACTTAGTGGATGAGTAGACCGCCCCCTGTCTCTGTCTCACAGACTCAGGGGATGACTAGACCACACACTGTCTTTGTATCACAGACCCAGGGGATGAGTAGACCGCTCCCTGTCTCTGTATCACAAACTCTGGGGATGAGTAGACCGTCCTCTGTCTTTGTATCACAAATTTAGGGAAAGAGGAGACTGCCCCCTGTCTAGGTTTCACAAATTTAGGGCATGAGTAGACCGTCCCCTGTCTCTGTATCACAAATTTAGGGAAAGAGTAGACTGCCCCCTGTCTCGGTTTCACAAATTTAGGGCATGAGTAGACCGTCCCCTGTCTCTGTCTCTCAGAGTCAGTGGATGAGTAGACCGTCCCCTGTCTCTGTCTCACAGACTCAGTGGATGAGTAGACCGCCCCCTGTCTCTGTATCACAGACTCAGGGGATGAGTAGAACGTCCCCTGTCTCGGTTTCACAAATTTAGGGCATGAGTAGACAGTCCCCTGTCTCGGTATCACAGACTCAGTGAATGAGCAGACCGCCCCCTGTCTCTGTATAATAGACTCAGGGGATGACTAGACCACACACTGTCTTTGTATCACAGACCCAGGGGATGAGTGGACCGCCCCCTGTATCTGTATCTCAGAGTCAGTGGATGAGTAGACCGCCCCCTGTCTCTGTCTCACAGAGTCAGTGGATGAGTAGACCGCCCCCTGTCTCTGTCTCACAGAGTCAGTGGATGAGTAGACCGTCCCCTGTCTCTGTATCACAGACTCAGGGGATGAGTAGAACGTCCCCTGTCTCTGTATCACAAACTCTGTTTGTGATTTTTATTAACGACTTGGATGAGGAAGTCGAAGGGTGGGTCAGTAAATTTGCAGATGATACAAAGGTTGGTGGAGTTGTGGATACCGAGGAGGGCTATTGTCGTCTGCAAAGGGACTTGGATAGGTTGCAGTGCTGGGCTGAAAAGTGGCAGATGGAGTTTAACCCTGAAAAGTGTGAGGTCGTCCATTTTGGAAGGACAAACATGAATGCAAAATACTGGGTTAACGGTAGGGTTCTTGGGCATGTGGAGGAGCAGAGAGACCTTGGGGTCTATGTGCATAGATCATTGAAAGTTGCAACTCAAGTGGATAGGGCTGTGAAGAAGGCATATGGGGTGTTAGCGTTCATTAGCAGAGGGATTGAATTTAAGAGCCGTGAGGTGATGATGCAGCTGTACAGGACCTTGGTAAGGCCTCATTTGGAGTACTGTGTGCAGTTCTGGTCGCCTCATTTTAGGAAGGATGTGGAAGCCTTGGAGAGGGTGCAGAGGAGATTTACCAGGATCTTGCCTGGAATGGAGAATAAGTCTTACGAGGAAAGGCTGAACATTCTAGGCCTCTTCTCATTAGAACGGAGAAGGATGAGGGGTGACATGATAGAGGTTTATAAGATGATCAGGGGAATAGATAGGGTAGACAGTCAGAAACTTTTTCCCCGGGTGGAGCAAAGCGTTACAAGGGGTCATAAATTTAAGGTGAAGGGTGGGAGATATAAGGGGGATGTCAGGGGAAGGTTCTTTACCCAGAGAGTGGTCGAGGCATGGAATGCCTTGCCCGGGGAAGTTGTTGAGTCAGAAACTTTAGGGACTTTCAAAAGGCTTTTGGATAGGTATATGGATAAAGGAGAATGATGGGGTATAGATTAAATTGTCCTTGACAGAGGACAAAGGATCGGCACAACATTGTGGGCCGAAGGGCCTGTTCTGTGCTGTATGTTCTATGTTCTATGTTCTATCACAGACTTAGGGGATGTGTGGACCGCACCCTGTCTCTGTATCACTAATTTAGGGAAAGAGTAGACCAATCCCTGTCTCTGTATCACAAACTCAGGGGATGAGTAGACCGCCCCCTGTCTCTCTATCACAGACTCAGGGGATGAGTTGACCGCCCCCTGTCTCTGTATCATAGACTCAGGGGATGAGTAGAGCGCCCCTGTCTCTCTATCACAGACTCAGGGGATGAGTAGAGCGCCCCCTGTGTCTGTATCACAGACTCAGGGAATGAGTAGAGCGCCCCTGTCTCTCTATCATAGACTCAGGGGATGAGTAGAGGGCCCCCTGTCTCTCCATCATGGTCTCAGGGGATGAGTAGACCGCCTCCTGTCTCTGTATCACAGAGTCATGGGATGAGTAGTCCGCCCCCTGTCTTTGTATCAGACACTCAGTGGATGAGCAGACTGCCCCCTGTCTCTGCATCACAGAGTCAGGGGATGAGTAGACCGCCCCCTGTCTCTGCATCACAGACTCAGGGGATGAGTAGACAGCCCCCTTCCTCTGTATCACAGACCAAGGGGATGAGTAGACCGCCCCCTGTCTCTGTATCACAGACTTAGGGGATGTGTAGACCGCACCCTGTCTCTGTATCACAAATTTAGGGAAAGAGTAGACCAATCCCTGTCTCTGTATCACAAACTCAGGGGATGAGTAGACCGCCCCCTGTCTCTGTATGACAGACTCAGGGGATGAGTTGACCGCCCCCTGTCTCTGTATCATAGACTCAGGGGATGAGTAGAGCGCCCCTGTCTCTGTATCACAGACTCAGGGAATGAGTAGAGCGCCCCTGTCTCTCTATCATAGACTCAGGGGATGAGTAGAGGGCCCCCTGTCTCTCTATCATGGTCTCAGGGGATGGGTAGACCGCCTCCTGTCTCTGTATCACAGAGTCATGGGATGAGTAGTCCGCCCCCTGACTTTGTATCACACACTCAGTGGATGAGCAGACTGCCCCCTGTCTCTGCATCACAGACTCAGGGGATGAGTAGACCGCCCCCTGTCTCTGCATCACAGACTCAGTGAATGAGTAGACCGCCCCCTGTCTCTGTATAATAGACTCAGGGGATGACTAGACCACACACTGTCTTTGTATCACAGACCCAGGGGATGAGTGGACCGCCCCCTGTATCTGTATCTCAGAGTCTTTGGATGAGTAGACCGCCCCCTGTCTCTGTCTCACAGAGTCAGTGGATGAGTAGACCGCCCCCTGTCTCTGTCTCACAGAGTCAGTGGATGAGTAGACCGTCCCCTGTCTCTGTATCACAGACTCAGGGGATGAGTAGAACGTCCCCTGTCTCTGGATCACAGACTTAGGGGATGTGTGGACCGCACCCTGTCCCTGTATCACTAATTTAGGGAAAGAGTAGACCAATCCCTGTCTCTGTATCACAAACTCAGGGGATGAGTAGACCGCCCCCTGTCTCTGTATGACAGACTCAGGGGATGAGTTGACCGCCCCCTGTCTCTGTATCATAGACTCAGGGGATGAGTAGAGCGCCCCTGTCTCTCTATCACAGACTCAGGGGATGAGTAGAGCGCCCCCTGTGTCTGTATCACAGACTCAGGGAATGAGTAGAGCGCCCCTGTCTCTCTATCATAGACTCAGGGGATGAGTAGAGGGCCCCCTGTCTCTCCGTCATGGTCTCAGGGGATGAGTAGACCGCCTCCTGTCTCTGTATCACAGAGTCATGGGATGAGTAGACCGCCCCCTGTCTTTGTATCAGACACTCAGTGGATGAGCAGACTGCCCCCTGTCTCTGCATCACAGAGTCAGGGGATGAGTAGACCGCCCCCTGTGTCTGCATCACAGACTCAGGGGATGAGTAGACCGCCCCCTTCCTCTGTATCACAGACCAAGGGGATGAGTAGACCGCCCCCTGTCTCTGTATCACAGACTTAGGGGATGTGTAGACCGCACCCTGTCTCTGTATCACAAATTTAGGGAAAGAGTAGACCAATCCCTGTCTCTGTATCACAAACTCAGGGGATGAGTAGACCGCCCCCTGTCTCTGTATGACAGACTCAGGGGATGAGTTGACCGCCCCCTGTCTCTGTATCATAGACTCAGGGGATGAGTAGAGCGCCCCTGTCTCTCTGTCACAGACTCAGGGGATGAGTAGAGCGCCCCCTGTCTCTGTATCACAGACTCAGGGAATGAGTAGAGCGCCCCTGTCTCTCTATCGTAGACTCAGGGGATGACTAGAAGGCCCCCTGTCTCTCTATCATGGTCTCACGGGATGGGTAGACCGCCTCCTGTCTCTGTATCACAGAGTCATGGGATGAGTAGTCCGCCCCCTGTCTTTGTATCACACACTCAGTGGATGAGCAGACTGCCCCCTGTCTCTGCATCACAGACTCAGGGGATGAGCATGCCGCCCCCTTCCTCTGCATCACAGACCCAGGGGATGAGTAGACCGCCCCCTGTCTCTGTCTCACAAATTTAGTCAAAGGGTAGACCGTCCCCTGTCTCGGTTACACAAATTTAGGGCATGAGTAGACCGCCCCTTGTCTCGGTATCACAAATTTAGGGGATGAGTAAACCGACCCCTGTCTTTGCATCACCGACTCAGGGGATGAGTAGACCGCTCCCTGTCTCTGTATCACAAACTCAGTGGATGAGTAGACTGCCCCCTGTCTCTGTATCAAAGAATCAGGGGATGAGTGGACCACCCCCTGTCTCTGTATCATAGACTCAGGGGATGAGTAGAGCGCCCCCTGTCTCTGTATCACAGACTCAGGGGATGAGTAGAGCGCCCCTGTCTCTGTATCATAGACTCAGGGGATGAGTAGAGCGCCCCTGTCTCTCCATCACAGACTCAGGGGATGAGTAGAGCGCCCCCTGTCTTTGTATCACAGACTCAGGGGATGAGTAGAGTGCCCCCTGTCTCTGCATCACAGACTCAGGGGATGATTAGACAGCCTCCTGTCTCTGTATCACAGACTCAAGGGATGAGTTGACCGCCTCCTGTCTCTGTATCACAGACTGAGGGGATGAGTAGACCGCCCCCTGTCTCTCTATCATGGACTCAGGGGAGGAGTAGAGCGCCAACTGTGTCTGTATCACAGACTCAGTGGATGAGTAGACCGCCCCCTGTCTCTCTATCATGGTCTCAGGGGAGGAGTAGACCGCCTCCTGTCGATGTATCACAGACTCAAGGAATGAGTAGACCACCCCCTTGTCTCTGTATCTCAGAGTCAGTGGATGAGTCGACCGCCCCCTGTCTCTGTATCACAGACTCAGTGGATGAGTAGACCGCCCCCTTTCTCTGTATCACAGACTCAGTGGATGAGTAGACCGTCCCCTGTCTGTGTATCACAGACTCAGTGGATGAGTAGACCGCCCCCTGTCTCTGTATCACAGACTCAGTGGATGAGTAGACCGCCCCCTGTCTCTGTATCACAGACTCAGTGGATGAGTAGACTGGCCCCTGTCTCTGTATCACACACTCAGAGGATGAGGAGACTGCCCCCTGTCTCTGTAACTCAGAATTTGGGGATGAGTAGACAGCCCCCTTTCTCTGCATCACAGACTCAGGGGATGAGTAAACCACCCCCTGTCTTTGTACCACCGATCAGGGGATGAGTAGACCGCCCCCTGTCTCTGTATCACAAATTTAGGGAAAGAGTAGACTGGCCCCAATCTCGGTTTCACAAATTTAGGGCATGAGTAGACCGTCCCCTGTCTCAGTATCACAGACTCAGTGAATGAGTAGACCGCCCCCTTTCTCTGTATAACAGACTCAGGGGATGACTAGACCGCACACTGTCTTTGTATCACAGACCCAGGAGATGAGTACACCGCCCCCTGTATCTGTATCTCAGAGTCAGTGGATGAGTTGACCGCCCCCTGTCTCTGTCTCACAGACTCAGTAGATGTGTAGACCGCCCCCTGTCTATGTATCACAGACTCAGTGGATGAGTAGACCGCCCCCTGTCTCTGTATCACAGACTCAGGGGATGAGTAGACCCCCCCCTGTCTCTGTATCACAGACTCAGGGGATGAGTTGACCGCCCCCTGTCTCTGTATCACAGACTCAGGGGATGAGTAGACCGCCCCCTTCCTCTGTATCACAGACCCAGGGGATGAGTAGACCGGCCCCTGTCTCTGTATCAAAGACTCAGGGGATGAGTAGACCGGCCCCTGTCTCTGTATCAAAGACTCAGGGGATGAGTAGACCGGCCCCTGTCTCTGTATCAAAGAATCAGGGGATGAGTAGACCGCCCCCTGTCTCTGCATCTCAGAGTCAGTGGATGAGTAGACCGCCCCCTGTCTCTGTCTCACAGACTCAGTGGATGAGTAGACCGCCCCCTGTCTATGTATCACAGACTCAGTAGATGAGTAGACTGCCCCCTGTCTCTGTATCACAGACTCAGTGGATGAGTAGACCGCCCCCTGTTTCTGTATCACAGACTCAGTGGATGAGTAGACCGGCCCCTGTCTCTGTATCAAAGACTCAGGGGATGAGTAGACCGGCCCCTGTCTCTGTATCAAAGACTCAGGGGATGAGCAGACTGTCCCCTGTCTCTGTATAACAGACTCAGGGGATGAGTAGACCGCACACTGTCTTTGTATCACCGACTCAGGGGATGCGTAGATCGTCCCCTGTCTTTGTATCACACGCTCAGTGGAGGAGTTAACCGCCTCCTGTCTCTGTATCACAGACTCAGGGGATGAGTAGACCGCCCCCTGTCTCTGTATCACAGACTCAGTGGATGAGTAGACCGGCCCCTGTCTCTGTATCAAAGACTCAGGGGATGAGTAGACCGGCCCCTGTCTCTGTATCAAAGACTCAGGGGATGAGTAGACCGGCCCCTGTCTCTGTATCAAAGAATCAGGGGATGAGTAGACCGCCCCCTGTCTCTGCATTTCAGAGTCAGTGGATGAGTAGACCGCCCCCTGTCTCTGTATCACAGACTCAGGAGATGAGTAGACCGTCCCCTGTCTTTGTATCACACGCCCAGTGGAGGAGTTAACCGCCTCCTGTCTCTGTATCACAGACTCAGGGGATGAGTAGACCGCCCCATGTCTCTGTGTCACAGACTCAGTGGATGAGTAGATCGCCCCCTGTCTCTGGATCACAGACTCAGTGGATGAGTAGACCGGCCCCTGTCTCTGTATCAAAGACTCAGGGGATGAGTAGAGCGCCCCCTGTCTTTGTATCATGGACTCAGGGGAGGAGCAGAGCGCCAACTGTCTCTGTATCATAGACTCAGGGGATGAGTAGACCGCCTCCTGTCTCTGTATCACAGACTCAAGGAATGAGTAGACCACCCCCTTGTCTCTGTATCACAGACTCAGTGGATGAGTAGACCGCCCCCTGTCTCTGTATCTCAGTGTCAGTGGATGAGTAGACCGCCCCCTCTTTCTGGATCGCATATTCAGGGGATGAGTCGAGCGCCCCCTGTCTCTGCATCACAGACTCAGTGGATGAGTAGACCGCCCCCTGTCTCTGTCTCACAGAGTCAGTGGATGAGTGGACCGTCCCCTGTCTCTGTATCACAGACTCAGTGGATGAGTAGACCGCCCCCTGTCTCTGTATCACAGACTCAGTGGATGAGTCGACCGCCCCCTCTTTCTGTATCACATATTCAGGGGATGAGTAGAGCGCCCTCTGTCTCTGTATCACAGACTCAGTGGATGAGTAGACCGCCCCCTGTCTCTGTCTCACAGAGTCAGTGGATGAGTGGACCGTCCCCTGTCTCTGTATCACAGACTCAGTGGATGAGTAGACCGCCCCCTGTCTCTGTATCACAGACTCAGTGGATGAGTAGACCGCCCCCTGTCTCTGTATCACAGACTCATTGGATGAGTAGACCGTCCCCTGTCTCTGTATCACAGACTCAGGGAATGAGTAGACTGCCCCTTGTCTCTTAATTACAGACTCAGGGGATGAGTAAACTGCCCGTTCTCTCTGTACCACAGACTCAGGTGATGATTAGACCGCCCCCTGTCTCTGGATCAAAGCCTCAATGGATGAGTAGACCGCCCCTGTCTCTGTATCATAGACTCAGGTGATGAGTAGAGCGCCCCCTGTCTCTGTGTCACAGACTCAGGGGATGAGCAGAGCGCCCCAGTCCCTCTATCATAGACTCAGGGGATGAGTAGAGGGCCCCCTGTCTCTCGATCATGGTCTCAGGGGATGAGTAGACCCCCTCCTGTCTCAGTATCACAGAGTCATGGGATGAGTTGACCACCCCCTGTCTCTGTATCACAGACTCAGGGGATGAGTAGAGGCCCCTGTCTCTCTATCAGAGACTCAGGGGATGAGTAGAGCGCCCCCTGTCTCTGTATCACAGAATCAGGGGATGAGTAGAGGCCCCTGTCTCTTTTTCATAGACTCAGGGGATGAGTTGACCAGCCTCTGTCTCTCTATCATCGTGCCAGGGGATGAGTTGATCGCCCCCTGTCTCTGTATCACAGACTCAGTGGATGAGTAGACCGCCCCCTGTCTCTGCATCACAGACTCAGGGGATGAGTAGAGCGCCCCCTGTCTTTGTATCACAGACTCAGGGGATGAGTAGAGTGCCCCCTGTCTCTGCATCACAGACTCAGGGGATGATTAGACTGCCTCCTGTCTCTGTATCACAGACTCAAGGGATGAGTTGACCTCCTCCTGTATCTGTGTCACAGACTCAGGGCATGAGTAGACCGCCCCCTGTCTCTCCATCATGGACTCAGGGGAGGAGTAGAGCGCCCACTGTCTCTGTATCACAGACTCAGTGGATGAGCAGACCGGCCCCTGTCTCTGTATCAAAGACTCAGGGGATGAGTAGACCGCCCCCTGTCCCTGTCCCACAGACTCAGGGGATGAGTAGACCGCCCCCTGTCTCTGTATCACAGACTCAGGGGATGAGTAGAGCGCCCCCTGTCTTTGTATCACAGACTCAGGGGATGAGAAGAGTGCCCCCTGTCTCTGCATCACAGACTCAGGGGATGATTAGACAGTCTCCTGTCTCTGTATCACAGACTCAGGGGATGAGTAGACCGCCCCCTGTCTCTGTATCACAGACTCAGTGGATGAGTAGATCGCCCCCTGTCTCTGTATCACAGACTCAGAGGATGAGTAGACCGTCCCCTGTCTCTGTATCACAGACTCAGTGGATGAGTAGACCGGCCCCTGTCTCTGTATCAAAGACTCAGGGGATGAGTAGACCGGCCCCTGTCTCTGTATCAAAGACTCAGGGGATGAGTAGAGCGCCCCCTGTCTCTGTACCTCACACTCAGGGAATGAGTTGATCGTCCCCTGTCTCTGCATCTCAGAGTCAGTGGATGAGTAGACCGCCCCCTGTCTCTGTATCACAGACTCAGGAAATGAGTAGACCGTCCCCTGTCTTTGTATCACACGCCCAGTGGAGGAGTTAACCGCCTCCTGTCTCTGTATCACAGACTCAGGGGATGAGTAGACCGCCCCATGTCTCTGTGTCACAAACTCAGTGGATGAGTAGATCGCCCCCTGTCTCTGTATCACAGACTCAGAGGATGAGTAGACCGTCCCCTGTCTCTGGATCACAGACTCAGTGGATGAGTAGACCGGCCCCTGTCTCTGTATCAAAGACTCAGGGGATGAGTAGACAGCCAACTGTCTCTGTATCATAGACTCAGGGGATGAGTTGACCGCCTCCTGTCTCTGTATCACAGACTCAAGGAATGAGTAGACCACCCGCTTGTCTCTGTTTCACAGACTCAGTGGATGAGTAGACCGCCCCCTGTCTCTGTATCACAGACTCAGTGGATGAGTAGACCGCCCCCTCTTTCTGTATCGCATATTCAGGGAATGAGTAGAGCGCCCCCTGTCTCTGTATCACAGACTCAGTGGATGAGTAGACCGCCCCCTGTCTCTGTCTCACAGAGTCAGTGGATGAGTGGACCGTCCCCTGTCTCTGTATCACAGACTCAGTGGATGAGTAGACCGCCCCCTGTCTCTGTATCACAGACTCAGTGGATGAGTAGACCGCCCCCTGTCTCTGTATCACAGACTCATTGGATGAGTAGACCGCCCCCTGTCTCTGTATCACAGACTCAGGGAATGAGTAGACTGCCCCTTGTCTCTTAATTACAGACTCAGGGGATGAGTAAACTGCCCGTTCTCTCTGTGCCACAGACTCAGGTGATGATTAGACCGCCCCCTGTCTCTGGGTCAAAGCCTCAATGGATGAGTAGACCGCCCCTGTCTCTGTATCATAGACTCAGGTGATGAGTAGAGCGCCCCCTGTCTCTGTGTCACAGACTCAGGGGATGAGTAGAGCGCCCCTGTCTCTCTATCATGTTCTCAGGGGATGAGTAGACCCCCTCCTGTCTCAGTATCACAGAGTCATGGGATGAGTTGACCACCCCCTGTCTCTGTATCACAGACTCAGGGGATTAGTAGAGGCCCCTGTCTCTCTATCAGAGACTCAGGGGATGAGTAGAGCGCCCCCTGTCTCTGTATCACAGACTCAGGGGATGAGTAGAGGGCCCCCTGTCTCTTTTTCATAGACTCAGGGGATGAGTTGACCAGCCCCTGTCTCTCTATCATCGTGCCAGGGGATGAGTTGACCGCCCCCTGTCTCTGTATCACAGACTCAGTGGATGAGTAGACCGCCCCCTGTCTCTGTACCACAGACTCAGGGGATGAGTAGAGCGCCCCCTGTCTTTGTATCACAGACTCAGGGGATGAGTAGAGTGCCCCCTGTCTCTGCATCACAGACTCAGGGGATGATTAGACTGCCTCCTGTCTCTGTATCACAGACTCAAGGGATGAGTTGACCGCCTCCTGTCTCTGTGTCACAGACTCAGGGCATGAGTAGACCGCCCCATGTCTCTCTATCATGGACTCAGGGGCGGAGTAGAGCGCCCACTGTCTCTGTATCACAGACTCAGGGGATGAGTAGAGCGCCCCTGTCTCTCTATCATGTTCTCAGGGGATGAGTAGACCCCCTCCTGTCTCAGTATCACAGAGTCATGGGATGAGTTGACCACCCCCTGTCTCTGTATCACAGACTCAGGGGATTAGTAGAGGCCCCTGTCTCTCTATCAGAGACTCAGGGGATGAGTAGAGCGCCCCCTGTCTCTGTATCACAGACTCAGGGGATGAGTAGAGGGCCCCCTGTCTCTTTTTCATAGACTCAGGGGATGAGTTGACCAGCCCCTGTCTCTCTATCATCGTGCCAGGGGATGAGTTGACCGCCCCCTGTCTCTGTATCACAGACTCAGTGGATGAGTAGACCGCCCCCTGTCTCTGTACCACAGACTCAGAGGATGAGTAGAGCGCCCCCTGTCTTTGTATCACAGACTCAGGGGATGAGTAGAGTGCCCCCTGTCTCTGCATCACAGACTCAGGGGATGATTAGACTGCCTCCTGTCTCTGTATCACAGACTCAAGGGATGAGTTGACCGCCTCCTGTCTCTGTGTCACAGACTCAGGGCATGAGTAGACCGCCCCATGTCTCTCTATCATGGACTCAGGGGCGGAGTAGAGCGCCCACTGTCTCTGTATCACAGACTCAGTAGATGAGTAGACTGCCCCCTGTCTCTGTATCACAGACTCAGTGGATGAGTAGACCGCCCCCTGTTTCTGTATCACAGACTCAGTGGATGAGTAGACCGGCCCCTGTCTCTGTATCAAAGACTCAGGGGATGAGTAGACCGGCCCCTGTCTCTGTATCAAAGACTCAGGGGATGAGCAGACTGTCCCCTGTCTCTGTATAACAGACTCAGGGGATGAGTAGACCGCACACTGTCTTTGTATCACCGACTCAGGGGATGCGTAGATCGTCCCCTGTCTTTGTATCACACGCTCAGTGGAGGAGTTAACCGCCTCCTGTCTCTGTATCACAGACTCAGGGGATGAGTAGACCGCCCCCTGTCTCTGTATCACAGACTCAGTGGATGAGTAGACCGGCCCCTGTCTCTGTATCAAAGACTCAGGGGATGAGTAGACCGGCCCCTGTCTCTGTATCAAAGACTCAGGGGATGAGTAGACCGGCCCCTGTCTCTGTATCAAAGAATCAGGGGATGAGTAGACCGCCCCCTGTCTCTGCATTTCAGAGTCAGTGGATGAGTAGACCGCCCCCTGTCTCTGTATCACAGACTCAGGAGATGAGTAGACCGTCCCCTGTCTTTGTATCACACGCCCAGTGGAGGAGTTAACCGCCTCCTGTCTCTGTATCACAGACTCAGGGGATGAGTAGACCGCCCCATGTCTCTGTGTCACAGACTCAGTGGATGAGTAGATCGCCCCCTGTCTCTGGATCACAGACTCAGTGGATGAGTAGACCGGCCCCTGTCTCTGTATCAAAGACTCAGGGGATGAGTAGAGCGCCCCCTGTCTTTGTATCATGGACTCAGGGGAGGAGCAGAGCGCCAACTGTCTCTGTATCATAGACTCAGGGGATGAGTAGACCGCCTCCTGTCTCTGTATCACAGACTCAAGGAATGAGTAGACCACCCCCTTGTCTCTGTATCACAGACTCAGTGGATGAGTAGACCGCCCCCTGTCTCTGTATCTCAGTGTCAGTGGATGAGTAGACCGCCCCCTCTTTCTGGATCGCATATTCAGGGGATGAGTCGAGCGCCCCCTGTCTCTGCATCACAGACTCAGTGGATGAGTAGACCGCCCCCTGTCTCTGTCTCACAGAGTCAGTGGATGAGTGGACCGTCCCCTGTCTCTGTATCACAGACTCAGTGGATGAGTAGACCGCCCCCTGTCTCTGTATCACAGACTCAGTGGATGAGTCGACCGCCCCCTCTTTCTGTATCACATATTCAGGGGATGAGTAGAGCGCCCTCTGTCTCTGTATCACAGACTCAGTGGATGAGTAGACCGCCCCCTGTCTCTGTCTCACAGAGTCAGTGGATGAGTGGACCGTCCCCTGTCTCTGTATCACAGACTCAGTGGATGAGTAGACCGCCCCCTGTCTCTGTATCACAGACTCAGTGGATGAGTAGACCGCCCCCTGTCTCTGTATCACAGACTCATTGGATGAGTAGACCGCCCCCTGTCTCTGTCTCACAGAGTCAGTGGATGAGTAGACCGCCCCCTGTCTCTGTCTCACAGAGTCAGTGGATGAGTGGACCGTCCCCTGTCTCTGTATCACAGACTCAGTGGATGAGTAGACCGCCCCCTGTCTCTGTATCACAGACTCAGTGGATGAGTAGACCGCCCCCTGTCTCTGTATCACAGACTCAGTGGATGAGTAGACCGCCCCCTGTCTCTGTATCACAGACTCAGTGGATGAGTAGACCGCCCCCTGTCTCTGTCTCACAGAGTCAGTGGATGAGTGGACCGTCCCCTGTCTCTGTATCACAGACTCAGTGGATGAGTAGACCGCCCCCTGTCTCTGTATCACAGACTCAGTGGATGAGTAGACCGCCCCCTGTCTCTGTATCACAGACTCATTGGATGAGTAGACCGTCCCCTGTCTCTGTATCACAGACTCAGGGAATGAGTAGACTGCCCCTTGTCTCTTAATTACAGACTCAGGGGATGAGTAAACTGCCCGTTCTCTCTGTACCACAGACTCAGGTGATGATTAGACCGCCCCCTGTCTCTGGATCAAAGCCTCAATGGATGAGTAGACCGCCCCTGTCTCTGTATCATAGACTCAGGTGATGAGTAGAGCGCCCCCTGTCTCTGTGTCACAGACTCAGGGGATGAGTAGAGCGCCCCAGTCCCTCTATCATAGACTCAGGGGATGAGTAGAGGGCCCCCTGTCTCTCGATCATGGTCTCAGGGGATGAGTAGACCCCCTCCTGTCTCAGTATCACAGAGTCATGGGATGAGTTGACCACCCCCTGTCTCTGTATCACAGACTCAGGGGATGAGTAGAGGCCCCTGTCTCTCTATCAGAGACTCAGGGGATGAGTAGAGCGCCCCCTGTCTCTGTATCACAGAATCAGGGGATGAGTAGAGGCCCCTGTCTCTCTATCATAGACTCAGGGGATGAGTAGAGGGCCCCCTGTCTCTTTTTCATAGACTCAGGGGATGAGTTGACCAGCCTCTGTCTCTCTATCATCGTGCCAGGGGATGAGTTGACCGCCCCCTGTCTCTGTATCACAGACTCAGTGGATGAGTAGACCGCCCCCTGTCTCTGCATCACAGACTCAGGGGATGAGTAGAGCGCCCCCTGTCTTTGTATCACAGACTCAGGGGATGAGTAGAGTGCCCCCTGTCTCTGCATCACAGACTCAGGGGATGATTAGACTGCCTCCTGTCTCTGTATCACAGACTCAAGGGATGAGTTGACCTCCTCCTGTATCTGTGTCACAGACTCAGGGCATGAGTAGACCGCCCCCTGTCTCTCCATCATGGACTCAGGGGAGGAGTAGAGCGCCCACTGTCTCTGTATCACATACTCAGTGGATGAGCAGACCGGCCCCTGTCTCTGTATCAAAGACTCAGGGGATGAGTAGACCGCCCCCTGTCCCTGTCCCACAGACTCAGGGGATGAGTAGACCGCCCCCTGTCTCTGTATCACAGACTCAGGGGATGAGTAGAGCGCCCCCTGTCTTTGTATCACAGACTCAGGGGATGAGAAGAGTGCCCCCTGTCTCTGCATCACAGACTCAGGGGATGATTAGACAGTCTCCTGTCTCTGTATCACAAACTCAGGGGATGAGTAGAGCGCCCCCTGTCTCTGTATAACAGACTCAGGGGATGAGTAGACCGCACACTGTCTTTGTATCACCGACTTAGGGGATGCGTAGATCGTCCCCTGTCTTTGTATCACACGCTCAGTGGAGGAGTTAACCGCCTCCTGTCTCTGTATCACAGACTCAGGGGATGAGTAGACCGCCCCCTGTCTCTGTATCACAGACTCAGTGGATGAGTAGATCGCCCCCTGTCTCTGTATCACAGACTCAGAGGATGAGTAGACCGTCCCCTGTCTCTGTATCACAGACTCAGTGGATGAGTAGACCGGCCCCTGTCTCTGTATCAAAGACTCAGGGGATGAGTAGACCGGCCCCTGTCTCTGTATCAAAGACTCAGGGGATGAGTAGAGCGCCCCCTGTCTCTGTACCTCACACTCAGGGAATGAGTTGATCGTCCCCTGTCTCTGCATCTCAGAGTCAGTGGATGAGTAGACCGCCCCCTGTCTCTGTATCACAGACTCAGGAAATGAGTAGACCGTCCCCTGTCTTTGTATCACACGCCCAGTGGAGGAGTTAACCGCCTCCTGTCTCTGTATCACAGACTCAGGGGATGAGTAGACCGCCCCATGTCTCTGTGTCACAAACTCAGTGGATGAGTAGATCGCCCCCTGTCTCTGTATCACAGACTCAGAGGATGAGTAGACCGTCCCCTGTCTCTGGATCACAGACTCAGTGGATGAGTAGACCGGCCCCTGTCTCTGTTTCAAAGACTCAGGGGATGAGTAGACAGCCAACTGTCTCTGTATCATAGACTCAGGGGATGAGTTGACCGCCTCCTGTCTCTGTATCACAGACTCAAGGAATGAGTAGACCACCCGCTTGTCTCTGTATCACAGACTCAGTGGATGAGTAGACCGCCCCCTGTCTCTGTATCACAGACTCAGGGGATGATTAGACTGCCTCCTGTCTCTGTATCACAGACTCAAGGGATGAGTTGACCGCCTCCTGTCTCTGTGTCACAGACTCAGGGCATGAGTAGACCGCCCCATGTCTCTCTATCATGGACTCAGGGGCGGAGTAGAGCGCCCACTGTCTCTGTATCACAGACTCAGGGGATGAGTAGAGCGCCCCTGTCTCTCTATCATGTTCTCAGGGGATGAGTAGACCCCCTCCTGTCTCAGTATCACAGAGTCATGGGATGAGTTGACCACCCCCTGTCTCTGTATCACAGACTCAGGGGATTAGTAGAGGCCCCTGTCTCTCTATCAGAGACTCAGGGGATGAGTAGAGCGCCCCCTGTCTCTGTATCACAGACTCAGGGGATGAGTAGAGGGCCCCCTGTCTCTTTTTCATAGACTCAGGGGATGAGTTGACCAGCCCCTGTCTCTCTATCATCGTGCCAGGGGATGAGTTGACCGCCCCCTGTCTCTGTATCACAGACTCAGTGGATGAGTAGACCGCCCCCTGTCTCTGTACCACAGACTCAGGGGATGAGTAGAGCGCCCCCTGTCTTTGTATCACAGACTCAGGGGATGAGTAGAGTGCCCCCTGTCTCTGCATCACAGACTCAGGGGATGATTAGACTGCCTCCTGTCTCTGTATCACAGACTCAAGGGATGAGTTGACCGCCTCCTGTCTCTGTGTCACAGACTCAGGGCATGAGTAGACCGCCCCATGTCTCTCTATCATGGACTCAGGGGCGGAGTAGAGCGCCCACTGTCTCTGTATCACAGACTCAGTAGATGAGTAGACTGCCCCCTGTCTCTGTATCACAGACTCAGTGGATGAGTAGACCGCCCCCTGTTTCTGTATCACAGACTCAGTGGATGAGTAGACCGGCCCCTGTCTCTGTATCAAAGACTCAGGGGATGAGTAGACCGGCCCCTGTCTCTGTATCAAAGACTCAGGGGATGAGCAGACTGTCCCCTGTCTCTGTATAACAGACTCAGGGGATGAGTAGACCGCACACTGTCTTTGTATCACCGACTCAGGGGATGCGTAGATCGTCCCCTGTCTTTGTATCACACGCTCAGTGGAGGAGTTAACCACCTCCTGTCTCTGTATCACAGACTCAGGGGATGAGTAGACCGCCCCCTGTCTCTGTATCACAGACTCAGTGGATGAGTAGACCGGCCCCTGTCTCTGTATCAAAGACTCAGGGGATGAGTAGACCGGCCCCTGTCTCTGTATCAAAGACTCAGGGGATGAGTAGACCGGCCCCTGTCTCTGTATCAAAGAATCAGGGGATGAGTAGACCGCCCCCTGTCTCTGCATTTCAGAGTCAGTGGATGAGTAGACCGCCCCCTGTCTCTGTATCACAGACTCAGGAGATGAGTAGACCGTCCCCTGTCTTTGTATCACACGCCCAGTGGAGGAGTTAACCGCCTCCTGTCTCTGTATCACAGACTCAGGGGATGAGTAGACCGCCCCATGTCTCTGTGTCACAGACTCAGTGGATGAGTAGATCGCCCCCTGTCTCGGGATCACAGACTCAGTGGATGAGTAGACCGGCCCCTGTCTCTGTATCAAAGACTCAGGGGATGAGTAGAGCGCCCCCTGTCTTTGTATCATGGACTCAGGGGAGGAGCAGAGCGCCAACTGTCTCTGTATCATAGACTCAGGGGATGAGTAGACCGCCTCCTGTCTCTGTATCACAGACTCAAGGAATGAGTAGACCACCCCCTTGTCTCTGTATCACAGACTCAGTGGATGAGTAGACCGCCCCCTGTCTCTGTATCTCAGTGTCAGTGGATGAGTAGACCGCCCCCTCTTTCTGTATCACATATTCAGGGGATGAGTAGAGCGCCCTCTGTCTCTGTATCACAGACTCAGTGGATGAGTAGACCGCCCCCTGTCTCTGTCTCACAGAGTCAGTGGATGAGTGGACCGTCCCCTGTCTCTGTATCACAGACTCAGTGGATGAGTAGACCGCCCCCTGTCTCTGTATCACAGACTCAGTGGATGAGTAGACCGCCCCCTGTCTCTGTATCACAGACTCATTGGATGAGTAGACCGTCCCCTGTCTCTGTATCACAGACTCAGGGAATGAGTAGACTGCCCCTTGTCTCTTAATTACAGACTCAGGGGATGAGTAAACTGCCCGTTCTCTCTGTACCACAGACTCAGGTGATGATTAGACCGCCCCCTGTCTCTGGATCAAAGCCTCAATGGATGAGTAGACCGCCCCTGTCTCTGTATCATAGACTCAGGTGATGAGTAGAGCGCCCCCTGTCTCTGTGTCACAGACTCAGGGGATGAGTAGAGCGCCCCAGTCCCTCTATCATAGACTCAGGGGATGAGTAGAGGGCCCCCTGTCTCTCGATCATGGTCTCAGGGGATGAGTAGACCCCCTCCTGTCTCAGTATCACAGAGTCATGGGATGAGTTGACCACCCCCTGTCTCTGTATCACAGACTCAGGGGATGAGTAGAGGCCCCTGTCTCTCTATCAGAGACTCAGGGGATGAGTAGAGCGCCCCCTGTCTCTGTATCACAGAATCAGGGGATGAGTAGAGGCCCCTGTCTCTCTATCATAGACTCAGGGGATGAGTAGAGGGCCCCCTGTCTCTTTTTCATAGACTCAGGGGATGAGTTGACCAGCCTCTGTCTCTCTATCATCGTGCCAGGGGATGAGTTGACCGCCCCCTGTCTCTGTATCACAGACTCAGTGGATGAGTAGACCGCCCCCTGTCTCTGCATCACAGACTCAGGGGATGAGTAGAGCGCCCCCTGTCTCTGTATCACAGACTCAGGGGATGAGTAGAGGCCCCTGTCTCTCTATCAGAGACTCAGGGGATGAGTAGAGCGCCCCCTGTCTCTGTATCACAGAATCAGGGGATGAGTAGAGGCCCCTGTCTCTCTATCATAGACTCAGGGGATGAGTAGAGGGCCCCCTGTCTCTTTTTCATAGACTCAAGGGATGAGTTGACCAGCCTCTGTCTCTCTATCATCGTGCCAGGGGATGAGTTGACCGCCCCCTGTCTCTGTATCACAGACTCAGTGGATGAGTAGACCGCCCCCTGTCTCTGCATCACAGACTCAGGGGATGAGTAGAGCGCCCCCTGTCTTTGTATCACAGACTCAGGGGATGAGTAGAGTGCCCCCTGTCTCTGCATCACAGACTCAGGGGATGATTAGACTGCCTCCTGTCTCTGTATCACAGACTCAAGGGATGAGTTGACCTCCTCCTGTATCTGTGTCACAGACTCAGGGCATGAGTAGACCGCCCCCTGTCTCTCCATCATGGACTCAGGGGAGGAGTAGAGCGCCCACTGTCTCTGTATCACAGACTCAGTGGATGAGCAGACCGGCCCCTGTCTCTGTATCAAAGACTCAGGGGATGAGTAGACCGCCCCCTGTCCCTGTCCCACAGACTCAGGGGATGAGTAGACCGCCCCCTGTCTCTGTATCACAGACTCAGGGGATGAGTAGAGCGCCCCCTGTCTTTGTATCACAGACTCAGGGGATGAGAAGAGTGCCCCCTGTCTCTGCATCACAGACTCAGGGGATGATTAGACAGTCTCCTGTCTCTGTATCACAAACTCAGGGGATGAGTAGAGCGCCCCCTGTCTCTGTATAACAGACTCAGGGGATGAGTAGACCGCACACTGTCTTTGTATCACCGACTTAGGGGATGCGTAGATCGTCCCCTGTCTTTGTATCACACGCTCAGTGGAGGAGTTAACCGCCTCCTGTCTCTGTATCACAGACTCAGGGGATGAGTAGACCGCCCCCTGTCTCTGTATCACAGACTCAGTGGATGAGTAGATCGCCCCCTGTCTCTGTATCACAGACTCAGAGGATGAGTAGACCGTCCCCTGTCTCTGTATCACAGACTCAGTGGATGAGTAGACCGGCCCCTGTCTCTGTATCAAAGACTCAGGGGATGAGTAGACCGGCCCCTGTCTCTGTATCAAAGACTCAGGGGATGAGTAGAGCGCCCCCTGTCTCTGTACCTCACACTCAGGGAATGAGTTGATCGTCCCCTGTCTCTGCATCTCAGAGTCAGTGGATGAGTAGACCGCCCCCTGTCTCTGTATCACAGACTCAGGAAATGAGTAGACCGTCCCCTGTCTTTGTATCACACGCCCAGTGGAGGAGTTAACCGCCTCCTGTCTCTGTATCACAGACTCAGGGGATGAGTAGACCGCCCCATGTCTCTGTGTCACAAACTCAGTGGATGAGTAGATCGCCCCCTGTCTCTGTATCACAGACTCAGAGGATGAGTAGACCGTCCCCTGTCTCTGGATCACAGACTCAGTGGATGAGTAGACCGGCCCCTGTCTCTGTATCAAAGACTCAGGGGATGAGTAGACAGCCAACTGTCTCTGTATCATAGACTCAGGGGATGAGTTGACCGCCTCCTGTCTCTGTATCACAGACTCAAGGAATGAGTAGACCACCCGCTTGTCTCTGTATCACAGACTCAGTGGATGAGTAGACCGCCCCCTGTCTCTGTATCACAGACTCAGGGGATGATTAGACTGCCTCCTGTCTCTGTATCACAGACTCAAGGGATGAGTTGACCGCCTCCTGTCTCTGTGTCACAGACTCAGGGCATGAGTAGACCGCCCCATGTCTCTCTATCATGGACTCAGGGGCGGAGTAGAGCGCCCACTGTCTCTGTATCACAGACTCAGGGGATGAGTAGAGCGCCCCTGTCTCTCTATCATGTTCTCAGGGGATGAGTAGACCCCCTCCTGTCTCAGTATCACAGAGTCATGGGATGAGTTGACCACCCCCTGTCTCTGTATCACAGACTCAGGGGATTAGTAGAGGCCCCTGTCTCTCTATCAGAGACTCAGGGGATGAGTAGAGCGCCCCCTGTCTCTGTATCACAGACTCAGGGGATGAGTAGAGGGCCCCCTGTCTCTTTTTCATAGACTCAGGGGATGAGTTGACCAGCCCCTGTCTCTCTATCATCGTGCCAGGGGATGAGTTGACCGCCCCCTGTCTCTGTATCACAGACTCAGTGGATGAGTAGACCGCCCCCTGTCTCTGTACCACAGACTCAGGGGATGAGTAGAGCGCCCCCTGTCTTTGTATCACAGACTCAGGGGATGAGTAGAGTGCCCCCTGTCTCTGCATCACAGACTCAGGGGATGATTAGACTGCCTCCTGTCTCTGTATCACAGACTCAAGGGATGAGTTGACCGCCTCCTGTCTCTGTGTCACAGACTCAGGGCATGAGTAGACCGCCCCATGTCTCTCTATCATGGACTCAGGGGCGGAGTAGAGCGCCCACTGTCTCTGTATCACAGACTCAGTAGATGAGTAGACTGCCCCCTGTCTCTGTATCACAGACTCAGTGGATGAGTAGACCGCCCCCTGTTTCTGTATCACAGACTCAGTGGATGAGTAGACCGGCCCCTGTCTCTGTATCAAAGACTCAGGGGATGAGTAGACCGGCCCCTGTCTCTGTATCAAAGACTCAGGGGATGAGCAGACTGTCCCCTGTCTCTGTATAACAGACTCAGGGGATGAGTAGACCGCACACTGTCTTTGTATCACCGACTCAGGGGATGCGTAGATCGTCCCCTGTCTTTGTATCACACGCTCAGTGGAGGAGTTAACCGCCTCCTGTCTCTGTATCACAGACTCAGGGGATGAGTAGACCGCCCCCTGTCTCTGTATCACAGACTCAGTGGATGAGTAGACCGGCCCCTGTCTCTGTATCAAAGACTCAGGGGATGAGTAGACCGGCCCCTGTCTCTGTATCAAAGACTCAGGGGATGAGTAGACCGGCCCCTGTCTCTGTATCAAAGAATCAGGGGATGAGTAGACCGCCCCCTGTCTCTGCATTTCAGAGTCAGTGGATGAGTAGACCGCCCCCTGTCTCTGTATCACAGACTCAGGAGATGAGTAGACCGTCCCCTGTCTTTGTATCACACGCCCAGTGGAGGAGTTAACCGCCTCCTGTCTCTGTATCACAGACTCAGGGGATGAGTAGACCGCCCCATGTCTCTGTGTCACAGACTCAGTGGATGAGTAGATCGCCCCCTGTCTCTGGATCACAGACTCAGTGGATGAGTAGACCGGCCCCTGTCTCTGTATCAAAGACTCAGGGGATGAGTAGAGCGCCCCCTGTCTTTGTATCATGGACTCAGGGGAGGAGCAGAGCGCCAACTGTCTCTGTATCATAGTCTCAGGGGATGAGTAGACCGCCTCCTGTCTCTGTATCACAGACTCAAGGAATGAGTAGACCACCCCCTTGTCTCTGTATCACAGACTCAGTGGATGAGTAGACCGCCCCCTGTCTCTGTATCTCAGTGTCAGTGGATGAGTAGACCGCCCCCTCTTTCTGGATCGCATATTCAGGGGATGAGTCGAGCGCCCCCTGTCTCTGCATCACAGACTCAGTGGATGAGTAGACCGCCCCCTGTCTCTGTCTCACAGAGTCAGTGGATGAGTGGACCGTCCCCTGTCTCTGTATCACAGACTCAGTGGATGAGTAGACCGCCCCCTGTCTCTGTATCACAGACTCAGTGGATGAGTAGACCGCCCCCTGTCTCTGTATCACAGACTCATTGGATGAGTAGACCGTCCCCTGTCTCTGTATCACAGACTCAGGGAATGAGTAGACTGCCCCTTGTCTCTTAATTACAGACTCAGGGGATGATTAGACCGCCCCCTGTCTCTGGATCAAAGCCTCAATGGATGAGTAGACCGCCCCTGTCTCTGTATCATAGACTCAGGTGATGAGTAGAGCGCCCCCTGTCTCTGTGTCACAGACTCAGGGGATGAGTAGAGCGCCCCAGTCCCTCTATCATAGACTCAGGGGATGAGTAGAGGGCCCCCTGTCTCTCGATCATGGTCTCAGGGGATGAGTAGACCCCCTCCTGTCTCAGTATCACAGAGTCATGGGATGAGTTGACCACCCCCTGTCTCTGTATCACAGACTCAGGGGATGAGTAGAGGCCCCTGTCTCTCTATCAGAGACTCAGGGGATGAGTAGAGCGCCCCCTGTCTCTGTATCACAGAATCAGGGGATGAGTAGAGGCCCCTGTCTCTCTATCATAGACTCAGGGGATGAGTAGAGGGCCCCCTGTCTCTTTTTCATAGACTCAGGGGATGAGTTGACCAGCCTCTGTCTCTCTATCATCGTGCCAGGGGATGAGTTGACCGCCCCCTGTCTCTGCATCACAGACTCAGGGGATGAGTAGAGCGCCCCCTGTCTTTGTATCACAGACTCAGGGGATGAGTAGAGTGCCCCCTGTCTCTGCATCACAGACTCAGGGGATGATTAGACTGCCTCCTGTCTCTGTATCACAGACTCAAGGGATGAGTTGACCTCCTCCTGTATCTGTGTCACAGACTCAGGGCATGAGTAGACCGCCCCCTGTCTCTCCATCATGGACTCAGGGGAGGAGTAGAGCGCCCACTGTCTCTGTATCACAGACTCAGTGGATGAGCAGACCGGCCCCTGTCTCTGTATCAAAGACTCAGGGGATGAGTAGACCGCCCCCTGTCCCTGTCCCACAGACTCAGGGGATGAGTTGACCAGCCTCTGTCTCTCTATCATCGTGCCAGGGGATGAGTTGACCGCCCCCTGTCTCTGCATCACAGACTCAGGGGATGAGTAGAGCGCCCCCTGTCTTTGTATCACAGACTCAGGGGATGAGTAGAGTGCCCCCTGTCTCTGCATCACAGACTCAGGGGATGATTAGACTGCCTCCTGTCTCTGTATCACAGACTCAAGGGATGAGTTGACCTCCTCCTGTATCTGTGTCACAGACTCAGGGCATGAGTAGACCGCCCCCTGTCTCTCCATCATGGACTCAGGGGAGGAGTAGAGCGCCCACTGTCTCTGTATCACAGACTCAGTGGATGAGCAGACCGGCCCCTGTCTCTGTATCAAAGACTCAGGGGATGAGTAGACCGCCCCCTGTCCCTGTCCCACAGACTCAGGGGATGAGTAGACCGCCCCCTGTCTCTGTATCACAGACTCAGGGGATGAGTAGAGCGCCCCCTGTCTTTGTATCACAGACTCAGGGGATGAGAAGAGTGCCCCCTGTCTCTGCATCACAGACTCAGGGGATGATTAGACAGTCTCCTGTCTCTGTATCACAAACTCAGGGGATGAGTAGAGCGCCCCCTGTCTCTGTATAACAGACTCAGGGGATGAGTAGACCGCACACTGTCTTTGTATCACCGACTTAGGGGATGCGTAGATCGTCCCCTGTCTTTGTATCACACGCTCAGTGGAGGAGTTAACCGCCTCCTGTCTCTGTATCACAGACTCAGGGGATGAGTAGACCGCCCCCTGTCTCTGTATCACAGACTCAGTGGATGAGTAGATCGCCCCCTGTCTCTGTATCACAGACTCAGAGGATGAGTAGACCGTCCCCTGTCTCTGTATCACAGACTCAGTGGATGAGTAGACCGGCCCCTGTCTCTGTATCAAAGACTCAGGGGATGAGTAGACCGGCCCCTGTCTCTGTATCAAAGACTCAGGGGATGAGTAGAGCGCCCCCTGTCTCTGTACCTCACACTCAGGGAATGAGTTGATCGTCCCCTGTCTCTGCATCTCAGAGTCAGTGGATGAGTAGACCGCCCCCTGTCTCTGTATCACAGACTCAGGAAATGAGTAGACCGTCCCCTGTCTTTGTATCACACGCCCAGTGGAGGAGTTAACCGCCTCCTGTCTCTGTATCACAGACTCAGGGGATGAGTAGACCGCCCCATGTCTCTGTGTCACAAACTCAGTGGATGAGTAGATCGCCCCCTGTCTCTGTATCACAGACTCAGAGGATGAGTAGACCGTCCCCTGTCTCTGGATCACAGACTCAGTGGATGAGTAGACCGGCCTCTGTCTCTGTATCAAAGACTCAGGGGATGAGTAGACAGCCAACTGTCTCTGTATCATAGACTCAGGGGATGAGTTGACCGCCTCCTGTCTCTGTATCACAGACTCAAGGAATGAGTAGACCACCCGCTTGTCTCTGTATCACAGACTCAGTGGATGAGTAGACCGCCCCCTGTCTCTGTATCACAGACTCAGTGGATGAGTAGACCGCCCCCTGTCTCTGTCTCACAGAGTCAGTGGATGAGTGGACCGTCCCCTGTCTCTGTATCACAGACTCAGTGGATGAGTAGACCGCCCCCTGTCTCTGTCTCACAGAGTCAGTGGATGAGTAGACCGCCCCCTCTTTCTGTATCGCATATTCAGGGAATGAGTAGAGCGCCCCCTGTCTCTGTATCACAGACTCAGTGGATGAGTAGACCGCCCCCTGTCTCTGTCTCACAGAGTCAGTGGATGAGTGGACCGTCCCCTGTCTCTGTATCACAGACTCAGTGGATGAGTAGACCGCCCCCTGTCTCTGTATCACAGACTCAGTGGATGAGTAGACCGCCCCCTGTCTCTGTATCACAGACTCATTGGATGAGTAGACCGCCCCCTGTCTCTGTATCACAGACTCAGGGAATGAGTCGACTGCCCCTTGTCTCTTAATTACAGACTCAGGGGATGAGTAAACTGCCCGTTCTCTCTGTGCCACAGACTCAGGTGATGATTAGACCGCCCCCTGTCTCTGGGTCAAAGCCTCAATGGATGAGTAGACCGCCCCTGTCTCTGTATCATAGACTCAGGTGATGAGTAGAGCGCCCCCTGTCTCTGTGTCACAGACTCAGGGGATGAGTAGAGCGCCCCTGTCTCTCTATCATGTTCTCAGGGGATGAGTAGACCCCCTCCTGTCTCAGTATCACAGAGTCATGGGATGAGTTGACCACCCCCTGTCTCTGTATCTCAGACTCAGGGGATTAGTAGAGGCCCCTGTCTCTCTATCAGAGACTCAGGGGATGAGTAGAGCGCCCCCTGTCTCTGTATCACAGACTCAGGGGATGAGTAGAGGGCCCCCTGTCTCTTTTTCATAGACTCAGGGGATGAGTTGACCAGCCCCTGTCTCTCTATCATCGTGCCAGGGGATGAGTTGACCGCCCCCTGTCTCTGTATCACAGACTCAGTGGATGAGTAGACCGCCCCCTGTCTCTGTACCACAGACTCAGGGGATGAGTAGAGCGCCCCCTGTCTTTGTATCACAGACTCAGGGGATGAGTAGAGTGCCCCCTGTCTCTGCATCACAGACTCAGGGGATGATTAGACTGCCTCCTGTCTCTGTATCACAGACTCAAGGGATGAGTTGACCGCCTCCTGTCTCTGTGTCACAGACTCAGGGCATGAGTAGACCGCCCCATGTCTCTCTATCATGGACTCAGGGGCGGAGTAGAGCGCCCACTGTCTCTGTATCACAGACTCAGGGGATGAGTAGAGCGCCCCTGTCTCTCTATCATGTTCTCAGGGGATGAGTAGACCCCCTCCTGTCTCAGTATCACAGAGTCATGGGATGAGTTGACCACCCCCTGTCTCTGTATCACAGACTCAGGGGATTAGTAGAGGCCCCTGTCTCTCTATCAGAGACTCAGGGGATGAGTAGAGCGCCCCCTGTCTCTGTATCACAGACTCAGGGGATGAGTAGAGGGCCCCCTGTCTCTTTTTCATAGACTCAGGGGATGAGTTGACCAGCCCCTGTCTCTCTATCATCGTGCCAGGGGATGAGTTGACCGCCCCCTGTCTCTGTATCACAGACTCAGTGGATGAGTAGACCGCCCCCTGTCTCTGTACCACAGACTCAGGGGATGAGTAGAGCGCCCCCTGTCTTTGTATCACAGACTCAGGGGATGAGTAGAGTGCCCCCTGTCTCTGCATCACAGACTCAGGGGATGATTAGACTGCCTCCTGTCTCTGTATCACAGACTCAAGGGATGAGTTGACCGCCTCCTGTCTCTGTGTCACAGACTCAGGGCATGAGTAGACCGCCCCATGTCTCTCTATCATGGACTCAGGGGCGGAGTAGAGCGCCCACTGTCTCTGTATCACAGACTCAGTGGATGAGCAGACCGGCCCCTGTCTCTGTATCAAAGACTCAGGGGATGAGTAGACCGCCCCCTGTCCCTGTCCCACAGACTCAGGGGATGAGTAGACCGCCCCCTGTCTCTGTATCTCAGACTCAGGGAATGAGTTAACTGCCCCCTGTCTCTGTATCACAGACTCAGGGGATGAGTAGAGCGCCCCCTGTCTTTGTATCACAGACTCAGGGGATGAGAAGAGTGCCCCCTGTCTCTGCATCACAGACTCAGGGGATGATTAGACAGCCTCCTGTCTCTGTATCACAGACTCAAGGGATGAGTAGAGCGCCAACTGTCTCTGTATCACAGACTCAGTGGATGAGTAGACCGGCCCCTGTCTCTGCATCATAGACTCAGAGGATGAGGAGACCGCCCCCTGTCTCTGTAACTCAGAATTTGGGGATGAGTAGACAGCCCCCTGTCTCTGCATCACAGACTCAGGGGATGAGTAAACTGCCCCTTGTCTCTTAATTTCAGACTCAGGGGATGAGTAAACCGCCCCCTGTCTTTGTATCACCGACTCAGGGGATGAGTAGACCGCTCCCTGTCTCTGTATCACAAACTCTGGGGATGAGTAGACCGCCCCCTGTCTCTGTATCACAAATTTAGGGAAAGAGTAGAATTCCCCCTGTCTCGGTTTCACAAATTTAGGGCATGAGTAGACCGTCCCATGTCTCGGTACCACAGACTCAGTGAATGAGTAGACCGCCCCCTGTCTCTGTATAACAGACTCAGGGGATGACTAAACCGCACACTGTCTTTGTATCACAGACTCAGGGGATCAGTAGACCGTCCCCTGTCTTTGTTTCACAGACCCAGGGGATGAGTAGACCGCCCCTTGTATCTGTATCTCAGAGTCAGTGGATGAGTAGACCGCCCCCTGTCTCTGTCTCACAGACTCAGTGGATGAGTAGACCGCCCCCTGTCTATGTATCACAGACTCAGTAGATGAGTAGACTGCCCCCTGTCTCTGTATCACAGACTCAGTGGATGAGTAGACCGCCCCCTGTTTCTGTATCACATATTGAGGGGATGAGTAGACCGCCCCCTGTCTCTGTATCACAGACTCAGTGGATGAGTAGACCGCCCCCTGTCTCTGTATCACAGACTCAGTGGATGAGTAGACCGCCCCCTGTCTCTGTCTCACAGACTCAGTGGATGAGTAGACCGCCCCCTGTCTCTGTATCACAGACTCAGTGGATGAGTAGACTGGCCCCTGTCTCTCTATCACAGACTCAGGGGATGAGTAAACTGCCCCTTGTCTCTTAATTACAGACTCAGGGGATGAGTAAACTGCCCGTTCGCTCTGTACCACAGACTCAGGTGATGATTAGACCGCCTCCTGTCTCTGTATCACAGACTTAGGGGATGATTCGACAGCCCCCTGTCTCTGTATCACAGCCTCAAGGGATGAGTAGACCGCCCCCAGTCTCTGTATCAAAGACTCAGGGGATGAGTAGACCCCCCCCTTCCTCTGTATTACAGAGTCATGGGATGAGTAGTCCGCCCCCTGTATCTGTATCACAAATTTAGGGAAAGAGTAGACCGATCCCTGTCTCTGTATCACAAACTCAGGGGATGAGTAGACCGCCCCCTGTCTCTGTGTCACAGACTCAGGGGATGATTAGACCGCCCCCTGTCTCTGTATCACAGTGTCATGGGATGAGTAGTCCGCCCCCTGTCTCTGTATCACAGACTCAGGAGATGAGTAGACCAACCCCTGTCTTTGTATCACAGACTCAGGGGATGAGTTAACCGCCCCCTGTCTCTGTATCACAGACTCAGGGGATGAGTAGAGCGCCCCCTGTCTCTGTATCACAGACTCAGGGGATGAGTAGGCCGCCCCCTTCCTCTGTATCACAGACCCAGGGGATGAGGAAACTGCCCCTTGTCTTTGTATCTCAGACTCAGGGGATGAGTAGACTGCCCCCTTTCTCTGTGTCACGCACTCGGGGGATGAGTAGACCAACCCCTGTCTCTGTGTCACAGACTCAGGGGATGATTAGACCGCCCCCTGTCTCTGTATCACAGAGTCATGGGATGAGAAGTCCGCCCCCTTTCTCTGCATCACAGACTCAGGAGATGAGTAGACCAACCCCTGTCTTTGATTCACAGACTCAGGGGATGAGTAGACCGTCCCCTGTCTCTGTATCACAGACTCAGGAGATGAGTAGACCGTCCCCTGTCTCTTTATCACAGACTCAGGGGATGAGTGGACTGCCCCTTCCCTCTGTATCACAGACCCAGGGGATGAGTAGACCGCCCCCTGTCTCTGTATCACAACTTTAGGGAAAGAGTAGACGGCCCCCTGTCTCAGTTTCACAAATTTAGGGCATGAGTAGACCACCCCTTGTCTGGGTATCACAAACTTCGGGGATGAGTAAACCGCCCCCTGTCTTTGTATCACCGACTCAGGGGATGAGTAGACCGCTCCCTGTCACTGTATCACAAACTCAGGGGATGAGTAGACTGCCCCCTGTCTCTGCATCACAGAGTCATTGGATGAGGTAGTCCGCCCCCTGTCTCTGTATCACAGACTCAGGAGATGAGTAGACCAACCCCTGTCTTTGTATCACAGACTCAGGGGATGAGTAGACCGTCCCCTGTCTCTGTATCACAGACTCAGGAGATGAGTAGACCGCCACCTTCCTCTGTATCACAGACCCAGGGGATGGGTAAACTGCCCCCTTTCTCTGCATCACAGACTCAGGGGATGATTAGACAGCCTCCCTTCTCTGCATCACAGACTCAAGAGATGAGTTGACCGCCTCCTGTCTCTGTATCACAGACTCAGGGGATGAGTAGACCGCCACCTGTCTCTGTATCACAGACTCATTGGATGAGTAGACCGCCCCCTGTCTCTGTATCACAGACTCAGGGAATGAGTAGACTGCCCCTTGTCTCTTAATTACAGACTCAGGGGATGAGTAAACTGCCCCCTGTCTCTGGATCAAAGCCTCAATGGATGAGTAGACTGCCCCTGTCTCTGTATTCTAGACTCAGGTGATGAGTAGAGCGCCCCCTGTCCCTCTATCATAGACTCAGGGGATGAGTAGAGGGCCCCCTGTCTCAGTATCACAGAGTCATGGGATGAGTCGACCACCCCCTGTCTCTGTATCACAGACTCAGGGGATGAGTAGAGGCCCCTGTCTCTCTATCAGAGACTCAGGGGATGAGTAGAGCGCCCCCTGTCTCTGTATCACAGACTCAGGGGATGAGTAGAGGCCCCTGTCTCTCTATCATAGACTCAGGAGATGAGTAGAGGGCCCCCTGTCTCTTTTTCATAGACTCAGGGGATGAGTTGACCGCCCCTTGTCTCTGTATCACAGACTCACTGGATGAGTAGACCGCCCCCTGTCTCTGTATCACAGACTCAGGGGATGAGTAGAGCGCCCCCTGTCTTTGTATCACAGACTCAGGGGATGAGTAGAGTGCCCCCTGTCTCTGCATCACAGACTCAGGGGATGATTAGACTGCCTCCTGTCTCTGTATCACAAACTCAGGGGATGAGTAGACCGCCCCCTGTCTCTGTGTCACAGACTCAGGGGATGATTAGACCGCCCCCAGTCTCTGTATCACAGAATCATGGGATGAGTAGTCCGCCCCCTGTCTCTGTATCACAGACTCAGGAGATGAGTAGACCAACCCCTGTCTTTGTATCACAGACTCAGAGGATGAGTAGACCGCCCCCTGTCTCTGTATCTCAGACTCAGGGAATGAGTTAACCGCCCCCTGTCTCTGGATCACAGACTCAGGGGATGAGTAGAGCGCCCCCTGTCTCTGTATCACAGACTCAGGGGATGAGTAGACCACCCCCTGTCTCTGTATCACAGACTCAGGGGATGAGTAGGCCGCCCCCTTCCTCTGTATCACAGACCCAGGGAATGAGGAAACTGCCCCTTGTCTTTGTATCTCAGACTCAGGGGATGAGTAGACTGCCCCCTTTCTCTGTGTCACGCACTCGGGGGATGAGTAGACCAGCCGCTGTCTCTGTGTCACAGACTCAGGGGATGATTAGACCGCCCCCTGTCTCTGTATCACAGAGTCATGGGATGAGAAGTCCGCCCCCTTTCTCTGCATCACAGACTCAGGAGATGAGTAGACCAACCCCTGTCTTTGATTCACAGACTCAGGGGATGAGTAGACCGTCCCCTGTCTCTGCATCACAGACTCAGGAGATGAGTAGACCAACCCCTGTCTTTGATTCACAGACTCAGGGGATGAGTAGACCGTCCCCTGTCTCTTTATCACAGACTCAGGGGATGAGTGGACCGCCCCTTCCCTCTGTATCACAGACCCAGGGGATGAGTAGACCGCCCCCTGTCTCTGTATCACAAATTTAGGGAAAGAGTAGACCGCCCCTTGTCTCTGTATCACAACTTTAGGGAAAGAGTAGACGGCCCCCTGTCTCAGTTTCACAAATTTAGGGCATGAGTAGACCACCCCTTGTCTGGGTGTCACAAACTTCGGGGATGAGTAAACCGCCCCCTGTCTTTGTATCACCGACTCAGGGGATGAGTAGACCGCTCCCTGTCACTGTTTCACAAACTCAGGGGATGAGTAGACTGCCCCCTGTCTCTGTATCACAGAGTCATGGGATGAGTAGTCCGCCCCCTGTCTCTGTATCACAGACTCAGGGGATGAGTAGAGCGCCCCCTGTCTCTGCATCACAGACTCAGGGGATGATTAGACTGCCTCCTGTCTCTGTATCACAGACTCAAGGGATTTGACCGCCTCCTGTCTCTGTGTCACAGACTCAGGGCATGAGTAGACCGCCCCCTGTCTCTCTATCATGGACTCAGGGGAGGAGTAGACCGCCCCCTCTCCCTGTCCCACAGACTCAGGGGATGAGTAGACCGCCCCCTGTCTCTGTATCTCAGACTCAGGGAATGAGTTAACTGCCCCCTGTCTCTGTATCACAGACTCAGGGGATGAGTTGACCGCCCCCTGTCTCTGCATCACAGACTCAGGGGATGATTAGAAAGCCTCCTGTCTCTGTATCACAGACTCAAGGGATGAGTAGAGCGCCAACTGTCTCTGTATCACAGACTCAGTGGATGAGTAGACCGGCCCCTGTCTCTGTATCAAAGACTCAGTGGATGAGTAGACCGTCCCCTGTCTCCGTATCACAGACTCAGTGGATGAGTAGATCGCCCCCTGTCACTGTATCACAGACTCAGAGGATGAGGAGACCGCCCCCTGTCTCTGTAACTCAGAATTTGGGGATGAGTAGACAGCCCCCTGTCTCTGCATCACAGACTCAGGGGATGAGTAAACTGCCCCTTGTCTCTTAATTACAGACTCAGGGGATGAGTAAACTGCCTCCTGTCTTTGTATCACAAACTCTGGGGATGAGTAGACCGCCCCCTGTCTCTGTATCACAAATTTAGGGAAAGAGTAGAATTCCCCCTGTCTCGGTTTCACAAATTTAGGGCATGAGTAGACCGTCCCATGTCTCGGTATCACAGACTCAGTGAATGAGTAGACCACCCCCTGTCTCTGTATAACAGACTCAGGGGATGACTAAACCGCACACTGTCTTTGTATCACAGACTCAGGGGATCAGTAGACCGTCCCCTGTCTTTGTTTCACAGACCCAGGGGATGAGTAGACCGCCCCCTGTATCTGTATCTCAGAGTCAGTGGATGAGTAGACAGCCCCCTGTCTCTGCATCACAGACTCAGGGGATGAGTAAACTGCCCCTTGTCTCTTAATTACAGACTCCTTGGATGAGTAAACTGCCTCCTGTCTTTGCATCACGGACTCAGGGGATGAGTAAACTGCCCGTTCGCTCTGTACCACAGACTCAGGTGATGATTAGACCGCCTCCTGTCTCTGTATCACAGACTTAGGGGATGATTAGACAGCCCCCTGTCTCTGTATCACAGCCTCAAGGGATGAGTAGACCGCCCCCAGTCTCTGTATCAAAGACTCAGGGGATGAGTAGACCCCCCCCTTCCTCTGTATCACAGAGTCATGGGATGAGTAGTCCGCCCACTGTCTCTGGATCACAGACTCAGGAGATGAGTAGACCAACCCCTGTCTCTGTATCACAGAGTCATGGGATGAGTAGTCCGCCCCCTGTCTCTGTATCACAGACTCAGGAGATGAGTAGACCAACCCCTGTCTTTGTATCTCAGACTCAGGGAATGAGTTAACCACCCCCTGTATCTGTATCACAAATTTAGGGAAAGAGTAGACCGATCCCTGTCTCTGTATCACAAACTCAGGGGATGAGTAGACCGCCCCCTGTCTCTGTGTCACAGACTCAGGGGATGATTAGACCGCCCCCTGTCTCTGTATCACAGAGTCATGGGATGAGAAGTCCGCCCCCTTTCTCTGCATCACAGACTCAGGAGATGAGTAGACCAACCCCTGTCTTTGATTCACAGACTCAGGGGATGAGTAGACCGTCCCCTGTCTCTGTATCACAGACTCAGGAGATGAGTAGACCGTCCCCTGTCTCTTTATCACAGACTCAGGGGATGAGTGGACCGCCCCTTCCCTCTGTATCACAGACCCAGGGGATGAGTAGACCGCCCCCTGTCTCTGTATCACAAATTTAGGGAAAGAGTAGACCGCCCCTTGTCTCTGTATCACAACTTTAGGGAAAGAGTAGACGGCCCCCTGTCTCAGTTTCACAAATTTAGGGCATGAGTAGACCACCCCTTGTCTGGGTGTCACAAACTTCGGGGATGAGTAAACCGCCCCCTGTCTTTGTATCACCGACTCAGGGGATGAGTAGACCGCTCCCTGTCACTGTTTCACAAACTCAGGGGATGAGTAGACTGCCCCCTGTCTCTGTATCACAGACTCAGGGGATGATTAGACTGCCTCCTGTCTCTGTATCACAGACTCAAGGGATGAGTTGACCGCCTCCTGTCTCTGTGTCACAGACTCAGGGCATGAGTAGACCGCCCCCTGTCTCTCTATCATGGACTCAGGGGAGGAGTAGACCGCCCCCTCTCCCTGTCCCACAGACTCAGGGGATGAGTAGACCGCCCCCTGTCTCTGTATCTCAGACTCAGGGAATGAGTTAACTGCCCCCTGTCTCTGTATCACAGACTCAGGGGATGAGTTGACCGCCCCCTGTCTCTGCATCACAGACTCAGGGGATGATTAGAAAGCCTCCTGTCTCTGTATCACAGACTCAAGGGATGAGTAGAGCGCCAACTGTCTCTGTATCACAGACTCAGTGGATGAGTAGACCGGCCCCTGTCTCTGTATCAAAGACTCAGTGGATGAGTAGACCGTCCCCTGTCTCCGTATCACAGACTCAGTGGATGAGTAGATCGCCCCCTGTCACTGTATCACAGACTCAGAGGATGAGGAGACCGCCCCCTGTCTCTGTAACTCAGAATTTGGGGATGAGTAGACAGCCCCCTGTCTCTGCATCACAGACTCAGGGGATGAGTAAACTGCCTCCTGTCTTTGTATCACAAACTCTGGGGATGAGTAGACCGCCCCCTGTCTCTGTATCACAAATTTAGGGAAAGAGTAGAATTCCCCCTGTCTCGGTTTCACAAATTTAGGGCATGAGTAGACCGTCCCATGTCTCGGTATCACAGACTCAGTGAATGAGTAGACCACCCCCTGTCTCTGTATAACAGACTCAGGGGATGACTAAACCGCACACTGTCTTTGTATCACAGACTCAGGGGATCAGTAGACCGTCCCCTGTCTTTGTTTCACAGACCCAGGGGATGAGTAGACCGCCCCCTGTATCTGTATCTCAGAGTCAGTGGATGAGTAGACAGCCCCCTGTCTCTGCATCACAGACTCAGGGGATGAGTAAACTGCCCCTTGTCTCTTAATTACAGACTCCTTGGATGAGTAAACTGCCTCCTGTCTTTGCATCACGGACTCAGGGGATGAGTAAACTGCCCGTTCGCTCTGTACCACAGACTCAGGTGATGATTAGACCGCCTCCTGTCTCTGTATCACAGACTTAGGGGATGATTAGACAGCCCCCTGTCTCTGTATCACAGCCTCAAGGGATGAGTAGACCGCCCCCAGTCTCTGTATCAAAGACTCAGGGGATGAGTAGACCCCCCCCTTCCTCTGTATCACAGAGTCATGGGATGAGTAGTCCGCCCACTGTCTCTGGATCACAGACTCAGGAGATGAGTAGACCAACCCCTGTCTCTGTATCACAGAGTCATGGGATGAGTAGTCCGCCCCCTGTCTCTGTATCACAGACTCAGGAGATGAGTAGACCAACCCCTGTCTTTGTATCTCAGACTCAGGGAATGAGTTAACCGCCCCCTGTATCTGTATCACAAATTTAGGGAAAGAGTAGACCGATCCCTGTCTCTGTATCACAAACTCAGGGGATGAGTAGACCGCCCCCTGTCTCTGTGTCACAGACTCAGGGGATGATTAGACCGCCCCCTGTCTCTGTATCACAGAGTCATGGGATGAGTAGTCCGCCCCCTGTCTCTGTATCACAGACTCAGGAGATGAGTAGACCAACCCCTGTCTTTGTATCACAGACTCAGGGGATGAGTAGACCGCCCCCTGTCTCTGTATCTCAGACTCAGGGAATGAGTTAACCGCCCCCTGTCTCTGTATCACAGACTCAGGAGATGAGTAGACCGTCCCCTGTCTCTTTATCACAGACTCAGGAGATGAGTAGACCGTCCCCTGTCTCTTTATCACAGACTCAGGGGATGAGTGGACCGCCCCTTCCCTCTGTATCACAGACCCAGGGGATGAGTAGACCGCCCCCTGTCTCTGTATCACAAATTTAGGGAAAGAGTAGACCGCCACTTGTCTCTGTATCACAACTTTAGGGAAAGAGTAGACGGCCCCCTGTCTCAGTTTCACAAATTTAGGGCATGAGTAGACCACCCCTTGTCTGGGTATCACAAACTTCGGGGATGAGTAAACCGCCCCCTGTCTTTGTATCACCGTCTCAGGTGATGAGTAGACCGCTCCCTGTCACTGTATCACAAACTCAGGGGATGAGTAGACTGCCCCCTGTCTCTGTATCACAGAGTCATGGGATGAGTAGTCCGCCCCCTGTCTCAGTATCACAGACTCAGGAGATGAGTAGACCAACCCCTGTCTTTGTATCACAGACTCAGGGGATGAGTAGACCGTCCCCTGTCTCTGTATCACAGACTCAGGAGATGAGTAGACCAACCCCTGTCTTTGTATCACACACTCAGTGGATGAGCAGACTGCCCCATGTCTCTGCATCACAGACTCAGGGGATGAGTAGACCGCCCCCTGTCTCTGTATCACAGACTCAGGGGATGATTAGACCGCCCCCTGTTTCTGTATCACAGACTCAGGGGATGATTAGACCGCCACCTTCCTCTGTATCACAGACCCAGGGGATGGGTAAACTGCCCCCTTTCTCTGCATCACAGACTCAGGGGATGATTAGACAGCCTCCTTTCTCTGTATCACAGACTCAAGAGATGAGTTGACCGCCTCCTGTCTCTGTATCACAGACTCAGGGGATGAGTAGACCGCCCCCTGTCTCTGTATCACAGACTCATTGGATGAGTAGACCGTCCCCTGTCTCTGTATCACAGACTCAGGGAATGAGTAGACTGCCCCTTGTCTCTTAATTACAGACTCAGGGGATGAGTAAACTGCCCGTTCTCTCTGTTCCACAGACTCAGGTGATGATTAGACCGCCCCCTGTCTCTGGATCAAAGCCTCAATGGATGAGTAGACCGCCCCTGTCTCTGTATCATAGACTCAGGTGATGAGTAGAGCGCCCCCTGTCTCTGTGTCACAGACTCAGGGGATGAGCAGAGCGCCCCTGTCCCTCTATCATAGACTCAGGGGATGAGTAGAGGGCCCCCTGTCTCTCTATCATGGTCTCAGGGGATGAGTCGACCCCCTCCTGTCTCAGTATCACAGAGTCATGGGATGAGTAGACCACCCCCTGTCTCTGTATCACAGACTCAGGGGATGAGTAGAGGCCCCTGTCTCTCTGTCAGAGACTCAGGGGATGAGTAGAGCGCCCCCTGTCTCTGTATCACAGACTCAGGGGATGAGTAGAGGCCCCTGTCTCTCTATCATAGACTCAGAGGATGAGTAGAGGGCCCCCTGCCTCTTTTTCATAGACTCAGGGGATGAGTTGACCAGCCCCTGTCTCTCTATCATCGTGCCAGGGGATGAGTTGACCGCCCCCTGTCTCTGTATCACAGACTCAGTGGATGAGTAGACCGCCCCCTGTCTCTGTATCACAGACTCAGGGGATGAGTAGAGCGCCCCCTGTCTTTGTTTCACAGACTCAGGGGATGAGTAGAGTGCCCCCTGTCTCTGCATCACAGACTCAGGGGATGAGTAGACCGCCCACTGTCCCTGTCCCAGAGACTCAGGGGATGAGTAGACCGCCCCCTGTCTCTGTATCACAGACTCAGGGCATGAGTCGAGCGCCCCCTGTCTTTGTATCACAGACTCAGGGGATGAGAAGAGTGCCCCCTGTCTCTGCATCACAGACACAGGGGATGATTAGACAGCCTCCTGTCTCTGCATCACAGACTCAGGGGAAGAGTAGACCGCCCCCTGTCTCTCTATCATGGACTCAGGGGAGGAGTAGAGCGCCAACTGTCTCTGTATCACAGACTCAGTGGATGAGTAGACCGGCCCCTGTCTCTGTATCAAAGACTCAGTGGATGAGTAGACCGTCCCCTGTCTCTGTATCACAGACTCAGTGGATGAGTAGATTGCCCCCTGTCTCTGTATCACAGACTCAGAGGATGAGGAGACCGCCCCCTGTCTCTGTATCACACACTCAGAGGATGAGGAGACCGCCCCCTGTCTCTGTAACTCAGAATTTGTGGATGAGTAGACAGCCCCCTGTCTCTGCATCACAGACTCAGGGGATGAGTAAACTGCCCCTTGTCTCTTAATAACAGACTCAGGGGATGAGTAAACCGCCCCCTGTCTTTGTATCACCGACTCAGGGGATGAATAGACCGCTCCCTGTCTCTGTATCACAAAATCTGGGGATGAGTAGACCGCCCCCTGTCTCTGTATCACAAATTTAGGGAAAGAGTAGAATTCCCCCTGTCTCGGTTTCACAAATTTAGGGCATGAGTAGACCGTCCCATGTCTCGGTATCACAGACTCAGTGAATGAGTAGACCGCCCCCTGTCTCTGTATAACAGACTCAGGGGATGACTAAACCGCACACTGTCTTTGTATCACAGACTCAGGGGATCAGTAGACCGTCCCCTGTCTTTGTTTCACAGACCCAGGGGATGAGTAGACCGCCCCCTGTATCTGTATCTCAGAGTCAGTGGATGAGTAGACCGCCCCCTGTATCTGTATCTCAGAGTCAGTGGATGAGTAGACCGCCCCCTGTCTCTGTCTCACAGACTCAGTGGATGAGTAGACCACACCCTGTCTCTGTCACTCA